>NC_091287.1:466451081-467651081 GCF_032444005.1 Ranitomeya imitator | reverse complement strand
AACATTTTTTTTTGTTAGGGAGTTATAAGGGTTAAAAGTTGACCAGCAATTTCTCATTTCTACAACACCATTTTATTTTAGGGACCACATCTCATTTGAAGTCATTTTGAGGGGTCTATATGATAGAAAATACCCAAGTGTGACACCATTCTAAAAACTACACCCCTCAAGGTGCTCAAAACCATATTCAAGAAGTTTATTAACCCTTCTGGTGCTTCACAGGAATTTTTTGAATGTTTAAATAAAAATGAACATTTAACTTTTTTTCACAAAAAATTTAATTCAGCTCCAATTTGTTTTATTTTACCAAGGGTAACAGGAGAAAATGGACCCCAAACATTGTTGTAGAATTTGTCCTGAGTATGCCAATACCCCACATGTGGGGGTAAACCACTGTTTGGGCGCATGGCAGAGCTCGGAAGCGAAGGAGTGCCATTTGACTTTTCAATGCAAAATTGACTGGAATTGAGATGGGACGCCATGTTTCGCTTGGAGAGCCCCTGATGTGGCTAAACATTGAACCCCCCCACAAGTGACACCATTTTGGAAAGTAGACCCCCTAAGGAACTTATCTAGAGGTGTGGTGAGCACTTTGACCCACCAAGTGCTTCACAGAAGTTTATAATGTAGAACCGTAAAAATAAAAAATCATATTTTTTCACAAAAATTATCTTTTTGCCCCCAATTTTTTATTTTCCCAAGGGTAAGAGAAGAAATTGGACCCCAAAAGTTGTTGTACAATTTGTCCTGAGTACGCTGATACCCCATATGTGGAGGTAAACCACTGTTTGGGTGGATGGGAGAGCTCGGAAGGGAAGGAGCGCCATTTGACTTTTCAAAGCAAAATTGACAGGAATTGAGATGGGACGCCATGTTGCGTTTGAAGAGCCACTGATGTGCCTAAACATTGAAACCCCCCACAAATGACACCATTTTGGAAAGTAGACCCCCTAAGGAACTTATCTAGAGGTGTGGTGAGCACTTTGACCCACCAAGTGCTTCACAGAAGTTTATAATGCAGAGCCGTAAAAATAAAACAACATTTTTTTCCCACAAAAATTATTTTTTTAGCCCCCAGTTTTGTATTTTCCTGAGGGTAACAGGAGAAATTGGACCCCAAAATTTGTTGCCCAATTTGTCCTGAGTGCGATGATACACCATATGTGGGGGGAACCACTGTTTGGGCACATGGGAGGGCTCAGAAGGGAAGGAGTGCCATTTGAATGCAGACTTAGATGGAATGGTCTGCAGGTGCCACATTGCGTTTGCAGAGCCCCTAATGTACCTAAACAGTAGAAACCCCCCACAAGTGACAACATTTTGGAAAGTAGACCCCCTTAGGAACTTATCTAGATGTGTGCTGAGCGCTTTGACCCACCAAGGGCTTCACAGAAGTTTATAATGGAGAGCCGTAAAAATAAAACAAAAATTTTTTCCCACAAAAATTATTTTTTAGCCCCCAGTTTTGTATTTTCCCGAGGGTAACAGGAGAAATTCGACCCCACAATTTGTTGTCCAATTTGTCCTGAGTGCGCTGATACCCCATATGTGGGGGGGAACCACTGTTTGGGCGCATGGGAGGGCTCGGAAGGGAAGGAGCTCCATTTGGAATGAGGGCTTAGATGGAATGGTCTGCAGGTGTCACATTGCATTTGCAGAGCCCCTAATGTACCTAAACAGTAGAAACCTCCCACAAGTGACACCATTTTGGAAACTAGACCCCCTAAGGAACTCATCTAGATGTGTTGTGATAGCTTTGAACCCCCAAGTGTTTCACTACAGTTTGTAACGCAGAGCCGTGAAAATTAAAAAAAAAAATCTTTCCCCCCAAAATTATTTTTTAGCCCCCAGTTTTGTATTTTCCCGAGGGTAAGAGGAGAAATTCGACCCCAAAAGTTGTTGTCCAATTTGTCCTGAGTACGCTGATACCCCGTATGTTGGGGGAAACCAACGTTTGAGCGCATGGCAGAGCTCGGAAGGGAAGGAGCGCCATTTGGAATGCAGACTTAGATGGAATGGTCTGCAGACGTCACATTGCGTTTGCAGAACCCCTAATGTACCTAAACAGTAGAAACCCCCCACAAGTGACCCCATATTGGAAACTAGACCCCCCAGGGAACTAATCTAGATGTGTTGTGAGAACTTTGAACCCCCAAGTGTTTCACTACAGTTTATAACGCAGAGCCGTGAAAATAAAAAATCTTTTTTTTCCCACAAAAAATATGTTTTAGCCCCCAGTTTTGTATTTTCCCAAGGGTAGCAGGAGAAATTGGACACCAAAAGTTGTTGTCCTATTTGTCCTGAGTACGCTGATACCCCATATGTTGGGGTAAACCCCTGTTTGGGCACACGGGAGAGCTCGGAAGGGAAGAAGCACTGTTTTACTTTTTCAACGCAGAATTGGCTGGAATTGAGATCGGACGCCATGTCGCGTTTGGAGAGCCCCTGATGTGCCTAAACAGTGGAAACCCCCCAATTATAACTGAAACCCTAATCCAAACACATCCCTAACCCTAATCCCAACAGTAACCCTAACCACACCTCTAACCCTGACACACCCCTAATCCTAATCCCAACCCTATTCCCAACCGTAAATGTAATCTAAACCCTAACTGTAACTTTAGCCCCAACCCAAACTGTAGCCCTAGCCCTAACCCTAGCCCTAACCCTAATCCTAACCCTAGCCCTAACCCTAGCCCTAACCCTAGCCCTAACCCTAACCCTAGCCCTAGCCCTAGCCCTAACCCTAGCCCTAACCCTAGCCCTAACCCTAACCCTAGCCCTAACCCTAGCCCTAACCCTAACCCTAACCCTAGCCCTAACCCTAACCCTAACCCTAGCCCTAACCCTAGCCCTAACCCTAGCCCTAACCCTAACCCTAACCCTAGCCCTAACCCTAGCCCTAACCCTAGCCCTAACCCTAGCCCTAACTCTAACCCTAGCCCTAATGGGAAAATGGAAATAAATACATTTTTTTAATTTTTCCCAAACTAAGGGGGTGTTGAAGGGGGGTTTGATTTACTTTTATAGCGGGTTTTTTAGCGGATTTTTAATATTTTTTCCATTACCACATTTTGAGAGCTATAATTTTTCTATATTTTGGTCCACAGAGTCATGTGAGGTCTTGTTTTTTGCGGGACGAGTTGATGTTTTTATTGGTAACATTTTTGGGCACGTGACATTTTTTGATCGCTTTTTATTCCGATTTTTGTGAGGCAGAATGACCAAAAACCAGCTATTCATGAATTTCTTTTGGGGGAGGCGTTTATACCGTTCCGCGTTTGGTAAAATTGATGAAGCAGTTTTATTCTTCGGGTCAGTACGATTACAGCGACACCTCATTTATATCATTTTTTTATGTTTTGGCGCTTTTATACGATAAAAACTATTTTATAGAAAAAATAATTATTTTTGCATCGCTTTATTCTCAGGACTATAACTTTTTTATTTTTTTGCTGATGATGCTGTATGGTGGCTCGTTTTTTGCGGGACAAGATGACGTTTTCAGCGGTACCATGGTTAGTTATATCTGTCTTTTTGATCGCGTGTTATTCCACTTTTTGTTCGGTGGTATGATAATAAAGCGTTGTTTTTTGCCTCGTTTTTTTTTTTTTTTTCTTACGGTGTTTACTGAAGGGGTTAACTAGTGGGCCAGTTTTATAGGTCGGGCCGTTACGGACGCGGCGATACTAAATATGTGTACTTTTATTGTTTTTTTTTTTTTATTTAGATAAAGAAATTTATTTATGGGAATAATATATATTTTTTTTTTCATTATTTTGGAATATTTTTTTTTATTTTTTTTTACACATTTGAAATTTTTTTTTTTTACTTTTTTACTTTGTCCCAGGGGGGGACATCACAGATCAGTGATCTGACAGTTTGCACAGCACTCTGTCAGATCACTGATCTGACATGCAGCGCTGCAGCCTTCACAGTGCCTGCTCTGAGCAGGTTCTGTGAAGCCACCTCCCTCCCTGCAGGACCCGGATCCGCGGCCATCTTGGATCCGGGGCTGGAGGGAGCAGGTAGGGAGGTGAGACCCTCGCAGCAACGCGATCACATCGCGTTGCTGCGGGGGGCTCAGGGAAGCCCGCAGGGAGCCCCCTCCCTGCGCGGTGCTTCCCTGCACCGCCGGCACATCGCGATCATCTTTGATCGCGGTGTGCCGGGGGTTAATGTGCCGGGGGCGGTCCGTGACCGCTCCTGGCACATAGTGCCGGATGTCAGCTGCGATAAACAGCTGAGACCCGGCCGCGATCGGCGGCGCTCCCCCCGTGAGCGCTGCCGATCGCATATGACGTACTATTGCGTCCTTGGGAAGTAAAGCCCACCCCACATGGACGCAATAGTACGTCTAATGGCAGAAAGGGGTTAACTAGTATAAACTTGTCATCATTGTATGCCATGTTAATACATGTTAACACATGCTACCCTCTCCTATGCTCCTTACACTGCATGCTTGAATAAGTGCCAATGCTGCTGTGATCACAGGACCATATGAGCAAGGAAATTTTCTTTATAGAAATACAGACAGCTTATAACTTCAAGGTTAATTAACTTAATTAAGTTATTTTATTTTACTATTACATTTCTACATCTAGCATCAAGCAGCGAGGCAGTAACAGCTGCAATAATTAAATTGTCCTCTACTACAGTATGTCCAATATTGAAATGAATGAAGTCAAGCTAATAAACAGCATAGATTACCTATTTTTTGTTTTAGATATATACTCATTAACTGATCTTTTCTTTCACCAAAGGTCTGGGTTTTCTTTCGTTTACATTGTGTACATTCTTTCTTCAATCTCTGCAAATCTCTTACATGCATTCTAAAAATGTTGATTTGCTATAGAAATGTAATGTTCAATCTAGCCAATAAATAGAGTTCCTCAATCAAAGTGATTTACTCCTCTTCTCTCTCCACTTTTAAGATCAAACCAGAACCAGGCAAATCTACTGCACTCAGTCACATAAGACCAGAAAAAACAGTCCTAGCATATATTGTAAATAATACTTGCTGGTGTTTACATATAAATAAGGAACGGTCTCACCAATTCCAAAGCGAGGGCAACGGAGCACCAGATAAGGCTAGGGTCACATTGCGTTAGTGCAACCCGTTTAGCGCCAGCGCTAGCGGGTTGTGCTAACGCAATGTTTTTAATGGGGCCGCGTCCTGGGGTTGCGGTAACGTCCCCGCTCTCGCAGATCCCCGATCTGCGAGAGCGGGGAACGGACCGCGGGCACGCCTCGGACGCTGCAAGCAGCGTCCGCGGCGTGCCAGGAAACACCGGCGCGTCGCTAGCGCGTGCTGAACATGGCACGCGCTAGTGCTGCGCGTTCCCATTGCCGTGAATGGGCGCGCTAACGGACGCATTGCACGGCGTTAATTTCGCCGTGCAACGCTGTCCGTTAGCGCGTTCCCATTAACGCAATGGGAACCAAGCCTAATAATCCCCTGTTAGGTAGACATCCAGGATACGAAGGGATGACAGTCCCTATATCAATCCCTATGGGGCTATAAATAGTCTATCCCCCAAAGCTCCTGCCCTTACAAGGGCAGTCCACAACTACCCCTATACATAGGAAGCCCTGCACTCTCCCTTATAAATTCGTCCCTACGCGTTTCGTCCAAGACAACTCTTCATGGGACATGCTTGCTTGTAGAGAAGGAGTGCCTAAATATTAAAGTAGAGGGACATAAAGTCCTGCCGCCCTCTATGCTGTCAAGTGTGCATGTATATAGCGTCCTCCTACCTGTAGTCCCACATCACTCACCATATCAGTCACTTTACTCCACATTCAGTTAGAATCTGGTTACCTGAGTGTGGGGGGAGATGGACACAGTGCAAACGCCACTGAAGGCAAAACAGCTAGCAACATTCCAGTGTCGGTAATCCATAGAGCACTGCACGGCCTTATCAAATCCTGAGTCAGAAAGAAAGCAAATAACCGCTTACTGTGATCAAGACATACAAATAAATCCAAGAAAAACTATGTATACAACGTAGTTGGTATGATACACAGGGCTTCCACCAGGAATTTCAGATCCCTATTCTAGCAAAATTTTCAGACCCCCTTTAGACTCCACCCAGGCTCCAACCCTCAAACATTCCACAGCACCACCACCCACTCTTGGAAAAACTCCACTTCTGCACCACGTCCTCATCAATCACACATTAACATTTCCCATCGAACACCAGATCACATACATAGCCATCAGCTTATATTTTGGCCCAAAAAGGTTTTAAGCCTGTCACCACGACAAGGTTGACACTTTTGGTTGGGCCCTACTCTACTTCAACCAATTAAAGGGAACCTGTCACCCCGAAAATCGCAGGTGAGGTAAGCCCACCGGCATCAGGGGCTTATCTACAGCATTCTGTAATGCTGTAGATAAGCCCCCGATGTTACCTGAAAGAGGAGAAAGAGACGTTAGATTATACTCACCCAGGTGCGGTCCCGCTGCTGGTCTGGTCGAATGGGTGTCTCTGGTCCGCTGCGGCGCCTCCAATCTTCATTTCAAGACGTCCTCTTCTGATCTTCAGCCACGGCTCCGGCGCAGGCGTACTTTGTCTGCCCTGTTGAGGGCAGAACAAAGTACTGCAGTGCGCAGGCGCCGGAAAGGTCAGAGAGGCCCGGCGCCTGCGCACTGCAATACTTTGCTCTGCCCTCAACAGGGCAAACAAAGTACGCCTGTGCCGGAGACGTGGCTGAAGATCAGAAGAGAATGTCTTGGAATGAAGATGGGAGGCGCCGCAGCGGACCAGAGACACCCATCCGACCGGACCAGTAGCGGGACCGCCCCTGGGTGAGTATAATCTAACGTCTTTTTCTCCTCTTTCAGGTAACATCGGGGGCTTATCTACAGCATTACAGAATGTTGTAGACAAGCCCCTGATGCCGGTGGGCTTACCTCACCCGTGATTTTCGGGGTGACAGGTTCCCTTTAATCATTCGTTAAAATATCCAATGCTCTTTTTTTGTACCAGTATATTTTCTCTATTTTTCTTAAAAGGAAGGTGTCACATATATTTTTTTAAATGAATAATAATACCACATGCAAGGGACAAAACTGCCACACCATGATCAGACCACATATTACCACCACATAGTGATAGAATAGTACCATATTCTAAGAACAAATACAGCCACACCATGACCAGACCAAATATTACACCACATAGTGAATGAATAATACCACATACAAGGGAAAAATACCACCACACCATGACCATACCACATATCAGCACCACAAAGTGAATGAATAATACTATATACAAGGGACAAATACTTGACCAGACCACATATTACTACCACATAGTGACCGAATAATTCCACATATAAGGGACAAATATTTTCACATCATGACAAGACCATATATTACAACCACATAGTGACTGAATGCAAAAATACTGATCATTAATAAAAAACTCAATAATAATATTACCTTAAGTGCCATTATACACAGGATCTCTGTACATCGTATACAGTGTACAGTGTCAGTGTACAGGTAATACAGGATCACCAGTGACATTATGCACAGGAGCTCTGTGTATAGCATATAGTGTACAAGTAATACAATGATCACCAGTGACATTATACACAGGAGCTCTGCATATAGTTTCAGTGTACTGGTAATATATTGATCACACGTGACATTATACACAGGAGCTCTATTTATAGTATATAGTGTATAGTGTCAGTGTACAAGTAACACACTGACTCACCGGTCAGATCTCTAGTTGAAGTTTTTCATCTTCATCCAGCACAGACCAGCATCACTTCTTCCAGCCAGGACTCATCTTTACAGAAAATAACACAGTCATCTAGAGCACATTCAACAATTTTTTCACACCATCTACACTACGACAAGTGAAGAAAAATAGCGACAGTGTCACCCTGCACAGTAACAGGTTCTCCCCCCACTGAAAACAGTATTCTCAAAAATGAAATACATCACAGCAGTAATAATATCCCTTAATTAGCCCCTACAGTAATAATGTCCCACATCCTGCTCCCATATGTACTCCATTCTGCACCCCCCTGTTTCATTCATGTCCCCTTGTGGTACATTCCTGGCCCCTTGTGTTCTCCCATTCCTGTCCCCACATGTTCTATTCCTGGCCCCATATGTTCTCCCATTTCTGGCTTCATGTGTTCTCCTGTTCCTGGCCCATGTCTCTCCATCCTGCCCCCATGTCTCTTCATACTGCCCCATGTCTCTCCATACTGCCCCCACGTCTCTTCTTACTGAACCAGCAGAATCCTGCCACTGGGTGGGGCCGGATGAGCATAAGTGAGGGCCCAGTCTGTATCCCATCTGCTCACTAAGGCCCATATGCTAGTAAGGGCGGTAAAGCCCTGAAAGCAGCCCTGATGATACAATAATTAACACATAGATGTGCTAATCAAGGCTATCTGCATCAAAAACTTAAAGAGGTTATGCTTCTGATTCCTTTTTTTCCTTTTGTTCACTTTTTTCTTGTATATTTTCTTTTGATTTCCTTCTTTTATTTCCCCTGATGTTAGGGATAACATTTTTTAACAGCTGTCCTGGCTACAGTAGTCTCACATCACCTCCATTGGAAGAGGAAACCTTGGTTGAAATGTAGAGGAGCTTCTGGAAATCAGATAATAAAAATTTGTTATTTTATATTTAGGCTATGCTTGTACCAGTTGTTAATCAGTGAAAAAAAGTATGTGAAAATTGGAAAAGAAAGACAAGAAAAAATGGAAAATCAGAATGATACAAAAAGTGTGAGAAAAGTTTCAGGGAGAATTGAATAGATAGAATATATTGTGGCTTACGAAGGAAAAAGAGGCTATGTCATATGCATGACAGAGTGCGACAAATTAATAGACAACCCTGGCACAATAACCTCACTAAAAGCTTTAAGTGTCCAGGATTGCAGAGCGGCGTTGGAAGAAAACACATTCACAAGAAAACCGCATTCAAACAAATAACACCCGCATTCAATTCAGCCCTCACATCTGCTAAACAGGCCTACTTTACATCCCTCATATCTTCCTTATCCTACAACTCCAAGCAGCTATTCAACACTTTAACTACCTCCTTCGCCCTCCACTGCCTCCTACAACCTCCCTAATCTCTGCTGAGGACTTTGTCACACACTTCAAAAATATGATTGACCAAACAAGGCAAATCTTTGTTGTTCAATTACCACAACCCCTTTGTATGCCAGACCAATGCCCTTACTCCATAACCTTCCTCTCCAACATCACTGAAGGAGAGCTTACTGGTCTTCTCTCAAAATCACACCTCTCCACTTGTGCACTTTACCGGATCCCATCCCACCCACCTCCTCCTCAACCTCATCACCACACTTATCCAATCCCTAGCTCATCTCTTCAACCTATCACTAACTTCTGGTACCTTCCCTTCTGCTTTCAAACAAGCCATAATCATGCCCACCCTCAAAAAGCCATCCCTCGACTCAACTGCTATGTCCAATTATCACCCCATATCGCTGCTCCTATTCGCTTCCAAACTCCATGAGCAGCATGTTCACGCTGAACTTTACTCCCACTTCTCATCTAATGTGCTCTTCTACAACCTGCAATCTGGCTTCTTTCCCCACCATTCCATTGAAATTGCAGCCAAAGCTAACAAACAATTCTCCATTCTCCTCCTTCTTGACATGTCCTCTGCCTTCAAAACTGTTGACCACTACCTTCTACTACAGATCCTGTCTTCCTTTGGCACCAAAGACCTTGCCCTCTCCTGGATCTCCTCATACCTTACCAACTTCACATTTAATTTCTCCTCCTTCCACACTACCTCCTCAATTCATCCTCTCTCTTTTGGAGTCCTTCCTGGCTCTGTCCTAGGACCACTACACTTCTCGATCTATACCCTCGGCTTGGGACAACTCATAAAGTCCTATGGCTTCCAGTGCCTACTGTATGCTGATGACACTCAGATCTACCTTTCTGGCCCAGATATTACCTCTCTGCTGTCTATAATCCCGGAGTGTCTATCAGCCATATCCTCTTTCTTCTCCTCCCACTTCCTCAAAATTGATGAGGACAAATCTGAACTCATTATCTTTTCCACATCTCATGTACATTCCCTTCCCTACCTGATTTATCTATCACCATAAATGGCATCACAATTTCCCTAAACTGGAAATCCACTGGTATAATCCTTGACTCTACCCTGTCCTTCTAACCAAACATCAAAGCACTCACCACCTGCTGTTGCACACAGCTCAAAAATATTTCCAGAATCCATCCTTTGTTCAACCCTCAATCTACTAAAATGCTTGTGCATGCCCTTATCATCTCCCGCCTCAACTATTGCAACATCCTCCTCTGTGGCTTACCTACTATCACTCTTGCACCTATCCAGTCCATCCTTAACTCTGCTGCCCAACTAATTCATCTCTCTCCTTGCTACTCACCTGCTTGCCCCTTTGCAATTCCCTTAATTTTCTCCCAATTTCCCCAGAGTATCCAGTTCAAAGTACTAACACTCACCTACAAAGCCATCCATAACCTTTCTCCTCCATACATCTCCGAACTAATCTCCCGACATCTTCCCTCAGCTAATCTCCAGTCCTCCTTATGACCTCCTGTCCTCCAAATGTGACGCCCAGGAGACTGGGGTACCCAGCACCGGACCAATGGGGTCTGTCTCTTGAGGAGGATGTCACGGGTGGCTTGACCCGGTGCTGTGGTCTCAGGCAATGCACAGTGTAAGGGGTATTGTGAGGGAACAGGCACTTACTTGATCGGCAGCAGGTTCTCTCAGCGGTGATGATCCCGATCCTGGATAGATGGCTATTGTCCAAATGAAAGACTGAGGCACTGAAACGTTTAACCAGTTTACTTCAACATAAAGGGATTTACAACCAGCCCTGTCACCGAAGACTGTATGGGAACTCTGAGTTACTTTGACCCTGCCGGGGTCTTCGCCTCTTATTGTACGCAGTTTCTGTGTGGCCCTGCTGCTGTATGTGAACTGGCTGCCGGCCCAATCTGTCCCCTCCGGGTCCTGGTTCGACGGGCAACCCGAGTCCTTTTATCTGCTTACTCCCTTCAGGAGTACCGCTGAACTCTGTGTCTGTTGCTGCGTCCGGCCCTGGTGAAGCTGATATCACCTCACGTTTTTCCGGTTGCTGTATTATATATAATGAATGCAGCCACTGATCCGGTATCCGTCTTTGCGCCTGTTCTGGGTAGTGATTAATGCTACCCGGTTCTCACAATGTCCTTTTTCTCTGTCCCTTTTCTCCTCAGGCCGGTGATTTGGGCCTGGAAACCGTCATAGGGCTGTTAGAAATTCAGCTGTATGACCTCTCACTTTCAGCTCCTTAGCCCAACTGCCAGTTCTTCTCTCAGACCAGAATGGATCAAGGGGAGTCTCTGGAGCTCCCCCTTCTGGCCGGAGGTGGTAGTGCAGTCTTGCTATCTTAGTACTTGTATTTAGTGTCAGTAACTATTTTTGTGGCAAATACCCCTAGGGGTGCCACACAAACGTAATCATCTCTCACCCAATCACCTCTAATACTTCTCCCAAATACACTATCCTCAGGAATTCCATGCCTCAACAAGTCCGATTAGCCACAACATTTGGTTCCTTTAGATAGAACATGAAAACCCATCTCTTCAATAAAGCTTACAACCAGCAATGACCACACTGCTACTTCAACACCACCAGAGACACTGCAACCCCCCAACCTACTGTGTCCTTCCCCATCATCCTATAGAATGAAAACCCGCAAGGGCAGGGTCTTTTTCCCTCTGTACCAGTCTATCATTGTTAGTTTGTTTACTGTAAGTGATATCTGTATTTTGTATGTAACCCCATCGCATGTACAGCACCATGGAATCAATGGTGCTATATAAATAAATAAAATAATATAGTAGTAATGGCAGAATTAGCTCAAAACTATACACATCAGACAATCATGGTATGTCTTGCCACCCACAGACCTCCTAATCTCAACTCAGCAGCCTTGTATGCCTAACAATAACTGACATGTTGGAAACACATAGAAAGGTACTGTCCCTGAGCCGAAGCTCTCCCACAGGAACAAGAGCAACTCCACTAAAATTAGTGATCCTGCAAAGAACAAAGAAGCAATAGCTGTCGGAGCAAAAAGAAATACTGTATATAAAGTGAGATGAGACAATCCGTTATGCATATGCAGGACAGTGGAGGACAATTTAATTATTGCAGTTGTTACTTCCTCCCTGCTTGATGCTAGATGCCGGCCCAGTCTGTACCTGTAAAGTAACTAAGTCTGGCTATACATTTTAGATTAGTCTCCCGACCATCAGTCGGACAGCACCCTCATACACATTAGACTGTTGGCAGAACTTGTCGATATCGGCAGATACAGCCATCTTTAGTCTAATGTGTATTTGGGCTCTTAGTGTGAATGTGAATCGATTGATCCGAGATAAACCAATAACAGC
This sequence comes from Ranitomeya imitator, assembly GCF_032444005.1. Taxonomy (NCBI): domain Eukaryota; kingdom Metazoa; phylum Chordata; class Amphibia; order Anura; family Dendrobatidae; genus Ranitomeya; species Ranitomeya imitator. The sequence goes on along the minus strand of NC_091287.1, from coordinate 467,638,637 downwards.
ATCTTACTAAACAGTCTTTTTTTATTCTTCACACAATGCAAATAAAGAGGGCAGTATTAAAGTGCTAATTTTGCCAATAAACCAAAATCCTGAAACCAAAAACTGTACTTTTTGCATTGTGAGATGGGCAAGCCATATATATTTTTTTAATTTTAAAAAGAAAAAAAAATCTCCGGAATCCAGACATTTAAACTTAACCATGTACCACACAAAGTGTGATGTTGTAAAATATATATATTATTTAAAACGTCCTTGTAATTGTCCAATATTACACCCGAACACACCACCCAAGTACAGCTGTTGGTTTCCACTAGCTACCATCCATTTACCCCTAGCGAGATATTTTGAGTCAACTTGGACATTAAGGACACGTTCACACGTTCAGTATTTGGTCAGTATTTTACATCAGTATTTGTAAGCCAAAACCAGGAGTGGATAGGAAATGTTGAAGTAGTCACGTGTTTCAATTACACTTTTCCTCTGACTGTTCCATTCCTGATTTTGGCTTACAAATAGTCATAATTTCTCTGTCTCCTCCATAGCTGTGCTGCGAACTTCTCATGCGAGAGGATTGGAGTACATAGCACTGACACTCGGCTGCAGAGCAGGAGCTGTGTGTTATTAGCATATTGCATCCGATGCGATACACTAATGTGACTCCAGCCTAAGGGCTCACTCACATGAACAAATAAGTTGGGCGAGAGCAATCAGATAAAAATCAGATTGCATTTGGACCAATGTTATTCAATTAGTGCTCTTCTGTGATTTTTTTATCAGCTCAGATTGGATTGCAATCGGACTGATAAAAAGTTGCAGCATGCTGCGAGTGGTCGAGAATTTCGGATTGCAATCACCAATGCAAGTCAACAGCTGACATCAAGCCCAGGGGTTAGTAATGGAGAGGTTCTATAAGACACCACCTTTACTAACCCTATATCAGAAGAAAAGTAAAAAATCAAAGAAATCCTCACCTGTCGTCGATAATTAATTTTTTCCGCGACAAGCCCAACTTAGCTACATCTGGATACTTTGCTGAGTGCTCACATAAAATGTGACCACTCATCCTGACATCCCAAAGACACTGAGCTGCGTGTGAAGAATGCTGAGTGTTGATGTCAGTTAGGTGACTGGAGTTCATAGCCAGGGCAAGTGGGAAGATAGGAGGCTAAGCACAAGAATTGGTGCATCTAATGGATGAGCCATTTCTTGGGTGGCTGAAGACTGATGTTCTTAGTCTTGGGAAGGGGCTAATATCCATTGCCCCTTCCTGGGCTATTAATATCAGCCCAGAGCTTTCTGCTTAGACTTTGCTGGTTATGAATAATAGGGAAACCCCACATCATTTTTGGGGGGATCATCCCTTTTTAATAACCAGTAAAGGCTAACTAGAAAGCTGTGAGCTGATATTAATAGCCTGGGAAGCTCCATGTTTATTACCCAATCCCCAAACTATAAACATTAGCATCCAGGTATTGGCTTTCCCTCAGCTGGATAAGAAAAATATGAGTGACCCCACTTCATTGTTTTCTTTTATTTGTTAGCTAAATGCATGTACAGCAAGCTACACATGCATTGCACTGATTTTATATCTCCTTGGCATCTAGCTATCATCTATCTACAGTGGGGAAAAAGCTATCTGATACACTGCCGATTTTGCACGTTTTTCCACCTACAAAGAATGGAGAGGTTTGAAATTTTTATCATAGGTACACTTCAAGTGAAAGAGACAGAATCTTACAAAAATCCAGAAAATCACATTTTATGATTTTTATTTTTCTAATTAATTTGCATTTTATTGCATTAAATAAGTATTTGATACAACAAAAAAACAGATCTTAATATTTGAAACAGAAACCTCTGTTTGCAATTACAGAGGTCAGACATTTCCTGTAGTTCTTGACCAAGTTTGCATACACTGCAGCAGGGATTTTGGCCCACTCCCCCGAACCAATCTTCTCCAGATCTTTCATGTTTCGGTGCTGTCCATGGGCAAATTGATTTTCAGCCCGTTCCAAAGATTTTCTTTGGGGTTCCGATATGGAGACTGGCTGGGGCCACTCCAGGACCCTGAAATACTTCTTACAAAGCCACTCCTTTGTTGCCCTGGCTGTGAGTTTCTGGTCATTGTCATGCTGGGAGACCCAGCCACGAACCATCTACAATCCTCTTCTTGAGGGAAGAAATTTGCTAGCCAAAATCTCGTTATACATGACCCATCCATCCTCCCTTCAATACAGTGCAGTTGTCCTGTCACCTTTGCAGAAAAACACCCTTAAAGTATGCTGTTTTCCCCACTATGCTTCATGGTTGGAACGGTGTTCTTGGGGTTGTACTCATCCTTCTTCTTCCTCCAAACTCAGCAAGTGGAGTTGATACCAAAAAGTTATATTTTGGTCTCATCTGATCACATGACCTTCTACCATGCCTTCTCTGGTCATTGGTAAACTTCAAATGGGCCTGCACATGTGTTGGTGTGAGTAGGGGGACCTTGTGTGCCCTGCAGGATTTTATTACATGAAGGCATAGTGCGTTACTAATGGTAATGTTTGAGACTGTGGTCCCAGCTCTCTTCAGGTCATTGACCAGGTTCTCCCGTCTAGTTCTGGGCTGATTCCTGACCTTTCTCAGAATCATCCTTTCCCCACGAGGTGAAAACTTGCATGGAGCACCTGACTGAGCTATGTTGACAGTCATATTGTGTTTCTTCCATTTCTTTTCTAAAAAACAAAGAAAACAAACTGAACTCAAGCCCAAATTAATAGATAAATATTTATTAAAGGGGTGGAATACACCATGTAGTAGGGGGAAAGAAACCAAAAAGGAAGCACTAAAACCAGGAGACGAAAATATTAAACAAAATCTGTACGCTAATGGCTGCACAAAATAATAAAAACCAAAAAATTGTCAATTATGTGTGAATAAGTAATTGAAATATTATTACGTATATATTAATAAATAAATAAATATATAAATGTACACAATACAAGAATTATATATACAAAAAATGACATAAGTGAAAGTGCATGTGCAAAAAATAGTATATATTAATAGTATATATTATATATTGAGAAACCACCTAGACACTAAAGTGCATATAGTGCTTGCATGTGGACATATGTGTTTATGAATATGGTGGCAAAAAGAGTGCAAATGAGCAGCCACTGGAGGTAAGGAGATGGTCAAATACAGGTAGATGCGCTAAAATATATGATTCGGTATACCAAATAATGTTCCCTAAATGCATGAATAGTACATTCACCCGAGCCACAAATACCTGTATGAGTGAGAAGTTGTCTCCTGGATGTGCCAGTCCCCGACGCGCGTTTCGGCGTCAGCCTTCTTTTCTAAGGCTAGGTTCCCATTGCGATAATGGGCCCGCGCTAACGGACAGCATTGCACGGCGAAATTAACGCCGTGCAACGCGTCCATTAGCGCACCCATTAACCGCAATGGGGACGTGCATCACTAGCGCGTGCCATTTTCGGCACGCGCTAGCGATGTGCCGGTGTTTTGTGGCGCGCCACTGATGCTGCTTGCAGCGTCCGAGGCGCGCCCGCGGTCCATTCCCCGCTCTCGCAGATCAGAGATCTGCGAGAGCGGGGACGTTTAACGTGACCCCTTTACAACACATTGCGTTAGCGCAATCCGCTAGCGCTAGGCGCTAAACGGATTGCACTAACACAATCTGAACCTAGCCTAATAATTGCTCCAACAGTTGTTGTCATCTCACCAAGCTGCTTGCCTATTGTCCTGTAGCCCATCCCAGCCTTGTGCATGTCTACGATTTTGTCCCAAGTGTCCTTAGACAGCTCTTTGGTCTTGGCCATGGTAGAGAGGTTGGATTTTGATTGATTGAGTGTGTGGACAGGTGTCTTTTATACAGGCAATGGGTTCAAACAGGTGCAATTACACAGGTAATGAGTGCAGAGAAGAGTCTGAAAAACTAAGAGATCTATGAGAGCCAGAATTCTTCCCGGCTGGTAGTTGATCAAACACTTATTTCATGCAATACAGTGCAATTTAATTATGGTGAAATCATGCAATTCTGGTTCTTATTTTTAGATTCTATCTCTCATAGTTCAAATGTACCTGTGATAAAAATTACAGACCTCTCCATTCTTTGTAGGTGTGAAAACTTGCAAAATCGGCAGTGTATCAAATACTTATTTTCCCCACGGTATCTACATCTAAATATTACATTTTTTATTAGTTAGTAAACTAGCTTGAAATGAAGTAGAGTTTTATTGTATGTAAAAGCTGATGTTAAAAACTTATTGCATATGGATTGCATACGCATGTCAGACGGATGCTACTTGCTGAAAATCGCTTTGTACTCGCATGACACTCGTCCTCCTTTCTGGATCAACACGTGACCGAAATTTTAAATGCTAGTGTGTCTCCAGCCTAACGTATATGGTGGGTTTTAGATAAGCTTATAAAGCACCATAGAGCTAGTCAAATGCTTAGCTAATCCTATTTCATTTTAACACTATAAAGTTTATTAGCGAGCTTTCGAGCCAGCAGAAACTGTACCAAGCTGTGCCATTCAGATTGTTGATTTGAAAGCTTTCTCTGGATCTTTGGACTGATAGCCTAATACTCCTTGTGTTCCCTATTTTTCACACTTGATAGAATTGGAGATGTGCTGAAAGGCATCTGATCTTTTTTCTTCCCCCCTTCATGTGTGTTACTATAATCCGCAGTGACAAAATGTAAATAAAGGTAGATTGAACAGCCCTGGATGCGTTTGGCAATCTGAAATACTCTGATATGTTGATGCTTTAAAGTCTGTAGATATATTCTCTTGTGAATCCATTTTATGACTAATTGGGTTTCTTGCTTGTGGGCTACTCTAATAATTGTCTCAAAATTGAGAAACATGTCGCTTTAAAACTTGCTAGTCAGTGGCACGAATCCAGAGTAAGGATTCATTAAGCCTTGATGCAAAGTGAAAAGCAAAAAAAAAAAGAATCCTCGTCTATTATTTAGGCACCTGTCCAAAGGTTTGAAGAAATCCTCCTTGTTCTGATTTAGTCAAACAAAGCACAGGGATAACCACTTGACGTCTGCATCTAATAAGATGTGAAAAGGTAAAGTAATGAGAATTACAATTTATTTATTTATATATATATATATATATATATATATATATATATATATATATATTTTATTTTTTTTTTTATTTTGAAAGGCCGGGAAACAATGCTTGTCGAACACTGACAGTGATTGCAGATATTTTCAAATGAAAGACTATTTGTTTCCGAATGACACCAGCCGGCGGAATGCATGCGTGTGTGTGTATATATCAAAAATCCACATTTTCTGAAGTAAAATTACCTCTAAGTAATTTAGTCACTGCAGGCTTTCCCTTCTGAATGGTCAGAAGCTATCAGATAGCTTGCAGCTGCAGAATGAAGCCAGCTTATATGTGTTTTTTTTTTCTTTTTTCCCCCTCCGACAAGCAGTTAGTTAGTAGAGCCATCAGCTTGGCATCTGTCATCCTGCTAGGCCCAAATTGTTTTCTATGATGGATGTCACAGTCTGTATGATCAAAATAGGAGCCCTGCTGCTTTTAATTGCAAAATCGGAGTACTTGCGCGTTTGTTATTATGCTGAGGTTATTACCTCACACAAAATGAATTAACAGGTGAAAATAATTGATGAGAAGAGTCGAGGGATTTTTATCCACTTCAAAGAGACTTTATAATTATGACATAATGAATGTTCAGAGACAGATCTGTGGGGGGCACCATGAGCCTACCGAAGATTTGCCAAGATTTCCTCCTGCCGTAAACCTTTACTATTAATATATATTTAGCAATTAGCCTAATGGGTCCATTAGATACAGGATAACATAGTCATTAAATAATTTTGGAGGTGCCGCATCCCAATTTCACACGCGAGCCTCAAGCTCCAACAGTAGGAGACGCATTAACAAATTTGTGTCTGTAAAATACCACTATCTGTAAAATATACTTTTTTTTTCCTTCTGCTTATTGTAATGTATTTCTAAATAGCCCCCGGCTACTGTCGGCAACAATGTGAATCATCTTGTTTTGAACCTTACAAGATTTTGACGAAATATAGTATTGATTGCATCCAAGCTGAAGTAGACTATGCAGTTGTCTCATGAAGTGAATCGCTGAAGCATTTTGTAATCTGAAATAATTACTTCTTCCTTTCCGGGTACGGTTCTGTTTTGACTTGGTCATGCTTGAAATGCGCTCGGCTCTGTAGTGCAGCCAGACCAATAAACTCCTTTATGCTTTAGTGTATATTTCACGTTTTCCTTCACAAGTCTTCTCAGCCTTGTATGATCGGGGGTGAGAATCAAAATAGAATTCACTCTCTAAAGAACGCTGTATCCTTATCCAGACAGGGATGTGTGGTTTTATGCTGTAGATTTTTTATAAAATGATATTAGACTTGTATGATTGTGTGTACATGATAATTTACTAAATTCCCCTTTAGCATTTTTTTTTAATTGCATTTTATAAGATATGCAATTGTTGATGATTTTCTCCAAAAAGAAACAAATTGCAAATAGTGCAACAGAAAACTGTAGAGTCCCACACCACAGAGGAAATTGCCGGTGGCCATAGGATGAGCCCACACTATAGATCTGTGCACCTCTACATTGATATGAAATGCAGCATTGCATATTATGTTAACGAGGTATTCTTACCTAGAAGCATCTCATAGCCACGTATTCCTTCCTTTCTTCCCTTTGTCTATCTATCTCATATCTTTCTTTTATCATCTAGCTAAATATCCAGGAGTATAAATGTAATAGGTGCAAGGGTTGAAATCGCACACGGCCCTAGAGCTCAGGGGACCCGAAAGGTCACTTTGGCCCATATGAAAAGACCAATAATATTAAAAATTTGCAATCATTTTGGGCCTCATTGGAGATTTGCAATCATTTTGCATTGGGGCCCATGAACTTCAAGTTACACCATCTAAGATAGATAGATAGATAGATAGATAGATAGATAGATAGATAGATAAATATGTAAAAAGAAAATATAGCAGCACTCTGTAAGGGCCAAGATATATGGAAACACTGGAACCATTAAATCTAAGCTGTATTGTTACTCAGTAAGATGTACTTACGAAAAAGCGAAGGTTCTTAGCGCATAAATTGGCTTTCCTATCCTACTCACCTTAACAATTTTACATATTGTGCAGTCATTGCAGCTTGCACCTGTTCACACTAAGGAGGTGCTGGTCAGGTTTACTTATTACTCTGCACTCCTCCCATTAACCTACAGGTGATTTTAACCAATTCTATTTGCCAATTTAAATTATACGCTTAAAGCCAGAGAGTGACAGGTTTGTCCATTTAATTGTAACATAGTAACATAGTAACATAGTTAGTAAGGCCGAAAAAAGACATTTGTCCATCCAGTTCAGCCTATATTCCATCATAATAAATACCCAGATCTACGTCCTTCTACAGAACCTAATAATTGTATGATACAATATTGTTCTGCTCCAGGAAGACATCCAGGCCTCTCTTGAACCCCTCGTAGGTGTTTTAGCCTGAGAATGAGATGTTTAATAGGATAGAAAAATGGTATAATAAGACCCGTCAGAGAAGTGTCACCTTACCATGGTTAATGGCACACATTGGCTAATTAATGCGCTAAGAATCTTCGTTTTTTGTAAGTACATCTTATTGAGTAACAATTTAGATTTAATGCTTCCATGTTTCTATATACTGGTGCATCTCACAAAATTAGAATGTCATCAAAGTTAATTTATTTCAGTTCTTCACTACAAAAAGTGAGACTCATATTATAAAGTCATTACAAACAGAGTGATCTACTGCAAGTGTTTGTTTCTGTTAATATTGATGATTATGGCTTATAGCCAATGAAAACTCAAACGTCATTATCTCAGTAAATTAGAATACTTTATAACACCAGCTTGAAAAAAATGATTTTAAAATCCGAAATGTTGGCCTACTGAAATGTATGGTCAGTAAATGCACTCAGTATTTGGTTGGGGTTCCTTTGGCATCAATTACTGCATCATTGCGGTGTGGTGTGGAGACGATCAGCCTGTGGCACTGCTGAGGTGTTATGGAAGCCCAGGTTGCTTTGATAGCAGCATTCAGCTTATCTGCATTGTGGGGTCTGGTGTCTCTCCTCTTCCTTTTTACAATACCCCATTGAATTCCCTTTGTCAGGTCAGATTGGGAGCCTTCCTCTACCTGAAACCAGGTCTAGAACTCCCCCTTCTGGCCTTGAGTTAGAACATGTTGCATGTACAGGTTACCTGTCAAAGGGATCCTCTCATCCCCGAGAGGAAGGCAGTACCACTGTGGTACCTGAACTCCTGGGATGCCACATTCCTTTCGGATAATTCCAGTACCCCCAGACTGGGAAAAGAAACAAAAACAGTAACAGGTTAGATGTGTGCAATATTTTGAAAAGGCATTTCAATAGGTTAAACAGGTACAAAACTTTTTCTTCCCTTTACGGGAGGGACTTTTCTTTGAACGTTGCAGGAACATTATTTACAAGAGTACAACTGGTTTTATACCAGGGTTCATCAACAACAGCACTGATGCGGGGGACCCATTCTAAACCCCCAACATGGGACTTGGGCGGGCTGCAAGGCATTAGCATCCAGACATTGTCTTTGGCCATGCCAAATGGTTTTTCTTTTGTCTTTGAAACATACACAAGGTTCTACTCACACTACCAGGGCATGATAAAACCAATAGAAGCACCTTAGGAGGTGCCAACTATTTACAAGGGAAGTTCTTAGGTATTTCACCGCCCATTACACTGCTGTGCATTTAGAATTTTAATACGCAAAATCAATATTTTTAAACAGGTAACAATTATTGACATTTTATATCTTAGTCCCTGTAATGGGCTGGAATCTAACGTCTGGTACTACAGGTAGATTATTATTATTATGCATTTTTATAGTGTCATTTATTCCATGGCAATTTACATGTGAAAAGGGGGCAAATATAGACAAATACAATAAACAGCAAAACAAGGCACTAACAGGTACAGAAGGAGGGAGGACCCTGCCCACGAGGGCTCACAGTCTGCAGAGTATGGGTTAAGATACACTACGAGAGGGTAGAGCTGGTTGTGCAGTGGTTCAGTAGGTTGAGGATCACTGCAGGCTGTAGGCTTGTCAGAAGAGGCGAGTCTTCCGGTTCTTTTTGAAGGTTTCTATGGTAGGCGAGAGTCTGATATGTTGGGGTAGAGAGTTTCAGAGTATGGTGGAAGCATAGGAGCAGTCTTGGATGCGGTTGTGGGAAGCAGAGATGAGAGGGGAGTAGAGAAGGAGCTCTTGAGATGATCGAAGGTTGCGTGTAGGTAAGTACTGGGAGACCATGTCACAGATGTATGGAGGAGACAGGTTGTGGATGGCTTTGTATGTCATAGTAAGGGTTTTGATCTTGAGTCTATGGACTATAGGAAGCCAGTGAAGGGCTTGGCATAGGGGAGAGGCTGGGGACTAGTGGGGAGACAGGTAGATTAGTCGGGCAGCAGAGTGTAGGATGGATTGGAGTGGTGCCAGAGTGCTAGAGGGGAGGCCAGAGAGTAGGAGGTTGCAGTAGTCAAGGCAGGAGATGATAAGGGCGTGCACTAGTGTTTTGTGGTTTTGTGGTCAAGGAATGCACGGATCCGTGGATCTACGCAGCACAGGCACTGAGGGTGATCTGACCAGATTTACTTGGCTTGCTCTCACTGGTGTTATTCATTCTCTTATGGCTATGCTACTGGTGATTCTATGTAGCACAGGTGTACTTGAACTCCTAAGAGTACTTCTGCTTACTGTGGGAATAACAAATTCACGAATAGCAAGTGGTGGATTCTCTTGCTCCACTGCTGGTGTGACGTCTACTGCTTGAGCCCGCTGGTGTAGAGTCTCTTCTGGTTCAGATTGATTTCGAGTCATATCTCCTTCTGGTATTTCCAACTGGGGAAAGGTCAAAACGGGTACTACTATGGGTTGATTTTCTTGAGTCCATGACTGGGGAACGTCTCCAAGAACAGTATGGATTCTCTTTTCCTCTTCCTCCATGGGTTGAGAAGTACCTGGGTCTTTCTCTCTGTCTCTCAGTTGGTCAGGGCATACCTTAAGATAATCTCTTGATACGGCAGTCGAGGTTTCTCCTCCATCTTTGCTTATGAGACTCACCTTGGTGTTATCATAATAATAATAATAATATAATATTTTTATTTATATAGCTCCAACATGTACAGACAATAAATTCAATACAAGTTAAGACAATTTAAACAGTGACATTAGGAGTGAGGTCCCTGCTAGCAAGCTTACAATCTACAAGGAAATGGGGGGGACACAATAGATGAAAAGTGCTTGTTATTTCAGGTCTGGCAATTATAATAAATAGGGATTTTCATATAAAGCTGCATGATCTGGTCATCAACCCGTGTGTTTAAGTGCAGTAGTCAAGTATCAACTGCAGTTATCATGTGCATGGAGTGTGTGGAGACAGATGAATAGTAGGGTGCAGATTCACAATAATATTTGGAAGGTGGGAACGGTGCAAAGTTAATTTACTGAGTAGTTGATGTGGTAGGCTTGTTTGAAGAGATGGGTTTTCAAAGCGCGCTTGAATAGGTCAGGGCTAGGCATCAGTCTGATCGTCTGGGGAAGTGCATTCCAGAGAGCTGGTGCAGCACGAGAAAAGTCTTGGAGACGGAGGTGCGAGGTTCGGATTACGGGGGATGTTAGTCTTAGGTCATTTGTAGAACGAATGGCACGTGTAGGGCGATAGACAGGGATGAGAGAGGAGATATAAGGCGGTGCAGAACTGTGGAGAGTTTTGTGGGTGAGAGAGATGAGTTTATACTGAACCCTGTAGCGAATGGGTAGCCAGTGTAATGACTGGCACAAGATGGTGGCATTGGTGAAGCGGCTGGACAGAAATATGACCCTGGCTGCCGCATTCAAGATGAATTGGAGAGGAGAACGTTTGGTAAGAGGGAAACTGATCAGAAGAGAGTTGCAGTAGTCAGACGAGAATGAATAAGAGCGACGGTAAGAGTCTTGGCAGTTTCAAAGGTGAGAAAAGGTCAGATTCTGAAGATATTTTTAAGATGCAGGTGTCAAGAGCGAGTGAGTGATCGGATATAGGGAGTAAAGGAAAGTTCTGTGTCAAATATGGCCCCAAGACAGCGGGCATGCTGCTTGGGAGTTATGGTTGAACCCTCCAGGGAAATTTCGATGTTAGGTAGAGTGAGGTTAGTAGAGGGGAGAAACACAAGAAGTTCAGTTTTGGAGAGATTTAGTTTCAGAAGAGGGAGGACATGATGTTAGAGACAGCAGACAGAAAATCCTTGGTATTTTGAATTAGGGTGGGCATGAGGTCAGGAGAAGAAGTGTATAATTAGATGTCGTCTGCATAGAGATGATACTGGAACCCAAATCTGCTGATTGCTTGTCCATTAGGGGCAGTGTATAGAGAGAAGAGGAGGGGGCCTAGGATTGAGTCTTGTGGAACCCCGATAGTAAGGGGATGAGGAGAGGAAGAGGAGCCAGCAAAAGATACTGTGAAGGAGAGGTCAGAGAGGAAGGAAGAGAACTAGGAGAGGGCTGTGTCCTTGAGGCCTATAGAGTGGAGCATATTGAGGAGGAGCTGGTGATCCACAGTGTCAAATGCAGCAGAGAGATCCAGAAGAATCAGCAGGGAGCAATGACCTTTGGATTTAGCTGTTATTAGATCATTAGAGACTTCATTGAGGGCAATTTCAGTGGAGTGTAAAGAGCGGAAACCAGATTGTAAGGGGTCGAGAAGAGAGTTATCTGAGAGATAGCGGATTAGACGGGAGTGGACCAAGCGTTCCAGGAGTTTAGAGATGAAGGAAAGGTTAGAGACAGGTCTGTAGTTATCAGTGCAGATCTGGTCAAGGGATGGCTTTTTAAGTAAAGGGGTTATGATGGCATGTTTAAATGAGCAGGGAAAGATACATGAAGAAAGAGAGAGGCTTGGGATATCAAAGTTTGACTGTAAGATGGTGTATGGTTCTGCTTCCCATTGATCATCAAGTTTGTGCATTCTTCTTCTCCGCGTTAGAACTTGTTCACCTGGTGACAAGGGAATTGCAGGTGCGTGCTGGTTATAGTTTCTCTCCTGCCTCTGTCTTGCCTGGGACAGACTTTTTTCCACACATTCTTGTACTTGGCGGTATTTCTGCTGCAGCTCCGCATCCCAATCTTCATCTGGTAATGTTGTTTCTGGTGTTAGGACTCCAATATCAAGGTCAACAGGTAATTTGCTGGGTCTTCCTCTCATTAGATAGGCTGGAGTACAGTTGGTGGAATTCACCGGGATATGATTGTACAGATCTACCAAGTCTGGCAACTTCTCTGGTCACAAGTTTCTCTCTTCCAAGGGCAAGTTCTTCAGTAAGTCAATTACCACCTGGTTCATCTGCTCACACATGCCATTTGTCTGTTGGTGATACGGCATTGTTCTGATCTTCTTGCATTCGTACAGGCTACAGAACTCTTGGAACACTTCTGCTTCAAAGGCTGGGCCTTGGTCAGTGAGCACCTTTTCAGGGTAACCATGTGGTCAACAAAAGTGTTGTTGGAATGCCTTTGCTGCTGTCTTTGCTGTTTGATCCTTGACAGGCACAACTACCAGGAATCTTGAGTAATTATCCACTATGGTCAAAGCATAGACATAGCCTGAAAGGCTTGGGGTTAGCATCACATGATCCAAAGCTACCAGTTCATGTGGCTGTATGGTCACTATGGGCTGTAGGGGTGCCCTCAAGCTGTCATAGTCCTTTCTGCGCAGGTTACATGGGCCACACTCTCGGCACCACTTTTCAATGGCTCTTCTCATTGCCAATCCAGTAGAACCTCCCACAAAGTAGGACTTCCAACTTCTTCCATCCGAATTGTCCCTCTCCATCGTGCTATGCTTCCAAAACTATTGGCACATCTTGTCTCGGGACTACCACCTGCCAGACCAGCTCGTGAGTGCGTGGGTCGATATTCCTCTGTCACAGCTTACAGTCGCAGATAAACAATTTGCCCTTCTCCTTCCACAACTGTTGAGTCTCTTGTGGAGCATCTGGACTAGGGTGGGAATTGGCTTGTGTCAGCAGCTCTTTCACCAGATGGACTGTTGGGTCGCTATCCTGCATCTCTGCCCATCCATGGTGTCGCAATTGGTTCAGCGTGGCTTCTCGCCTGTCATTGCCCTTGTTCTTTACATAATGGTAATACTGGGTTGCCTCGGGGCGGTGGAAGGCTGGTAACTCAATCTCTTCGAGTGATTCCAGATCTTCTCCCACTTCTGGTAAATGGAGCATCCTGGACAGCACATCGGCATTTGCGTTCTTGCGCCCCGCACGGTACATGATGGCAAATTCGTAGTTGGACAATTGAGCCATCCATCGCAGTTCCAACCCACCAAGTTTTGCCATCTCCAGGTGAGTCAACAGACTGTTGTCCGTGAAAACGGTGAACTTTGCTGCAGCCAGGTAGTGCTTGAACTGCTCTGTTACCGCCCAGACTATGGTGAGGAACTTCAGCTTAAAAGAACTGTAGTTTTCGCAATTCCTTTCAGTGGGACGAAGCTTCCTGCTGGGGTAGGGAATTACGCTTTCTCTGCCTTTCTGTACCTGGGACAATACTGCTCCCAATCCCACATTGCTGGCATCTGTGTAGAGTACAAACAGTTGGTCATAGTCAGGGTAGGCCAGTACCTCATCTCCAGTGAGAGCCAACTTCAACCGGTTGAAGAATCCTTCCAGCCTGTCGTTCCATTCAAATGGATGACCCTTGTTCTTGGTCTTCTTGGATTGGCCCACTATCAGGTCTTGCAAGGGTGTGGCTATCCTAGCGAAATTCATGATGAATCTTCGATAGTAATAATAATAATCTTTATTTATATAGCGCCAACATATTCCGCAGCGCTTTACAGTTTAACAGTTTCAAACACAAAAGTCATAAGTAACAACGTTAACAATACAATAATTAAAGCAAAATAAGACGACCCTGCTCGTGAGAGCTTACAATCTACAGTGAGGTGGGGGAGATACAAAGTACAGGTGTGTATTTATAATGATGTATTTACAATGATGGTCCAGCCATCTTCAGGGGTTGGGGAATAGATGGGGATAGTGAATGGGCTACACACACACAAAAGATAGTAGCCTACCAACCTGAGGAACTGCCGTACTTCATGAATGTTGCTGGGTTACGGCCAGTCCCTGATCACGGTGACTTTGTCAGGGTCTGGTGCCACACCTTCGTTGCTTACCACATGGCCCAGGTACTGCACTTTGGGCTTTAACAGGTTTCATTTAGACGGCTTCACTTTCAGGCCATAATTGGACAGGGCTTCGAACACCTTGGCCAGGTCCTTCAAGTGGTCTTCATAGGTCTTGGAGAAGACAATAACATCATCAAGGTACAACCGAATAGTTTCAAAGTTCTTGTGCCCAAGATAGCACTCCATCATCCTCTGGAACGTCCCTGTTGCGTTGCACAGTCCGATCGGCATGTAGTTGAATTCAGAGAGGTCCATCGGTGTCACGAAGGCGGCCTTCTCTTTATCCGCCTCTGCCACGGAACCTACCAATACCCACTAGTGAGATCTAAGGTGGAGAAATAGTTAGCAGATTTTAAGGCAGCTAATGACTTTTCAATTCTGGGCAATGGGTAGGCATCCTTATGTGTAATGCGGTTAATCTGCCTGTAGTCAACACACATCCTCACTGCACCATATTTCTTTCTAACGAGGACTAATGGAGCTGCCCAGGGGCTACAACTGTCTCTGATTACCCCAACCTCCTTCATCTATCGTAACATACTCTTGGCACATTAGTAGTGAGTAGTGATGAGTGAATATACTCGTTACTCGAGATTTCCCGAGCATGCTCGGGTGTCCTCAGAGTATTTTTTAGTGCTAGGAAATTTTGTTTTTATTGCCGTAGCTGAATGATTTACATCTGTTAGCCAGCATAAGTACATGTGCGGATTCCCTAGCAACCAGGCAACCCCCACATGTACTTATGCTGGCTATCAGATGTAAATCATTCGGCTGCGGCAATAAAAACTAAATTTCCAAGCACTAAAAAATACTTGGAGGACACCCGAGCGTGCTCGGGAAATCTCGAGTAACGAGTATATTCGCTCATCACTAGTAGTGAGCTGGAGGTACAGGCCGGTTTCTTTAATGGGTGGATGATCTCCAGTGGGGATATGATGTTGAACCCATTTTACCTGCCCAAAATCTAGTAGGTGCTTGCTGAATACCCGCTCATACTCATGGACCACCCAGTCGGCCCCACATTTTTGGTGTGAAGGGGTAGAGTGAGTGCCTACTTGTAACTTCTGGCACCAATCGTCCAACTGTCCTGCAGAGCCATTGTCCTCCATCTAGTCGGACTCGACCAAGAGTTCTGTTGCTTGTATTGCATTATCACTAACAGTAAACAGTTTAGCAAGTGTGGCATATCTGGGTAAGTGAACCTCTTTCTCTCCACAATTAAGGACACATACTGGTACCCTCCCCTTGCGGACATCACCCACCCCTCTGGCTGTCAGGATGGTGGGCCTACTATCTGAATACACAGGTTCTACCAGGGCCTGGTAGTCTTTACCTCTGAGGCCTATTGCTGCCCAACACCAGATTAACATTTCACTCCTGGGGGGTATCACAATGGGGATCGGATCACTCACTGTGACACTGACAACTTCTCCACCAGGCAGTTCTACCTGTTTGTCTCTGCATCAGGGCTCTGATTTCTTTTTGCAGGATTGGCTGCTTACTGGAACCAGCAGTTTCGGCCACCTGTTGTAACAAGACAATAACTTCGACAAGACAGTTTTCTATGACATTAGTACCTAAGGTCATCATGGGATTACATTCTCGCCGGTCAATATCTACAATCACCAGTCCTTGGGCTTTCAATTCTACCCGCCCCACCTTAATAGTTACCTCCTTATACCCCACTTGTGGCAAAGGCTGACCATTGCTTGCTACTATTGTCAGGTCATTATCTGGGCCACGGGTAATATCATAGTCAGCCTAGTACCAATTGTAAAGTATATATGGCATAGTCTTCGCTGGAGAACCGGTGTCCAGTAAAGCGTTCATCTAGATGCCATCAATCACAATTGGGAGGACCAGTCGTCCTCCAACATACTTGGCTCACCAGCTTTGTGGGCCTACTCGTCCTACTCCTGGGGGTTTGCCCTCTGCAACAGGGGTCACTTATTTAAATGGCAGAATCTTGCAATGTGTCCCACCTGGTTGCAGCGGTAACAAATAGGTAGTCCGTCTTGATGATAGTGGTCATTGTCTCTTCCTCTGATTGGTGGGATCCTCTTCTGTCATTGCAGGGGACGTCATCTAGACTGGAAGCCAGCTGGATCTTTTCCTTTGGAGACTCCTGCAGGGACCGCATGGTTTTGGCTAGTGCAGCTACGCTTTTGGTCAGTTCCTGGACCTGGAGGCGCAATCCTGAGGAGGGGTCATCATCCAGGGTCTGTGCGTCGGCCTCAATGGGGGCCTAATTAAAGGATGCCACTTCCTGGTGGTACGCAATTGCTGGATTCCTAGGGGGCACTGTGAGGCTGGGAAGTTGTTCATGTACCACCCGGATGGCGCTGTCTTTAAAGTGTGCAAAGTCCAGGTCAGGGTTTTGCAGGGCCAGGATGCACAGCTGTGTCCTGTGGGTGCTGGACAGGATTGCCTCAATGAACTGCTCCTTTAATACCTTGTCCCCATCCTGCACGCTGTTTATGTCAACCTGCTTAATGGCCTGCAGTGTCTCCTGGAGATTAAGGGCATAGTCCCGTATGCTATCCTGCTCCCTTTGTTTGCACCCAAAAAACCTCATCTTAATTTCTGCAGCAGTGCGGGTGTCAAAAGTGTTTTTGAATTTGGCGAATATCTGCTCCACAGTTCCTTTTTCAATATCCAGCCAGGAATTTACCTACTTTTATGCTGCTCCAATTAATTGACCAGTTAAAATGCTGACCTTTTGATGTTCCGTCAAGGGATATACTTCAAATAGGCTGCAGAGTCTTTCTTTAACCCCTTTCTGACATCGGACGTACTATCCCGTCGAGGTGGGGTGGGCCCCTATAACCACTGACGGGATAGTACGTCCAACGCGATCGGCGGCGCTCACGGGGGGAGCGCGGCCGATCGCAGCTGACATCCGGCACTACGTGCCATGAGCCGTCACGGACCGCCCCCGGCACATTAACCCCCGGCACACCGCGATCAAACATGATCGCGATGTGTCGGCGGTGCAGGGAAGCATCGCGCAGGGAGGGGGCTCCCTGTGGGCTTCCCTGAGCCCCCCGCAGCAACGCGATGTGATCGCATTGCTGCGAGGGTCTGCATACCTCCCTCCCTGCTCCAGGCCCGGATCCAAGATGGCCGCGGCATCCGGGTCCTGCAGGGAGGGAGGTGGCTTCACAGAGCCTGCTCAGAGCAGGCACTGTTAAGCCTGCAGCACTGAGTGCTATGCAAACTGTCAGATCACCGATCTGTGATGTCCCCCACTGGGACAAAGTAAAAAAGTAAAAAAAAATTTTTTCCAAATGTGTAAAAAAAAATAAAAAAAAATATTCCTAAATAATGAAAAAAAAAATTATTATTCCCATAAATACATTTCTTTATCTAAATAAAAAAAAACAATAAAAGTACACATATTTAGTATCTCCGCGTCCGTAACGGCCCGACCTATAAAACTAGCCCACTAGTTAACCCCTTCAGTAAACACCGTAAGAAAAAAAAAAAACGAGGCAAAAAACAACGCTTTATTATCATATCGCCGAACATAAAGTAGAATAACACGCGATCAAAAAGACAGATATAAATAACCATGGTACCGCTGAAAACGTCATCTTGTCCCGCAAAAAAACGAGCCACCATACAGCATCATCAGCAAAAAAATAAAAAAGTTATAGTCCTGAGAATAAAGCGATGCAAAAATAATTATTTTTTCTATAAAATAGTTTTTATCATATAAAAGCGCCAAAACATAAAAAAATGATATAAATGAGGTGTCGCTGTAATCGTACTGACCCGAAGAATAAAACTGCTTTATCCATTTTACCAAACGCGGAACGGTATAAACGCCTCCCCCAAAAGAAATTCATGAATAGCTGGTTTTTGGTCATTCTGCCTCACAAAAATTGGAATAATAAGTGATCAAAAAATGTCACATGCCCGAAAATGTTACCAATAAAAACGTCAACTCTTCCCGCAAAAAACAAGACCTCACATGACTCTGTAGACCAAAATATGGAAAAATTATAGCTCTCAAAATGTGGTAACGCAAAAAATATTTTTTGCAATAAAAAGCGTCTTTCAGTGTGTGACGGCTGCCACTCATAAAAATCCGCTAAAAAACCCGCTTATAAAAGTAAATCAAACCCCCCTTCATCACTCCCTTAATTAGGGAAAAATTAAAAAAATGTATTTATTTCCATTTTCCCATTAGGGCTAGGGTTAGGGCTAGGGTTAGGGCTAGGGTTAGGGTTAGGGCTAGGGTTAGGGCTAGGGTTAGGGCTAGGGCTAGGGCTAGGGTTAGGGTTACAGTTTGGGTTGGGGCTAAAGTTAGGGTTAGGGTTGGGGCTAAAGTTACAGTTAGGATTTAGATTACATTTGGGAATAGGGTTGGGATTAGGGTTAGGGGTGTGTCAGGGTTAGAGGTGTGGTTAGGGTTACTATTGGGATTAGGGTTAGGGGTGTGTTTGGATTGGGGTTTCAGTTATAATTGGGGGGTTTCCACTGTTTAGGCACATCAGGGGCTCTCCAAACGCGACATGGCGTCCGATCTCAATTCCAGCCAATTCTGCGTTGAAAAAGTAAAACAGTGCTTCTTCCCTTCCGAGCTCTCCCGTGTGCCCAAGCAGGGGTTTACCCCAACATATGGGGTATCAGCGTACTCAGGACAAATAGGACAACAACTTTTGGGGTCCAATTTCTCCTGTTACCCTCGGGAAAATACAAAACTGGGGGCTAAAAAATTATTTTTGTGGGGAAAAAAGATTTTTTATTTTCACAGCTCTGCGTTATAAACTGTAGTTAAACACTTGGGGGTTCAAAGTTCTCACAACACATCTAGATAATTTCCTTGGGGGGTCTAGTTTCCAATATGGGGTCACTTGTGGGGGGTTTCTACTGTTTAGGTACATTAGGGGTTCTGCAAACGCAATGTGACGCCTGCAGACCATTCCATCTAAGTCTGCATTCCAAATGGCACTCCTTCCCTTCCAAGCCCTCCCATGCGCCCAAACGGTGGTTCCCCCCAACATATGGGGTATCAGCGTACTCAGGACAAATTGTACAACAACTTTTGGGGTCGAATTTATCCTCTTACCCTCGGGAAAATACAAAACTGGGGGCTAAAAGATATTTTTTGGGGGAAAGTTTTTTTTTTTTAATTTTCACGGCTCTGCGTTACAAACTGTAGTGAAACACTTGGGGGTTCAAAGCTCTCACAACACATCTAGATGAGTTCCTTAGGTGGTCTAGTTTCCAAAATGGTGAAACTTGTGGGGGCTTTCTACTGTTTAGGTACATTAGGGGCTATGCAAATGCAATGTGACACCTGCAGACCATTCCATCTAAGTCTGCATTCCAAATGGAGCTCCTTCTCTTCCGAGCCCTCCCATGCGCCCAATCAGTGGTTCCCCCCACATATGGGGTATCAGCGCACTCAGGACAAATTGGACAACAAATCTTGGGGTCCAATTTCTCCTGTTACCCTCGGGAAAATACAAAACTGGGGGCTAAAAAATTATTTTTGTGGGAAAAAATTTTTGTCTTATTTTTACGGCTCTGCATTATAAACTTCTGTGAAGCACTTGGTGAGTCAAAGTGCTCACCACACCTCTAGATAAGTTCCTTAGGGGGTCTACTTTCCAAAAGTTGTCACTTGTGGGGGGTTTCAATGTTTAGGCACATCAGTGGCTCTCCAAACGCAACATGGCGTCCCATCTCAATTCCTGTCAATTTTGCACTGAAAAGTCAAACGGCGCTCCTTCATTTCCGAGCTCTCCCATCCGCCCAAACAGTGGTTTACTCACACATATGGGGTATCAGCGTACTCAGGACAAATTGTACAACAACTTTTGGGGTCCAATTTCTTCTCTTACCCTTGGGAAAATAAAAAAATGTGGGCGAAAAGATAATTTTTGTGAAAAAATATGATTTTTTATTTTTACGGTTCTGCATTATAAACTTCTGTGAAGCACTTGGTGGGTTAAAGTGCTCACCACACCTCTAGATAAGTTCCTTAGGGGGTCTACTTTCCAAAATGGTGTCAATTGTGGGGGGTTTCAATGTTTAGGCACATCAGTGGCTCTCCAAATGCAACATGGCGTCCCATCTTAATTCCTGTCAATTTTGCATTGAAAAGTCAAACGGCGCTCCTTCCCTTCCGAGCTCTCCCATGCGCCCAAACAGTGGTTTACCCCCACATATGGGGTATCAGCGTACTCAGGACAAATTGTACAACAACTTTTGGGGTCCAATTTCTTCTCTTACCCTTGGGAAAATAAAAAATTGGGGGTGAAAAGATAATTTTTGTGAAAAAATATGATTTTTTATTTTTACGGTTCTGCATTATAAACTTCTGTGAAGCATTTGGTGGGTCAAAGTGCTCACCACACCTCTAGATAAGTTCCTTAGCGGGTCTACTTTCCAAAATGGTGTCACCTGTGGGGGGTTTCAATGTTTAGGCACATCAGGGGCTCTCCAAACGAAACATGGCGTCCCATCTCAATTCCAGTCAATTTTGCATTGAAAAGTCAAATGGCGCTCCTTGGCTTCCGAGCTCTGCCATGCGCCCAAACAGTGGTTTACCCCCACATGTGGGGTATCGGCGTACTCAGGACAAATTGTACAACAATGTTTGGGGTCCATTTTCTCCTGTTACCCTTGGTAAAATAAAACAAATTGGAGCTGAATTAAATTTTTTGTGAAAAAAAGTTAAATATTCATTTTTATTTAAACATTCAAAAAATTCCTGTGAAGCACCAGAAGGGTTAATAAACTTCTTGAATATGGTTTTGAGCACCTTGAGGGGTGTAGTTTTTAGAATGGTGTCACACATGGGTATTTTCTATCATATAGACCCCTCAAAATGACTTCAAATGAGATGGTGTTGTAGAAATGAGAAATTGCTGGTCAACTTTTAACCCTTATAACTCCCTAACAAAAAAAAATTTGGTTCCAAAATTGTGCTGATGTAAAGTAGACATGTGGGAAATGTTACTTATTAAGTATTTTGTGTGACATATCTCTGTGATTTAATTGCATAAAAATTCAAAGTTGGAAAATTGCGAAATTTTCATAATTTTCACCAAATTTCCGTGCCAAATTTCCGTCTTTTTCACAAATAAACGCAGGTACTATCAAACAGTTTTTACCATTGTCATGAAGTACATTATGTCACGAGAAAACAATGTCAGAATCACTGCGATCCATTGAAGCGTTCCAGAGTTATAACCTCATAAAGGGACAGTGGTCAGAATTTTAAAAATTTGCCCGGTCATTAACGTGCAAACCACCCTTGGGGGTAAAGGGGTTAAAGTCACTCAGCATGTGGGACTTGCCAGAATATTGTGGCAGCCAGGCCGCTCCCAGTATATAGGGCATGAATAATGTCATTATGGGGGCCGTAGCTGCGGTTGGGGACCAGCCGGTTTACAGGGACTGTGGGCACCATGGGGCCTGGTGGCATCATGGGGCCTGTGGCTGCGACCACGGCTAGCTCTCCTCCCGGGTAGGACATATCCCTTCCCCATGCTAACCTCAAGCAGGCCTGACGTCCTGTCACTGGAGTCTGCAGCGGTTCCTCCTGCGCTCGGTAAGGTGCTCTCCCGGTTCTCCATCCGGGGCTTCCGGCTTCTTCACTCGTGTTCCTCTCAGCACGGAGCGCTGCTTCCCCTTCACCCTCTTTTCCAGGCTCCACCCACAAAGGTACGCCTCCTTCTCACGCTCCACATGGCGCGGCAATGGCGGCTTAAAGACAAATTTAACGCAGTCTATGGCACACAGTACCCGGCGATGCCAGGGCACGAATCCTATTTGGGACGCCAAGTTGGAGTGCCCGCCAGGGCCTAGGAGTACTCGGTACCGAGTCCGGTGGTCATTAAAGGGGAAGTCACAGTGGCAGCGACCCGGTCTGTGGCCCCAGGAGTCCAAATTAAAGGGAATGTCTTTAAAGGGGTTATTAGAAATAAGAATGTTCGTGATGCCACCTGTGTCATTCAGTCACCAGGGCTCCCAGTGTATTTGGCAGTTTGGTGCCACGTAGTATACAACAGAGAGCCACGTAGTATATTGCCCAGCCACGTAGTATATTGCCCAGTGATGTAGTATATTGCCCAACCACGTAGTATATAGCACAGCCACGTAGTATATTGCCCAGCCACGTAGTATATAGCACAGACATGTAGTATATTGCCCAGCCATGTAGTATATTGCACAGCCACGTATATAGCACAGCCACGTAGTATATAGCACAGAGACATAGTATATAACACTATCCATGCAGTATATAACACAGGCCACATAGTATAGAGCACAGCGATGTAGTATATTGCCCAGCCACGTAATATATACCACAGCCATGTAGTATATAGCACAGCCCATGCAGTATGTAACACAGCCCTCACAGTATCTAACACAGCCCATGTAGTATATAGCAATGTGGGCACCATATCCCTGTTTAAAAAAAGAAATAAAATAAAAAATAGTTATATACTCACCTCTCGGAGCCCCCGGATCCAGCCGAGGCGTTTACCAATGCTCCTCGCGATGCTCCGGTCCCAAGAGTGCATTGCAGTCTCGTGAGATGATGACGTAGCGGTCTCGTGAGACCACTATGTCATCATCTCGCGAGACTGCAATGCATGGACCGGTCACCAGAACGTCGCAATTAGCGGGAAAGCCTCGGCTGGATCCGGGGGCCCACGGAAGGTGAGTATATAATGATTTTTTATTTTTTTTTACATTAGATCTTTTTACTCTTGATGCCGCATAGGCAGCATCAATAGTAAAAAGTTGGTCACACAGGGTTAATGGCAGCATTAACGATCTGCGTTACACCGCGGCATAACGCGGTCCGTTAATGCTGCCATTAACCCTGTGTGAGCGCTGACTGGGGGGGAGTAAGGAGCGGCCATTTTGCTACCGGACTGTGCCCATCGCTGATTGGTCGTGGCAAATCAGCGACTTGGGATTTCCATGACAGAAAGAAAGCCAGACAGACAGGACAGACAAAAAAGACGGAAGTGGACCTTAGGCAATTATATAGTAGATATCTATCTATCTATCTATCTATCTATCTATCTAATCTTTTCCCTATTTCTCTCTATTGTATATAACAGTGCTCTGATTTAGAGAATTAATTTCCACAAATCATAAATAGCTACACCTTGATTTTAGCACTAGTGATAGATTTAATTTGGATAGATGAATAGATTTCTAAGCATAATGCAAATATTACATCTGATCAATCTTTACAAGCTGTATTTTTTTTTCTTCTGCTGTCAGCCCAGGCAAACATATGGGTACAAAGAAGATAATGAAATATCTCTCAGATTATTTCTTTCTGCCTCTTCTTCCTCAGTTTCACCCTATTGTAAATACTAGCTTGCGTCTTTAAAAATCCATTCCGGCTCTGGTTGATGAAATTCAAGAAAAAAAAAAAAAATAGGAAAATCTAATAAATGCAAGGCATGTAGTAGATTGCCCCACATGTGAATCAAACTGGTAACTCATCAGGCTTCATGTCACTTGCTGGACCATTTTTCATAAACCCCCACATGTCTGCATTTATTTTCAGAATAAGACCAGAAATGGATTCAGCAAAGATGTTGCCGGCAGATAAAAGCCTATTATACAAAGCAAGAATAGCCTATGAGAAAATATGAACAGCACATAAGATAAGGTGGAAATGCAAAGTCTGCAGCAGATTGCAGCTTAATAGCAGTGATCTCTCATAAACACACTGATTGCAAAGCCAACCAAGAAATACTGTAGGCTGTTATTTATCACTTAGTTTTAACCCTTTGGACACCAAACTTATATTACATTTTCATGCTGCTTTATCAGACTGTAGTACATTTAGACTATCTTACAAGAACATATTTCTCAAAGTGTGGCAATATGGTAATAAAATAAACTAATTACATACATATATATATATATATATATATATACACACACATATATACATACACACATACACATACACATACACAGTTCTGGCAAAAATTAAGAGACCACTGCCACACTTTCAGTTTGTCTGATTTTTCTCTTTATAGATCTATTTCTGAGTAAAATGTAAATTGTTCTTTTATTGTATAAACTACTGACAACATATCTCCGAAGATCCACGCAACAAGTTTGGTATTTTTTTTTCTGAAAATGAGAAATGGTCAAAATAACAAAAAAATGCATTGCTTGCAGACCTCAAAGAATGCCAAAACAAAAAAATAAGTTCATAATAATTTAGAAACAACAATACTAATGTTTTAACTTAGGAAGCGTTCAGAAATAAATATTTTCCAGGAAACTCTTCATGTAGGAATGCTCGGACCGGACACTCATAATGTTGTGGTGCACCCTCTTGGGTGTCAGGTCCGAGCAATCCTACATGAACAGTTTCCTGGAAAGTCCATTGGTCGTCGTTAGCCAGTTGAATGGCCACCAATGTCTCCCAATCTGACCCCCTTAGACTTTTATCTTTGGGGTCATCTGAAGGCAATTGCCTGTGCTGTGAAGATACGAGATGTGCAGCATCTGAAACAACGGATACTGGAAGCCTGTGCTAGCATTTCTTCTGTCATGTTGCTATCAGTGTGTCAAGAGCGGGAGAAGAGGGTTGCATTGACAATCCAACACAATGGGCAGCACTTTACATTTTATAAGTGGTCATAAACTTGTAAATAACTCATGAAAGAATAAAGTTATGTTAAAACCAAACACACCATTGTTTTTCTTGTGACATTCTCAATAAGCTTGATTAAGTTGGATCCAAAATGTCCGACTTCAAAATGGCCACCATGGCCACCACCCATCTTGAAAAGTTTTCCCCCTTCCATATACTAATGTGCCACACACAGGAAGTTGGAGCAGTAAAGAAGAGCATTTAGAAGATGAATAGAAACGTATAGAGAAAATAACAGACATCAACACAAATTGCTGCCAGCAATTTATAGCATACATGAAGCATCAATGCGTCAATCCTGATATAGGCTGGCTGCATTTTTGGTATTATTGCACCTGTGCATCTGTCATCCACCATCTTAACTTGGGTCCGCTGCACTTTTGTTAGTGTAATTGTTTGGAGGCCTTGGACAGGTAAGCATCTTTTCCTGTGTAAATTTTTAGCAGCAATTTTTGATGATACCTACTGTATCGTTTTCTTCATTTTTCTCAAAAGCTTTTACAGCAAACATATACTATGTAATTAAAAAAATAAGGGCATGTACATTAATGAGAAATAAAGAGTTTCAAATTAAAAAACCTGCAACCCCCTCATTAAAAAAGACTAGAGGTGAGCAAATCTTTTGAAATTCTAAATTTACTGACTTCACCAAATTTTCCCCCAAAGTTTGATCTACATCTAATACATTTGCAGAAATCTCAATACTGTTGAACTTGTAATTGAGCACAAAATACATATGGGAGAGAGAATACAGAGAAAACCTAACTGACCGTAAGAGCTTACATTCTACAGAAGAAAGAGAGAACAACACGGACCAAAAGAGCTTAACCCTACTCAACAGAATAGAGAAAGAAGACCCTGCTGACTATAAAAGCCAGCACTCTACAGAAAAGAGAATCTTACCCAGTGTCTTCGGAGATGGAAAACAACTCTGTAGTACAACGTGTGCTGCACTGGAAGCTGCTGATCTGTGATGGCCCAGGTACTGGCCACTGTTGGCACAGGGTGTGATAATTCGTCACATGTCTTAGCTGCAGGGTATTATGGGGAAGCCTGTGTGGACTACAGAAGGGCATTAGCCCACTCTCTGATGCTTTAGCAGTGTGGAAAATAGTGACGGGCAAATTTTTTTTTTTGCGAATCACGTATCGAATCTCAAAATGTTTGAATTCACTCGAACTAAATCCTCCATGGCTCGATCTGCTCACATCTATTCTATTGACCTTTACGAGTATATGAAAGACTTATGATTATTCTGGTCTGCACACTGCTCTCTACAGATTTTCTTACTTTTGTTAGTCTGTAAAGCTCACATAAGCTGTTTATTGCAATTACTTTAAACACCAGTGAAACTGGTTCCTCAGTGTGTTTGTGGCAGTAACTTCTTTTGAAATCTTCCTCTATGGCAGCATGATATTATTGGCATGTACATCTGGAATCCAAGATTAGATTGACTCTATTATAAAAATACAAAGTTTAGTTTACTAGAAAAACTAATGAAGCATACAGTATATTCAGTTGGTGGCAGTCACTTGCCTTGGGCATTACGTCTTTTGTCTTACACAAATTGTCTCTTCAGAGAGGAAGAGGACATGTTTTGTAGTTACACGTTACGGCATTTCAGCTGTGAGAAACATTTCAGTCGCAGCATACAGCTAGTTTGGGCTCTCCATGTTTTAATGTATCTTTCCAGCAAACTACAGATAACATCACGGCAGTACCCATGCCTGGGCCAGTCATTTCCAGTATTACTTCCATGTCCAGACCTAAGGGTCCTCACAAACCCACAGTTCTACCTTCCCTTCTGGGATTCCAAGCTCCATACCTGTGGACATGAGCTTTCTCCTTCCGGAGTATTGGACTTTCTAGGCCTTTTGCGACATCCAATCTGTCACTTCTGTAAGCCATTTCTCTGCTTGCTATTTCTGTCACTCATTGACTCACACACATAGCTCACTTCTCTCAGAACTCACTGCTCACTCTTAGTTGGAGGGTCTTCTATTTATATTATCCACATCTCCCATCACATCTCAGGCAATATAGTACGATATACATTATATTTACCATGAAAATCACATTATATGGATTAAGCATAAAGGCAAGATTTCTAATACAATGTACTACAGTATTTTACAATTGCATTATCATCTTCAGGGGTGCCCATGGCCCTCCACTCCTTTACAGGTCACTCAGTGATCCGCATTTAGTTTTTCACTGATTCTTCCATTTTACTGTCCCTGTTCATAATCAGTACCTTTACTCAGAGTAAAGGTATGCGACATTTAGCTGGAACCTATAGCAGTTTGCCACATTCCTGCTAGAAGTCTAAACAAAAAACATAGAAAAATTAAGTTCTGATTTTGCACTGCTGTTTTACACTGTCAATGTCCTTTGTATGTCGCTGCGAGTGAAATGGTTAAATACATAACTCATAATTTAAAGCATTTGGTGGTGCAATGAGAATTCATTATAAATAATGAATCATTTAAAAATCATAATTGAATGCCTCACATATCTTTTGTATTAAATGGAGAATGCCATATTAGGTTTCCAAAATCCCATTGTTCAAAGCATTTCAAGTTATCTCTTATGATTCCAGTCAAAGCAAATTAAGCAATTTAAATCCTAGGAATGGTCTTGAAAACATGAACAAATTAAAGTAATATGTTATATTCTGTTCAATTTAGTATGGCAGATGTCAGCTATGAACTACTGTGAGTATTGGCTTACCGTACATTCATCACTTTGGTCTCTAGTTCTAATTTCTAGATAAATATTTATTGTTATCGATCATTCGCTAATTATGCTTTCGTATTTGATTATCTAATTGAATAATATAATTTTCTCATAATTTGCCTTTTTGGTATAATTACTGAATTCCACAATATTTATATCTTTAACCCCTTCACAACATATACTGTATTTACGTCATATATCGTCTTCTAAACTTTCATGCAGTCTCCGGTGCTGAGCCTGCATCTTTGCATATTTTTTAGAAACAATGCCCATCTTTTTGGATTAAATATAAATGTCAATAGCTCTGTTACTTTTGCCCTGTAAGCCACATGCTGATGTCATAGGCTACCAGAACTTGGCTTCCAGTGAGTCTGTATAAAAAAAAATGACTGGTGGCGGCAGCGGGTATTCTTGGGTTATCGTTGAGTTCACAGTGACCTTATCGGGGGTATATACATATATTCCATGCATTGGAATCTGAGGTGTGTATACCATATGCTAACTGTTAGTTCCCGATAACCAGCCTGTTGGTGGAAACAGCTTGTGGCCTCCTCCGTTGATCTTTGGCCAAATGCTTAATTAACCAGACAATAGGGAGCAGCAGAGAGCTGTTCATGTCAAAAGATAACAGCGGGTGGGTCCAAGTTACGACCACCCTGGCTTTGATCTTTGACAATAACTATTCGCTACGAACCCATCATGAATACAGAGATGAAACTCCCTTCACACAGATAATAGCTCCAACTTCAAAAGTCCTGGATAATTGGGCCTCAAATGGGACCCTATGGCTTTTGTGGTTGAGAATATTAAAGAAATTGTTGGGCCAGGACACTGCTTGGAATCTTTACAGCAATTACAGTCAACAATTAGTTGTTGCTGAAGACAGCACTCATTAGGCCTCAGGATTTTGTTTCAATGGGATAAGAGTTAGGATAGTGATGATAACTGCTGTTATGCATCTGTATGTTTGCACCTGTTCTAGACAAGTAAAACTTTTGACTGTGCTAACTTATGAACGCTTGACATATTATTTGTTGTCACTTGGTGTTATTGAAGCGTAAGCAGGTTGCGGGATGCAGTGACAGACAGGAGGCAGATCAAGAGTTATAAGGTTTTAATAACAAGGTCTTACTCCACGCAGGGAGATAGGGAAAGCGTTACATAAAATTTAGGCAGAATAGGGAAAACGTGAGGTAAAATGAACATAGGAGAGTCCAAGAATAAGAATGACGGCTCTGGTAAAAACAGTTCCTGTGACGAAGTTGTGTCAGAAGCTCTGCAGACTATAACTCCTACAGAGGACTCAATGGCGCCGACAACGGCTGGCGCAGTGTATTTACTAATGGGGTTCAGCAAACAACAATACCCCGTATTCTTGTGACAGTGGCCGGTCTCCGCTACCTTCCACTGCGCCATATACTGTAGTGGCTACTTAAGGGTGAAGGCCACAGTACGAGCCCAGTGCGGCCTGCTAACATACGCTGGCGATGTCAGGTCACAAGTCTCTGGGCTGACCTTCACTTGTACAGTTGGGATGTAAATAACGGTCACTCTCCCGGTCTCTTTCAGGCAGCACGCGCTCGGTACTCACGATCCTGTAACGTCTGGAACCTAGATTTATAACAGTCACCATGCAAACATTGCCCGTCTTTCTCTCTCTCTTGTCCCCGCTGTTGATGGGAGGCAACAGCGGTCGCTGGTCTGTGTGGCTCTGATGCTCCCCGGATAGAGCATCCTCTCTCTGACTGCTGCAGCACCCAGCTTGGCTCTGCTCTGCAGGCACGGCTCTGCTATGCACGGCTCTGCTCTGCAGGCGATGGGGCTCCTTCTATACGGCCCGTTGCCACGCCAACACTCTCTGATGAGGGAAGCAGAGTGCACCACTCACTGCTCTGCGCGCTGCTCCCTATGCTGCCCTCCTCAATGCTCTGAGCCGGCTCCTGACTGACTTGCTTTCTGCTCTTTTTCCATTTATGTCTCCATCGCTGCGTGCCTGTTTCTGGCTCTGCCCACCCTCCTGGGGTCAAGGGTTAGTCTGGCTCCCTCAGGCTTCCCCCCGGCAACCAGGGAAAGTCTGGCTCTGTCAAGCCTTCCCCCGGAAACAGAGGATGCAGCCCCTTTAGTTCCGGACCCGGCACGAAGATACCCGCTGCCTCGTCGACCCCCTTACAAAAGTAATAGGGACTTAAGCAGATGGTCTTCTTTATCTTTATTTTAACAAATGTTTTTTGGATATACTGTAATTTTGCACCACTTACAAATATATCAGTATTACAAGTTCAAGGTGATTCTCCTCCTTTTTGAAGTAATACCCATTTGCTAGTGCAGCCTTCTTTACAGACTGTGCAGCTCTTCTGTTCTCAAAATGGCAGCTAATAGAGGTGCATATGGCCAAAACTGTTCTCCAGTCTTCTCCAATCAATTAAAAAAAAACAATCAAGTGAAAATGCATGTCTGTAAAGTATGCTTCACAAAAATTCAGACAGCCCTTGTAATATATGGACATCAGCATTGAACCTTTAGGACATTTTGCCAAATAAAGGTAATGTAGACAATCCAAGGAAGTAGTTCAGTGTTTTTGCTATTGATCGAGTGTGTGAGTAAGCGAGAGGACCTTCAGTTTGATAGAGAGAGAAGAGCTTCGCAGACTGAGTTGAGGTTAAAGCTTTAGGCTCCTCTTTGCCTGACCAAAGATTGCCAATTATGTTGTTTATGGCCAAAAACCCAAACGTTTGTGTAAACTTCATATGCTACCATATAGTACCACTAAGAGGTACTGCATCCTTTTATATAGACACTAGGTGAAGAGCCCGGCGTTGCCTGGGCATAGTAAATATCTGTGGTTAGTTATAGCACCTCACTTCTCTTATTTTCCCATCACGCCTCTCATTTTCCCCATCACATCTTTCATTTTCCCTCTCACATCTCTCATTTTCTCCCTCAATCCTCTTATTTTCCCCCTCACTCCTCTCATTCCCCCCTAACACTTGTCATTTCGACCTCACATCTGTCATTTTGCGATCACTCCACTATTTTCCCTCACTCCTCTCATTTTGCACTCACACCTTTTCATTTTCACCTCACACCTCTCATTTTCACATCAGTATATACATGTTTGTCATCTCCCTTATATATGGTACACACCTGTATGTCATCTCCGGTATATAGTATATACCTGTATGTCATCTTCCTTGTATATAGTATATACCTGCTGTGTGTCATCTCCCCTGTATATAGTATATATCTGTGTGTCATCTCCTCCTGTATATAGTATATACCTGTATGTCATCTCCTCCTGTATATAGTATATACCTGTATGTCATCTCCTCCTGTATATAGTATATACCTGTAGGTCATCTGCTCCTGTTTATAGTATATACCTGTGTGTCATCTCCTCCTGTATATAGTATATACCTGTATGTCATCTCCTCCTGTGTATAGTATGTACCTGTATGTCATCTCCTCCTCTATATAGTATATACCTGTGTGTCATCTCTCTTGCATATAATATATACCTGTGTGTTATCTCCCCTGTACATAGTATATATCTGTATGTCATTTCCTCCTGTATTAAACCTCGTTCACACGTTATTTGGTCAATATTTTTACCTCAGTATTTGTAAGCTAAATTGGCAGCCTGATAAATCCCCAGCCTACAGGAAGCCCTCCCCCCTGGCAGTATATATTAGCTCACACATACACATAATAGACATGTCATGTGACTGACAGCTGCCGTATTTCCTATATGGTACATTTGTTGCTCTTGTAGTTTGTCTGCTTATTAATCAGATTTTTATTTTTGAAGGATAATACCAGACTTGTGTGTGTTTTAGGGCGAGTTTCGTGTGTCAAGTTGTGTGTGTTGAGTTGCGTGTGGCGACATGCATGTAGCGACTTTTGTGAGATGAGTTTTGTGTGGCAACATGCGTGTGGCAACTTTTTGTGTGTCGAGTTGCATGTGACAGGTTAGTGTAGCAAGTTGTGTGCAGCAAGTTTTGCGCATGGCGAGTTTTGCGCGTGGCGAGTTTTATGTGTGGTGCCCTTTGTGTATGTGCAACTTTTGTGAGAGGCAACTTTTGCATGTGTTGCAACTTTTGTGCATGTGGCAATTTTTCCGCGGGTGCAAGTTTTGCGTGTTGCGAGTTTTCCCATGAGGTGAGTTTTGCACGTGTGGCGAGTTTTGCATGAGCCTAGTTTTGCATGTGGTGAGTTTTGCGTGTGGCGAGTTTTGAGCGGCGACTTTTGTGTTTCGATTTTTATGTGGCGAGGTTGGTGTATGTGTGGTGAAATGTGTGCTGAGGGTGATATGTGTTCAAGCACGTGGTAGTGTGTGGCACATTTTGTGTGTGTGTTCATATCCCTGTGTGTGGTGAGTATCACATGTCGGGGCCCCACCTTAGCAACTGTACGGTATATACTCTTTGGCGCCATCGCTCTCATTCTTTAAGTCCCCCTTGTTCACATCTGGCAGCTGTCAATTTGCCTCCAACACTTTTTCTTTCACTTTTTCCCCATTATGTAGATAGGGGCAAAATTGTTTGGTGAATTGGAAAGTGCGGGGTTAAAATTTCTCCTCACAACATAGCCTATGACGCTCTCGGGGTCTAGACGTGTGACTGTGCAATATTTTGTGGTTGTAGCTTTGACGCCTCCAACACTTTTCTTTTCACTTTTCCCCATTATGTAGATAGGGGCAAAATTGTTTGGTGACTTGGAAAGTGCAAGGTTAAAATTTCGCCTCACAACATAGCCTATGACGCTCTCAGGGTCCAGACGTGTGACTGTGCAAAATTTTGTGGCTGTAGCTGCGACGGTGCAGATGCCAATCCCGGACATACACACACATACATACACACACATTCAGCTTTATATATTAGACTAGCTGAAGAGCCCGGTGTTGCCTGGGCATAGTAAATATCTGTGGTTAGTTATAGCACCTCACTTTTTCCCCCTTACATCTCTCATTTTCTCCTTCACACCTCTCATTTTCTCCCTCACTCCTCTCATTCCCCCCTAACACTTGTCATTTCGACCTCACATCTGTCATTTTCTGATCACTCCACTATTTTCCTTCACTCCTCTCATTTTGCACTCACACCTTTTCATTTTCACCTCACACCTCTTATTTTCACCTCAGTATATACATGTTGTCATCTCTCTTATATATAGTATATATCTGTATGTCATCTCCTGTATATAGTATATACCTGTATGTCATCTCCTGTATATAGTATATACCTGTGTGTCATCTCCCCTTTATATAGTATATACCTGTATGTCATCTCCTGTATATACTATATACCTGTAGGTCATCTGCTCCAGTATATAGTATATACCAGTGTGTCATCTCCTCCTGTATATAGTATATACCTGTATGTCATCTCCTCCTCTATATAGTATATACCTGTGTGTCATTTCTCCTGTATATAGTATATATCTGTGTGTCATCTCCCCTGTATATAGTATATACCTGTGTGTCATCTCCTCCTGTATTAGACCTCGTTCACACGTTATTTGCTCAGTATTTTTACCTCAATATTTGTAAGCTAAATTGGCAGCATGATAAATCCCCAGCCAACAGGAAGCCTTCCCCCCTGGCAGTATATATTAGCTCACACATACACATAATAGACAGGTCATGTGACTGACAGCTGCCGTATTTCCTATATGGTACATTTGTTGCTCTTGTAGTTTGTCTGCTTATTAATCAGATTTTTATTTTTGAAGGATAATACCAGACTCTTGTGTGTTTTAGGGCTAGTTTCGTTTGTCAAGTTGTGTGTTGAGGTGCGTGTGGCGACATGCGTGTAGCAACTTTTTGTGTGTCGAGTTGCATGTGACAGGTTAGTGTAGCAAGTTGTGTGCAGCAAGTTTTGCGCATGGCGAGTTTTGCGCGTGGTGAGTTTTATGTGTGGTGCCTTTTGAGTATGTGCAAATTTTGTGTGAGGCAACTTTTGCATGTGTTACAACTTTTGTGCATGTCGCATTTTTTCTGCGTGTGCAAGTTTTGCGTGTGGCGAATTTTCCATGAGGTGAGTTTTGCACTTGTGGCGAGTTTTGCGTGAGCCTAGTTTTTGCATGTGGCGAGTTTTGCGCATGGCGAGTTTTGAGCGCCAACTTTTGTGTTTCCACTTTTATGTGGCGAGGTTGGTGTATGTGTGGTGAAATGTGTGCTGAGGGTAATATGTGTTCAAGCACGTGGTAGTGTGTGGCGCATTTTGTGTGTGTGTTCATATCCCCGTGTGTGGTGAGTATCCCATGTCGGGACCCCACCTTAGCAACTGTACGGTATGTACTCTTTGGCGCCATCGTACTCATTCTTTAAGTCCCACTTGTTCACATCTGGCAGCTGTCAATTTGCCTCCAACACGTTTCCTTTCACTTTTCCCCATTATGTAGATAGGGGAAAAATAGTTTGGTGAATTGGAAAGCGCGGAGTTAAAATTTCACCTCACAACATAGCCTATGACGCTCTCGGGGTCCAGACGTGTGACTGTGCAAAATTTTGTTTCTGTAGCTGCGACGCCTCCAACACTTTTCCTTTCACTTTTTTCCCCATTATGTAGATAGGGGCAAAATTGTTTGGTGAATTGGAAAGCGCGGGGTTAAAATTTCACCTCACAACGTAGCCTATGACGCTCTCAGGGTCCAGACGTGTGACTGTGCAAAATTTTGTTGCTGTAGCTGCGACGCTTCCAACACTTTTCCTTTCACTTTTTTCCCCATTATGTAGATAGGGGCAAAATTGTTTGGTGAATTGGAACGCGCGGGGTTAAAATTTCACCTCACAATATAGCCTATGACGCTCTCGGGGTCCAGACGTGTGACTGTGCAAAATTTTGTGGCTGTAGCTGCGACGGTGCAGATGCCAATCCCGGACATACACACACACACAAACATTCAGCTTTATATAGTAGACTAGCTGAAGAGCCCGGCGTTGCCTGGGCATAGTAAATATCTGTGGTTAGTTATAGCACCTCACTTCTCTTATTTTCCCATCACGTCTCTCATTTTCCCAATCACATCTTTCATTTTCCCCCTCACATCTCTCATTTTCTCCCTCACTCCTCTCATTCCCCCCCTAACACTTGTCATTTCGACCTCACATTTGTCATTTTCCGATCACTCCACTATTTTCCCTCACTCCTCTCATTTTGCACTCACACCTTTTCATTTTCACCTCACACCTCTCATTTTCACCTCAGTATATACATGTTTATCATCTCCCTTATATATAGTATATACCTGTATGTCATTTCCTGTATATAGTATATACCTGTATGTCATCTCCCCTGTATATAGTATATACCTGCTGTGTGTCATCTCCCATGTATATAGTATATACCTGTATGTCATCTCCTCCTATATATAGTATATACCTGTATGTCATCTCCTTCTAAATATAGTATATACCTGTATGTCATCTCCTGTATATAGTGTATACATGTGTGTCATCTCCCCTGTATATAGTATATATCTGTGTGTCTGCGTGTCATCTCCTCCTGTATATAGTATATACCTGTATGTCATCTTCTATATATAGCATGTACCTGTATGTCATCTCCTCCTGTATATAGTATATACCTGTAGGTCATCTGCTCCTGTAAATAGTATATACCTGTGTGTCATCTCTTCCTGTATATAGTATATACCTGTATGTCATCTCCTCCTGTGTATAGTATGTACCTGTATGTCATCTCCTCCTCTATATAGTATATACCTGTGTGTCATCTCTCCTGTATATAGTATATATCTGTGTGTCATCTCCCCTGTATATAGTATATACCTGTGTGTCATCACCTCCTGTATTAGACCTCGTTCACACGTTATTTGCTCAGTATTTTTACCTCAGTATTTGTAAGCTAAATTGGCAGCCTGATAAATCCTCAGCCAACAGGGAGCCCTCCCCTTGGCAGTATATATTAGCTCACATATACACATAATAGACAGGTCATGTGACTGACAGCTGCCATTTATTTCCTATATGGTACATTTGTTGCTCTTGTAGTTTGTCTGCTTATTAATCTGATTTTTATTTTTGAAGGATAATACCAGACTTGTGTGTGTTTTAGGGCGAGTTTCGTTTGTCAAGTTGTGTGTGTTGAGTCGCGTGTGGCGACATGCATGTAGCGAATTTTGTGAGATGAGTTTTGTGTGGCAACATGCGTGTGGCAACTTTTTGTGTGTCGAGTTGCATGTGACAGGTTAGTGTAGCAAGTTGTGTGCAGCAAGTTTTGTGCATGGCGAGTTTTGCGCATGGCGAGTTTTATGTGTGGTGCCTTTTGAGTATGTGCAAGTTTTGTGTGAAGCAACTTTTGCATGTGTTGCAACTTTTGTGCATGTGGCAATTTTTCCGCGTGTGCAAGTTTTGCATGTGGCGAGTTTTCCATGAGGTGAGTTTTGCACGTGTGGCGAGTTTTGCATGAGCCTAGTTTTGCATGTGGTGAGTTTTGCGTGTGGCGAGTTTTGAGCGGCGACTTTTGTGTTTCGATTTTTATGTGGCGAGGTTGGTGTATGTGTGGTGAAATGTGTGCTGAGGGTGATATGTGTTCAAGCACGTGGTAGTGTGTGGCACATTTTGTGTGTGTGTTCATATCCCTGTGTGTGGTGAGTATCACATGTCGGGGCCCCACCTTAGCAACTGTACGGTATATACTCTTTGGCGCCATCGCTCTCATTCTTTAAGTCCCCCTTGTTCACATCTGGCAGCTGTCAATTTGCCTCCAACACTTTTCCTTTCACTTTTCCCCATTATGTAGATAGGGGCAAAATTGTTTGGTGAATTGGAAAGCGCGGGGTTAAAATTTCGCCTCACAACATAGCCTATGACGCTCTCAGGGTCCAGACGTGTGACTGTGCAAAATTTTGTGGCTGTAGCTGCGACGCCTCCAACACTTTTCCTTTCACTTTTTCCCCATTATGTAGATAGGGGCAAAATTGTTTGGTGAATTGGAAAGCGCGGGGTTAAAATTTCACCTCACAACATAGCCTATGATGCTCTCAGGGTCCAGACGTGTGACTGTGCAAAATTTTGTGGCTGTAGCTGCGACGCCTCCAACACTTTTCCTTTCACTTTTTTCCCCATTATGTAGATAGGGGCAAAATTGTTTGGTGAATTGGAAAGCGCGGGGTTAAAATTTCGCCTCACAACATAGCCTATGACGCTCTCGGGGTCCAGACGTGTGACTGTGCAAAATTTTGTGGCTGTAGCTGCGACGGTGCAGATGCCAATCTCGGACATACACACACACACACACATACACATATACACACATTCAGCTTTATATATTAGATTAGGCTCAATTACTCAACACCAGCCTTGTTCCAGACAGTCTTCATGAGAGAGCATGCTGAAGACAGAAGCTCCCAATTCATGAAAAATTGCATGAATCAAGAACGTCGGATGAGTGGCATACACCTCCATGTGCACCTTGCCACAAATTCTACTGTAGCCCTTGCTGGAGTAAGTTTGTGGTGCAGCAAATGCAGCTGCTGCCACGCCCTGGCTCTGCCCACTTTCGTGAAGCTTAGAGAAACTGACATGAAGACGCAAAATTTAGGCACAACTCCA
The DNA here is from genome assembly GCF_032444005.1 of Ranitomeya imitator. NCBI lineage: Eukaryota > Metazoa > Chordata > Amphibia > Anura > Dendrobatidae > Ranitomeya > Ranitomeya imitator. The sequence goes on along the minus strand of NC_091287.1, from coordinate 467,601,386 downwards.
TGTTGCTCCTATATTTTTCAACGCTTTTACGTCACAATTCAGGTGTAAAAACTGTGATGAATTGGTACCATTATGTTGTGGTTAGGGAATACTTAGTTGAGACTTATGTAGTTCCAAATTATTTGAAAATAAGTTGCATGTGACCTTACAAAAAACTAGGTCTCATACAACTAAATTAATATTACCTAAAATAAAAATATGACCCAAATATTTTCTTGATTATTAAGAGTCAACATAGTCTGAACTTCAAAGTGTTGGGAAATTTGGTTTACATAACACCATTGGGCTAGCTATGATCCAAATGATTTTAGTTCACTGCAAAGTAGCATTGCCCAGCAGTAAGCCATGATAGCTGCGACTACCATGGGACTACCAGCCTATGCATTGTGTTATAGATTTTTTTATGATCTTAGAGCGGACCAGATGGGTGCAGGCAGGATATAGCTGCCTTGTGTTTTTTTTTCATTAAATCACTAACTAAAAAATATGCATTTTAGACACCAAAGTGTTTTGAGTTACGGAATTATAAAGCTCAACTGTCAAAACATTAGATAATAGTAATGTGCTCCATATATATAATGCTGCGAGATATGAAGATAATGTATACTTTTTCTTAAGACACATCTGGTATGTAACAGCTGAACGTGAAATAAGAACATTTTCAGATAATACACTTTATTACTTATGATAAGACATGCATTATTTATCACTTAGTATGCAACTGTGGAGTGTGGTATAATGGTAGGACAATTAGGAAATTGGAATATAGCACAGGAACAATTTAGAACAATCAAGAAAGAGATTCAACTTATCATTTTCTCAGACATTTTGAAAGATGTCACCGTTCCAATAAAATGAGGATTGGAACTGAAAGGGCAGGAGCAGAACAAAAGAAGACAGTAGATGATTTCATGTTATTGAAAACTGATCATTTTACATATTCATTTAATAAAAGAGGAGGTTTGTAGAAGAAATTGTTATTTGTTGCCATTTTCTTCATAAAAATCTGAAAAACATTTATGATACTGAAATACCAAATGTTGGAATTATACGTAGAAATGACTGAAGTTAGCAACAAATAGAAAAATACAGGTTTTTCAACTATGTGCATAGAAAATAAAGCTGAAGAGGATCTATCACCAGATTTCATAACACAAAATGTGTACATTATTTACATTATTAACCCCTTAGCGACCGCCGATACGCCTTTTAACGGCGGCCGCTAAGGGTACTTAAACCACAGCGCCGTTAATTAACGGCGCTGTGGAAAAAGTGAATAGCGCCCCCCTGAGGCCGATTTTCTCCGGGGTCTCGGCTGCCGGGGGTAGCCGAGACCCCAGAGAACATGATTCGATGATTCGGGGGGGTTTTAACCCACCCCGCATTTGCGATCGCCGGTAATTAACCGTTTACCGGCGATCGCAAAAAAAAAAAAAACGCGATCTCTTTTTAATTTCTCTGTCCTCCGATGTGATCGCACATCGGAGGACAGAGAAAAGGGGTCCCAGGTGGCCCCCCAATACTCACCTAGCTCCACCGATGCTCCTCGTGGCTCCCGGTGGGCGCCGTCATCTTAAAAATGGCGAGCGCATGCGCAGTGCGCCCGCCGGCCGGCCCCGCGAAAATCTACCCCCGGCAACCGAGACCCCAAAGAGCATGATCGGGGTCGGTTTTACCGACCCCTGTTTTGCGATCGCCGGTAATTAACTGTTTACCGGCGACCGCAAAAAAAAAAAAAAGTAAAGTGTAATTCTCTGTCCTCTGATGTGATCGCACATCAGAGGACAGAGAAATAGGGGGATTCGGGGACCCTACAATACTCACCTGTGTCCCTGGATCCTCTTGCTGCTCCTCCTGGCCGCCGGCAGAAGAAAATGGCGGGCGCATGCGCAGTGCGCCCGCCATCTGTCTCCATCTGCCGGCCGGCAGGAGAGCAGCAGTTGGGGCTAAAATTAGGGTTAGGGTTAGGGGTAGGGTTGGGGTAGGGTTAGGGGTAGGGTTAGGGTTACGGGTAGGGTTAGGGGTAGGGTTAGAGGTAGGGTTAGGGGTAGGGGTAAGGGTAGGGTTAGGGGTAGGGTTAGGGCTAGGGTTAGGGCTAGGGTTAGGGCTAGGGTTAGGGTTAGGGTTAGGGCTAGGGTTGGGGCTAAATTTAGGGTTAGGGTTGGGGCTAAATTTAGGGTTAGGGTTGGGGCTAAATTTAGGGTTAGGCTTCTTTCACACTTACGTCGGTATGGGGCCATCGCAATGCGTCGGCCCGACATACCGAGGCACGTTGTGAAAATTGTGCACAACGTGGGCAGCAGCTGTAGTTTTTCAACGCATCTGCTGCCCAATCTATGTCCTGGGGAGGAGGGGGCGGAGTTACAGCCACGCATGCGCGGTCAGAAATGGTGGATGCGACGTACAAAAAAAACGTTTCATTGAACTTTTTTTGTGCCGACGGTCCGCCAAAACACAACTGATCCAGTGCACGACGGACGCGACGTGTGGCCATCCGTCACGATCCATCGGCAATACAAGTCTATGGGCAAAAAACGCATCCTGCGGGCACATTTGCAGGATCCGTTTCTTGTCCAAAACGACGGATTGCGACGGATGCCAAACGACGCAAGTGTGAAAGTAGCCTTAGGGCTAGGGTTAGGGTTGGGGCTAAAGTTAGGGCTAGGGTTGGGGCTAAAGTTAGGGTTAGAGCTGGGATTAGGGTTAGGGTTTGGATTAGGGTTGGTATTAGGGTTAGGGTTGGCATTAGGGTTACGCTTGGGATTAGGGTTAGGTTTGGGATTAGGGTTAAGGTTAGGGTTGTGATTAGGGGTGTATTGGGATTAGGGTTAGGTTTGAGATGAGTGTTGAGATTAGGATTAGGGGTGTGTTGGATTTAGGGTTTTGATTAGGGTTATGGTTAGGGTTGACATTAGGGTTGTTTTGGGGTAAGGGTTAGGATTATCGTTAGGGTTAGTGATTAGGATTATGGATCAGGTTGGGATTAGGGTTAGGGGTGTGTTGGGGTTAGGGTTGGAGCTAGAATTGGGGGGTTTCCACTGTTTAGGTACATCAGGGGGTCTCCAAACACGACAGCCAATTTTGCGCTCAAAAAGTCAAATGGTGCTCCCTCCCTTCTGAGCTCTGCCGTGCGCCCAAACAGTGGGTTACTCCCACATATGGGGCATCAGCGTACTCGGGATAAATTGGACAACAACTTCTGGGGTCCAATTTCTCTTGTTACCCTTGTGAAAATAAAAACTTGGGGCTACAATTTCTTTTTTGTGAAAAAAAAATATTTTTTATTTTCACGACTCTGCATTCTAAACTTCTGTGAAGCACTTGGGCATTCAAAGTTCTCACCACACATCTAGATAAGTTCCTTGGGGGGTCTAGTTTCCAAAATGGGGTCACTTGTGGGGGGTTACTACAGTTTAGGTACATCAGGGGCTCTGCAATTGCAACATAATGCCCACAGACCATTCTATCAAAGTCTGCATTCCAAAAAGGCGCTCCTTCCCTTCCGAGCTCTGCCGTGCGCCCAAACAGTGGTTTACCCCCACATATGGCGCATCAGCGTACTCGGGATAAATTGGACAACAACTATTGCAGTCCAATTTCTCCTGTTACCCTTGTGAAAATAAAAACTTGGGGGCTACAATATCTTTTTTGTGGGAATTTTTTATTTTTTTTATTTTCACGACTCTGCATTCTAAACTTCTGTGAAGCACTTGGGCATTCAAAGTTCTCACCACACATCTAGATAAGTTCCATGGGGGGTCTAGTTTCCAAAATGGGGTCACTTGTGGGGGGTTACTACAGTTTAGGTACATCAGGGGCTCTGCAATCGCAACATAATGCCCACAGACCATTCTATCAAAGTCTGCATTCCAAAAAGGCGCTCCTTCCCTTCCGAGCTCTGCCGTGCGCCCAAACAGTGGTTTACCCCCACATATGGCGCATCAGCGTACTCGGGATAAATTGGACAACAACGATTGCAGTCCAATTTCTCCTGTTACCCTTGTGAAAATAAAAACTTGGGGGCTACAAAATCTTTTTTGTGGAAAAAAAAAATATTTTTTATTTTCACGACTCTGCATTCTAAACTTCTGTGAAGCACTTGGGCATTCAAAGTTCTCACCACACATCTAGATAAGTTCCTTAGGGGGTCTAGTTTCCAAAATGGGGTCACTTGTGGAGGGTTTCTACTGGTTAGGCACATCAGGGGCTCTGCAAACGCAACATAATACCCGCAGACCATTCTATCAAAGTCTGCATTCCAAAACGGCGCTCCTTCCTTCCGAGCTCTGCCGTGCGCCCAAACAGTGGTTTACCCCCACATATGGGGTACCAGCATACTCAGGACAAATTGGACAACAACTTTTGGGGTCCAATTTCTCTTGTTACCCTTGTGAAAATAAAAACTTGGGGGCTAAAAAATCTTTTTTGTGGAAAAAAAATATTTTTTATTTTCACGGCTCTGCATTATAAACTTCTGTGAAGCACTTGGGCATTCAAGGTTCTCACCACACATCTAGATAAGTTCCATGGGGGGGTCTAGTTTCCAAAATGGGGTCACTTGTGGGGGATTTCTACTGTTTAGGCACATCAGGGCCTCTCCAAACGCGACATGGCGTCCGATCTCAATTCCAGCCAATTCTACATTGAAAAAGTAAAACGGCACTCCTTCTCTTCCAAGCTCTGCGGTGCGCCCAAACAGTGGTTTACCCCCACATATTGGGTATCGACGTACTCAGGAGAAATTGCACAACAACTTTTGTGGTCTAATTTCTCCTGTTACCCTTGTGAAAATAAAAATTTGTGGGCAAAAAATCATTTTTGTAGAAAAAATGCAATTTTTTTTTTCACGGCTCTACATTATAAGCTTCTGTGAAGCACATGGGGGTTCAAAGTGCTCACCACACATCTAGATATGTTCCTTAAGGGGTCTAGTTTCCAAAATGGTGTCACTTGTGGGGAGTTTCCACTGTTTAGGCACATCAGGGGCTCTCTAAACGTGACATGGCGTCCGATCTCAATTCCAGCCAATTCTGCATTGAAAAAGTCAAACGGCGCTCCTTCACTTCTAAGTTCTGCGGTGCGCCCAAAAAGTGGTTTACCCCCACATATGGGGTATTGGCGTTTCAGGAGAAATTGCATAACAAAATTTATGGTTACATTTCTGTTTTTACACTTGTGAAAATAAAAAAAATGGTTCTGAATTAAGATGTTTGCAAAAAAAAGTTAAATGTTCATTTTTTCCTTCCACATTGTTTCAGTTCCTGTGAAGCACGTAAAGGGTTAATAAACTTCTTGAATGTGGTTTTGAGAACCTTGAGGGGTGTAGTTTTTAGAATGGTGTCACACTTGGTTATTTTCTATCATATAGACCCCTCAAAATGACTTCAAATGTGATGTGGTCCCTAAAAAAAAATGGTGTTGTAAAAATGAGAAATTGCTGGTCAACTTTTAACCCTTATAACTCCCTAACAAAAAAAAATTTTGTTTCCAAAATTGTGCTGATGTAAAGTAGACATGTGGTAAATGTTATTTATTAACTATTTTTCGTGACATATCTCTCTGATTTAAGGGCATAAAAATACAAAGTTTGAAAATTGCAAAATTTTAAAAATTTTCGCCATATTTCCGTTTTTTTCATAAATAATCGCAAGTAATATCCAAGAAATGTTACCACTAACATGAAGTACAATATGTCACGAAAAAACAGTCTCAGAATCAGCGGGATCTGTTGAAGCGTTCCAGAGTTATAACCTCATAAAGTGACAGTGGTCAGAATTGCAAAAATTGGCATGGTCATTAAGTACCAAATTGGCTCTGTCACTAAGGGGTTAAATAGACACCGTAGACTTAATGAGCCCGGTGTAGTTAATATGAAAATCCAATATAAGAAAGACTTTGTTCTTTGATTTTAAGGAAAATTACGGTATGTAATGATGTACTTTTTTTTGATAACTTAGAGGGGAAATTATTCACTTGTGATCTGGTTTCCTCATAGATTACAGATGATGTTTATAGTCCTAGTAGTGGAATAACCTGCAATCTTAACATGGACCCTTTTATCAGAAATGTTTTTTAAAAATTGAACAAATTCAATTATCAACAGGGAAGTTAACCATTCATTAATTTTTACTAAAGGTTTGCTAGGGGTCGAGTTCCTGCCTCTGCACAGGGGGAATCTCGGGCCATCTCCGCTGCGGTCTCCCATTCTTCTCCTGCCGCAGTGGAGCTTGCTCAGCAGAGACGTCGATCCCAGCGTCTCGCTCAGTCTGACTCTGTGCTTAGAGTTACTGCTGCGTTTCCTGCTTCTCCCATTGAAGTCAGTGCTGGGCAGCGGCGAGCGGACGTTTCTGGGGCTAAGTCCTGCTTTTTACATTCTGAGCATGCCCAGAGTAAGATCTCTCAGTGGAGATCGAGGGTCACATGATCAGATACTGCAGCTAAGGTCCTTGTAGCTGCTAGGACTAAATCCTGCTTTGCACTCTGAGCATGCCCAGGGCGAGATCTCTCAGTGGAGATCCAGGGTCACATGCTCAGGTGCTGCAGCACTCAATTGGTCCTTCTTTGGAAGGTCCTAAACATGCTGCAGCTATTTAAGCCTCGCATGGCCGCACGGCCATGCGCTAGTATTGTCTTGTAAATATGTGTGTGTGTTGTGAGTGAAAGTCGCTCTTTAAATAACCCTCCCTATTGAATGTCTGTTCGCGGAAGGTGTATGTTTGCTATCTAGCGCCCGACTTATCCAACAGCACGAAACACACATTACAGCTACCAGTTGCTGTGTCCGCCAGTACGGCGCCGTGCGCTTGCTCTGCGCTTTCCTGACCCAAGCCTGGGTGGTTAGTGGCGTCCGTCAGTGCGGCACCGCACGCACTCTTGTGCCTTTATATTACTATTTATGTTCCTCTGACACACCCAGTTGCGGTGTTGTGCCAGCAAGTGTCTAATCGGACTTCAATCCTGTGTAGGGGTTGAGTCCGCTGACTTCTTGCTCGCGCTTTATTTGCGGTACTGCGGTCCTGTGACGCAACAGGATCGCTTCCTTCACGCAGGGTGAAGTTAACCCATGTGTGTATACTTAGTACCGCCATATAGTCCGTCTTACTAGCAGCAGGGTCTTTTACCTGCACGGTGGACCTCGGACGGCGAACGCACCTAATACCATTACACCTTATACTTGGTGCGTTCCGCCAGTCCTAACAAGGTTGACATATGAAAGGACATAACAAATTTTTGGACTATTAGAAGCACTTTTTAATAAAAAAAATAAAATCGGGCAATGGCAAAATATAGTCACTTTCTGAGCAGTTGATGGGTGAGCGTTTGACTTTGACCAACAGTTCACTGCAGACCAGTCCGATTTTTTTAATTTGATAAACCACCATGGAATAACATATTTGCCCCTTTGTACTGGGGAATAGCAAGAAAAGAGACCACCAAAATTAATATTAAGTTTTTCATTTCAAGTTTTAATTAGAATTAAAAATTTTCCTTATTTTCTGTTTTCTAAATCTGGGTGCATGTTGTAGTCATAAAAATATATTGCAGGTTTGTTCCTATATTGCTTCTTGAATATCATGTATTATAAAAAAAAATTACTAATATTTAGAATGGAGTAACATGTTCATTCTCTTTACTACCTTTCATGTACAATAAAAAAATATATTGTTGTACCGTCTTAGAATACTCTTATCTTTTTATGGGAATAAAAGTATTTACGTTAGATTTTTCTAAGAGTGATAACTTTATTACCCTGCTTTTAACCCCTTTCTGACATTAGATATACTATCTCGTCGAGATGGGGTGGGCCTGTATGACCACCAACGGGATAGTATGTCATATGCGATCGGCCGTGCTCACGGGGGGAGCGCGGCCGATGGCGGCCAGGTGTCAGCTGACTATCGCAGCTGACATCCGGCACTATGTGCCAGGAGCGGTCACAGACCACCCCTGGAACATTAACCCCCGACACACTGCGATCAAACATGATTGCAGTGTTCCGGCAGTATAGGAAAGCATCGCGCAGGGAGGGGGCTCCCTGCGGGCTTCCCTGAGACCCCCGGAGCAACGCGATGTGATCGCGTTGCTCCAAGGGTCTCCTACCTCCTTCCTCCCTGCAGCAGGCCCAGATCCAAAATGGCCACGACATCTGGGCCCTGCAGGGAGGTGGCTTCACAGCGCTTGCTCAGAGCAGGCGCCGGGAAGCCTCCAGGAGTGCATGTCAGATCGCTGATCTGACACAGTACACAGCAAAGTGTCAGATCAGCGATCTTACACTATAACATGATGCCCCCCCTGGGGCAATGTTATAATGTAAAAAAAAAATATTCACATGTGTAAAAAAAATTAAAAAAAATTCCTAAAATATATATATATATATATGTATATATATATATATACATATATATATATATATATATTTATTGTTCCTATAAATACAATTCTTTATCTAAATAAAAAAAACAATAAAAGTACACATATTTAGTATCGCCATGTCCGTAATAACCCAACCTATAAAACTGTCTCACTAGTTAACCCCTTCAGTGAACACTGTAAAAAAAAAAAAACGAGGCAAAAAGCTAAGCTTTACTATCACACCGCCAAACATAAAGTGGAATAGCAAGCAATCAAAAAGATGGATATAAATAACCATGGTACCACTGAAAATGTCATCTTGTCCTGCAAAAAACGAGCCACCATACAGCATCATCAGCAAAAAAATAAAAAAGTTATAGTCCTCAGAATAAAGCGATGCAAAAATAATTATTTTTTCTATAAAATAGTTTTTATCGTATAAAAGTGCCAAGCATAAAAAATGATATAAATGAGGTATCGCTGTAATCGTACTGACCCGAGGAATAACACAGCTTTATCCATTTTACCAAACGTGGAATGGTATAAACGCCTCCCCGAAAAGAAATTCATGAATAGCTGGTTTTTGGTCATTCTGTCTCACAAAAATCGGAATAAAAAGCGATTAAAAAATGTCACATGCCCGAAAATGTTACCAATAAAAATGTCAATTCATCCCGCAAAAAACAAGACCTCATATGACTCTGTGGACCAAAATATGGAAAAATTATAGCTCTCAAAATGTGGTAACGCAAAAAATATTTTTTGCAATAAAAAGCGTCGTTCAGTGTGTGACGGCTGTCAATCATAAAAATCTGCTAAAAAAAACACTATAAAAGTAAATCAAACCCCCCTTCATCACCCCCTTAGTTAGGGAAAAATTAAAAAATAAAAAAAATGTATTTATTTCCATTTTCCCATTAGGGTTAGGGTTAGGGCTATGGTTAGGGTTAGGGCTAGGGTTGGGGCTAGGGTTAGGGTTGGGGCTAAAGTTAAGGTTCGGGTTGGGACTAAAGATAGGGTTAAGGTTTGGATTACATTTACATTTGGGAATAGGGTTGGGATTAGGGTTAGGGGTGTGTCAAGGTTAGCGGTGTGGTTAGGGATACTGTTGGGATTTTTATTTTCACGGCTATGCATTATAAACTTCTATGAATCACTTAATGGGTAAAATTGCTCACCACACATCTAGATAAGTTCCTTAGGGGGGTCTACTTTCCAAAACGGTGTCATTTGTGGGGGGTTTCAATGTTTAGGCACATCAGAGGCTCTCCAAACTCAAAATGGCATCCCATCTCAATTCCAGTCAATTTTGCATTGAAAAGTCAAATGGCGCTCCTTCGCTTCCGAGCTCTGCCATGCGCCCAAACGGTGGTTTACCCCCACTTATGGGGTATCGGTGTACTCAGGACAAATTGTCCAACAACGTTTGGGGTCCATTTTCTCCTGTTACCCTTGGTAAAATAAAACAAATTGGAGCTGAATTAAATTTTTTTGTGAAAAAAAGTTAAATGTTCCTTTTTATTTAAACATTCCAAAAATTCCTGTGAAACATCTGAAGGCTTAATAAACTTCTTGAATGCGTTTTTGAGCACCTTGAGGGGTGCAGTTTTTAGAATGGTGTCACACTTGGTTATTTTCTATCATATAGACCCCTCAAAATGACTTCAAATGAGATGTGTTCCCTAAAAAAAAATGGTGTTGTAAAAATGAGAAATTGCTGGTCAACTTTTAACCCTTATAACTCCCTAACAAAAAAAATTTGAGTTCCAAAATTGTGCTGATGTAAAGTAGACATGTGGGAAATGTTACTTTTTAAGTATTTTGTGTGACATATCTCTGTGATTTAATTGCAGAAAAATTAAAAGTTGGAAAATTGCAAAATTTTCAAAATTTTCGCCAAATTTCCATTTTTTTCCACAAATAAACGCAGGTAATATCAAAGAAATTTTACCACTATCATGAAGTACAATATGTCATGAGAAAACACTGTCAGAATCAACAGGATCCGTTTAAGCCTTCCAGAGTTATAACCTCATAAATGGACAGTCATTAACGTTTAAATTACCCTTGGGGGTAAAGGGGTTAAAGGAGTTGTCCACTGCTCGGACAACCCTTTCCCACTCTGTATGCTTACCCCAAGTAAAATAATAACACTTATGCTCACCTCCGGTAGCGGTGCCTTTCCAGAGGGATCGGCACTGGCTCTATGGTGAGCGTCGGACATGGTTACAACACACAATCCCTGAGGCCAATCAACAGCAACTTCACTCTCCCCACCTTCTGGCGTATCATATTCAACTGGAGGAAGTGAGACAGCAGCAGCGATCACAGGGAGAGTCAGTGCCGATACCACTGAAATGGCTGTAGAACTGGAGGTAAGGATAAAGGGAATGTGGTATAAGTAAAAATATGAATCTTTATAAATGAAAAATTTGCCCTAAAGGAACATATCTTCATTCTTGATCCCAAATGTTAATCAACACGATCAACATTCAGAAGAAGAATGTTACACATTTGCATAAGTTTTTATTTTATTTTCTTAAAAAAACCAAAACAAACATCTAATCTTTTTTTTAAACCATTGTCTAGATTCTGAGATTGGCTGTTACACGCATTGCTAGTTTTCATAGTAAAGAAGCCTTATCTCCTACTAGATGGTGTCCCGATTCTAACGCATCGGGTATTCTAGAATATGCATGTCCACGTAGTATATTGCACAGTCCACATAGTATATTGGTCAGACACGTAGTATATTACGTAGTATATTGCCAAGTGACGTAGTATACAGCACAGAGCCATGTAGGAATATTGCCCAGTGACGTAGTATATTGCCCAGCTACGTAGTATATTGCCCAGCCACATAGTATATTGGCCAGCCACGTAGTATATTGCCCAGTGACGTAGTATATTGCCCAGCTACGTAGTATATTGCTCAGCCACGTAGTATATTGCCCAGCCACATAGTATATTGGCCAGCCACGTAGTATATTGCCCAGTGACGTAGTATATTGCCCAGCTACGTAGTATATTGCCCAGCCACATAGTATATTGGCCAGTCACGTAGTATATTGCCCAGTGACGTAGTATATTGCCCAGCAACGTAGTATATTGCCCAGCCATGTAGTATATTGCCCAGCCATGTAGTATATTGCCCAGCCATGTAGTATATTGCCCAGTCACGTAGTATATTGCCCAGCCACATAGTATATTGCCCAGCCACGTAGTATATTGCCCAGCCACGTAGTATATTGCCCAGTGATGTAGTATATTGCCCAGCTACGTAATATATTGCCCAGCCATGTAGTATATTGCCCAGTGACGTAGTATATTGCCCAGCGACGTAGTATATTGCCCAGCCATGTAGTATATTGCCCAGCCATGTAGTATATTGCCCAGTCACGTAGTATATTGCCCAACCACGTAGTATATTGCCCAGCCACGTAGTATATTGCCCAGCCACGTAGTATATTGCCCAGCCATGTAGTATATTGCCCAGCCACGTAGTATATTTCCCAGTGACGTAGTATATTGCCCAGCCATGTAGTATATTGCCCAGCCACGTAGTATATTGCCCAGCGACGTAGTATATTGCCCAGCCATGTAGTATATTGCCCAGCGACGTAGTATACTGTCCAGCCATGTAGTATATTGCCCAGCCATGTAGTATATTGCCCAGTGACGTAGCATACAGCACAGAGCCACGCAGTATATTGCACAGTGATGTAGTATACAGCACAGAGCCACGTAGTATATTGCCCAGCCACATAGTATATTGCCTAGACATGTAAGTCACAGGTTAAAAAATAAAAAATAAACAAACATACTTTCCGATCCGAGGGCCCTTTGTAGTTCTAAAATACTCACCATACTTGTAGTTCTGTCGCCTGTGTGAGGTACAGGCGGCAGCTTCTGGCGCGCTTCCGGCAGGCGTGCAGGGCCTGTGATGACGTCGCGGTCACATGACCGTGACGTCACGGCAGGTCCTTCTGCCAGACCATCTGTGCCAACGGAACGTGGCGGTTGCATCGCGAGGAGCGGGAAAGGCGGCGTAGGTGAGTATATAATCGTTTTTTATTTTTTTATTATTTTTAACATTTAATGTTTTTACTATTGGCGCTGCATAGGCCGCGTCAATAGTAAAAAGCTTGGTCACACAGGGTTAATAGCAGCGGTAACGGAGTGCGTTACCTGCGGCATAATGCGGTCCGTTACCACCGGCATTAACCCTGTGTGAGTGGTGAGCGGAGGGGGGTATGCGGGCGCCGGGCAGTCAGTGTGGGGAGTAAGGAGCAGCCATTTTCTTCCGGACTGTGGGCGTCGCTGATTGGTCACGGCATCCATGACAGGCAGCTGCCGAGACCAATCAGCGAACGAATAACCGTTACAGACAGAAGGACAGACAGACAGATGGAAGTCAATTATATAGTAGATGGAGATCGAATCTTTCTTTCATCAGATTGATGCACTAATTTATTTTAAAAAGTTGGACTTTTGCATGCACAGTGATAGCAAAGATGAGTATTTTTTATTTAGATTTTTATGTAAGTCATGAAAAAAGGGAGGTGGTTTAAACTGTTGCTCTTTTACATTTTGTCATTGTAACGCTGGTGGGAGTGGATCCACTGCTCCACGGGCCGGGCTTATCCTGAGGTGGCATAACTAAGTGACTACCTAGTATTCACTAAAATCTCTCATGGTGAGGATAGGCTTGGCTGCAGGTAGTTACGAGGTACCACTCCAAGGCAGTCTCTGGGTCTGCAGCAGCTGGCTGGGGGGTCGGAGACACGAACACTAGGTGCAGAAGGATGCAGGCAAAGACATGGTCAGACAATCTGGGGTCAGGGCAGGCAGCCCAGGATCAGAGTATAAAGCCGAGGTCAGGAATGGGGAGGTCAGACAAGACAAATAAACATGCAGAGTCGATAGCGGAAGAATCAATACAAACAAGAGCATAACTAGAAACCAACATTCAGTCAAGGAGTGGATGGAGGAGCTGTCCACTAAGCTCACTGCTGCCTAGTGAAAGGCTGGGGAAGTTAAACTCTGCAGAACACAGCAGAGTTAAGTTCCTGTGGGATATGGCTGTGCCTCCCTACTGTATAGCCTGGTGGAGGCAGCAGGGATATGCAGCATAGCTGGAAGAGCTGCATAAGGACTCAGAAGAAGCAAAGTGGTGAAAGCAATGAGTAGCATATTGCTGGGACAATGTGCACATTGCCTCTATGACAATCATCTTTGATTGTGGCAGTTACATAACACACCTGGCTCCTGCCAAGCATAGACCAAACTAAGCTCCTAAGTCCAGTCCATACACTATAATGTATGCCACATGCTGCCAAGAGCTTAAAAAAGGAATAATTCTCTAGGTACTGGGTGAAGTAATTGCACTTCCTTATAAAAGGTCTAAAGGGAAAAGTGTCTCCCTGTGGAGAGCAATTGTAGGCATTAGGAGACTTATTAGCGATGTAATGCGACTCTGGGAATTTAAATATGCAAAAAGCCTATTTCCTCTAAAAACCTGATAACTTTTAAGATTGCAGCTTCCAATAGATGACACTAAAGTTCCCGACCTGTTTCTCTATCCAGAAGACATTTGCACCCCAATAATAGTGCACAAGAGGAGAGGGACTTTAAGAGGTTTTCTTTGCAATTAAAAGTTTTATTGGAAATGTTCTATTTTATGTATATATATATATATATATATATATACAGTTAGGGCCAGAAATATTTGGACAGTGACACAAGTTTTGTTATTTTAGCTGTTTACAAAAACATGTTCTGAAATACAATTATATATATATAATATGGGCTGAAAGTGCACACTCCCAGCTGCAATATGATAGTTTCCACATCCAAATCGGAGAAAGGGTTTAGGAATCATAGCTCTGTAATGCATAGCGTCCTCTTTTTCAAGGGACCAAAAGTAATTGGACAATGGACTCTAAGGGCTGCAATTAACTCTGAAGGTGTCTCCCTCGTTAACCTGTAATCAATGAAGTAGTTAAAAGGTCAGGGGTGGATTCCAGGTGTGTGGTTTTGCATTTGGAAGCTGTTGCTGTGAGCAGACAACATGCGGTCAAAGGAACTCTCAATTGAGGTGAAGCAGAACATCCTGAGGCTGAAAAAAAAGAAAAAATCCATCAGAGAGATAGCAGACATGCTTGGAGTAGCAAAATCAACAGTTGGGTATGTGGCACCCCTAGGGGTATTTGCCACAAAAATAGTTACTGACAGTAAATGCAAATACTAAAATAGCAAGACTGCACTACCACCTCCGGCCAGAAGGGGGAGCTCCAGAGACTCCCCTTGATCCATTCTGGTCTGAGAGAAGAACTGGCAGTTGGGCTAAGGAGCTGAAAGTGAGAGGTCATACAGTTGAATCTCTAACAGCCCTGTGACTGTTACCAGGCCTAAATCACCGGCCTGAGGAGAAGAGGGATAGAGAAAAAGGACATTGTGAGAACCGGGTAGCATTAATCACTACCCAGAACAGGCGCAAAGACGGATACCGGATCCGTGGCTGTATTCATTACATATAATACAGCAACCGGAAAAACGTGAGGTGATATCAGCTTCACTAGGGTCGGACGCAGCAACAGACACAGAGTTCAGCGGTACTCCTGGAGGGGGTAAGCCGATAAAAGGACTCGGGTTGCCCGTCGAACCAGGACCCGGAGGGGACAGATTGGGCCGGCAGCCAGTTCACATACAGCAGCAGGGCCACACAGATATTGCGTACAATAAGAGGCGAAGACCCCAGCAGGGTCAAAGTAACTCAGAGTTCCCATACAGACTCCGGTGACAGGACTGGTTGTAAATCCTTTTTTGTTAAAGTAAACTGGTTAAACGTTTCAGTGCCTCAGTCTTTCATTTGGACAATAGCCATCTATCCAGGATTGGGATCATCACCGCTGGGAGAACCTGCTGCTGATCAAGTAAGTGCCTGTTCCCTCACGATACCCTTTACACTGTGCATTGCCTGAGGCCACAGCACCGGGTCAAGCCACCCGTGACACCCCCCTCAACAGACAGACCCCATTGGTCCGGTGCTGGGTACCCCGGTCTCTTGGGCGTCACAATTGGCGTCACGAACAGGATCTAGCCAGCCCGTATACCGGGTATTGTGTGCCGTGATTGGAGCCCAAAACTGTGAAAACTTGGATGAAAAATCTTGAAAATTGACTTTATTAAAGAAAAATCCATTCTCCATTGAAAACTATTGAAAGTGACTTTTCCCCATTGGTTATAATGGAGTAAAGATGGCCGCCATCCCCTGAGGTAATCACTTCATAACCGTTAGGCACGAGACTGTTAATTGAGCTACGCCATCACCTGAGCCCCAGTCTAACTGAAAAACTTCAGAATCCGCCATTACAGAGCGCGGTGGGTGGGAGCAGCAGGGGGCGTGTCATTGTGGGCGGCACCAAGCTGAGCGCTCTGACATCAGAGCAAGGGGAAAATCGATCCTGCTGCACAGCGGAACGAATCTACACTATCCCGACGGAAGCGGAGGACCGGAAGGGTCCGGATTAACTAAGGGGGCACAGTATGTCGCAGCACGGAGACGCCGCAGCACCCGGCGACGCTAATGCAGCTGAAAGACAGAGTGTCGATAGAGAGTCCGGTAGCGCAGCGGTGCAAGGAGTGGCGCCCATCATGCCGGTGCTGATGCCATATACCCCGGGTGGCCCATGGCTTCCAATGTATGAAGGTGAGCCTAATACCCTTGACGATTTCAGAGAAAAGATGCTGGCCCATTTTGACATGTTCCCTGTGGGTGAAGTTCAGCGTGTTAGTCTCCTGATGATGCAGTTAAGTGGCCATGCTAAGCGAGAAGTCACAGCATGGGCAGCTGATCTAAAAGGCACTGTTGAACGCATATTTGCTGGATTAAAAGCTACATTTGAAACCACTGCCAGCAGCAAAGCTAAAGTACGATTCTTTAATTGCAAACAAAAAGTTAATGAGGGCGTGAGAGACTTTGCCTTAAACCTGCAGGAAGCCCTTAAATCACTTACACTGGCTGAACCCATTTTTAACACCGGAGCGGATAAACTGCTAAGAGATCAATTTATTGAGGGACTCTACACCCCTTCTCACCGGGGGCATGTGAGCATGCTTGTTTTTAAGAACCCTGAATTGACATTTGCCCAATTAAAGGAGAGCGTTATACGTCTCCAGCTGGCAGAGGCACCTCGGGATCAGGATCCTGCGCAACTCATGGCAGAGGCTCCTCAACAACATGGAGTACCAGTGACATCAGCTATGTCCGGGGCCATTGCTAAGCCCCTGGGGCCCAGTACTAATGAGGCTCTTCAACAAAAGCTTGACTCTTTAACTGATGTTGTTGCTTCAATGGCTAAAACCATGCAGGAGATGAGAGGACCCAAGATGGAGTTGTCAAACCGTAGAGAAGGTGTTCCATGGATGAGACCCCGGAGATACCCGACATGGAGAGGACGACCCCGCGACCGCTACCAACCGGATGGACAGCCCATTTGCCGCCGTTGCCAGCAGCCAGGCCACTTTGCACGAGATTGTGATTTAAACGGGAATCCCCTGGGAATGCGGGCCGCTTCGCAGGAATGAACTTTCAAGGCCCAACACCCTGGCACGACAGGTACATCGGAGGACGACCCATTATCCCTATCGTGCTGGACGGAATGCCCCTCAACGCTTTGCTGGACACAGGTTCCCAGATTTCATCTATACCGTATATCCTTTATAAGAGGTACTGGGCTGATGCAGATATTGATAAAGGGCCCTCTGATGTTGAACTAGATATATGGGCCAGTAATGGTAAGTTGGTACCGAAACTAGGATTCAGGGAGATGACCATAAAGATTGGTAAAGTAGAATTGAAGAAACAGGGTATAATTGTTGTTGATGTTGACCGGCGGAACTGTGAACCAACTGTATTGATAGGAATGAATGTGTTAGAGAACTGCTTTTCCGAAGTCATTTCTGTCTTACAGCAAATTGCTGAAACTGCCCAATCCTGCCAGCAGAGAGTTCTCCGGAGGGAAATAAAAGTATTGATGTTAAGGCAACAGGTAGAAGTTGCAGGTGGAGAAATCGGCAGTGTGAGGGTAAGTGATCCAACATCTATTGTAATCCCACCAAAAACAGAAATGCTGGTATGGTGTAGAGCAGCCATTGGTACTAAGGGACGAGATTATCAAGCCTTAATAGAACCAGTGTACACCGACAGCAGGCCCACTATACTCACAGCACGAGGGATAGTCGAGGTACACCGGGGACGAGTGCCGGTACGACTTTTGAACTGTGGAGAGGAAGAGGTCACTTTGCCAAGGTATGCTACAATGGCAAAGCTATATACTGTTGACAACAATGCCATCACAACCATTGAGCCCTTAGAACCAACCTGTCAGGTGGAAGGCAATGGCTCAGATGGAGAAATGGAGGATTGGTGCCAACAGCTACACGTGGGCATAAATTCAACACCTACCCATCAAAAACAAGGGGTGTATAGGCTAGTGACGGAATATGAACAAGTCTTCAGTAAACACCCATTGGACTTCGGACGGATAGAAGGGGTAGAACACACAATCCCCACCAGTGACCATCCCCCAATAAAAGAAAGATATAGACCCATACCGCCCGCTCACTATCAATGTGCAAAAGATATGCTGAGGGAGATGAAACAGGCCGGGGTAATAAGAGACAGCTGTAGCCCCTGGGCGGCCCCTCTAGTGATTGTCAAAAAAAAGGACGGAACCATGAGAATGTGCGTAGACTACCGGAAGATTAATAACATCACCCATAAAGACGCCTACCCCTTGCCTAGGATAGAAGAGTCCTTAACTGCTTTGA
This sequence comes from Ranitomeya imitator, assembly GCF_032444005.1. Classification (NCBI taxonomy): domain Eukaryota; kingdom Metazoa; phylum Chordata; class Amphibia; order Anura; family Dendrobatidae; genus Ranitomeya; species Ranitomeya imitator. The sequence continues at coordinate 467,583,200 of NC_091287.1, read as the reverse complement.
AATCTGCTAATTATTTTTACACCTTAGACTTAACAAGCGGGTATTGGCAAGTCCCTGTGGCTGAGCGAGATAAGGAAAAGACGGCATTCACCACACCAATGGGTCTATGTGAATTTAATCGCATGCCGTTCGGACTCTGCAACGCATCCGGTACCTTCCAGCGGCTGATGGAATGCTGCCTCGGACACAAGAACTTCGAGACCGTCCTCCTGTACCTAGATGATGTGATCGTCTACTCAAAGACTTACGAACAACACTTAATAGACCTGGCAGAAGTGTTCGAAGCCTTATCCAGGTATGGCATGAAAGTCAAGCCATCCAAATGTCACCTTCTCAAGCCAAAGGTACAGTACCTGGGACACATCGTGAGTTCGGAGGGAGTAGCACCAGATCCCGAGAAAATAAGCGCCATAAGGGATTGGCCAAGACCTACCAGCGCAAAAGAAGTTAGACAATTCCTGGGATTGGTGGGTTACTATCGCAGATTTATAAAAGGATTTACCAAGTTGGCAGCACCCTTGCAAGACACCTTGGTAGGGCAGACGAAGAAACCTTCAAACCGAAACCCTCCTTTTCAGTGGAACGACGAAAGGGAAGACTCCTTTGAACAACTAAAGAAGGCACTAACCGGAGAAGAGGTTCTGGCATACCCAGATTACCATCAACCTTTCATCCTCTACACCGATGCCAGTAATGTGGGACTAGGAGCGGTGCTGTCACAAAAGCAAGAAGGTCGGGAGAAAGTCATCGCCTTTGCAAGTAGAAAGCTCCGGCCTACTGAAAGAAATTCAGAAAATTACAGCTCCTTCAAATTGGAACTACTGGCAGTAGTTTGGGCTGTGACTGAACGTTTCAAACACTATCTGGCCGCTGCAGAATTTATTGTCTATACTGACAACAATCCGTTGACCCACCTGGACACAGCCAAATTAGGTGCGTTAGAACAGCGATGGATAGCCCGGTTATCTAATTACAACTTCAAGATCAAGTATCGAGCAGGTCGCAAGAATGGAAATGCCGATGCCCTATCCCGGATGCCACACTTGAGAGATGTAGAAGAAGAAATGGGGGAGCTTGAAGAAATTGAACTACCAGCCTTCCATCATCCCAAGGCAAAACATCATCAGTCAAGTACCTATCAGAAACAACAAGAGGTGAATTTAAATCCGTTAGCACACCATAGATGGGCTGACACCCAAGACAGCAATCCGGCTGTGAAGTTGGTGAAGGAACTGTTAACTGAGCAAAGTGCATATCCCGATGAGGATGCCCCAGAAGAGACGCATCAACTCTGGAAAGAGAGAGGCAAAATGTTCCTGTATCAAGGGAAGCTCTGTAGAAGGTACACCAATCCGAAAACACATGAATTGGTTTGGCAGATTATCGTGCCTAAACAAGATGTCAAGATGGTCCTCGAAGCTTACCATAATGGTGCTGGTCACTTCGGTTGGAAAAAGTTAGAAGTACTTCTAAGAGAAAGATTTTATTGGGTCGGGATGAGAAAATCAATCGAACAGTGGTGCAGAAATTGTGGCCCGTGCAACCTCAGAAGAAACGATCAAAAGAACCAAAGAGCACCACTGCAGCCCATAATCACCAAACAACCACTTGAACTTGTAGCCATGGACCACGTGAAGTTGACACCAAGCCGGTCTGGCTATGTCTATGCCTTGACCATCGTGGACCATTATTCACGCTTCTTGGTAGTAGTACCCGTAAAAGATCTGACAGCAAAAACAGCAGCCAAAGCGTTCCAAACGTACTTTTGTAGACCCCATGGATATCCGGAACAGGTTCTCACCGACCAAGGTACAGCCTTTGAATCAGAGATCTTCAGAGAATTCTGTAATATGTATGGTTGCAAAAAGATCCGGACGACGGCCTATCATCCACAAACAAACGGCTTATGCGAGAAGATGAACCATATTGTAATAGAACTACTAAAGACTTTACCTGAGGCAGAAAGGAATCAATGGCCAGAGAAATTGCCTGACTTGGTGGATCTGTATAATCATGTCCCGGTGAGTTCCACCAATTGCACCCCAGCTTACCTTATGCGTGCAAGACCCGGCCAATTACCAATCGATCTAGAAATGGGAATTCTGAAACCAGACGCAGAAGTCCAAGACTCCAATTGGGATATCATACGGCAAAAGCAGTATCGCCAAGTGCAAGAGAGTGTGGAAAGAAGCCTTCAGCAAACTAGAGAAAGACAAGAGCGAACTTTCAACCAGAATGCTCTAGCGACCCCATTAAGACCAGGTGACCAAGTGCTCAAGAGAAATCGTCGAACCAATAAACTGGACAATCAGTGGGAAGCCGTACCCTACACAGTTTTACCAACAAGAGTGGATAATCCTAAAATGTGTCTCATTAGCAAAAACGGAGGCTTAACATCTGTACTAGTGTCAAGAGACAATCTTAAATTATGTCCGGAAGCATTGAAAGAGCCAGACGTTGTCCAGCCAGAACCAGAAGTTATTCAACCCATACAGGTTCAACCAGTAAAGGAAAAAGAAGAGGAAGTGTATCACACCTGTATAGGAGACTTTCCCAAAACCCTACTAACATACCATGGTGCAGTAGTGGTTCCCATGGTGGCCTTTTACCCAACACCAAACCCAATACCAGAAGTCCCAAGACAGGAAGAGGCTGACCCCGTACTACAGGAGGTTCCAGGCCAGGAAGAACAGATTCCTGGTCAGAGTAATCCCATTCACGGTGGACTTGCCAACTCCATAGTCGTGGAATTATCTTTAGCAGAGCGGGCAGATACTACATCCGCAGTAGACAGTAGAACACCACATGAAGAGACACCGCTATTACGTAGATCACAGCGTAGTACCCAGGGTCAATTACCGGCCAGGTATGCAGATTACCAACTATAAAGCTCATAATGTGAATTGTATATATGTTATGCCGTATATAGTTAAACAGAAAATGTAGTATAGTCATTGTTATCAGTCTGCAACGTTTAAGCCCAGTGCCTACAGAGACTTGTCTGTATGAACTTCTTGCATATTCTTGAACTTTTTATCAGCCCGGAGGCACTAAATCAAAGCTCCGGAAAGACTGCTTTTTGAACTTTGCTCCTCGCTCTTTTTGAACTTTCTTTAGACTTTATATTGATAACTCCGTTGGAAAAATGGAACTAAATTCCTGGACACAAAGTGCAGTGCCTTTCCTAGTACCTTCAAGGATATAACTGTATTAATGGACGCTATTTGAAGTGACTTTGTACAGAACTATATTTTTGTTTCCTCGAGTGGTTTTTGTAACTTTTCATTTTTAAGACTCTGTACATATTAATTGTTATTTCAAAATGTTATTGTCCCACAGTCCCGGAGTACTGTTCTTAACTAAGGGGGAATGTGGCACCCCTAGGGGTATTGGCCACAAAAATAGTTACTGACAGTAAATGCAAATACTAAAATAGCAAGACTGCACTACCACCTCCGGCCAGAAGGGGGAGCTCCAGAGACTCCCCTTGATCCATTCTGGTCTGAGAGAAGAACTGGCAGTTGGGCTAAGGAGCTGAAAGTGAGAGGTCATACAGTTGAATCTCTAACAGCCCTGTGACTGTTACCAGGCCTAAATCACCGGCCTGAGGAGAAGAGGGATAGAGAAAAAGGACATTGTGAGAACCGGGTAGCATTAATCACTACCCAGAACAGGCGCAAAGACGGATACCGGATCCGTGGCTGTATTCATTACATATAATACAGCAACCGGAAAAACGTGACGTGATATCAGCTTCACTAGGGTCGGACGCAGCAACAGACACAGAGTTCAGCGGTACTCCTGGAGGGGGTAAGCCGATAAAAGGACTCGGGTTGCCCGTCAAACCAGGACCCGGAGGGGACAGATTGGGCCGGCAGCCAGTTCACATACAGCAGCAGGGCCACACAGATATTGCGTACAATAAGAGGCGAAGACCCCAGCAGGGTCAAAGTAACTCAGAGTTCCCATACAGACTCCGGTGACAGGACTGGTTGTAAATCCTTTTTTGTTAAAGTAAACTGGTTAAACGTTTCAGTGCCTCAGTCTTTCATTTGGACAATAGCCATCTATCCAGGATTGGGATCATCACCGCTGGGAGAACCTGCTGCTGATCAAGTAAGTGCCTGTTCCCTCACGATACCCTTTACACTGTGCATTGCCTGAGGCCACAGCACCGGGTCAAGCCACCCGTGACACCCCCCTCAACAGACAGACACCATTGGTCCGGTGCTGGGTACCCCGGTCTCTTGGGCGTCACAGGTACATTCTGAGAAAAAAGGAATTGACTGGTGAGCTTGGGAACTCAAAAAGGCCTGGGCGTCCACGGATGACAACAGTGGTGGATGATCGCCGCATACTTAATTTGGTGAAGAAGAACCCGTTCACAACATCAACTGAAGTCCAGAACACTCTCAGTGAAGTAGGTGTATCTGTCTCTAAGTCAATAGTAAAGAGAAGACTCCATGACAGTAAATACAAAGGGTTCACATCTAGATGCAAACCATTCATCAATAACAAAAATAGACAGGCCAGAGTTAAATTTGCAGAAAAACACCTCAAGAAGCCAGCTCAGTTCTGGAAAAGTATTCTATGGACAGATGAGACAAAGATCAACCTGTACCAGAATGATGGGAAGAAAAAAGTTTGGAGAAGAAAGGGAACGGCACATGATCCAAGGCACACCACATCCTCTGTAAAACATGGTGGAGGCAACGTGATGGCATGGGCATGCATGGCTTTCAATGGCACTGGGTCACTTGTGTTTATTGATGACATAAGAGCAGACAAGAGTAGCCGGATGAATTCTGAAGTGTACCGGGATATACTTTCAGCCCAGATTCAGCCAAATGCTGCAAAGTTGATTGGACGGCGCTTCATAGTACAGATGGACAATGACCCCAAGCATACAGCCAAAGCTACCCAGGAGTTCATGAGTGCCAAAAAGTGGAACATTCTGCAATGGCCAAGTCAATCTCCAGATCTAAATCCAATTGAGCATGCATTTCACTTGCTCAAATCCAGACTTAAGACGGAAAGACCCACAAACAAGCAAGACCTGAAGGCTGCGGCTGTAAAGGCCTGGCAAAGCATTAAGAAGGAGGAAACCCAGCGTTTGGTGATGTCCATGGGTTCCAGACTTAAGGCAGTGATTGCCTCCAAAGGATTTGCAACAAAATATTGAAAATAAAAATATTTTGTTTGGGTTATGTTTATTTGTCCAATTACTTTTGACCTCCTAAAATGTGGAGTGTTTGTAAAGAAATGTGTACAATTCCTACATTTTCTATCAGATATTTTTGTTCAACCCTTCAAATTAAACGTTACAATGTGCACTTGAATTCTGTTGTAGAGGTTTCATTTCAAATCCAATGTGGTGGCATGCAGAGCCCAACTCGCGAAAATTGTGTCACTGTCCAAATATTTCTGGCCCTAACTGTATATACATATATATATATATATATATATATATATATATATATATACATACATACTGTATATATATACACACACACGACAATACAGACCAAAAGTTTGGACACACCTTCTCATTTAAAGATTTTTTTTGTATTTTCATGACCATGAAAATTGTAAATTCACGCTGAAGGCATCAAAACTATGAATTAACACATGTGGAATTATATGCTTAAAAAAAGCGTGAAAAACTGAAAATATGTCTTATATTCTAGGTTCTTCAAAGTAGCCACCTTTTGCTTTGATGACTGCTTTGCATACTCTTGGCATTCTCTTGATGAGCTTCAAGAGGTATCAGCAGATTCTTGACAATAATGTTCATGAATCAGTGACAAAGTTGAAGTTACGCAGGGGATGGATCTTTCAGCAAGACAATGTTCCAAAACACCGCTTCAAATCTACTCAGGCATTCATGCAGAGGAACAATTACACTGTTCTGGAATGGCCATCCCCGTCCCCAGACCTGAATATCATTGAACATCTGTGGGATCATTTGAAGAGGGCTGTCCATGCTCGGCGACCATCAAACTTAACTGAACTGGAATTGTTTTGTAAAGAGGAATGGTCAAAAATACCATCATCCAGGATCCAGGAACTAATTAAAAGCTACAGGAAGCGACTAGAGGCTGTTATTTTTGCAAAAGGAGGATCTACTAAATATTAATGTCACTTTTCCAGTGGGGTGCCCATACTTATGCACCCGTCAAATTTTGTTTGAATGCAGATTGCACATTTTCTGTTAGTACAATAAACCTCATCCCAAGGCAGAAACATTACTGTGTCCAACAGTTACTAGATATATGAAACTTAAATAGCTGTTGCAAAAAAAACTATTTTTATAAAACATTAAGCTTAAGATTAATAGGGGTGCCCAAACCTTTTCATGTAACTGTAATCCCACATGTGTTAATTCATAGCGTTGATGCCTTCAGTGTGAATTTACAATTTTCATAGTTATGAAAATACAGAAAAATCTTTAAAGGAGAAGGTGTGTCCAAAGTTTTGGTCTGTACTGATATATTTTTATATATATATACTCATTCGCTGATTGGTCTCGCCAGCTGCCTGTCATGGCTGCTGTGACCAATCAGCGACGGGCACAGTCCGGAAGAAAATGGCCGCTCCTTACTCCCTGCAGGCAGTGCCTGTCGCCCGCATAATCCCCTCCGGTCACCGCTCACATAGGGTTAATGCCGGTGGTAACGGACCGTGTTATGCCACAGGTAACGCACTCCGTTACCGCCACTATTATCCCTGTGTGCCCCAACTTTTTACTATTGACGCTGCCTATGTGGCATCAATAGTAAAAAATGTAATGTTAATAATAATAATAATAATAATAATAATAAAATAAACCTGCTATACTCACCCTCCATAGTCGCTCGTAACTGGCCAATATACTACGTGGCTCTGTGCTGTATACTACATCGCTGTGCAATATACTATGTGGCTCTGTGCTGTATACTACGTCACTGGGCAATATACTACGTAACTGAGTAATATACTATGTGGCTCTATGCTGTATACTACATCACTGGACAATATACTACATCACTGGGCAATATACTACTTGGCTGCGCAATATACTATGTCACTAGGCAATAAACTACGTAACTGGGCAATATACTATGTGGCTGGGCAATATACTACGTGGTGTTAGGAGTCGAGTTTCCTCTGCTGCACAGGGGGAATCTCAATCTGTGTCTGCTGCGGTCTCCCATTCTGCATCGGCCACAGTGGAGCCTGCTCAGCGGAGACGTCGGTCCCAGTGACTCACTGAGACTGATACTGTGCAAAGGGTTACTGTTGCCTCTCCAGGCTCTGCTATTGTACCCTGCACTGATCTGCGGTGAGCAGGCTTTTCTGGGACTAAGTCCTGCTTTGCACACACTGAGCATGCCCAGAGCAAGATCTCTCAGTGGAGATCTAGGGTCACATGCTCAGGTACTGCAGCAACTTCCATTGGTCCTTCTTTGAAGGTCCTGTACGTGCTCCAACTATTTAAGGCTCGCATGGCCGTGCGGCTAGTATCTTCTTAAGTTATGTGCTTTGCGCCAGTGTGGTCATGTGTTTATGTGTATTCAGGTACCTGGCTGAAATAAGCCCCTAGAATGCTGGCACCTCCCGCGAAGATTTTTGTGTGCATGCATGACCACTGACTGCTCTCATTTGGGTAGTTAGCCTGTGCCTCTGTGAAAGTCTAACAGGGCACAGAGCCTTGCTTTCTTGGCTGCTCTGTGAAGCTAACAGAGCTGGTTCATACCACCATATAGTGCCGCCATTTACTTGGCAGCAGGTTCTTTCCTGCACGGTGGATCCCAGGTTGCAAACGCACCATTCCCATCTAATAAATATATTTGGTGCGTTCTGCCAACCCTAATACGTGGTTGGGCAATATACTATGTGGCAGGGCAATATACTATGTCACTGGGCAATATACTACATGGCTGGGCAATATACTACATTGTTGGTCAATATACTACGTGGCTGGGCAATATACTATGTGGTTGGGCAATATACTACGTTGCTGGGATATATACTATGTTACTGGGCAATATACTACGTGGCTTGGCAATATACTACGTGGCTCTCTGCTTTATACTACGTCACTGGGCAATATACTACGTCACTGGGCAATATACTACGTGGCTGCGCAATATACTACATCACTAGGCAATATACTACGTAACTGGGCAAGATACTGCGTGGCTGCGCAATATACTACGTCACTAGGCAATATACTACGTAACTGTGCAATATACTATGTGGCTGGGCAATATACTACGTGACTGGGCAATATACTACGTGGCTGGGCAATATACTACGTGGCTGGGCAATATACTACGTGGTTGGGCAATATACTACGTTGCTGGGCAATATACTACGTCTCTGGGCAATATACTACGTGACTGTGCAATATACTATGTGGCTGGGCAATATACTACATGGTTGGGCAATATACTACGTCACTGGGCAATATGCTACGTGGTTCTGTGCTGTATACTACATCACTGTGCAATATACTACGTAACTGGGCAATATACTACATGGCTCTGTGCTGTATACTACGTGGCTTCGCAATATACTACGTCACTAGGCAATATACTACGTAACTGGGCAATATACTACGTGGCTGCGCAATATACTATGTCACTAGGCAATATACTACGCGGCTGGGCAATATACTATGTCACTGGGCAATATACTATGTGGTTGCGCAATATACTACGTGACTGCAATATACTGTGGCTGGGCAATATACTACGTGGGCTGTGCAATTTACTACGTGGACATGCATATTCTAGAATACTTGATGCGTTAGAATTGGGCCACCATCTAGCATATATATATATATATATATATAAATATATATATATATATATATATATATATAATTTAATATTATTATTATTATTGTCAGTTTATCACTCAGCAAAATTTTTGCTTTCAATTGCTGAATAAAAAAATTAAAGGGATTGTCCACTACTTAGACATCCCCTTCTTAATCCTCATGTTACCCTTTGTAAAATGATAAAACTTATACTCACCTCCAGTCAGGCTCGGACTGGCCCACCGGGGTACCGGAGGATTTCCCGGTGGGCCCCTGACTCAGACAAGTCTCTCTCTTCTGAGCATCCTGCATGCCGGATTTAAGCTCCGCCTCTCCCCGCCCATCAGAAGAAGAGAGAAAAGCTGAGCTCCTGCATTGCCTGGTATAATGGTGGGGATCATTGGCTCAGACTGCAGTATGAGAGCAGGGTGCGGGCTGGATCTCTTCCCTCCCCGGAGTCTCTGGTGGCTAGTAGGATGGGAGGAGGGAGACTCAGCACAGACATTTCACTGACCTGCACTGACGCTGCTCCTGGAGCCTGACAGCAGTAAGCCCCGCCCACCAGCACAGATGGGTCAGGCTGCTGCAGCATGTGGCCAGGAGAGCTGTGCAGTCACTGCTGAAGCTACTGCTAGCAGTGAAGAAAGTGCTACTGGAAGTGGTGTCCTATGGCTCCTGCACTGCTCCAAGCCAAGCGCTTAGCTCTGTGGTCGGCACTGTCAGGAGGGGGAGGGGAGGCTCCAGAGGAAGACAGTGGCCTGAAGTGAGTACTGGAGCTTCCTGTTTATGTCTCTGTCCTGACTCTCTCCTGTCCTCCATCCCAAGAAAAGCTGCTTTCTTGTTTGCCCCACACAGCTGTGCTCTCCCTGCCCTCTCTACCCTTTCTGCCTTCTAGTTGTTCATATCACTATACTTTCCCCCACTGCTCTTCTGTGATGCTGACATCTTCTTCATGGCACTTGCCCGAAATCCTACCTATCCTTTTAAAAAGATACCTGGCATTTTTATATGCAGAATGGACAATTAATATATTTATAATGTTATTTATAGGAAAAAGATAATAGTAAAAAAAAATGACATCTCTCCAGTTTGCATCGGGTGCTCTATAACGTGATCAAAAGGAGGAAGCAATAGGAAAAAGGTTCCTATTGTTGCCGGGTATCGGCTGGCAGATCTCGGCAGGCGATAATGGCAATCACATGATCAGAGAGTGGAAAATCCGGCCCTGATCATGCTCTCCGGGGTCTCCACCCCTGGTAGCCGAGGCCCCCGAGTTTTTCCAACTCTGGGTGGGGGGGCACTACAGCCTTATTCCTGATTGCCTTTTTATAATGGCAATGAGGAAATAAGAGCTTAATGAGTATCGGCGGTTCCTAAAGGTTTAAACCAGTGTTTCCCAAACTCCGGTCCTCACGGACCCCATAGATCATATTTTCAGGATTTCCATAGTGTTGCACAGGTGAGAGAATTCCTGAGGGCTTGATGAAACTTCCAACACCTGTGCAATACTAGGGAAATCCTGAGAACATGACCTGTGGGGTCCGTGAGGACCGGAGTTTGGGAAACACTGGTTTATACTAAGGCTACGATCACGCAAACAGTATTTGGTCAGTATTTTACCTCAGTATTTGTAGCCAAAATCAGGAGAGGAACAATCAAAGGGAAAGTATAAGGCTACGTTCACACTGGGCGTTTTTGCTGTGTTTTTAATGCATTTTTTATGCTAATTTTCAGCTGCGTTTTACAGTACCAGCAAAGCCTATGAGATTTCAGAAATCTCATGCACACAGATTGGTTTATTTTTTATCAGTATTTTGTGCTTTGCTTGTTTTTTTGGATGTAGAGCATGTCATTTCTTTTAGCAATTGAATGGAAAAACACACCAAAAATGTAGCAAAACCTGCGTTTTTGCCACAAATTCTTTCCTGCCAAGCACTTGGGTTTTGCTACAGAAAAAAAAACAGCAAAAACGCCCACTGTAAACTTAGCCTAAGGCCGGTTTCACACGTCAGTGGCTCCGATACTTGAGGTGACAGTTTCCTCACGTACCGGAGACACTGACTCACGTAGACACATTAAAATCAATGTGTCTCTGCACATGTCAGCGTGTTTTCACGGACCGTGTGTCCGTTTAGAAAACACGGAGACATGTCAGTGTTCGTGGGAGCGCACGGATTACACGGACCCATTAAAGTCAATGGGTCCGTGTAAAACACGTACCACACACGGATGTTGTCCGTGTGCAGTCAGTGTGCCGTGCAGGAGACAGCGCTACAGTAAGCGCTGTCCCCCCAGCGTGGTGCTGAAGCCGCTATTCATTTCTTCTCTCATGCATCGTTCGCTGGATAGAAGATATGAAAAATCTTTTTTTTTTTTTTTTTGGGGTGTTTAAAAAAAAGATCCCTGTCCCCAACCCCCTCCCACCCCCTGTGCATCCCCCCGCTGTTAATAAAATACTTACCCGGCTCCCTTGCTGCTTCCTGTCCTCGCCCCAGCTTCTCCTGTATGAGCGGTCACATGGTGCCGCCCATTACAGTGATGAATAGGCGGCTCCACCCCTATGGGAGGTATATATACTGACATAAAATACTGTGAACACGTAGGAAAAGAGGTGCAGAATTTTCTGCACAAAAACCGCATCTCCTGGCAGAATCCGCAGCTGCGGATTTGCCGCGGTTTTTATGCGGATTTTGTGCAATTTTAATGCAGATTTTCTGCGGTTTTTGCCACTGCGGATTTTTATCATGGAGGGGTGCAGAAACGCTGCAGATCCGCACAAAAGAAGTGACATGCACTTCTTTGAAATCCGCAGCAATTCCGCACTGATTTTTCCGCACCATCTGCACAGCTATTTTATTTATCCCATTGATTTACATTGGACTGTACTTCACAGTGCGGATCTGCAGCGTTTCTGCGCGGAAAAATTTGCTGCGGATTCACAGCAAATCCGCTTCGTGTGCACATAGCCATAGTGTGACCATAGCCTTAAAGAAATGGATCAGATAAAAATAGACAAAAATGGCCATGGACAGAACCAATTAAATACATTAATCAGGTCTTTGTTGTTTCCGTTAGGGTATGTTTCCATAGATAGATATATTGATAGATAGATAATAGATAGATAGATTGATAGATAAAAAAGTTTGATAGATAAGATATATCTATAGATAGATGATAGATAGATAATAGATAGATAGATAGATAGATAGATAAATATATCTATAGATAATACAAAGCCCGATGTTTAGTAATAAACGTAATAAAATGGTATGTAAAGAGTTAGGCTGGGATAACACATGCGAGAAACTTGGACAAGTCTTGCATCTTAATATCTGGCACTGCCGCTGGCACTCAGGACCGGAGCGTGCGGCTGCATGTATTTCTATGTAGCTGAACGCTCCAGTCCGAGTGCCAGCAGCAGTGCAGGGTATTGAGGTGTGAGACTTTTGCAAGTTTCTAGCAAGTGTGACCTGACCTTAAATGCAATATCTGTTTAATTTAAAAAAAAATGGCGTGGGCTCCCGCGCAATTTTCTGCACCAGAGAGGGAGAGCCAGCGACTGGGGGACTGATGTTTGTAGCCTGGGAAGGGGTTAATACCCATGGATCTTCCCAGGCTATGAATATCAGCCCGCAGCTGTATATTTAGTCTTTACTGGTTATTAAAATAGGGGGACCCCCCAAAAAATGATGTGGGATCCAACAATAATTTATAGCCAGAAAGGCTACGCAGACAGCAGCGGGCTGATATTCATAGCTTAGGAAGGGAGTATGGATATATGCCACCCCAGAAATGGCGCATCTGTAAGATGCACCAATTCCAGTACTTAGCCTCTCTCTTCCCACTTGCCCTGTAGAGGTGGCATCTGGGGTAATAAGGGGTTAATGTCACCTTTGTAAGGTGACATTAAGCCGGCTTAGTAATAGAGAGGCATCAATAAGACACCTATCCATTACTAATCCTATAGTTGTGAAAGGATTAATAAAACACACACGCAGAACAAAGTATTTTAATGAAATAAACCACCACAGTTTTGTCATCTTTATTATACTGGTAATCCAAGCGAAGCCATCGATCTTCTGAAAAAAATAAAAAAAACAACAGAATACTCCCTGAGTCGTAGTCCTTAATAACGAGTGTCCCATGATGAGTTCAGCTCTGCTACATCTGGATGCCTGACATCCAGACATAGCAGAGCTTGTAGATGATCACCGGAGATAACTCTCCAGCGATCACCTACACTGCATCGTTCTCACAATCAGCTGACTGTGAGAACCAGACTAGTGACCGGAGATAACCCCCGGTCACTTGCACGGTAGTTCTCGCGGTAAGCTAAGTTATCGCGAGAACTGCAGTGGATGCGGGACTTCCATTGGCGGGACAGGTAAGACCTTACTTAAATTAGTAGACATGCGTAGTAAGCTGCGTTTACGCAGTTATTACGCATGTGACTAATCATTAGATGTGGTTTTTCTGCATCTAATTGTCTATGGTAAATTTACGGTGCGGTGACGGAGCGTCGCCGCATTGTAAACAGACATGCTGCGTTCTGGAAAGACGCTCCGCATGTCCGTTTACGCGGGTCTGCCGCCTGCGTGTTTTACCGCATAGTGGAGACTGGATTTCAGGAAATCCCCTCCACTATGTTGTAACATCTGAACGCTTCATGTTTGACACTGCGGCTCTACGCAGCGTCAAACATGCAGCATTTCCTGAGACCGTGGAAACACACCCTTAGAGTGTCCATCTTTTTAGCAGAAACAAATGTGCAGCATGTTGTACCTGTTCTAGTGAATATGATGAAACTTACTACTGAGCCTCCTAAAAAATACTACAACACAAAGGTGTACCTAGCCTGGGTGCTGAAATTTAGAGTGGGCCCCTGGAGTCGGTTCCACTGGTGGGCCCTAGGTACCCCAGTCCGACACTGCCTCCAGTGCCTTTCCAGTGGTGTCGGCACTTTTTCTCCCAGGGATCATATAACATTGTTATATCATGCAATCACCACTGCAGCCAATCAGTGCTGGCGTTACTCTCCCATCCTTCAGGCAAAACATATACATATGGAATAAGTTAGATCTATGTAATACGTCCACATGTAAGGAGATTAAAGTAGTCTCTGTTTGGCCACAGAGATTGCATGACATAACAATGATATGTGATTCCTGGGAGAGCCAGTGCTGACACCACTGGAGCGACGCTGGCACCAGAAGTAAGTATAAATGTTATTATTTTACAAGGGGGAAACATGAGGATTAAGAAGGGGTTATCCAAGTAGTGGACAATCTCTTTTCAGAGAATGAAAATCACCTCGGGTCACGTGATGATCACACAGATAAAGTACATGGTTCCTTAAGAGACAGCGCCTGGATTATATGTAGAAAGTTATCCACCTTTAAGATCATCCTCTAAAGCTCGGCCAACATCACTACCCTACTTAACAATGACTCCTTTTCTCAGCATCTTGGACTCCAGCAAGTAAGGCTCCGTTTACATATGCATTGTGGCTTTATAGTAAATCAAATGCAATAATTATGTGCCAAATCCATCATGGCATGTCATAACAAACACTTATGACAATTGTCAGGTTCCAGTAGCACATTTAGGAGTCCTCAGTGTTCTTCTGAGAGGTTTGATGCTTAGGCAGAAAAACAATACATCACTACTTTGCCAAGCCAAACTGACAGTGTCTGAGATGGACATAGTTGTGCACAGAGACTAATTTAGGGTTACGTTTGTTCAGAAACTGATGAGCAGTTATGATGATACTCGTAATTACACCTTTATTTGTAAGTTTTCCATATTTTTGTTTTATAACATATAAAGGTTAGAGAAAAGTTTCTCTGAAACATGAGTCCAAAAACTACAGAATTTTTTTTTTATACTTTCACCAGCCCAGAAAGTATTCTTCCGATGATTATGCACGCATTAAGCCATAGGCTATGGATTCTAATGCAAAGATACAGTATCTGCCTGAAACAATGGAAATTATTCACAAAACATAAACATAAAATTACAAATCCAATAAGCAATTAGGTTTGATTGATCTAATGTTAGCTAAGGCGATGAAAGCAAATTTCTGATCTCTGTGGTTTTTCCTTATCATAAAGACTGCGCTACACCGGAGTAAATAGACGTCACCCTTCAGTCCTGATAATTCACCCGGACTATGTGGAAACTGTTTATGACTATTATTGGGGAAACAAAGTAAGAAACCTTGATTAGAAACAATGTTTAATAGTTAAACAGGGATTATCCCCATAACCAGCAAAAATCTGGCTTTCCACTTATAAAATCCATTCTGTGATAAGACCTTTCAGATCAATATTAATATTAATAAAGTTGGTCTGAATTGCAAATTTAGGCCAGTGACTATGGGTGGTTCTTCTAAGACAAGTGTCCCCTAAACCAAATAAATCACATCAAAGTATCCTCGAAGCTAGGATCGCACTCGTGATCATGTAACCCCTGCGATCCATATGCCAAAGGATGAGAATCTGTGACTGGAGGTGCCCATCCACTCATAATAGCAGTTTGGTAGCTAGCTACTTTATGGCAGGCTATACACATGAAAGATCAGCTGGACACAGTGTGCACATGTTTTCAATGGGGAGAGCAGAGTAAACCGCTGCATATGTATCCAAAGTACTACACATTACATAGTAAAACTGATTAACATGTAATATATGTTCTTTCCTTATTTAGTTAAGTAAAAAGAGCATGATCATAATTATTATGAACTCGCATTCAAGACTTTTCATCAAGGTAACACCAACCAGGGGCGGACTGGCCATCTGGCAATTCTGGCAAATGCCAGAAGGGCCTGATTGATCATGGGCTGCCTTGTCTGCTATGTTAACAGAATCGGCATTCTCAAGATACCCATACTATTAAGAGTTGTGATGGAGCACAAAGTCGCTGACTCCATCACTTACCCCAGCAGGCCAAGGGTATCATTAGAAATATTGGTCTTGTAGAAAATCACCCTTTCCTCCATCCAGGGTAATATTAGTAATATATCCCATCTGGTTCATATGGACGGGGACAACATGGGCCTGTGTGATTTCAAATGCCAGGGCTGAATTTCAGCCCCAGTAAACACCTGACACCAACCACTTGCATTCTCACAAGATTTCTGCAGAAAAGATGGGTCGTGATTCCCCGAAATTTGAGAGAGCGATTCTTTTCATTATTTGGAGATAAGAAAATATCCACATGGTGAGGAACACCAGTAGGTATTGTGTCTGAAGATGTGCAGACAATTACTGGTTGGCCACTGACTGGCTGCAGGGGTTACGTGTCGCCTCTTTTGGAAGAATAAGCAAGGAACTTTCTTTATTTATTACATTTCCTATCCTTATATAAGAAGTTGTTTTGAGTTGAAAAAAATCAGATAAATTTTTTCATAAAATTTTTTTTTTTTCTTATTTATTGGAATTTTTTTTGTTTCTGAAGTTTTTCCTGAAACAGCTTTAGGGCTCGCTCAGACAAGCGTATTATATGGATGTTTGCTGTCCAAGTAAAATTAGCACAGCACACAGACTAATGAATTTAGGACTGTTCATAGGACTATAATAGAGTTCAAATGACAGATTTTTGACACCGACTGAGTGTCCCTGTGAAAGAAAAATCACAACACTCACTACTCTCTACCATATTGAGGATGAGACTGCTGTATAAATACAGATGCCACATAAATGTCACATGGACATCTGAATCAGACACACGGATGACTTTTTCATGAGGAAAATCAGATGATTTTCATATGCTCACCTGTTCATGGCCTGAGGAAGGCTTTAAATTTTTTTATTTAACACACTGAATTAAAAAAAAAACCGCTGATTTTCAGACTTGTGACTTGATAATGTCAAGTTTGGTCAAAAAAAGTGACATATCACTTTTTTTTTATTCTCAGCAAGGTTTTCGAAGCTTCATCAAAAAGCAACTCTCAAAAAGCTTATCGTATGAACAGCACAGTGAATTTTCCATTTACATGACTAGCAGGAGTATGTAAAGTGTATTTGAAGTCGTTTTGGAGCTGGATTTTAGAAAAGATCAAAATTCTCCTAAATGTATCTTCACACATATGCGTTTTTGGTGCATTTTTTCCTCCCTTTTTTATGCTAATTTTAGCTCTGTTTTGCAGTACTAGAAAAAGGTGCTTCTCCCAAAATTAGAAGATCATCAAAAAAGTTTATTTACTTCAGTTCTTCAATACAAAAAGTGAAACAGATATATTATATAGGCTCATTACAAACAGAGTGATCTATTTCAAGTGCTTATTTATGTTAATGTTGATTATTATGGCTTACAGCCAATGAAAACCCAAAAGTCTTTAGCTCAGTAAATTTAAAAATGTAACAAAAAAACACCGGCAAAGGCTTCCTAAGCAGTTAAAAAGGTCCCTTAGTCTGTCTCAGTAGACTCCACAATCATGGGGAAGACTGCTGACTTGACAGATGTCCGGAAGGCAGTCATTGACACACTCCACAAGGAGGGTAAGCCACGAAAGGTCATTGCTAAAGAAACTATAGTAAAATAAAATTATGGTCTAAGGAGCACTAGGAAATAGGACACAGGTGATTTGGGTAAATCCACAACGAGTTTCGACAGTATCCCGTCTTCATTAGGCGGAGATGTATTAATGATACACAAGAAACAAGATTCGACCAATCAAAATGGAATCATCATGTCACATGATGGTGTCACATGACGAAGTAAAATCACATAGGAACCACGTACATAATGACAAAGGATTGGCAAAAATGAGACACCGACAATAAATACAAACATCATAACAAAGGAGAAATATATAATAAAATAAAAAATGCGAGCATCATCCATGTTCATTAAAAAAAATAAAAAAAAAAATATATATATATATATATATATATATATATACACCTCTTCCTGTGTGTCATTAATAAATCTCCACCTGATGAAGACGGGGTACTGTCGAAACGCATTGTGGATTCACCCAAATCACCTGTGTCCTGTATTTCCCAGTGCTCCTTAGACCATTATTTTATTTTACTATTGCATCCATCCTCCATTGGAGGCACATGGCTGGAGCTGCAGGGGAATATTCATCTATCCGAACCATCTGCCTCCTATGCGCTCCCCTGAGACTGCAATTTACCTGACTATTGCTAAAGAGGCTGGCTGTTCACAGAGTGCTGTATCCATATTAATGGAAAGATTTTTCTGATGAAAGTAAATTTTGTATTTAATTTGGAAATCAAGGTCCCAGAGTCTGGAGGACGAGTGAAGAGGCCACAATCCAAGCTGCTTCAGGTCTAGTGTGAAGTTTCCACAATCAGTGATGGTTTGGGGAGACCAAAGTCAGAACAGCCATTCCTGTTTTGGACCAATCTGTGTAAAGAATATACTAGAGCTTAAAGTTTTCTCAAAAAAGCCAGTAGATTTTATGTGCTGCGCTTCCTAATGAGGATTTAATTTGATTATTTTTAATAAAAACTAATTAAAAAAGACTGATTACGGTATATTAGTCTGGTATTTACAAAGCACTATGAATAAAAGAAACATTGAATTTCTATTGAAATCAGTCTCCAGTGTAGAAGGGCAGGGGTCCATAATGAATAATAAATGTGGCTGTAGCATCTGAAATTCTATTTATATGATATTCCCATTATATGTGTCTAAAGAACAATGTAGAAGTGTACTATCAGCCCCATGTAGGCAATTTTGCTGGATTATATATTGCTTGTATTTACTGCTTGTTTCGTCTTTAAATACTCGCCATATTTCTTCTCATTTTCTTATTACGGAACTTCCTGCAAAGATAAAATATAAATTTCATTATATAAAGTCAATGAATTCCTCAATTAACATGTACAAAATTGCCATTAAAAATTCATAAAACAGTGAGAATTGTTTTATATGATTTCGGTAATAGCATGAAATTAGTTACTCTACTAGTAATTGTTTTGTACTTCATTAGAATGCAAAACAGCTTTATGAAATCAGCCGCACACAATGGAAAACCTTTGAGATGAGAATTGCTCTTTGTTTAATATTAGACTTCAGTGTATTTGCTTTTTCCTAATATAGCCGTTCTAATTAGTACCTAGCACTCAAACTGAGTTTTTCAACTTGAGCACATTGAAGGTGACAATTGTGTCACAATTTCCTGGCACTCTTTTGTCAGTATCTGTCAAAATACAGCTCAGTCTTTATGAGTGATGATCTAAATAGTAAAAAAAAATAATAATAATAATAGTTTGGACCCAAAAGTTCTTCCAGGTAATTTAAAAAATATAATAACTTGTTAGTCATTGGATGAGAGCACAATCCCATTAATGTCTGAGTATATACTATTTTGTATAACATTCATGATAGAAATCAAAATGAAATCAGTCTCATGTGATGGCTTCTACAGAGAATGTGATCACTGGTGTGTGTATATATATATATATATATATATATATATATATATATATGTATATATGTATATATTTATTACAGACCAAAAGTTTGGACACACCGTCTCATTTAAAGATTTTTCTGTATTTTCATGACTATGAAAATTGTAAATTCACTCTGAAGGCATCAAAACTATGAATCAACACATGTGGAATTTTATACTTAACAAAAAAGTGTGAAACAACTGAAATTATGTCTTATATTCTAGGTTCTTCAAAGTAGCCACCTTTTGCTTTGATGACTGCTTTGCACACTCTTGGCATTCTCTTGATGAGCTTCAAAAAACGCTTGCAAAACGCTTATGTTTTGCTGGAAAACGCATGTGAATTCTGCATGCATTTTACCTGCGGCAGGGAGTTGCGGAAATGATGCAGACATTTCCTCAGCATTTCTGCAACATGGGCACATAGCCTAAGTCTCTCCAGTACATGTGAACACTGTCACCACACATACTGGAGACACTGACATGTGAAGGGGCCTAGGACTCTACTATATCATCAATTGAAATCATGATTTTGTCCTTCCTTTGCAGACTCTCTCACCACTTTTTTTGTTTTATGTATTTCAAATTTTAGTTTTCTTACGTTATATATATGTATGTATGCAGCCTTAAGAAAACCCAGCATGGGCTTTTATTTTTAGAGTGAACAACAGGATGATAGTGGGGCAGTTCACTCTCTCCAGCCAGGTCTTACAAGTGGACCATGGCCACAGATCTCATTTAAAAACCCTGCAGTAAAGGTTGGGTGTGTCAGTGTTGGTTTGCAAGCTGCAGAGCAGGTGACTCTGCAACATTCGGCTTATGTGTGCAGCCAAGGGAAGTGAACCCCTTCAGCGTGTCATGGTGGTGTAGTCGTCCATAGCAACCAGTCTCGGGTATGGACTGTTTTGACACCCCGGCTGCGATCCGGAGGATATCGTTTGCTTTTCATTTGTGAGATTTTGGACATTAAAGACAATTTGCCTTTAACCTTACAGGGTCACTGCCTCATTACCACTCATTGCCACACGGTGTGAACACCTCCGCACTACAATATATATATATATATATATATATATATATACACACACAGTATATATACACATATATATACACAGTATATACTGCATTTGAATAATGAAAAGGTTTACTGCAATACACTTAGCATTCTTTCTTATTCTAATAGAAACGCTGAATACGTGTCAAATTTCAGTTTCCACTTGCCGAACCCAGACTACCTATAATTGCTGAAGCTAAATGGATGGATTGAGAGTAATATCTTGTCCCACTGGCAGAAATGTTAATCGCTGTGTACAATACTTATGCATTCATGTATTCAATTGTTGCATGCTCTGTTTGTTTTATTGCTATAATGCTCATTATTTTTTATTTACATACTTAACTTGTTGTGTTGGTAGTCTCAACGGTAAAGCAGCTCCAAACCAACAGATACTAATACCGGTTTTGGTATCCTGCTGAATTATATAACTAGTGAGGGGTAATGACATCTAATTGCTCGGTTTTTCTTTTTTCTCCCTTTCCAACAAAATGGTATACTAAAACAAACTGTAGCTGCTGTATATGACAATGGTGTCAATAAGCGACAGACATCTTATTGCATATAGTGGGGTACTTCCAGATGTAGAAGCACCCCGATATACTCAGGAAAAATTGCTGATGTATGTTTAGAGACATTCAAAATGGATACTGGGCACATGTATATACTTATATGTGTGCAACACTAGTAGAAAGAACGCGGCAACACTCACCGGACCTGTGATCAAGTCTTGTCTTTATTAGAATGCATGTAAAACCATCTTCACGGCACGGGGGAGTGGAGAAGCAAAGGAGGTGAGCGGGGAAAGGACGATGGCCGTTTCACGCCAAACCGGCGCTTCTACGGGTCCACGCGTGCATTCTAATAAAGACAAGACTTGATCACAGGTCCGGTGAGTGTTGCCGCGTTCTTTCTACTAGTGTTGCATGGTATGTTCCTGATTTTCCACGCGAGCACCTCCCGAGACTGTCAGTGTTCCATTATTAAGGACCAAGTGTGTACCTAATCTCGCTTTAGGCTGTGCTGCCGTTTTTTCTTTTTTTGGTATACTTATATGTGTACTAGATGGTGGCCCGATTCTAACGCATCAGGTATTCTAGAATATGCATGTCCACGTAGTATATTGCACAGCCCACGTAGTATATTGCCCAGTCACGTAGTATATTGCCCGGCCACATAGTATATTGCCCAGTCACATAGTATATTGGCCAGTTATGTAGTATATTGCCCAGTGACGTAGTATATTGCCCAGCCACATAGTATATTGCCCAGCCACATAGTATATTGCCCAGCCACATAGTATATTGCTCAGCCATGTAGTATATTGCTCAGCCACGTAGTATATTGCCCGGCCACATAGCATATTGCCCAGTCACGTAGTATATTGGCCAGTTATGTAGTACATTGCCCAGTGACGTAGTATATTGCCCAGCCACATAGTATATTGCCCAGTCACGTAGTATATTGGCCAGTTATGTAGTATATTGCCCAGCCACATAGTATATTGCACAGCCACATAGTATATTGCCCAGCCTAGTAGTATATTGCCCAGCCACGTAGTATATTGCCCAGTCACGTAGTATATTGCCCAGTCACGTAGTATATTGCCCAGTCACGTAGTATATTGCCCAGTCACGTAGTATATTGCCCAGTCACGTAGTATATTGCCCAGCCACGTAGTATATTGCACAGCGACGTAGTATACAGCACAGAGCCACGTAGTATACAGCACAGATACGTAGTATACTGCCTACTCATGTAGTATATTGGCCATTCAGGTAGTATGTTGCCGAGCTATGTAGTATATTGCCCAGCCACGTATGTAACAGGTTAAAAAATAAACATATCCTCACCTTCCGAGGGCCCCTCGTAGGCCTGTCGCCTGTGTGCGGTGGACGAGGCAGCTTCTGGTCCCTGGGTTGGTATGAGCGTAGGACCTGTGATGACATCGCGGTTACATGACCGTGACATCATGCCAGGTCCTTCTTGCATAGCATCCTTAGCACCAGAACCTGCTGCTTGCACTGCCGAGGACATGACGCGACCTCGGAGGGTGAGAATAACTACGTAAAAAAAGCTTTGTATATTCTGCAGCCCCCGTCTGTGTGGGTACTGTCCTTTAACCCCTTGATGCCGCAGTCCTTTTTGGTTTTTGCTTTTCGCTCCCATCCTTCCCAGAGCCATAACTTTTTTATTTTTCCATCAATATGACCATGTGAGGGCTTGTTTTTGCGGGACAAGTTGTACTTTTGAACGACACCATTGGCTTTACCATTGTTAGGAGTCGATTTTCCTCTGCTGCACAGGGGGAATCTCGATCCGTCTCCGCTGCGGTCTCCCATTCTCCTCCAGCCGCAGTGGAGCCTGCTCAGCAGGGACGTCGATCCCAGCGTCTCGCTCAGTCTGACTCTGTGAGAAGAGTTACTGCTGCTTCTCCAGCTTCTGCCTTTAAAGCCAATACTGGTCAGCAGCGAGTGGACTTCTCTGGGACTAAGTCCTTGTCTGCGCACACTGAGCATGCCCAGGGCAAGATCTCCCGTTGGAGATCGAGGGTCATGTGCTCAGACTCTGCAGCGCATTCTATTGGTCCTCTTGGCAGGTCTTGGAAGGGCAAAGTTTCTGTGGCCGCTTCCTGTCCTGCAGCTATATAAACTGCGCATGACCGCACGGCCATGCGCTAGTGTACAACTTTATACGTGTGTTTGTTGTGAGTGCAAGTCGTCCTTTAAATACCCCTACCCTACTGTATGATTGTTCGCGTATGGTGTATGGCTGCTATCTAGCGCCCGACTTAACACTCAACGTGTCACACACGTGTCAGCGTCCTCTGCTGTGACCGCCAGTGCGGCGCCACGCGCCTGTGTGCGCTTCCTGACCCATGTCTGGGTACTTAGTGGTGCCTGCCAGCACGGCACAGTTTGCACTTCGGTGCCTCTATTGTATATACTTTTCACACCCAGTTGTGGTGTAGTGCCAGCAAGGGTCTAATCGGACTACTATCCCTGTTGGGGTCTAGTTCGCTGACCACTTGCTCGCGCTCTATGTGCGGTACCGCGATCCTGTGACGCAACAGGATCACTTTCTTCACGCTGGGTGAGGTTTAACCCACGCGTGTATACTTATGAGTACCGCCATATCGTCTGTCATGTCCTAGCAGCAGGTTTCACCTGCACGGTGGACCCCGGACTGCGAACGCATCCATTACATCTCTCTTGGTGCGTTCCGCCAGTCCTAACATTACACTAGCGCCAGGGTCTGGCTAGTGATGACAGACATACAGCAATCTCTGCGGCATATCAAGCAGCTGGAGGGTAGGTTGGCGGCTCTCGAGAGCGCGACCTCAGCTGTGGCTGTTACTGCAGTAGCTGTACAGGCTGCCAGCGTGGCTGCAGCTACTATGTCCATTGCCACCCCTGTTCCGACATTATCTCACCTCCCGCTGCCAGAAAAATGTTCTGGTGATAGCAAGTTTTGTAGGGGATTTGTGAGTCAGTGCTCTATTCATCTCGAGCTCCTGGCTACACGTTTTCCCACAGAGCGGGCTAAGGTGGGATTTATTTTGTCTCTATTGTCGGACAGGGCGTTGGAATGGGCTACGCCGCTGTGGGAGCGTGGCGATCATGTGGTGCAGAGTGCTCCGCTGTTTCTGAGCGCTCTGAAACATGTCTTTTTAGGACCTCAAGTCACCCATGATACTGCGCTCCAATTGCTGGCATTAACTCAGGGTGAGTCCTTGGTCAGTCATTTTGCCGTCCAATTCCGCACCTTAGCATCTGAGCTGGATTGGTCGGATAAAGCTCTTATCCCCATATTTTGGAGGGGCTTGGCTGACCACGTAAAGGACGCTCTGGCCACTAGGGAGATTCCTGCCACACTGGAGGAGTTAATAACTGTCTCCACTCGAATTGACCTCCGTTTTAACGAGCGGAGGTTAGAGCGAGCCCAGTGTAGGCAGAGGTTTCGGCTGGCTCCTACTTTTGCCAAACCTCTTGAATTTCCAGTCCTGGTTCCTGAGTCACATGAGGCCAGGGAGGTGTCACAAGCAGGATCTAAGTCCCGGACCGCTTGTGCACTCAGGGTCTGTCATGTTTGCCAGCAGTCAGGACATCTAGCCACCAGATGTCCTCAGCGGTCGAGGAAACGTCAGCGTCTAGTGGTAGTTGGTGGAGGTACACTAGACACGGCGACGTTTGCCTCTAAGTTGTCCTTTAAGGGGACAATTACTATTGGCTCATTTTCCCACTCGGTAGAGCTCTGCGTGGATTCTGGGGCGGAGGGCAACTTTATGTCTTCTGCCTTCGCCCAACGTCACGCAATACCCTTGGTTATGCTTGCTCAACCAGTAATGGTGCGAGTGGTGAATGGGTCAACATTGCCCTCACAGATAACACACCAGACCATCCCTTTTACTCTGTCCATGTCGCCATCTCATCAGGAGATAATTTCTCTGCTCGTCATTCCGGAAGGAATTGATGAGATCCTGTTGGGAATACCTTGGCTACGGTACCACTCTCCTCATATCGAGTGGTCCTCAGGCAGAATTCTGGGTTGGGGTGAATCTTGTGGGGGTAGGTGTCAGAGGGAGTGCGTTCAGGTTGCTACTACTGAGGTATCCGCAGATCTATCCTCTCTCCCCAAGCAGTATTGGTCATATGCAAACGTATTCTCCAAAAAGGCGGCGGAGACCCTTCCGCCCCATCGCCCCTATGACTGTCCTATTGACCTCTTGCCTGGTGCTGAGCCTCCCCGGGGTCAAGTCTATCCGCTATCTCTCCCGGAGGCGGAGGCAATGTCACAGTACATACAGGAAAATCTGGCAAGAGGGTTCATCAGGAAGTCAGTGTCACCTGCTGGGGCAGGATTCTTCTTCGTGCAGAAGAAGAGTGGGGAATTGCGTCCATGCATAGACTACAGGGGTCTTAACGCCATCACCGTTAAGAATAAATACCCTTTGCCTTTGATATCTGAACTGTTCGATAGGCTTCGGGGAGCAAGGGTATTTACTAAATTAGATCTGCGGGGTGCTTACAACCTGATTCGCATCCGTGAGGGGGACGAATGGAAAACGGCTTTTAACACCAGGGATGGGCACTATGAATATCTGGTGATGCCCTTTGGGCTCTGTAATGCCCCAGCCGTTTTCCAAGACTTTGTGAACGATATCTTCCGGGATATGCTTTCCACCTCGGTCGTAGTCTATCTGGATGATATTCTCATCTACTCTCCAGATATTGACTCCCACCGGAGAGATGTTTGCAAAGTCTTCGACCTCCTACGGGCAAACTCCCTCTATGCCAAGTTGGAGAAGTGCATGTTTGAGCAGGAGTCCTTACCTTTCCTAGGCTACATCATCTCAGCCCAGGGATTGGCTATGGATCCTGTCAAACTACAGGCTGTGATGGACTGGCAGGAACCTCATTCTCTTAAAGCGGTGCAGCGCTTTATGGGGTTCATCAATTATTATCGCCAGTTCATCCCGCATTTCTCAACTTTGGTAGCTCCCTTGGTTGCCCTCACCAAGAAGGGGGCAAATCCTAAATTGTGGTCTGAGGAGGTCTCCAAGGCCTTTATCTCTATAAAGTCACACTTCGCTAGCGCTCCCATACTTCATCGCCCCGATGTTGATAAGCCATTTATCATGGAGGTGGATGCCTCTTCTGTTGGTGCTGGAGCAGTCCTCTTCCAAAAGGATGCTCAAGGTCGGAAGCATCCTTGCTTCTTTTTCTCCAAGACCTTCGCACCAGCAGAGAGGAATTATTCCATCGGGGACAGGGAGTTGCTAGCCATGAAGTTGGCTTTCTCGGAGTGGAGACATCTCTTGGAGGGAGCACGTTTTCCCTTCCAAGTCTTCACAGATCACAAAAATTTGGTGTATCTGCAGACAGCTCAGCGGTTGAATTCTCGCCAGGCCAGATGGTCCTTGTTCTTCTCCCGGTTTCATTTCACCCTCCATTTCCTTTCTGGGGAGAAGAACATTCGGGCCGATGCTCTCTCTCGCTCCGTTGTGTCATCTGCGGAGGAGGAGGAGGAGCCTCGGCTTATTGTCCCCACCGAGAGTTTGAGAACCGTGGCCCCGGTTTCACTGGAGTCTGTGCCCCCGGGCAAGACTTTTGTTCCATCTAGTTTGCGGCCGGAGGTTCTCTCTTGGGCGCACTCGTCCAGGGTGGGTGGACATTTTGGTACTAAAAGGACATCTGAGTTACTGGCGAGGACATACTGGTGGCCGCATATGGCTCGTGATGTCGCGGAGTACGTTCGGGCGTGTGTCTCTTGCGCCAGGAACAAGACTCCTCGGCAACGGCCAGCTGGTTTGCTTTACCCTCTGCCCGTGGCTGACAGGCCCTGGGAGATGGTCGGGATGGACTTTGTGGTGGGCTTACCCAAGTCTCGTAATTGCACCATTATCTGGGTGATCACCGACCATTTCTCCAAAATGGTGCATTTGGTGCCTCTTCCACGGCTACCATCTGCACGGGCGTTGGCTGTCTTGTTTATCAAGCATATCTTTCGCTTACACGGTATGCCAGACAAAATTGTTAGTGACCGGGGTCCCCAGTTTGCGTCTCGATTCTGGAGGGAGCTATGTCGTTTACTCAGTATTGAGTTAAATCTCTCTTCGGCATATCATCCCGAGACGAATGGGTTGGTAGAAAGGGCCAACCAGACCTTGGTCACATATCTGCGACATTTTGTTTCTGCCAGACAGGATGACTGGGCATCCTTGCTACCGTGGGCAGAGTTTGCACTTAAGAATGCCGTAGCCGACTCCACCGGTCAGACTCCATTCCTCTTAAATTACGGCCAGCATCCGCGTGTTCCAGTGCCCATGCCTGTGTCTTCCGCTGATCCCAGGGTGGCAGACTGGGCTGTGGAGGCACGGGACATTTGGGATCGCACGCAGGATGCCATTCGGGCCTCCAAGGAGAGAATGAGGTCCTCCGCCGATGTTCATCGGCGCCCTGCTCCGACTTTTGTCCCTGGCGACTTGGTGTGGCTCTCCGCCCGTAACATCAGGCTGCGAGTTGAGTCCACTAAGTTTGCTCCTCGCTACTTGGGTCCCTTCAAGGTTCTCGAACAGGTTAATCCTGTGGTCTACCGCCTGGCTCTTCCTCCACGCTTGGGTATCACCGACACCTTTCATGTGTCCCTCTTGAAACCCGTATACATGTCCCGGTTTTCCGAGTCATCTGCCGAGACATCGGGTTCGTCTACGGACGATTACGAGGTGAACGCTATTTTGGGGTGTAAGGTGGTACGCGGCAAAAAGTTCTATCTGGTGGATTGGAAGGGTTATGGTCCAGAGAACAGGTCATGGGAGCCTGCTGAAAACATTCGGGCCCCACAGCTCATTGCTGCCTTCGAACGTAGCGAGGCCCAAGGAGGGGGGGGCCCTAGGAGGGGGGGTAATGTTAGGAGTCGAGTTTCCTCTGCTGCACAGGGGGAATCTCGATCCGTCTCCGCTGCGGTCTCCCATTCTCCTCCAGCCGCAGTGGAGCCTGCTCAGCAGGGACGTCGATCCCAGCGTCTCGCTCAGTCTGACTCTGTGAGAAGAGTTACTGCTGCTTCTCCAGCTTCTGCCTTTAAAGCCAATACTGGTCAGCAGCGAGTGGACTTCTCTGGGACTAAGTCCTTGTCTGCGCACACTGAGCATGCCCAGGGCAAGATCTCCCGTTGGAGATCGAGGGTCATGTGCTCAGACTCTGCAGCGCATTCTATTGGTCCTCTTGGCAGGTCTTGGAAGGGCAAAGTTTCTGTGGCCGCTTCCTGTCCTGCAGCTATATAAACTGCGCATGACCGCACGGCCATGCGCTAGTGTACAACTTTATATGTGTGTTTGTTGTGAGTGCAAGTCGTCCTTTAAATACCCCTACCCTACTGTATGATTGTTCGCGTATGGTGTATGGCTGCTATCTAGCGCCCGACTTAACACTCAACGTGTCACACACGTGTCAGCGTCCTCTGCTGTGACCGCCAGTGCGGCGCCACGCGCCTGTGTGCGCTTCCTGACCCATGTCTGGGTACTTAGTGGTGCCTGCCAGCACGGCAGAGTTTGCACTTCGGTGCCTCTATTGTATATACTTTTCACACCCAGTTGTGGTGTAGTGCCAGCAAGGGTCTAATCGGACTACTATCCCTGTTGGGGTCTAGTTCGCTGACCACTTGCTCGCGCTCTATGTGCGGTACCGCGATCTTGTGACGCAACAGGATCGCTTTCTTCACGCTGGGTGAGGTTTAACCCACGCGTGTATACTTATGAGTACCGCCATATCGTCTGTCATGTCCTAGCAGCAGGTTTCACCTGCACGGTGGACCCCGGACTGCGAACGCATCCATTACATCTCTCTTGGTGCGTTCCGCCAGTCCTAACAACCATATCTTGTACTAGAAAACAGGAATAAAATTCCAAGTGTGGTGAAATTGCAAAAAAAGCGCAATCCCACACTGTTTTTTTGTTTGTCTTTTTTGCTAGGTTCACTGAATGCTAAAACTGACCTGCAATTTTGATTCTCCAGGTCATTACAAGTTCATAGACACCAAACATGTCTAGGTTATTTTTTATCTAAGTGGTGAAAAAAAATTCAAATCTTTGCTAAAAAAAAAAAAAGTTGTGCCATTTTCCCATACCAGTAGCGTCTCCATTTTTCGGGATCTTGGGTCGGGTGAGGGCTTATTTTTTGTGCATGATAACCACAAAAAGAGGAAAGAATCCTCCAATATGCAAGAAAAAAACAAAAACAGGCAGAGATACTCACCTGTCTAAATGGGCCTCAATACAATTGCACTACCAGGGTGCAGCAGACCCAAGTAAAATGGCAACTGCACAGGTGCAATACCAAATGAAACAGCCAGCCTTCAATCAGGGATTGGCCGTGTGGTACACCAATGCAAAAAATATATACTCTGTATGTGGCAATGTTCACACAAGGAATGCAGAGCATCTGGTTCTCAGCCTATTAATGACGCGCTATGGTGGGCTGCTCAGTGCTAACTATGATGCATCCTGTGTGAACAGAGGCCAGAGTTTACAGAACCATTTGTGCCCAACTGCACCCTGAAAAAAATAGGCAGAGACTGGCAAACGTAAGGACCCTTGACGTGGGTTGCCAGCTTACATATTATGGCCAGAATATCAACTAACACCATACATATATTGATATTTTTTTTTGCACGTTATATTTTTTTCAGGGTGCAATTGGGCCCAAATGGTTCTGTAAACTGTGGCCTCTGTTCACACAGGATGCATTATAGGTAGCACTGGGCAGTCCGCCATAGCACTTCATTAATAGGCTGAGAACCAGATGCTCTGCATCCTTGTGTGAACATTGCCACAAACAGAGTACATTTTTTGCATTGGTGTGTCACACTGCCAATCCCTGATTGAAGGCTGGCTGTTTCATTTGGTATTGCACCTGTGAAGTTGCCATTTTACTTGGGACCGCTGCACCCTGGTAGTGCAATTGTATTGAGGCCCATTTAGACAGGTAAGCATATCTGCCTGTTTTTGTTTTTTTTTCTTATTTTTTGTGCACCAAGCTGGCGTTTTTAATGATACCACTTTTGTGCAGATACGTTTTTTTGATCGCCGTTA
The DNA here is from genome assembly GCF_032444005.1 of Ranitomeya imitator. Taxonomy (NCBI): domain Eukaryota; kingdom Metazoa; phylum Chordata; class Amphibia; order Anura; family Dendrobatidae; genus Ranitomeya; species Ranitomeya imitator. The sequence continues at coordinate 467,553,328 of NC_091287.1, read as the reverse complement.
TTGCATTTTAATGCAATGTCACGGCGACGAAAAAAATGTAATTCTGGCGTTTCAAATTTTTTTCTCGCTACGCTGTTTAGCAATCAGGTTAATGCTTTTTTTATTGATAGATCGGGCGATTCTAAATGCAGCGATACCAAATATGTGTATGTTTTTTTTTTTTTATTGTTTTATTTTGGATGGGGCGAAAAGGGGGGTGATTTAAACTTTCATATTTTCTTCATATTTTTTAAAACATTTTTTGTTAACTTTTGCTGGCATAGCCTGATTGGCTCTACTACATTGTAGCGATCATCAGATCGCTCCTTTGTAGCTTAATTATAGGCTTGCTATGAGCGCCGACCACAGGGTGGCGCTCACAGCTAGCCGGGATCAGTAACCATAGAGATCTCCAGGACCTCTATGGTTACTATCCTTACGCATCGCTAACCCCCGAACATGTGACGGAGGTCGGCAATGGAAGCGTTACTGGCCGTGCGGCCAGAAGCGCAGGTTAAATGACGCTGTCAGCGTTTGACGGCGGCATTTAACTGGTTAATAGCGACGGGTGAATCACGATTTCACCCGCCGCTATTGCGCGCACATGTCAGCTGTACAAAAGAGCTGACATGTCGCGACTTTGATGTGGGCTCACCGCCGGAGCCTACATCAAAGGGGGAGACACGACATGAGCCATACTAGTATGGGGCATTGTTATGACCTGGTGGTCAGGACAATAATGGACCTGGTGGTTAAGAGCACACGGAATGACCTGATAGTTACTGATAATAAAGGACGAGCTCTGGGACTTGGGAACTCTGCTGACCGCAATCCCTAATCCTATCAAACACACTAGAAATAGCCATGGATTGCGCCTAACGCTCCCTATGCAACTCGGCACAGCCTAAGAAACTAGCTAGCCCCGAAGATAGAAAAATAAAGCCTACCTTGCCTCAGAGAAACTCCCCAAAGGAAAAGGCAGCCCCCCACATATATTGACTGTGAGTAAGATGAAAATACAAACACAGAGATGAAATAGATTTAGCAAAGTGAGGCCCGACTTACTGAACAGACCGAGGATAGGAAAGGTTACATTGCGATCAGCACAAAAACCTACAAAAAGACCATGCAGAGGGCGCAAAAAGACCCTCCGCACCGACTCACGGTGCGGAGGCGCTCCCTCTGCGTCCCAGAGCTTCCAGCAAGCAAGACAACAATAAAATTGCAAGCTGGACAGAAAAATAGCAAACCAAAGAAATACAAGCTGGAACTTAGCTTCTGTTGGGAAGACAGGTCACAAGAACGATCCAGGAGTGAACTAAACCAATACTGGAACATTGACAGGTGGCATGGAGCAAAGATCTAAGTGGAGTTAAATAGAGCAGCAGCTAACGAATTAACCTCGTCACCTGTGGAAGGAAACTCAGAAACACCCACCAGAGGAAGTCCATGGACAGAACCAGCCGAAGTACCATTCATGACCACAGGAGGGAGCCCGACAACAGAATTCACAACAGGGCATGTCGTGAATGGGTTAAGCTGCTGTGTGTATTCTTCACCAGCCTCCTGTAGGAGTACTGCCCTTTTAAGGTGTACTCTGCAACCCCCATCTGTGGGAGTACTGTCCTTGAAGCCGCTTTGTGTTTTCTGTACTCCCCAGCCTGCAGGAGTTCTGTCCTTGAAGCCACTGTGTGTACTCTGCACCCCCTGCCTATGGGAGTGCTATCTTTGAAGTCGCTATGTGTACTTTGCACCCCTCACTTGTGTGAGCACTGTTCTTGTAGCCGCTGTGTGTTTTCCATTAGTCTCAGAAATAAATATTTGGCATCAGTCATCTCATTTCTATTAGTAGGCCACAAAAATAATTTTTATTTCCTGGTGGGTGTTTCCTAGTAGAGATGAGCGAACCTTTCAAGGTTAAGTTCAGTTTGGACTGGAAAATGTTCCGATGTTTGCTGAACAGTTAGTCATACAGTTCGTCAAACTTATCCAATCCCAATTGAAGTCTTTGGGAGTCCAAACCAAAAGCCTAGACAACACTTTCAGGGGTGCCAAAAAGCTGCCAAAACAGCTCAAATTAGGGTCAAACACATCAATTGACCCAGAGTACAAATAATACATTTGTGTAGCATCGTACATGGGAAAGGGCTTGGACCAGCATTTCTAGCTTAACCCCTTTCTGACATTAGACGTACTATCCCATCGAGGTGGGGTGGACCCCTATGACCACCGACGGGATAGTACGTCATATGTGATCGGCAGCGCTCACGGGGGGAGCGCCGCCGATCGCGGCCGGGTGTCAGCTGTTTATCGCAGCTGACATCCGGCACTATGTGCCAGGAGTGGTCACGGACCGCCCCCGGCAGATTAACCCCTGGCACACCGCGATCAAAGATGATCCCGATGTGCCGGTGGTATGGTGAAGCTTCCCGCAGGGAGGGGGCTCCCTGCGGGCTTCCCTGAGCCCCCCGCAGCAACGCGATGTGATCGCGTTGCTGCGAGGGTCTTACCTCCCTCCCTACCTGCTCCAGCCCCGGATCCAAGATGGCTGCGGATCCGGGTCCTGCAGGGAGGGAGGTGGCTTCACAGAGCCTGCTCAGAGCAGGCACTGTGAAGGCTGCAGCGCTGCTAGTCAGATCAGTGATCTGACAGAGTGCTGTGCAAACTGTCAGATCACCGATCTATGATGTCCCCCCCTGGGACAAAACAAAAAAGTAAAAAAAAATTTTTCCAAATGTGTAAAAAAAAAAAAAAAATATTCCTAAATAATGAAAAATATATATATATATTATTCCCATAAATACATTTCTTCATCTAAATAAAAAAAAATAAAATAAAAGTACACATATTTAGTATCGCCGCGTCCGTAACGACCCAACCCATAAAACTGGCCCACTAGTTAACCCCTTCAGTAAACACCGTAAGAAAAAAAAAAAAAAAAAAAAAAACGAGGCAAAAAACAACGCTTTATTATCATACCGCCGAACAAAAAGTGGAATAACACGCGATCAAAAAGACAGATATAAATAACCATGGTACCGCTGAAAACGTCATCTTGTCCCGCAAAAAAAGAGCCACCATACAGCATCATCAGCAAAAAAATAAAAAAGTTATAGTCTTGAGAATAAAAAGATGCAAAAATAATTATTTTTTCTGTAAAATAGTTATTATTGTATAAAAGCGCCAAAACATAAAAAAATGATATAAATGAGGTGACACTGTAATCGTACTAACCCATAGAATAAAACTGCTTTATCAATTTTACCAAACGCGGAACGGTATAAACGCCTCCCCCAAAAGAAATTCATGAATAGCTGGTTTTTGGTCATTCTTCCTCATAAAAATCGGAATAAAAAGCGATCAAAAAATGTCACGTGCCCGAAAATGTTACCAATAAAATTGTCAACTCGTCCTGCAAAAAACAAGTCCTCACATGACTCTGTGGACCCAAATATGGAAAAATTATAGCTCTCAAAATGTGGTAACGCAAAAAATATTTTTTGCAATAAAAAGCGTCTTTCAGTGTGTGACGGCTGCCAATCATAAAAATCCGCTAAAAAACTCGCTATAAAAGTAAATCAAACCCCCCTTCATCACCCCCTTAGTTAGGGAAAAATTATAAATATGTATTTCCATTTTCCCATTAGGGCTAGGGTTAGGGCTAGGTTTAGGGCTAGGGCTAGGGCTAGGGTTAGGGCTAGGGTTAGGGCTAGAGTTAGGGTTAGGGCTATGGTTAGGGCTAGGGTTAGGGCTAAGGTTGGGGCTACAGTTAGGGTTGGGGCTAAAGTTAGGGTTAGGGTTTAGATTACATTTACAGTTGGGAATAGGGTTGGGATTAGGGTTAGGGGTGTGTCAGGGTTAGAGGTGTGGTTAGGGTGACTGTTGGAATTAGGGTTAGGGGTGTGTTTGGATTAGGGTTTCAGTTATAATTGGGGGGTTTCCACTGTTTAGGCACATCAGGGGCTCTCCAAACACGACATGGCGTCCGATCTCAATTCCAGCCAATTCTGCGTTGAAAAAGTAAAACAGTGCTCCTTCCCTTCCGAGCTCTCCCGTGCACCCAAACAGGGGTTTACCCCAACGTATGGGGTATCAGCGTACTCAGGACAAATAGGACAACAACTTTTGGGGTCCAATTTCTCCTGTTACCTTTGGGAAAATACAAAACTGGGGGCTAAAAAATAATTTTTGGGGGAAAGTTTTTTTTTTTTTATTTTCACGGCTCTGCGTTACAAACTGTAGTGAAACACTGGGGGGTTCAAAGCTCTAACAACACATATATATGAGTTCCTTAGGATGTCTAGTTTCCAAAATGGTGTCACTTGTGGGGGGTTTCTACTGTTTAGGTACATTAGGGGCTCTGCAAACGCAATGTGACACCTGCAGACCATTCCATCTAAGTCTGCATTCCAAATGGAGCTCCTTCCCTTCCGAGCCCTCCCATGCGCCCAAACAGTGATTCCCCCCACTTATGGGGTATCACTCAGGACAAATTGGTCAACAACTTTTGGGGTCCAATTTCTTCTGTTACCCTCGGGAAAATACAAAACTGGGGGCTAAAAAATAATTTTTGTGGGAAAAAATTTTTGTTTTATTTTTACGGCTCTGCATTATAAACTTCTGTGAAGCCCTTGGTGAGTCAAAGCGCTCACCACACATCTAGATAAGTTCCTTAGGGGGTCTACTTTCCAAAACGGTATCAATTGTGGGGGGTTTCTACTGTTTAGGTACATTAGGGGCTCTGCAAACGCAATGTGACACCTGCAGACCATTCCATCTAAGTCTGCATTCCAAATGGCGCTCCTTCCCTTCTGAGCCCTCCCATGCGCCCAAACAGTGGTTCCCCCCACATATCTATATATATAATTGTCTAAGGGTTTTTCTGTCTATCTGTGTGTCTGTCTGTCTGTCTGTCTGTCTTGGAAATCCCGCGTCTCTGATTGGTCGAGGCCACCAGGCCTCGACCAATCAGCGACGGGCACATCATGGCGACGATGATGTCATAAAGGTTGCCTCAACCAATCAGCGACGGGCACAGTCTGCCGCGAATTCGCCTCGACCAATCAGCGACGGGCACAGTATCGACGTAGCTGTCATAATGGTTGCCATGGCGACGATGATGTCATAAAGGTTGCCTCGACCAATCAGCGACGGGCACAGTCTGCCGCGAATTCTGGAATCATCATTGTCCATATACTACGGGGACATGCATATTCTAGAATACCCGATGCGTTAGAATCGGGCCACAATCTAGTTGTGTATAATCGCACTCAGGACAAATTGGGCAACAAATTTTGGGGTCCAATTTCTCCTGTTATCCTCGGGAAAATACAAAACTGGGGGCTAAAAAAATAATTTTTGTGGGAAAAAATTTGTTTTATTTTTACGGCTCTGCATTATAAACTTCTGTGAAGCCCTTGGTGGGTCAAAGCGCTCAAAACACATCTAGATAAGTTCCTTAGGGGGTCTACTTTCCAAAATGGTGTCACTTGTGGGGGGTTTCAATGTTTAGGCACATCAGTGGCTCTCTAAACGCAACATGGCGTCCCATCTCAATTCCTGTCAATTTTGCATTGAAAAGTCAAACGGCGCTCCTTCCCTTCCGAGCTCTCCCATGCGCCCAAACAGTGGTTTACCCCCACATATGGGGTACCGGTGTACTCAGGACAAATTGTACAACAACTTTTGGGGTCCATTTTCTCCTGTTACCCTTGGTAAAATAAAACAAATTGGAGCTGAAGTAAATTTTTTGTGAAAAAAAGTTAAATGTTCATTTTTATTTAAACATTCCAAAAATTCCTGTGAAGCACCAGAAGGGTTAATTAACTTCTTGAATATGGTTTTGAGCACCATGAGGGGTGCAGTTTTTAGAAGGGTGTCACACTTGGGTATTTTCTATCATATAGACCCCTCAAAATGACTTCAAATGAGATGTGGTCCCTAAAAAAAAAATGGTGTTGTAAAAATGAGAAATTGCTGGTCAATTTTAACCCTTATAACTCCCTAACAAAAAAAAATTTTGGTTCCAAAATTGTGCTGATGTAAAGTAGACATGTGGGAAATATTACTTATTAAGTATTTTGTGTGACATATCTCTGTGATTTAATTGCATAAAAATTCAAAGTTGGAAAATTGCGAAATTTTCATAGTTTTCGCCAAATTTCCTTTTTTTCACAAATAAACGCAGGTACTATCAAATAATTTTTATGACTATCATGAAGTACAATATGTCACGAGAAAACATTGTCAGAATCACTGGGATCCGTTGAAGCGTTCCTGAGTTATAACCTCATAAAGGGACAGTGGTCAGAATTGTAAAAATTGGCCCGGTCATTAACGTGCAAACCACCCTTGGGGGTAATGGCGTTAAATATTGAACAGTAACAGGTGGATGAGCGACAGGTGTACAACTGGTGCTCTGAGAGCCGTGCCAAATTCAGGCAACACACATGATGGAAATCCAACTTGGAGTCCAAATATTTCAAAAATTATTGCCACACACCACTAAAGTAGTATCAATTTCCTCAGAGCAGAAATAGTATAATTGCACAGCATTTTGACAACTTCTGTTGCTGGATGGGCTACTCGACTCCCTTTATTTATTCCATGGTGCTTTGCATGTGAAAAGGTGTATACATAATAAAAACAAGATTAATAGTACAGGAGGAGAGAGGACCAGTCTACAAGGAATGGGTGAGGATACAGTATGTGAGGGTAGAGCTGGTCGTGCAGTGGTATGGTGGAACGGTGGTTACTGTAGGTTGTAGGCCGAGGTGGTTCTTTAAGTTCCTTTTGAAGGTTTCCATGGTTGGCTAGAGTTTGCTATGTTGGGGTAGAGAGTTTCAGAGCAGAGGGGATGTACGATAGACATCTTGTATGCGATTGTGCAAAGAGGAGATAAGAGGGGAGTAAAGAAAGAGATCTTGTGAGGATCGGAGGTTGCATACATGTAAGTACTGAGAGACTAGGTCTCAGATTTATGGAGGAGACCGGTTGTGGATGACTTTGTATGTCATGGTTAGGGTTTGAACTATAGTGTTTGGGTAATGAGGGACAAGTGAAGGAATTGACATAGAGGAGAGCGCGGGAAATAGGGGGGATAGGTGGATTAGTAGGGCAGCAGAGCTTAGGATAGACTGGAGGGGTGCAATACTGTTAAAAGGTAGGCCACAAAGAAGGAGGTTGCAGTATTCAAGGCAGGATATGATGAGTGCATGGACTAGGGTTTTTCCAGATTCTTGATTAAGAAATGTATGGAATGTATGGATCCAGAAATATTTTTGAGCTGTAGTCAGCAGGAAGTGGAAAGGGCATAGATATGTGTTTTGAAGGAGAGATCAGAGTCCAGGATTACCTCGAGGCATCTAGCTTGCGGAAAGTACTCATCTACGCCTTGTAGATGAGGGCCAGAAAGAGCATGTGCTTCAGTGGCTCTCAAGCGCTGCATCAAGTGGCCTTTTCTCTTCTTCCGCCACCTTAACATCACACACAGTGCAGTCTTCAGAGGTGGCACACCAATTACACTTGTTTCCCCTCGCATCACAACTCTTCATCTGCCCAACTGACTATGGTGAACAACCTATGGGTGAGTCTGCAGAGCTGTTCACACATTTTATTCCATGGACATCAGAGGTCTGTTCTAAAAATTCAGATGCAAGAGGAGAAAAGCATCTGCACCATTGCCCCCAATTTTTTTCAGTTGGATTCGGAGCAGGCGAAGTAAGGTCCAAGCAGAATCCAAACCCTCGTCACCAGATGGTAACACCTGGGGGGTGGAGGTGATACTAATAAGACTCAGATACCTGAGGTGTGTGTGGACTGTACTAACTGGTGGAGGATGAAGAAGATGAGGACGTTACATTGCAGCTTGCTGCACAGACTAGGAGTGATGCAACCATGACAAGCACTGTATCCTCAGCCACAACTCTGTGGCCAGCAGCGGTTGCAGGTCTACAGTTTGCATGGGCAGCAAGAGTTGCCTAGCCTGGGCCTTTTTTTAAACCAATAAGGATGATGCAAATCATGTTGATATCTTCCAACTTTGTAAAAATAGTCTCAGTAAAGGCAAAAATTCCAATAACGTGACTACTACATGAATGATCCGACACATGTGGGATCAACATGCATTAGTCTGGGAATCTCACTACGCTAAAATGCAGTCTAGCAGGCCTCGCCAATCACCTGCCACCCCATTAACCACATCTGCTGCATCTTCTCCTCTATCACATGACAAGTGTATTATCACAGGTCTCCAGCTGCACAACCTCCATTTCTTTACCCGCTACAGTTGGGGTGAGTGAGAGCCCATCATCTGTTACGGAAGTGGACATGTCTGCTGTTTTTGACTGGTCTCAGTAATCGACTTGCATTACTACAGAGATCTTTCAGGCTACTGGTTAAGCAGTTGATATGTGATGTTCCAACACGGTGGAATTCCACTCTGCACATGGTGCAGAGTGGTGGCAGCAATGAGCCCTGGTGCAGTATATCATTTTGCATAGCCTGGGTTAGCTTCTGTTTCTGCTGATTCTACTGTTGATGATGTTTCTAAAAAGTTTTAGAAATGTGGGGACTCCAAGTTGTGTCTTCATTTTGTGGGTTGCCTGTAGTGGAAGGGGTGTCAGAGGCCCATTGTACTTTTGTCTACTGTGGGGAAATTGATGCCACTTTAGTGTTGACTGCCCCTAATGCTTTGAAACATTTGGACTCCAAGTTGGGTCTCCTTCATGTGTGTTGCATGCAACAGTAGGGCTCCCATACCGGCAGGCCTGCGCTTATTTCAGTGAACTACCTGTGTTACTATCCTTATATTTTTTAAACAATAATAGTCTGCAAAGCTGATACTTGTGCCACATGAGTGTGACTGAGCCAAAAAGCAGTTTGTGCTCCTACATGAGATATTAGGACTCCAAGTACAGAAGCACAACGCTGATCCCTCACCCACCTCTTAATTTGAACTTAATTTCAAAGCTGTAAATGCTGGCCCACATCCTGCCTCATTAATGGCCCATGTCTGACTGCTGCTGTGCCATTATAAAATTTCTACTATGGGTAAATTGATGCCATGTTTCCTGGTGTCTGCCTCTAATTTTTGAAAATGTTTTGACTTCAAGTTAGGTCTCTTTCATATGTGTTGCCTGAATTTGGCATGGCTCTCAGAGCACCAGGCCTACACCTGTCACTCAAACACCTGTTACTGATCAATGTTTAAGCTAGAAATGCTGTACAATTATACTATTTGTACTCTTGGACAGTTTGGTGGTTGGAGAGTTGTGAAGCGGGAGAAGAGGGGAGTCAATGGTAAATGGGGTGCCACATCTGAGGATTGGACTGTGTGTGATCTTAAGGTGGTGGAAGAGCAGGAGAGGCCACTTGATGCAGCGCTTTCCATCCACTGGAGCACATGCTCTTTCTGGCTTTCATATCCAAGGTGTGCCACTGTGCGGCTTCCAAAGAAAGGGAGTTGAGTAGCCCATCCAGGAACAGAAGTTTTCAGTTGTCTTTGGATAGGATGAGCCTTTATTTGATCAGTAGAGCTTTCCGTAACATTACCACCTATCCCACATACACCTTGAAAACCAAGCCTATTCCCCCTTTGACCTCGCTTTCTCCAACTCATGTTGGATGTTAGTCACCTGTCAGTAAATTAACAATCTGTATTTATTTGCTGAGATAGTGTGGCTGGACCACAGAATTAGCATAAAAGATTTAGGTGCTGAAATATTGACTGGTGTTTGAACCCCACAGTTAGCACAAAGGATTTAGATGCTGAAATGTACACTTCTGGCTGGACCACACAATTTGCACAAAGGATTTAGATTCTGAAATGTGGACTCCTGGCTTTATCACACTACTAGCAGAAAGGATTTAAGGTACCTTCACACATAACGATTTCATTAACGATATCGTTGCTTTTTGTGACATAGCAACGATATCGTTAACAAAATCGTTATGCGTGACAGCGACCAACGATCAGGCCCCTGCTGGGAGATCGTTGGTCGTGGGGAATGATCAGGACCTTTTTTTTGGTCGCTGATCACCCGCTGTCATCGCTGAATCGGCGTGTGTGACGCCGATCCAGCGATGTGTTCACTGGTAACCAGGGTAAATATCAGGTTACTAAGCGCAGGGCCGCGCTTAGTAACCCGATATTTACCCTGGTTACCATTGTAAAAGTAAAAAAAAAAAAAACAGTACATACTTACATTTCTGTCACGTCCCCCAGCGTCAGCTTCCCGCACTGACTGTCAGCGCCGGCCGGCCGTAAAGCAGAGCATAGCTGTGACATCACCGCTCTGCTTTACGGCCGGCGCTTACACAGTGCAGGGAAGCTGACGCTGGGGGACATGACAGGAATGTGAGTATGTACTGTTTTTTTTTTTTTTACTTTTACAATGGTAACCAGGGTAAATATCGGGTTACTAAGCGCGGCCCTGCACTTAGTAACCCGCTGTTTACCTTGGTTACCCGGGGACTTCGGCATCGTTGAAGACAGTTTCAATGATGCCGAAGTCTTTCCCCGGATCGTTGGTCGCTGGAGAGAGCTGTCTGTGTGACAGCTCCCCAGCTACCACACAACGACTTACCAATGATCACGGCCAGGTCGTATCGCTGGTCGTGATCGTTGGTAAATTGTTTAGTGTAACGGTACCTTTAGATTCTAAACTGTTTACTTTTGTCTGGACTACACTATTAGCAGAAAGGATTTAGATTCAGAAATGTGGCCTGGTGTTTGGACCACACTATTAGCGGAAATGATTTAGATTCAGAAATGTCTCTTGGTGTCTGGAAAACACTATTAGCAAAAAGGTTTTTGATTCAGAAATGTGGGCTCCTAGGTTGACTACACTATTAGCAGAAAAGATTTAGATTCTCAAATATGGACTCCTGGCTGCACCACACTATTAGCACAAATGATTTAGATTCTCAAATGTGGACTCATGACTGCACCACACTATAAGCAAAAACTATTTAGATGGTGGAAGGTCGATTTGACACAGGATCCTATCTAGCTGAACTAGCTGAAAATAAACCAGCTAGAAAACTATCTGACTACTTGCAGTAGCAGCAGATACAGCCTCTCTGCGCTGTTACACTAACAAAATGGCGCAAAAACATGTCCACTTTTTATATATAGAGGGAAAGGTGACTTTGGCAGCCAATGACAGAAGCCCTTGCATCTGGATGTTGTGGATGGTTTCTGAGCCCTGATTGACTAAAAGAATCTCCACACATTAAGTTAATTAAAAAGAAAATGAATAATAGTCCACCACTCCTCTGACCGCTCCCCAGCCCATCCCCTCATCAAACACGTCACACCACTATCCTAGCCAAAATCCTAGCAAAAGGATCAGTGGAAACTCGATCATTTACCGAACTTTGGCCAAATTTTGCTTGAGGATACCAACACGAATCCAAATGTGCAATGTTCATGCCGAATTTGAGATTGGTAAACATTTTCGGAACAAGCTCTCTCATATCTATTCCTAGTACTTTTTCAAAATAATATATCACATTAGCTATGTTGCTGCCATTTCTAGGCACAAAAAATACTTTTTTTCAGTTCTGGTGTCTGTTTTCTAGTATTTTTTCAAATCAATATATCGCATCAGACTTCTTGTTGCCATTTCTAAGCCCCACAACTAATTTTTCAGGGCTGGTGTGGTTTTTATGAGTCTAGGAAATAAATAATTGGCAGTCTTCTTGTCATTTTTAGGCCAAAGACATATGTTTTCAGGACCGCTGTGTTTTTTTCTAGTAATGTTACAAATAAATAAATCTAGTCTTGTGCCATATGTTGGCAAGTAGTGTTTACAAATTCAGCTTCCAAAAATAAGGAGAGCATCAAATAAGGGATGTGGCCATGTCTGCTTTGGTGATGGTGTAACTGCTGGTGGAGGTGTAGTTGAAGCAGGGAGTGTACGTGGTAATTTTGTATCTGTTACGTGCACAATTACAACACCTTCCTCTGATGCATGCAGGCGACAGAACGTTATGCATCCTTTTGTAGGCCCTAATGCCACTGTACAAATGGTGAGGCCATAAGATGTTGAAAAGGTGTCAGATTGGATCCCTGAGAGTGGCTTCAGTTCCTTTGCAGTATTTTCTGCCCTGTCCAGTGCAGAAAGTGCACAGATGGCACCTGCAAACCATGGTCATCCGGCTTCCACCTCACCCCCTTGCAAATAACAGCAAGACAAGCAGTCTCAGCCTAAAGTCATGCAGTAGTCTGTTCTTTTTCATGACTCTGCTGGCTGGGGTTCTGTGTCTCATCCACCTGCCCCTGCTGAAGAAGTGGAAGAGCCTAACCGTTTGTTAGGTTGAATGATGAGAACAGGGAGGGATAGTGCGCACGGTCAGTGGACCATGGCAGCACATGTCAGTTGATGACAAAACTCAGTTGCCAACTGCAGCGTCTTTATGCAGTGTGCAGACTGGCAAAGAGGGCATGGTTAAGGAGTCACTGGAAGATTATGTGGGGGAGGATGATCTAGACCCCACATGGAGTGGAGGCCATCCTAGTGACATGCACAGTTCAGAGGAGGAGGAGGTGGCCATGCTGCCACAACACCACAGCAAAAGAGGGAGCAGGGTGCAAAGGCACAGTGGGCAGCCTTTAGCAAGTACATCGGCAGCTAATGCCCACCGCACCGCTGCTATAAGCACATCAAAAACAGCTCAATAGAGCTCCCTGGTGTGGCATTTCTTCAGGGAATGTGATGATGACAAGCGACAAGTGGTTTCACACTGTCAGACCCTGCCGTCAGATCCTAAAGTGAGACATAAATGTTCTGAACCTGTGCACCTCTTGTATAATGAGGCATCTGAATTCCAAGCATGAGGTGCATTGGAGTACACACTTTAAAAACCATGACAAATCTGAGGCTTATCCTTGTCCCTCTTCTGCTGCAGTCTCAGCCTCTTCCTCCTGCTCACGATCAACAGGGCCACCTGCCTCCTCACATTTAGAGGATGTGACAACATCACCACTACTACCAATGTCACCCAGCATCTCCACAATATCCCATGGAGGTGATCAGCTTTCCATCCCCAAAATCCTCGAGAGAAAGAGGAGTTTTCAACCTAGCCACTGACAAGCCATGGTCATAAATGACAGCATTTCAAAATGACTGGCCCTTGAAATGCTGCCATTCTGGCTGATGGATTCAGACAGTTTTAAAAAAATTATGTCGGTGGCTGTCCCACAGTACGCTGTTCCCAGCCGCCACTACTTTTCCAGGTGGACCATTCCTGCCCTTCACAAACTAAGTTGCTGACCAAATCAAGTGTGCACTGTGTAACCCCATCAGTGCACATAACCATCGATAAGTGGACCAGTAAGCAAGGCCAGAGATGTTACATCTTCCTTACTGCCTACTGGGTAATTGTAGTGGCAGCTGGGACCGCGATGGAAGGCGTTCTATCTCATGTCCTACCACAACCTAGTTTTGCTGTACATTTATCTGCCCAGGTTCCCTCCTCCTTCTACTCTTCTTCCTCCACCGCCTCATCATTCAGTCACAGGAAGACCTGCACTACCAACTTTAGCACAGCAAGAGGGAAACGACTGCAGGCTGTTTTTAAACTTCTCTGTTTGGGGATAAATCACTCAATGTGTAGGACTTGTGGACTGGGATGAAACAGTAGACAGATGAGTGGTTGCTGCTGGTAAACCTCTTGCCCAGTCTTGTGGTGTGCGATAACAGGTGAAATCTCTCAGCAGCTCTGGTCCTAGCCGGTTTGATGCACATCCCTTGCCTGGTGCATGTGCTAAACTTTGTGGTGCAGAGCTTCTTAAAATCTTATCACACATGTAGGATCTGCTGCTTAAAATGCTGGCAGCGTGTGCGCACTTTACGTGTTCTCACCCTGCTGCTTCTCGCCTGCGCTGCAGCGCCTCTTCTACCTTCCCTCTCATTGGCTGATATGCAACATACCAACAAGGTTAAACTTCACCTTGCATATGCTGTAGAACAGGGGTGAGAAACCTCCTGTGACTTTTCATGCGGCCCGCAGGAAGGTCCTCGGAGTCTGCAATCCTCGGGCGGCAGCTGTATCCTGTCGGCTGCCAGCCCTTTAACCCCCAAGTGCACAGCATGCAGCACTCATTACAGAATGCTGCCTGCCCTGCACAATGAATGATGACATCATCAGGTTGGGCGGGGTTAGTGCCGTAGTGGATGGGGTTAGCGCCCAATGCGCTCTCTTCCTCCTGTCCTGGAAGAGGAGCTGCTGCCAGAGAGTTCAGAGCGATCTTTGTGTCGGCAGCTCTGTGCCTTCCCAGGGATCTCTGTTCCGGCAGCTCTGTGTCAGTCTGCTGGTGATCTGTGCCCCCCTATGATCTCTGTTCCCCCAGCTATGCGCTCCCATGTGATCTCTGTCTCTGTGCCCCCAACTATATGCCCCCTGTGAACTCTGTGCCTAGCAGGTATGTGCCCCCTGTGATCTCTGTGCCTCTCAGGTATGTGTCCAACTGTGATCTCTGTGCCCCCCCTGTGATCTCTGTGCCCCATAGCTATATGTCCCCCTGTGATATCTCTGCCCTCAGCTATGTTTCCCCATCTTTCTGCCCCCTGGCTATATGCTCCCTGTGAGCTCTGTGCCCTCCAGCTATATGTCCCCCTTTGATCTAGGTGCCCTCCAGCTTTGTACCCCCTGTGATCTCTGTGCCAACAGCTTTGTTTCTTTATGTGATCTCTATGGTCTCCTGTGATCTGTGCCCCCAGCTATGTGCCCCCTGTGATCTCTGTGCCCCCCAGCTATGTGCCCCCATGTGATCTCTGTGCCCCCAACTATATTCCCCCTGTGATCTGTGCCTCCCAGGTATGTGCCCGCTGTAATCTCTGTGCCTCCCAGGTATGTGCCCCTCTGTGATCTCTGTGTCCCTCTGTGATCTCTGTGCCCCATAGCTATACGTCCCCCTGTGATATCTGTGCCCCCAGCTATGTGCCCCCAGTTATATGCCCCCTGTGATCTCTGTGCCCTTCAGCTATATCTCCCCTTTTGACCTAGGTGCCCTCCAGCTTTGTACCACCTGTGATCTGTGCCCCAGCTATGTTTCCCCATGTGATCTCTATGCCCCCCTGTGATCTGTGCCCCCAGCTATGTGCCCTCTGTGATCTCTGTGCCCTCCAGCTATATGTACCCCTTTGATCTAGGTGCCCTTCTGCTTTGTACCCCCTGTGATCTCTGTGCCCCACCTATGTTTCCCCATGTGATCTCTATGGCGTCCTACGATCTGTGCCCCCAGCTATGTGCCCCCTTTGATCTCTGTGCCCCCCTGTGATTTCTGTGCCCCCTTGCTATATGTCCCCCTGTGATCTTTGTGCCCCCGGCTATGTGCTCCCTGTGATCTCTGTGCCCTCCACCTACAGTACAGACCAAAAATTTGGACACACCTTCTCATTTAAAGATTTTTCTGTATTTTCATGTTTATGAAAATTGTACATTCACACTGAAGGCATCAAAACTATTAATTAACATATGTGGAATTATATACTTAACAAGAAAGTGTGAAACAACTGAAATTATGTCTTATATTCTAGGTTCTTCAAAGTAGCCACCTTTTGCTTTGATGACTACTTTGCACACTCTTGGCATTCTCTTGATGAGCTTCAAGAGGTAGACATCGGGAATGGTTTTTCCAACAATCTTGAAGGAGTTCCCAGAGATGCTTAGCACTTGTTGGCCCTTTTGCCTTCACTCTGCAGTCCAGCTTACCCCAAACCATCTCGATTGGGTTCAGGTCTGGTGACTGTGGAGGCCAGGTCATCTGGCGTAGCACCCCATCACTCTCCTTCTTGGTCAAATAGCCCTTACACAGCCTGGAGGTGTGTTTGGGGTCATTGTCCTGTTGAAAAATAAATGATGTTCCACCTAAACGCAAACCGGATGGAATAGCATGCCGCTGCAAGATGCTGTGGTAGCCATACTAGTTCAGTATGCCTTCAATTTTGAATAAATCCCCAACAGTGTCACCAGCAAAGCACCCCCACACCATCACACCTCCTTCTCCATGCTTCACGGTGGGAACCAGGCATGTAGAGTCCATCTGTTCACATTTTCTTAAGGTACCGTCACACATAACGATATCATTAACGATATCGTTGCTTTTTGTGACATAGCAACGATATCTGTTGTGAATTCTGTGGCAGAGTTCACTCCTGTGTTCACAAGTGGTACTTCGGCTTATTCTCTCTGGGATCTTCCGTTTGTGGAGGAAAGTGGTACTGCAGCTTCTGAGTTTCCTCCCTCAGGTGATCTGGTGAGCTTGTTAGTTTCTTCTCTACTTAACTCCACCTGATGCTTTGATCTATGCTTCCTGTCAATGTTTCAGTGTGGGACTTGTTTTTTCCCTGGATCATTCCTGTGGCCTGCTGCTCTGCAAAGCTAAGTTTTGCTTATGTTATTTTGTTGCTATTTTTCTGTCCAGCTTGCTTTATTGGTTTTTCTCGCCTGCTGGAAGCTCTGAGACGCAGAGGGACCACCTCCGTACCGTTAGTCGGTGCGGAGGGTCTTTTTGTCCCCTCTGCGTGGTTTTTTATAGGTTTTTGTGCTGACCGCAAAGTTATCTTTCCTATCCTCGTTCTGTTCAGCTAGTCGGGCCTCACTTTGCTAAATCTGTTTCATCTCTATGTTTGTGTTTTCATCTTACTCACAGTCATTATATGTGGGGGGCTGCCTTTTCCTTTGGTGAATTTCTCTGAGGCAAGGTAGGCTTATTTTTCTATCTTCAGGATTAGCTAGTTTCTCAGGCTGTGACGAGGCGCCTAGGTTCTGGTCAGGAGCGCTCCACGGCTACCTTTAGTGTGGTTTGATAGGCTTAGGGATTGCGGTCTGCAGAGTTCCCACGTCTCAGAGCTCGTTCTATTATTTTGGGTTATTGTCAGTTCACTGTATGTGCTCTGACCTCCATATCCATTGTGATTCTGAATTGCCTTTCATAACAGTACAGGAAGCCGAAAGTGCTAATGATTCTCAATAGAGGGAAAAAAGAAGTTCTGAGACCATTTTTTTTTCTTTGCACTGTGTTTTGTCTTTTTTTCCCCCTAGACATTTGGGTGGTTCAGGACACAGGTGTAGCAATGGACATTAAAGGTCTGTCTTCATGTGTGGATCAGCTCACGGCAAGAGTTCAAAATATTCAAGATTTTGTGGTCCAGAATTCTTTGCTTGAACCGAGAATTCCTATTCCAGATTTGTTTTTTGGAGATAGAGCTAAATTTCTGAGTTTCAAAAATAATTGTAAACTATTTCTGGCTTTGAAACCTCGCTCTTCTGGTGACCCAATTCAACAGGTTAGGATCGTCATTTCTTTTTTGCGCGGCGACCCTCAGGACTGGGTGTTTTCTCTTGCGTCAGGAGATCCTGCATTGAGTAATATCGATGCATTTTTCCTGGCGCTTGGGTTGCTGTACGATGAGCCTAATTCAGTGGATCAGGCAGAAAAAAATTTGCTGGCTCTTTGTCAGGCTCAGGATGAGATAGAGGTATATTGTCAGAAATTTAGAAAGTGGTCAGTGCTCACTCAATGGAATGAATCTGCGCTGGCAGCAATATTCAGAAAGGGTCTCTCTGAAGCCCTTAAGGATGTCATGGTGGGATTTCCTATGCCTGCTGGTTTGAATGAGTCTATGTCTTTGGCCATTCAGATCGGTCGACGCTTGCGTGAGCGTAAACCTGTGCACCATTTGGCGGTATTACCTGAGCTTAAACCTGAGCCTATGCAGTGTGATAGGACCTTGACCAGAGTTGAACGGCAAGAACATAGACGTCTGAATGGTCTGTTTCTACTGTGGTGATTCCACTCATGCTATCTCTGATTGTCCTAAACGCACTAAGCGGTTCGCTAGGTCTGCCACCATTGGTACTGTACAGTCAAAATTTCTTCTGTCCGTTACCTTGATCTGCTCTTTGTCATCATATTCTGTCATGGCATTTGTGGATTCAGGCGCTGCCCTGAATTTGATGGACTTGGAATATGCTAAGCGTTGTGGGTTTTTCTTGGAGCCCTTGCAGTGTCCTATTCCATTGAGAGGAATTGATGCTACGCCTTTGGCCAAGAATAAGCCTCAATACTGGACCCAGCTGACCATGTGCATGGCTCCTGCACATCAGGAGGTTATTCGCTTTCTGGTGTTGCATAATCTGCATGATGTGGTCGTGTTGGGGTTGCCATGGTTACAAGCCCATAATCCAGTATTAGATTGGAAATCCATGTCGGTGTCCAGCTGGGGTTGTCAGGGGGTACATGGTGATGTTCCATTTCTGTCAATTTCGTCATCCACTCCTTCTGAGGTCCCAGAGTTCTTGTCTGATTAGCGGGATGTATTTGATGAGCCCAAGTCCAATACCCTACCTCCGCATAGGGATTGTGATTGTGCTATCAATTTGATTCCTGGTAGTAAATTCCCAAAAGGTCGATTGTTTAATTTGTCCGTGCCTGAGCACACCGCTATGCGCAGTTATGTGAAGGAATCCCTGGAGAAGGGGCATATTCGCCCGTCATCGTCGCCATTAGGAGCAGGGTTCTTTTTTGTAGCCAAGAAGGATGGTTCGCTGAGACCTTGTATAGATTACCGCCTTCTTAATAAGATCACGGTTAAATTTCAGTACCCCTTGCCATTGTTATCTGATCTGTTTGCTCGGATTAAGGGGGCTAGTTGGTTCACAAAGATAGATCTTTGTGGTGCGTATAATCTGGTGCGAATTAAGCAAGGTGATGAATGGAAAACTGCATTTAATACGCCCGAGGGTCATTTTGAGTATCTCGTGATGCCGTTCGGACTTGCCAATGCTCCATCAGTGTTTCAGTCCTTTATGCATGACATCTTCCGAGAGTACCTGGATAAATTCCTGATTGTGTACTTGGATGACATTTTGATCTTCTCGGATGATTGGGAGTCTCATGTGAAGCAGGTTAGAATGGTTTTTCAGGTCCTGCGTGCTAATTCTTTGTTTGTGAAGGGATCAAAGTGTCTCTTTGGTGTGCAGAAGGTTTCATTTTTGGGGTTCATCTTTTCCCCTTCTACTATCGAGATGGATCCTGTTAAGGTCCAAGCCATCCATGATTGGACTCAGCCGACATCTCTGAAAAGTCTGCAAAAGTTCCTGGGCTTTGCTAATTTTTATCGTCGCTTCATCTGCAATTTTTCTAGTATTGCTAAACCATTGACCGATTTGACCAAGATGGGTGCTGATGTGGTCAATTGGTCTTCTGCTGCTGTGGAAGCTTTTCAAGAGTTGAAGCGTCGTTTTTCTTCTGCCCCTGTGTTGTGTCAGCCAGATGTTTCTCTTCCGTTCCAGGTCGAGGTTGATGCTTCTGAGATTGGAGCAGGGGCTGTTTTGTCGCAGAGAGGTTCTGGTTGCTCAGTGATGAAACCATGCGCTTTCTTTTCCAGGAAGTTTTCGCCTGCTGAGCGTAATTATGATGTGGGCAACCGAGAGTTGCTGGCCATGAAGTGGGCATTCGAGGAGTGGCGTCATTGGCTTGAAAAGGAGCTAAGCATCGCGTGGTGGTATTGACTGATCATAAGAACTTGACTTATCTCGAGTCTGCCAAGCGCTTGAATCCTAGACAAGCTCGTTGGTCATTGTTTTTTGCCCGTTTTGACTTTGTGATTTCGTACCTTCCGGGCTCTAAAAATGTGAAGGCGGATGCTCTGTCTAGGAGTTTTGTACCCGACTCTCCAGGTTTATCTGAGCCGGCGGGTATCCGCAAGGAAGGAGTAATTGTGTCAGCCATCTCCCCTGATTTGCGGCAGGTGCTGGAAAAATTTCAGGCTAATAAACCTGATCGTTGCCCAGCGGAGAAACTGTTTGTCCCTGATAGGTGGACGAATAGAGTTATCTCTGAACTTCATTGTTCGGTGTTGGCTGGTCATCCTGGAATCTTTGGTACCAGAGAGTTAGTGGCTAGATCCTTTTGGTGGCCCTCTCTGTCGCGGGATGTGCGTGCTTTTGTGCAGTCCTGTGGGATTTGTGCTCGGGCTAAGCCCTGCTGTTCTCGTGCCAGTGGGTTGCTTTTGCCCTTGCCGGTCCCGAAGAGGCCTTGGACACATATCTCTATGGATTTTATTTCTGACCTTCCCGTTTCTCAAAAGATGTCAGTCATTTGGGTGGTCTGTGATCGCTTTTCTAAGATGGTCCATCTGGTACCCTTGTCTAAATTGCCTTCCTCCTCTGATTTGGTGCCTTTGTTCTTCCAGCATGTGGTTCGTTTGCATGGCATTCCAGAGTATATTGTTTCTGACAGAGGTTCCCAGTTTGTTTCGAGGTTTTGGCAAGCCTTTTGTGGTAGGATGGGCATTGACTTGTCTTTTTCCTCGGCTTTCCATCCTCAGACTAATGGCCAGACCGAACGAACCAATCAGACCTTGGAAACATATCTGAGGTGCTTTGTTTCTGCTGATCAGGATGACTGGGTGTCCTTTTTGCCTTTGGCTGAGTTCGCCCTTAATAATCGGGCCAGCTCGGCTACCTTGGTTTCACTGTTTTTCTGCAATTCTGGGTTCCATCCTCGTTTCTCTTCTGGACAGGTTGAGTCTTCGGACTGTCCTGGTGTGGATACTGTGGTGGACAGGTTGCAGCAGATTTGGACTCAGGTAGTGGACAATTTGACCTTGTCCCAGGAGAAGGCTCAACTTTTCGCTAATCGCAGACGCCGTGTGGGTCCCCGACTTCGTGTTGGGGATCTGGTTTGGTTATCTTCTCGTCATATTCCTATGAAGGTTTCCTCTCCTAAGTTTAAACCTCGTTTTATTGGTCCGTATAGGATTTCTGAGGTTCTTAATCCTGTGTCTTTTCGTCTGACCCTTCCAGATTCTTTTTCCATACATAACGTATTCCATAGGTCATTGTTGCGGAGATACGTGGCACCTATGGTTCCATCTGTTGAGCCTCCTGCCCCGGTTTTGGTGGAGGGGGAATTGGAGTATATTGTGGAGAAGATTTTGGATTCTCGTGTTTCAAAACGGAAACTCCAGTATCTGGTTAAATGGAAGGGTTATGCTCAGGAGGATAATTCCTGGGTTTTTGCCTCTGATGTCCATGCTCCCGATCTTGTTCGTGCCTTTCATGTGGCTCATCCTGGTCGGCCTGGGGGCTCTGGTGAGGGTTCGGTGACCCCTCCTCAAGGGGGGGTACTGTTGTGAATTCTGTGGCAGAGTTCACTCCTGTGGTCACAAGTGGTACTTCGGCTGATTCTCTCTGGGATCTTCCGCTTGTGGAGGAAAGTGGTACTGCAGCTTCTGAGTTTCCTCCCTCAGGTGATCTGGTGAGCTCGTTAGCTTCTTCTCTACTTAACTCCACCTGATGCTTTGATCTATGCTTCCTGTCAATGTCTCAGTGTGGGACTTGTTTTTTCCCTGGATCATTCCTGTGGCCTGCTGCTCTGCAAAGCTAAGTTTTGCTTATGTTATTTTGTTGCTATTTTTCTGTCCAGCTTGCTTTATTGGTTTTTCTCGCCTGCTGGAAGCTCTGAGACGCAGAGGGACCACCTCCGTACCGTTAGTCGGTGCGGAGGGTCTTTTTGTCCCCTCTGCGTGGTTTTTTATAGGTTTTTGTGCTGACCGCAAAGTTATCTTCCCTATCCTCGTTCTGTTCAGCTAGTCGGGCCTCACTTTGCTAAATCTGTTTCATCTCTATGTTTGTGTTTTCATCTTACTCACAGTCATTATATGTGGGGGGCTGCCTTTTCCTTTGGGGAATTTCTCTGAGGCAAGGTAGGCTTATTTTTCTATCTTCAGGATTAGCTAGTTTCTCAGGCTGTGACGAGGCGCCTAGGTTCTGGTCAGGAGCGCTCCACGGCTACCTTTAGTGTGGTTTGATAGGCTTAGGGATTGCGGTCTGCAGAGTTCCCACGTCTCAGAGCTCGTTCTATTATTTTGGGTTATTGTCAGTTCACTGTATGTGCTCTGACCTCCATATCCATTGTGATTCTGAATTGCCTTTCATAACAGATATCGTTAACGAAATCGTTATGTGTGACAGTGACCAACGATCAGGCCCCTGCTGGGAGATCGTTGGTCGCTGGGGAAAGTCCAGCACTTTATTTTGACGCTGGATCTCCCGCTGACATCGCTGAATCGGCGTGTGTGACGCCGATTCAGCGATGTCTTCACTGGTAACCAGGGTAAATATCGGGTTACTAAGCGCAGGGCCGCGCTTAGTAACCCGATGTTTACCCTGGTTACCATTGTAAATGTAAAAAAAAAAAAACAGTACATACTTACATTCCCGGTGTCTGGTCATGTCCCTCGCCTTCAGCTTCCCGCACTGACTGGTGAGTGCAGGCCAGCCGTAAAGTACAGCACAGCGGTGACGTCACCGCTGTACTTTACGGCCGGCGCTCAGTCAGTGCGGGAAGTTGATGGCGAGGGACATGACCAGACACCGGAATGTAAGTATGTAGTGTTTTTTTTTTTTACATTTACAACGGTAACCAGGGTAAACATCGGGTTACTAAGCGCGGCCCTGCGCTTAGTAACCCGATGTTTACCCTGGTTACCCGGGGACTTTGGGATCGTTGGTCGCTGGAGAGCTGTCTGTGTGGCAGCTCTCCAGCGACCAAACAGCGATGCTGCAGCGATCGATATCATTGTCAGTATCGCTGCAGCGTCGCTTAGTGTGACGGTACCTTAAGTCGCACAAAGACCAAAGATCTCAAATTTGGACTCATTAGGTCAAAGCACAGATTTCCACTTGTCTAATGTCCATTCCTTGTGTTCTTTAGCCCAAACAAGTCTCTTCTGCTTGTTGCCTGTTCTTAGCAGTGGTTTGCTAGCAGCTATTTTACCACGAAGGCCTGCTGCACAAAGTCTCCTCTTAACAGTTGTTGTAGAGATGTGTCTGCTGCTAGAACTCTGTGGCATTGACCTGGTCTCTAATCAGAGCTGCTGTTAACCTGTGATTTCTGAGGCTGGTGACTCGGATAAACTTATCCTCAGAAGCAGAGGTGACTCTTGGTCTTCCTTTCCTGGGGCGGTCCTCATGTAAGCCAGTTTCTTTGTGGCGCTTGATGGTTTTTGCCACCGCAGTTGGGGACACTTTCAAAGTTTCCTCAATTTTTCAGACTGACTGACCTTCATTTCTTAAAGTAATGATGGCCACTCGTTTTTCTTTACTTAGCTGCTTTTTTCTTGCCATAATACAAATTCTAACAGTCTATTCAGTAGGACTATTAGCTGTGTATCCATCAGACTTCTGCACAACACAACTGATGGTCCCAACCCCATTTATAAGGCAAGAAATCCCACTTATTAAACCTGACAGGGCACACCTGTGAAGTGAAAACCATTCCCGGTGACTACCTCATGAAGCTCATCAAGAGAATGCCAAGAGTGTGCAAAGCAGTCATCAAAGCAAAAGGTGGCTACTTTGAAGAACCTAGAATATAAGACATTTTTTCAGTTGTTTCACACTTTTTTGTTAAGTATATAATACCACATGTGTTAATTCATAATTTTGATGCCTTCAGTGTGAATGTCCAATTTTCATAGTCATGAAAATACAGAAAAATCTTTAAATGAGAAGGTGTGTCCAAACTTTTGGTCTGTACTGTATATGTCCCCCTTTGTTCTAGGGGCCCTCCAGCTTTGTACCCCCTGTGATCTCTGTGCCCCAACTGTTCCCAATGTGATCTCTATGCCCCCTGTGATCTGTGCCCCCAGCTATGTGCTCCCTGTGATCTCTGTGTCCCATTGCTGTATGTCCCCCTGTTATCTCTGTGCCCCCCCGACAATGTGTAGAAAAGCCGCGGAGACACCATCATGTGTTTCTCAACGCAGTGATCCAGAACACTGCCCCCATCCCTTATGGGAAATATGCAAATGCATGTAGATAAGCCGCGGAGACACCATCACGTGTTTCTCAATGCAAGCAATAAATAGCCAGGTCTTTCACCGGGAAGGAACAACCATGGGAAGGGCAGCATCCAAAAAGGAAAACCACCTATGCCAAATCATGATATCCATCCACAGACAGCTGTTTTGGGGTATTTGCCTCTCATCAGTGTGGAATACGAAACTGGCTATTAGTAGGTAAATACCCCGAAACAGCTGTCTGTGGATGGATACCATGTTTTGGCATAGGTGGTTTTCCTTTTTGGATGCTGCCCTTCCCGTGGTTGTTTCTTCCCAGTGAAAGACCTGGCAATTTATTGCTTGTGTTGAGAAATACGTGATGTTGTCTCCGCGGCTTTTCTACATGCATTTTCAAAATTCCCATAAGGGATGGGGGCAGTGTTCTGGATCACTGCGTTGAGAAACACGTGATGGTGTCTCCGCGGTGTTGGACGTTTTGATTTCCCTGAGGTCATTCATCCTTATGTTTATACCCCCGGCTATGTGAACCCCAGTGATATCTATGGCTCTCAGCTTTGTGTCCCCCTTGTGATCTATGTGCCCCTGCGATCCCTGTGCCCCCTGCTATGTACCTCCTGTGATATTTGTGCTCCCATGTGTTCTCTGTCCCCTCCAGCTATATGCCACCCAGCTATGTGCCCATCCATGATCTCTGTGCCCCCAGCTATGAGCCCCCTGTGATCTTCGTGCCACCTCCAGTGATCGTTGTGCCGCCCCGGTGATCTCTGTACCTCCCCCGGCGATGCCTGCCCCCCCTAGTGCTGCATATCACCACTCTCCCAGTGCTGTATACCCCCCAGGGCTGTATGTTCCCCCATGTGATGTGTATATTCCCCATTGCTGCATTTACCCAAAAGTGGTGTATATCCCACCAGAGTACTGTATATCTCCATCTGTGATGTATACAGCCCCCAGTGCTGTATATATCCCCCAGTGATGTATGTGTCCCCACCAGTGATGTATATTCCCCCTAGGGACATATATACCCCCAGTGCTGTCTGTGCATCTTAGTGATGTATATAGCCCCTCAGTGATGTCTATTCCCCCAGCCTCCCCAATGATGAATATGTCTCAGCATCTCCTGTAATACATACGACCCCAGAGTCTCCTGTGATGCATATACAGCAGTCATAATGTTTCCTATGTTATGTACGTACAGCAGTCCCAGCATCTCCTATGTGATATACAGTATATACAGCAGTCCCAGCTTCTCCTATGTGATGTATATACAGCAGTCTCAATGTTTCCTATGTTATTTATGTACAGCAGTTCCAACATCTCCTATGAAGGTTGGAGGAGTGTTTAAACTAGGAATTGGGGGGAGGGTATTCATTGTATAGGAGGGGAAGATAGTGCAGATAGAGACCTGGGCACAAATAAGGAAGTTGGGGGTGGCGGTGGCATGGGGGGTGGGGTTAGAACAGTTAATAATTTAAGAAATAGAGGTAGAGAGGAACATCAAGTGCATGTATAGTAATGCCAGAAGCCTCGCCAACAAAATGGACGAATTAGAACTAATGTTGTTGGAGCATAATTATGACATGGTGTGGATATCTGAAACGTGGCTGGATGAGAGCCATGACTGGGCTGTTAACTTGCAGGGCTATAGCCTGTTCA
Organism: Ranitomeya imitator; assembly: GCF_032444005.1. Taxonomy (NCBI): domain Eukaryota; kingdom Metazoa; phylum Chordata; class Amphibia; order Anura; family Dendrobatidae; genus Ranitomeya; species Ranitomeya imitator. The sequence goes on along the minus strand of NC_091287.1, from coordinate 467,527,871 downwards.
GAAATGACCGTACAGATAAGTGAGGGGGAGGGGTGTGTCTATATGTAAAATCGATCTTAAAACCCATCCTGCATGATAACATAGGTGAATTTAATGAAAATATAGAATCCCTGTGGGTGGAGAAAAGGGGAGGGGGAAAAATAATAAATTACTGATAGGAGTTTGTTATAAATCTCCAAAAATAAATGAAGCAATGGAGAATATCCTCGTAAAGCAAATAGATGAAGCTGCGACTCAAGGAGAAGTCATTATTATGGGGGACTTCAACTACCCAGAAATAGATTGGGGAACAGAAACCTGCAGTTCCAGCAAAGATAATCGGACAATTACCTTTCACAACTGGTTCAGGACCCAACAAGAAGGGGGGCACTGCTAGACCTAATATTAACCAACAGGCCAGACCGCATAGCAAATGTAAGGGTTGGGGGTCACTTGGGAAATAGCGATCACAAAATAATACGTTTTCATGTATCCTTTAAAAAGATGTGTAATAGAGGGGTTACAAGGACACTAAACTTCAGGAGGGCAAATTTCCAACGGATGAGAGAGGATCTTGGTGCAATTAACTGGGATGATATCCAGAGACACAAAAATACACAAAGAAAATTGGAGACATTTATTAGCATCCTGGATAGGACCTGTGCACAGTATATACCGTATGGGAATAAACATACTAGAAATAGGAGGAAACCAATATGGCTAAATAGAGCTGTAAGGGGCGCAATAAGTGACAAAAAGAAAGCATTTAGATAATTAAAGGAAGTAGGTAGAGAGGAGGCATTAAATAAATACAAAAAATTAAATAAATTCTGTAAAAAGCAAATCAAGGCAGCAAAGATTTAGACAGAGAGACTCATTGCCAGAGAGAGTAAAAATAATCCTGAAATATTCTTTAACTACATAAATAGTAAGAAACTAAAAAATGATAGTGTTGGCCCCCTTAAAAATAGTCTGGGTGAAATGGTGGATGAGGATGAGGAAAAAGCCAATATGCTAAATGACTTTTTTTCATCAGTATTTACACAAGAAAATCCCATGGCAGACAAAATGACTAGTGATAAAAATTCCCAATTAAATGTCACCTGCTTAACCCAGCAGGAAGTGCGGCGGCGTCTAAAAATCACTAAAATTGACAAATCTCCGGGCCCGGATGGGATACACCCTTGAGTACTGCAGGAACTAAGTACAGTCATTGATAGACCATTATTTTTAATCTTTAAAGACTCCATAATAACAGGGTCTGTACCATAGGACTGGCGTATAGCAAATGTGGTGCCAATATTCAAAAAGGGGACAAAAACTGAACTCGGAAATTATAGGCCAGTAAGCTTAACCTCTACTGTGGGTAAAATCCTGGAGGGCACTAAGGGATGCTATACTGGAGTATCTGAAGAGGAATAACCTCATGACCCAGTATCAGCACGGATTTACTAGGGTTTACTATGGACCGTTCATGTCAGACTAATTTGATCAGTTTCTATGAAGAGGTAAGTTCCGGATTGGACCAAGGGAACCCAGTGGATGTAGTGTATATGGACTTTTCAAAAGCTTTTGATACGGTGCCACACAAAAGGTTGATACATAAAATGAGAATAATAGGGATAGGGGAAAATATGTGCAAGTGGGTTGAGAGCTGGCTCAGAGATAGGAAACAAAGGGTGGTTATTAATGGAGCACACTCGGACTGGGTAGCGGTTAGCAGTGGGGTACCACAGGGGTCAGTATTGGGCCCTTTTCTTTTTAATATATTTATTAATGACCTTGTAGGGGGCATTCAGAGTAGAATTTCAATATTTGCAGATGAGACGAAACTCTGCAGGGTAATCAATACAGAGGAGGACAATTTTATATTACAGGATGATTTATGTAACCTAGAAGCTTGGGCTGATAAATGGCAAATGAGCTTTAATGGGGATAAATGTAAGGTCATGCACTTGGGTAGAAGTAATGAGATGTATAATTATGTGCTTAATTCTAAAACTCTGGGCAAAACCGTCAATGAAAAAGACCTGGGTGTATGGGTGGATGACAAACTCATATTCAGTGGCCAGTGTCAGGCAGCTGCTACAAAGGCAAACAAAATAATGGGATGCATTAAAAGAGGCATAGATGCTCATGAGGAGAACATAATTTTACCTCTATACAAGTCACTAGTTCGACCACACTTAGAATACTGTGCACAGTTCTGGTCTCCGGTGTATAATAAAGACATAGCTGAACTAAAGCGGGTGCAGAGAAGAGCTAACAAGGTTATTAGAGGACTGGGGGTCTGCAATACCAAGATAGGCTATTACACTTGGGGCTATTTAGTTTGAAAAAATGAAGACTAAGGGGTGATCTTATTTTAATTTATAAATATATGAGGGGATAGTACAAAGACCTTTCTGATGATCTTTTTAATCATAGACCTGAAACAGGGACAAGGGGGAATCCTCTGCGTTTGGAGGAAAAAAGGTTTAAGCATAATAACAGACGCGGATTCTTTACTGTAAGAGCAGTGAGACTATGAAACTCTCTGCTGTATGATGTTGTAATGAGTGATTCATTACTTAAATTTAAGAGGGGACTGGATACCTTTCTGGAAAAGTATAATGTTACAGGGTATGTACACTCGATTCCTTGATAGGGCGTTGATCCAGGGAACTATTCTGATTGCCGTATATGGAGTCTGGAAGGAATTTTTTTCCCCAGTTTGGAGCTTACTCTTTGCCACATGGTTTTTTTTTTGCCTTCCTCTGCATCAACATGTTAGGGCATGTTAGGTTAGGCTATGGGCTAGAACTAGGCTATGAACTAGATGGACTTATAGTCTTCCTTCAACCTTAATAACTATGTAACTATGTAACTATGTGATGTATATACAGCTGTCTCAGCATCCTCTATGTGATATAGATTCAGCAGTCTCAGCATCTCCTATGTGATGTATATACAGCAGTCCAGTGTCTCCTATGTGGTGTATAAACAGCTGTCTCAGTGTCTCCTATGTGATGTACAGTATATTATTATTATTATTATTTATTTATATAGCACCATTGATTCCATGGTGCTTTACATGAGAAGGGGTTACATACAAGTTACAGATATCACTTACAGTAAACAAACTAACAATGACAGACTGATACAGAGGGGCGAGGACCCTGCCCTTTGGTGCTTACATTCTATATGCAGTAGTCCCAGCGTCTCCTATGGTGATGTATATGATATACAAAACTTATTATGACAAAAAGATGACTGCTCACCTGGCCAACACAAACCTAGAAAAGTAGTTGTGAGAAGCAACATGATCAGTATCACCTAACATCACAGCTGCACCAAAGAGAAGAAGCTCCAGCTGTCACATTAAGGGTGAGTTACCGTAATTATTAATTGTTTGAATAAATATACTGGGATCAAGGTAATCATTTTTGTGTGGCCCCCGAATGATAGTAGAAATTTCCAAATGGCCCCCAGCCGAAAAAAGGTTCCCCACCCCTGCTGTAGAGAGTGCGCAAGCAGCAGGCAATAGTAGAGTTTCAGCTGCAGCCGACGTGGATGAGTCACAGTGCAGAACACCACCACTTCACCAGTGGGCCTCCATGTGGGGCATGTGTTGTGCTGCTTTGAATATTACACCAGTATGGCCAGCCACTGATGACACCATCAACAGCATTACTATATCATTTATATGCCTGCTGGAAAAAACGATTCAAGCCATGATGGATGAGGTGGTGGCACAGGAGGAAGAGGAGCAGTAGGAGGAGCAGAGCAAATTCACATAGTTATCAGATCTGTTGCCCACAAATTGCTCAGAGGATGGGTTATTGTCTGAATATCAGCCAAGTACCCAACTGTACAGGTAGAGGATGATTCGGAAGGATGATGATGTTGATGAGGAGGAGAAAAGGTGGAGAGGAGGAAAAGCCAATTACACAGCAGGATGACACTCGGATCAGCTCAAGGGCATCACTGGCGCATGGCTGGGGGGATACAGAGTACCGAGACAATATACTTCACATGAAGGACAGCTTGCCATTATCTCTGGGCAGCCTGCACCCAACCAATTTCCAACTCTATTTGCCATTGATTTCATTTTGAGTCCTGCTGCACAAATAAAAAATACAAAAAACTGTGTTGGCCACCTCCTCCTCCACCTCTTTCGCGTACCACCACATCCACCTCCTCCTCCACATGGACCTGTTCCTCCTGGTTAAAGATTCTTATTGATTATTTCCACTTTGCTTACCGTAGGGACATGATGCAGCTGTAGTGAGGGACAGTATTAGGTTTTGCTTGTGCACAGCTTTACAAAAACACTCTATGTACTCTGCACCCATCTCCATGATAGTACTGTGCATTATACTATATGGAGACCTATGGGGAGTGTATTATACTATATTGATGATGGTATGGTGTATTATGCTATATGGATGATATCTAGGGGGCCATCATACAGTGTGGAGATTACAGTGACGGGGCAATTATACAGTTTGGGGGCCATTAACCCCTTTACCCCCAAGGGTGGTTTGCACGTTAATGACCAGGCCATTTTTTACAATTCTGACCACTGTCCTTTTATGAGGTTATAACTCTGGATGCTTCAACGGATCTTGGCAATTCTGACTTTGTTTTCTCGTGATATATATATAAGATATATATAAGATCTCCTTCTCTACTCCCCTCTCATCTCTTCTTCCCACAACCGCATCCAAGACTTCTCCCGTGCTTGTCCCATACTCTGGAACTCTCTACCCCAACACATCAGACTCTCGCCTACCATAGAAACCTTCAAAAAGAACCTGAAGACCCACCTCTTCCGACAAGCCTACAGCCTGCAGTGATCCTGAAGTTACTGAACCGCCGCGCAACCTGCCCTACCCTACCCTCTCCTAGTGTTTCATCACCCATCCCCTGCAGACTGTGAGCCCTCGCGGGCAGGGTCCTCCCTCCTTATGTACCCGTGTGCCTGTTATCTGCTCATGTTTAATGTATTTGTCTATATTTGCCTCGTATTCACATGTAAAGCACCATGGAATAAATGGCGCTATAAAAATGTATAATAATAAATAATAATAATATATTGTACTTCATGGTAGTGGTAAAATTTATTTGATATCACTTGCGTTTATTGGAAATTGGCGAATGGAAATATGGCAATAATTTTGAAAATTTCGCAATTTTCCAACTTTGAATTTTTATGCAATTAAATCACAAAGATATGTCACACAAAATACTTAATAAGTAACATTTCCCACATGTCTACTTTACATCAGCACAATTTTGGAACCAACATTTTCTTTTGTTAGGGAGTTATAAGGGTATGTGCACACTTTTGCTTTTTTTGCGATAAAAACACTATAAAAACTCATTAAAAACGCATACATTATGCATCCTATCATTTAGAATGCATTCTGCATATTTTTTGTTCACATGATGCGCTTTTTTCCGTGAAAAAAACGCACCGCGGTAAAAAAAAGCAGCATGTTCATTAATTTTGCGGATTTTCTGCGTTTGTCCCGCTATTCTATGCATTTGGAAAAAACGCACAAAAAATGCATCAAAAACGCATGAAAAAAAGCATGCGGATTTCTGGCAGAAATGTCCGGTTTTTGTCAGGAAAATTTCTGCAAGAAATCCTAACGTGTGCACATACCCTAATGGTATGTGTCCACGTTTAGGAAACGATGCGTGTTTGACGCTGCATAGAGACGCAATGTCAAACACAGCGTCCAGATGTTCCAGCATAATGGAGGGGATTTAATGAAATCCCGTCTCCACTATGTGTGGTAAGATCGCAGCATGTCCGTATACCTTGCGGCGACTATGCGTCACCGCAAGGTACAACACAGGGCCCTATAAGTGGAGTGCGATGATCCCGGATGTGTGCTATGAACACATCAGGCATCATCGCATCACAGAAGGGGGCAGAGCTTAGCGCGGAGCGGGTTTGCCGCTCTGACCAAACCGCCGGCCATCCTGAAGGTGGACACGTACCCTAAGGGTTAAAAGTTGACCAGCAATTTCTAATTTTTACAACACAATTTTTTTTTAGGGACCACATCTCATTTGAAGTCATTTTTAGGGGTCTATATGATAGAAAACAACCAAGTTTGACACCATTCTTAAAACTGCACCCCTCAAGGTGCTCAAAACCACATTGAAGAAGTTTATTAACCCTTCAGGTGATTTACAGGAATTTTTTGAATGTTTAAATAAAAATGAACATTTAACTTTTTTTCACAAAAAAATTACTTCCGCTCAAATTTGTTTTATTTTACCAAGGGTAACAGGAGAAAATGGACCCCAAAAGTTGTTGTACAATTTGTCCTGAGTACGCCGATACCCCATATGTGGGGGTAAACCACTGTTTGGGCACATGGCAGAGCTCGGAAGCGAAGGAGCGCCGTCTGACCTTTCAATGCAAATTTGACAGGAATTGAGATGGAACGCCATGTTTGGAGAGCCACTGATGTGCCTAAACATTGAAACCCCCCACAAGTGACACCATTTTGGAAAGTAGACCCCCTAAGTAACCTATCTAGATATGTGGTGAGCACTTTGACCCACCAAGTGCTTTACAGAATTTATAATGCAGAGCCATAAAAATAAAAAATCATATTTTTTCACAAAAAATGATCTTTTCGCCCCCAATTTTTTATTTTTCCAAGGGTAAGAGAAGAAATCGGACCTCAAAAGTTGTTGTACAATTTGTCCTGAGTATGCTGATACCGGGGGTATACCACTGTTTGGGCGCATGGCAGAGCTCGGAAGGGAAGGAGCGCCGTTTGACTTTTCAATGCAAAATTGACAGGAATTGAGATGGGACGCCATGTTGTATTTGGAGAGCCACTGATGTGCCTAAACATTGAAACCCCCCACAAGTGACACCATTTTGGAAAGTAGACCCCCTAAGGAACTCATCTAGATGTGTTGTGAGAGCTTTGAACCCCCAAGTGTTTCACTACAGTTTATAACGCAGAGCCGTGAAAATAAAAAATCTTTTTTTTTCACAAAAATTATATTTTAGCCCCCAGTTATGTATTTTTCCAAGGGTAACAGTTGAAATTGGACTGCATAAGTTGTTATCCAATTTGTCCTGAGTACGCTGATACCCCGTATGTGGGGGGAACTACCGTTTGAGTGCATGGCAGAGCTCAGAAGGGAAGGAGCATCATTTGAAATGCATACTTAGATGGATTGGTCTGCAGGCTTCACATTGTGTTTGCAGAGCCCCTAATGTACCTAAACAGTAGAAACCCCCCACAAGTGACCCCATATTGGAAACTAGACCCCCCAAGGAACTTATCTAGATGTGTTGTGAAAACTTTGAACTCCCAAGTGTTTCACTACAGTTTATAACACAGAGCCGTGAAAATAAAAAATCTTTTTTTCCCCACAAAAATGATATTTTAGCCCCCAGTTTTGTATTTTCCCAAAGGTAACAAGAGAAATTGGACCACAAAAGTTGTTGTCCAATTTGTCCTGAGTACGCTGATACCCCATATGTTGGGGTAAACCCCTGTTTAGGCACACGGGAGAGCTTGGAAGGGAAGGAGCACTGTTTTACTTTTTTAAAACAGAATTGGCTGGAATTGAGATCTGACGCCATGTCGTGTTTGGAGAGCCCCTGATGTGCCTAAACAGTGGAAACCCCCAATTATAACTGTAACCCTAATCCAAACACACCCCTAACCCTATTCCCAACAGTAACCCTAACCAAACCCCTAACCCTGACACACCCCTAACCCTAATCCCAACCCTATTCCCATCCGTAAATGTAATCCAAATGCTAACCCTAACTTTAGCCCCAACCCTAACTGTAGCCTTAACCCTAGCCCCAAGCCTAACCCTAGCCCTAGCCCTAACCCTAACCCTAACAGGAAAATGGAAATAAATTCATTTTTTAAAAATAATTTTTTCCCTAACTCAGGGGGTGATGAAGGGGGGTTCGATTTACTTTTATACTGGGTTTTTTTTAGCGGATTTTTATGATTGGCAGCCGTCACACACTGAAAGACGCTTTTTATTGCAAAAAATATTTTTTGCGTTACCACATTTTGAGAGCTATAATTTTTCTATATTTGGGTCCACAGAGTCATGTGAGGTCTTGTATTTCGCGGGACGAAATGACGTTTTTATTGATGACATTTTCGGGCACGTGACATTTTTTGATCGCTTTTTATTCCGATTTTTGTGAGTCAGAATGACCAAAAACCAGCTATTCATGAATTTCTTTTGGGGACGGCGTTTATACTGTTCCGCGATTGGTAAAATGGATAAAGCAGTTTTATTCTTCGGGTCAGTACAATTACAGCGATACCTCATTTACATCATTTTTTTATGTTTTGGCGCTTTTTATATGATAAAAACTATTTTATAGAAAAAATAATTATTTTTGCATCGCTTTATTCTGAGGACTATAACTTTTTTATTTTTTCTTTGATGACGCTGTGTGGCAGCTCATTTTTTGTGGGAAAAGATGACGTTTTCAGCGGTACCATGGTTATTTATATCCATTTTTGATCGCGTGTTATTCCACTTTTTGTTTGGCAGTATGATAGTAAAATGTTTTTTGCCTCGTTTTTTTTTATAGGTTGGGTCATTACGGATGCGGCGATACTAAATATGTGTCCTTTTATTGTTTTTTTTATTTAGATAAATAATTGTATTTATAGGAACAATATATATATATATTGTTTTAGGAATTTTTTGAATTTTTTTTTTACACATGTGAATATTTTTTTTTTACACTATAACATTGCTCCAGGGGGGGCTTCATGTTATAGTGTAAGATCGCTGATCTGACACTTTGCTGTGCACTGTGTCAGATCAGCGATCTGACGAGCACTCTGCAGGCTTATCAGCGCCTGCTCTGAGCAGGCGCTGTGAAGCCACCTCCCTGCAGGACCCAGAAGCCGTGGCTATTTTGGATCCGGGCCTGCTGCAAGGAGGAGGAGGTAAGAGACCCTCGCAGCAACGCGATCACATCGCATTGCTCCGGGGGTCTCAGGGAAGCACACAGGCAGCCCCCTCCCTGCGCAATGCTTCCCTATACCGCCGGAACACTGCGATCATGTTTGATCGCAGTGTGCCGAGGGTTAATGTGCCGGGGGCAGTCTGTGACCGCTCCTCGCACATAGTGCGAGATGTCAGCTGCGATAGTCAGCTGACACCCGGCCGTGATCGGCCGCGCTCCCCCCGTGAGCGCGGCTGATCGCTATGACGTACTATCCCGTCGGTGGTCATACGAGCCCACCCCACCTCAAAGTGGATAGTATGTCACATATCAGAAAGGGGTTAAACAGTTTTGGGGGATATTAAGGAGTCAGTAGATAAACAGTTAGGGGGCATTATACTGTGTATAAGAGAGCATCATACTGTGTATAGGGGAGCTGTACAGGGGGGAGACTCGGGACATTGGTAAATGTAAAGTGGGCACTTATTATAGGGGAACGCAGGTTAATCTGACTGTCAAAAGGGACACAGAGGACATTATTTCTTTCTAGGGGACAAAATGTGGGCTCTGTTTTCTAGGGCACTTTCACCTGGCATTACTATTTTCTAGAGGGGGTGCTTTAGAATTTAGAGGGCACAGAGAACCTCACAGCAGGTGCAGTAATAGGATCACATATAGCAGCAGTGTCTCAGTATTGGGGCATCGGCAGGATGAAGAGTTTGTGCAGGTTGGGAATAGATGGTGATGGGGCTGAAAATATGAGACGTGAAATGAGACGTGAAATGTGTCTTTGTTGTATTCTCTGCAGCCGAGTCCTGGCTGGGATAAGTTGTCATGTCGGTCTGGGCCAGATGGAAAAGGCATGAAAAGTGAACGTTTCCATCAGAAGGAACGTCAGCAGTAAGTCATTATCTATAACTGTTCTGTGATCTGTTATATGTTCTGTAGGATTGGTATCTACCACTGACCATATGGCGGTAATATCCATGTTGGCCTTTTAGAGATTATTTTCAGTAACAGCGCGGTCATCTGCTGAGGTCCTCCTCCACTGTTGATGTGCATCACCGAGTTCTAGTCAAGGTTACCTGGTTAGGGGCCCACTGAGAAGTTCGCCCCCCCTGAACCAAAACTCTAGCTATGACTCTGGCTCTGCCCCATGCTCTTTGGGTGAAATTTGTAAGCTGCTTCTAAGGGGGTACTTTTCCCCATGGTCTCTCGGTGATATATGTAAGCTGCTTGTGGGTGAAATTTTTAACTGGACTCGAAATAGCTAGCCTCAGTCTCTGTGAGGCACTATTACATTTTTATGCTTATTCAGTTACTAACTCATTTTCCAAAGATTGCAAGGGTGACAGAACCCCTTTAAGTAATTTCCCTATTCACATTTTTCTGTCTTGCTCTTTACTTTATTTAGCTTCCTTTCGCTGGCCACTGTCCCTCATTATGACCATTTTACAGCCATTTTAAATCACCAAACTTTGGGTCCCCATTTATTTCTATTGGGTCGGGATCCAGGGTTAACTTCGAGGTCAAGTGTGGACCTGAACCAAACTTTTTACTGCATTGTGTGGAACTCCTTGAACCCGAACATCCATGGGTTCGCTCATCTCTATTTGTCACTGCTAGACAGATTTTTTTTAATCTTTTAATTTGAGCACTATGTAAGTGAAAAGTTGAAATGTTGCATTTAAAGCTTTTGGACAGTTTTTTTAAGCCTACCTTTTTCACAGATCATAAAAGGGATAGGGACATGATAAGAAGTATTGATATTTAAATGCAGGAATTTATTATTCTGAATCAAAGTTTGCATTGGAATGCAGCGATTATTGTGTAATCATACCCTGGAAGACGCTGAGATTGTGGGCTGCAGAGGATATGTGAAATGCTGATTTTTTGTTTTTTTCTTGTGACTAGAATTACAGTTGCGCTAATTGATTCTGGTCTGGCGAACTTCATGGTTGCAGGTTGCAGTTTTGTATATTCTTCACTTCTCTAGAACACAGGATTACTTGACTAATTGCCATAGTCACGAGAGAAGATTGCCAATATAATTAGTAATGGTTCTGACAAGAAGGACTAACCTAAGCTCTCTGAGAAATGATTCTTCCAAGATAAGTTCCATAACTGCACTTAACCTATGTATACTATATATAAGGTTTATGATTGGAGGACTTTTGACCTCCAATATGATATTGCTGTGTTTGGAACTAAAGCCAGTGACCCTAAATTTTATTTAGACACAAAAATAATTTTTCATTATTTGTACCTGATAAGAAAATATTCTAGTCAGTGCACATTTACTGCATCTGATTCTATCCAATACTGACTGCAACTTCACAGTCTTGTTGCTAATGATTTGGCAAGACATGGTATGAAAAAATAGAACTGTGTGCAGGAGACTTCCCATACTTTGTGGCCCTGATTAATCAATGAGGGGTCATGTAGGAGTCAGACGCTCCTTATTCATTACTAGATGGTGGCCCGATGCTAACGCATTGGGTAATCTAGAATATGTACAGTATGTAGTTTATTTATGAAGATTTCAGAATAATGCAATGAATACACAGGATTCAGCCGATCGTGACCAATTAGGGAAGTGTGGTTCAAATCCTGTGCCAATTCATGGCCGGACTGCATCTGTCGCTGATTGTTTGCGGCCGTCCGGGTGCGAACAATCAGTGAAGCCAGGGCCAGCTCCATTTTTTTGAAGGCCCCGGGCGAAGGAATCTCAGAGCCCATGTAGCATATAACACAGCCCATGTAGTATATAGCACAGCCACGTAGTATATAGCACAGCTACATAGTATATAACACAGCCACGTAGTATATAACAGAGCCACAAAGTATATTGCACAGCCCACGTAGTATATAGCACAGCCCATGTAGTATATACACAGCCACATATTATATATCACAGTCCACGTAGTATATATAGCACAGCTACGTAGTATATAGCACAGCCACGTAGTATATAGCACAGCCCATGTAGTTTATAGCACACCCCACACAGTATATAACACAGCCCATGTAGTATATAACACAGCCCACGTAGTATATAGCACAGCCCACATAGTATATAGCACAGCCAAAGCAGTATATAACACAGCCCATGTAGTACTGTATATAACACAGCCACGTAGTATATAGCACAGCCACATAGTATATTGCATAGCCACGTAGTATATAGCACAGCCCACATAGTATATAGCAAAGCAACGTAGTATATAACATAGCTCACGCAGTATATAACACTGCCCACATAGTATATAACAATGTGGGCACCATCTCCAAAAATAGTTATATACTCACCTTCCGGCAGCCCCCGGATCCAGCCCAGGCCTTTAGCGATGCTCCTCGTGATGCTCCAATCCCAGTAATGCCTTGCGGCAATAACCCGTGATGATGTAGCGGTCTCGCAAGACCGCTACTTCATCTGGGGTCATTGCCGCAATGCATTCTTGGGACCGGAGCATCGGGAGGAGCGGGAAAGGCTGCTGTGGATGCTAGAAGGTGAGAATATATGGATTTTCTTTTTATTATTATTTTTAACATTATATGTTTTTACTATTGATGTTGCATAGGCAGCATCAATAGTAAAAAGTTGGTCACACTTACAGGGTTAATGGCAGCATTAACAGACTGCATTACACTGTGTTATGCCGCGGTGTAGCGCAGTCCATTTAACGGACTGCTAAAACGCTATGTGGGTGCTGACTGAAGGTATGGAGGGGGCACTGACTGGAGGGGAGTAGGGAGGGGCCAATTCGTGGCCGGACTGTGCCTGTCGCTGATCGGCCAGCTGGGCGCGACCAATCAGCGACGCAGGATTTCTGTGACAGACAAACAGAAGGAAGTGGACCTTAGTCAATTATATATATAGAAAGGGCTCATGACTCCATGAATCTAGAGCATCTGACAAGTGGTTTCGTGCCCCTCACAGCAAGTTTTCTCCAGTCAGGGACTGGAGTAAGATTTCTGTCATAACGAAAGCCACATCTCATCATGAATTAGAGAATCTGTGACTTTACTTCCTATCTACCCCAACTTGCCCCCCATTTTGCTCCAGCTCCATCCATTTTGGCAGCGCTCAGCGAAACAGGCGGTGAAAATGCCAAAAGTCACAGCTTGGAGTTGCACAAAAACTTGCAACTTTGCAAGCAATTTATAGCAGAATACATTAACAAATGGGGCCCATGCGTCCTCAAGATTCTGTACGAGTCAAAAAAAGGAACACAAAGGCTCCATGGACTACTATGGGCATCTTCATTGAATTATGTATATATGTACTCAAAGTGGAATGAAAAATGCACATAATTATTACACATGTAACAAATGGAAAGTGTGTGGTCTATATCCGTGCTGCCAGGTGATGAAGAAACATCAAATGCTGAAGATAATTTTAAAAAAGTTTTTTTTATTTTTCTACGCATTTCAAAGTTTAGCCCACTTCTTCAGGAATACAAAAACCAGATATGGTTTTCTTCTTCCTGAAAAAGAAGTGGGCTACACTTTGAAACATGTACAAAAACAGATATGGTTTTTGTTTCCTGAAGAAGTGGGCTATACTTCGAAAAGCGTAGAAAAAAGAAAAAAAAATTTTTTTAATTATCTTCAGCATTTGATGGTTCTTCATGACCTGGCAGAGCTGATACAGACCACAAACTTTCCATTTGTTACATATTTCTCTGGTGAAATCACCTGTGGATCTGCAGCAGCCATACAACCTGGGACCAGGTCAGAATATATTGATACCATTTTTAGTAATTACTATAGGATAAGACCCTATTTTGAGCTATGTTTCCCATCAGCCATTTATATCTCACACTTATTAAATAATATAGCATCATTTTAATTCGTAAAATGTAAATGCAAAAATCCCCATAAAATTTCTTTAGAAGGCATTATTGAACTTTGTGTGTATGAGTTGATAGTGGTTTCGTTCTCATCTCTGTTTTCCCTGTTGGCCCTTTGTACATGTAGTTTAATGTGGATAATTTCTTGTCTGACCTCGGAGTTAACAAGATTTTTGTCACGGCGTAACCATCACAGTACCCAAAGTGCAAAAAACACAATGTCCAAAAAAAAGGTGAAAAACTAAAAAAAAAAAAAATCTAATTCTTACTTGCCGAGAATCTGAAATTAAAAGAAGTTTGCAAATCACAATATTTCTGAGGGCGCTTTATAAAAAAGCAATTATTAAGAATCTTTGAAATAGAAAAAACTGTATCCCCAGGGAAAAGAATTCTTATTTGTCAACTCAAGCAGGAGGAATAATGATGCCTTATTAATAGGTTTTTTTTTCAGGGTTGTTCTAATGTACCATTATTAATTGTAGATTCTTTTTTTTTTTACCATTGGACTAGCTGATTGACATCAGTAACCCTTTTTAATTTCCCCAGATGGTAGGCAAAGCAATGGTAAAGTGGAAACGAGAAAAAAAAAATGCATTATTAATGTTTATATTCAGTAGCCAATTTCCTCCACAAGCCAAGTAATAGTTTAATGAGGTCACATTAACATGCTGCTCACTAGCTACAACACGTGGAGTGTTGATCAAAAATGAGATTAAATCCTCAGAGATTAAGCACATTTAGTGAAATCCATGCTCAGGTGTTCGCGAGTCTCACCATGTAATGGCATTTTACCATGCATAATGCGTCTCGTATTACGAATAACAAAGAAAAAAATCAAATAAAACAAAGTAATTTCTGTCAAAAAGTTAAAAAAAACACTCACCAAGTGCATCATTATAGAGCTAACAGCTTGCCATTTAAGACATTATTGCTATTTAGCAATGTCAAATTTAAAATGTTTTGGGGCTTGATAGATTTTTTTTTTCTTTTTTTTTCTTTCTCGAAATGGCTTTTAGATTGTTAGAATGTTTTCTGGTATGTATTCCATTTACGACTTAAGATGCAAGGACGTTTTATGCAATTTGTCAGCTATTCTGTACTTTGCGGAACAGCTTTTACTGAAATTTATTTTGATCTATACTTAATAAATTATGATTTTCTTCTCATTTTGTCAGTTAAATTCAAGCAATAAGTGCAATCCCTCGTGACAAGAAAAAGTCTTAAATTACATTTAGAAATCAACTGGGACATGTGATTTAATAATATTACACATTTATGGAAATGCCCATTGCTAGGCATTATATTTATTAGCAGAGCTAATCAGTTTTTTTTGTTATTATAATTTCTTAAAAGTAGCTGAAATTGATTTTTTTAGAAGAATATAGACATCGGTCACATCAGCCAAAAATATATTCACAATGCTATATGCGACAAGGCTGACGATTATTGTAACTGGTAAGTAGGAATGTATATGTACTTGATATACTTAACAAAAATATCTTCCCTACTCTGTATAAAGTAGTAAAAGAGTTGCATTATGAAGAATAAGGTTCCTTCTAGACAGCTGTAATGTGAACACAATTTTAGTCTACAAGTTATGGCTGTTTTTACCTCTGTGCCCCCAGTTCTGCTGAACCACATTTATATCATAGTTACAGGTTGAAAAAAAAACAGGTCCATAAAGTTCATCCATTCGCCACCAGATTTACATTTTTTATCTTTAGAATGCAATTTTCTATGAGAAAATTATCTAGACCTTTTGAAACCCTGATAAAGTATCTGACATTTCTACCCCTTGCAGCGGGGCATTTCACTGCTCTTGTTTGACTTCTCTAAAGAATCCTTTATTATTTAGCTGCCGGAATCGCCTTTCCTCTACAGTTAATGAATGCCCACTGGTCTTTAACATGGTCTTTGGGAAGAATAAGCCATGTTCCAGTCTTTTGTACTGACCACACGTTTTTCTACAAATAAATGAGATCTCCTCTGAGACATCTTTTTTTAGGCTAAAAATGCCCAACTTTTCTAACATTTTACTATTTTATTTATTATCCCATGTCTTAATCTAAATTACTGGCCTACCACTGATACAAACTTTACAATATCCTTTTTGAAATGTAGAACCCAAAACTGGATCCCATATTCAAGATTCAAGATTCAAGATGTGGCCCGACAACTGATTTATAGAGGGTTAATAATTAGTGATGAGCGAACGTGCTCGGATAACGTCTTATCCAAGCACGGTCGGGTGTTATTCGAGCATCTGGGAGTGCTCGTATGTTTTGTTCAAGTCCCTGCAGCTGCATAATTTGCTGCTGTTTGACAGCTTCAGCACATGCACTGTTTGTTAGACAGCCTCAACACAAGTGGGGATTCCCTAACAGCCGCAAATCATGCAGCCAAGGCGACTCTAACATAATATCCGAGCACACCCAAGATACTCTGATAACTCTTCATCACATTCGGATAAGACAATCGCTCATCACTATTAATACATTGCGATCAAGGGATCTTATCTCTCTGTCTATGTACCCTGGGATTTATATAACCCTAGAATTCTAAAAATGCAAAAGCTCCAGGAATCAAGGAATGGATGTTAAAATGCTTCCACCTGAATGTGGCCTTAAGTAGAAACATATTTACATTAAAGGGTTGTCCACTTCGTTTATATTTATGACTGCTCTTTGGGATAGGTTATCAATACAGATCATGCTAATTGATTTGCAGGACCCAATCTGCAAATCTGTCTGTTGTCACATATGCAACATCCCACAATGAGGTCGTGCCAGGCCAGCTAATCAAAAGAGGAGCTCAGCTGGATGCCATCAGGCAAGAGGTGGTTTTTGTAGGGCTCATGTCCATCAGGCACAGATTCCTGGAGAGGGTGCTGGACCTGGTACTGCAAATCATTTTGGACTATCTCTTGTCATCAATATCAGATCTGTAGTGTTTTGACACCCAACATCTAATCAAAAGAATAAATGCTGACCTGCAGTACGCAACGTAGACACTAAACCATAAAAGTAACTATAGTGTTTTGCTCCATACACTACTTGCATATGGCCACTACCAGAAGTGATAACTGCTTATTGGTGTGCAGGTTGCCTCGTGACGCTCCCCTACCAATCTAATATTGATAACTATTCCCAAAAATAGGTAAGCAATGTAAAAAAAGAGTGGACAACCTCTTTAAAGACTTCAATATAAATGGGTTTTTCTTCTAATAGAATACTATCAGTTATCCTCCATTCAGGTTTCATTGTTTTTCTGTGGTTTTGGTCATCTGCTATCTATGCTGTCCAAACAATTGTTCAGCCGATTGTTCAAGCGGGCAATTTTTTCTCCAAAGAACTTCACAAACAGTAGTGCTCCTTTTGCTCCATTTTTCACTTCTCTGATGGCAGCTTATGTCTCAGAGAACAAGGGGTTATCAGTTCAAAATCGAACATGGATCCGCCTTATCTCACTGGACAATCATCTGTCTGGAAAGAGTCTGATGGCCCCCATACACAGATTGTCGACTGGGAATGCCTTTACCACCAGGTGTAGCCAATGTTACTCTAACGTGTATGGACCGTTTAAACAAGGTGAACTAAATGGTGCACATAAATTACATTTACTGGGATTATTTGAAACAGCTTTTCCAAAAGTATGATCTATGCATGTAAATTAAGTTGTAAGATCATTTTGCCTATTCGGCTGCATGTGTGCCACTGCATGTAATTAAGCAATATACTTTGTGCTATACATTTTTGAAAACAGTCATATTGAAACATGTAGCACAAAGGGGGACACTGAGTGGACGTGTCATCCACATGAAGCACAAAAGAAAGATGGCATTGAAAGAAGAAAGGAGGCTCCAGACCAATAACAGTAACGTTCATCGGACTGGAGTGCCTCGTCCGGCCCCATATGTGAGTATTTTAAAAGGTCTTTTTTTGCCTGGCAGGACAAGTTGGAGTTGTATGTGCAGCATTATAGAATGCGGTCACATGGAGCTGAAAGATAGTGGCCGTGGGTTATATAGAAAAAAATGGTAACAGGTTCCCTTTAAAAAGATTGAACTATGGGAGAAGTCCACACTAACTAATTTCATGCAAACTGTTTTTAAGAAATGAATAAAGTATTTACAGAAGAACATTCCATGACAGATAACATGATAAGGGATACCGTTAATTCTATATTAAAATGTCAACCAGTTAACCCGCTTAACCCTTTAACGACCGCCGATATGCCTTTTAATGCCAGCCGCTAAGGGTACTTAAACCACAGCGCTGTTAATTAACGGCGCTGTGGAAAAAGTAAATAGCGCCCCCCAGAGTCCGATTTTCTCCGGGGTCTCGGCTGCCGGGGGTAGCCGAGACCCCAGAAAACATGATTCAGGGTTTTTTCTACCGACCCCGCTTTTGCGATCACCGGTATTTAACCGTTTACCGGCGATCGCAAAAAAAAAACCACGCGATTTCTTTTTTATTTCTCTGTCCTCCGATGTGATCGCACATCAGAGGACAGAGAAAAGGGGTCCCAGATAGCCCCTCGATACTCACCTGTCTCCCCCGGTGATCCTCGTGGCTCCCGATGGGCGCTGCCATCTTTTTCCGGCAAAAAAATGGCGGGCGCATGCGCAGTGCGCCCGCCGGCTGGCACCGGGAGAATCTTTTGGGGTCTTGGCTGCCGGGGGTAGCCGAGACCCCAAAGAACATGATCGGGGTCGGTTTTACCGACCCCTGTTTTGCGATCGCCGGTAATTAACTGTTTACCGGCGACCGCAAAAAAGTAATGTGTAATTCTCTGTCCTCTGATGTGATCGCACATCAGAGGACAGAGAAATAGGGGGATTCGGGGACCCTATTATACTTACCGGTGTCCCTGGGTCCTCCTGCGTCCTTCTCCTGCCCGCCAGCGTCTTCATGGGGAAAGAAAATGGCGGGCGCATGCGCAGTGCACCCGCCATCTGTCGCCATCTGCCGGCCGGCAGCAGAAGAGCAGTTGGGGCTAAAATTAGGGTTAGGGTTAGGGCTAGGGTTAGGGTTAGGGTTAGGGCTAGGGTTAGGGCTAGGGCTAAATTTGGGGCTAAATTTAGGGTTAGGGTTGGGGCTAAATTTAGGGTTAGGCTTCTTTCACACTTACGTCGGTACGGGGCCGTCGCAATGCGTCAGCCCGACATACCGACGCACGTTGTGAAAATTGTGCACAACGTGGGCAGTGGATGTAGTTTTTCAATGCATCCGCTGCCCAATCTATGTCCTGGGGAGGAGGGGGCGGAGTTACGGCCACGCATGCGCGGTCAGAAATGGCAGACGCGACGTACAAAAAAAGTTACATTGAACTTTTTTTGTGCCGACGGTCCGCCAAAACACAACTGATCCAGTGCACGACGGACGTGACGTGTGGCCATCCGTCACGATCCGTCGGCAATACAAGTCTATGGGCAAAAAACGCATCCTGCGGGCACTTTTGCAGGATCCATTTTTTGTCCAAAAGGACGGATTGCGACGGATGCCAAACGACGCAAGTGTGAAAGAAGCCTTAGGGCTAGGGTTAGGGTTGGGGCTAAAATTAGGGCTAGGGTTGGGGCTAAAGTTAGGGTTAGAGTTGGGATTAGGGTTAGGGTTTGGATTAGGGTTGGTATTAGGGTTAGGGTTGGCATTAGGGTTACGCTTGGGATAAAGGTTAAGGTTAGGGTTGTGATTAGGGGTGTATTGGGATTAGGGTTAGGTTTGAGGTTAGGGTTGAGATTAGGATTAGGGGTGTGTTGGATTTAGGGTTTTGATTAGGGTTATGGTTAGGGTTGACATTAGGGTTGTTTTGGGGTAAGGGTTGTGATTATCATTAGGGTTAGTGATTAGGATTATGGATCGGGTTGGGATTAGGGTTAGGGGTGTGTTGGGGTTAGGGTTGGAGCCTAAATTGGGGGTTTCCACTGCTTAGGTACATCAGGGGGTTTCCAAACACGAGAGCCAATTTTGCGCTCAAAAAGTCAAATGGTGCTCCCTCCCTTCTGAGCTCTGCCGTGCGCCCAAACAGTGGGTTACCCCCACATATGGGGCATCAGCGTACCCCAGGATAATTTGGACAACAACTTTTGGGGTCCAATTTTTCCTGTTACCCTTGTGAAAATAAAAACTTGTGGGCTACAATATCTTTTTTGTGGAAAAAAATATATTTTTTATTTTCACGACTGCATTCTAAACTTCTGTGAAGCACTTGGGCATTCAAAGTTCTCACCACACATCTATATAAGTTCCTTGGGGGGTCTAGTTTCCAAAACGGGGTCACTTGTGGGGGGTTACTACTGTTTAGGTACATCAGGGGCTCTGCAAACGCAACATAATGCCCACAGACCATTCTATCAAAGTCTGCATTCCAAAACGGCGCTCAAACAGTGGTTTACCCCCACATATGGGGTACCAGAATACTCAGGACAAATTGGAAAACAACTTTTGGGGTCCAATTTCTCCTGTTACCCTTGTGAAAATAAAAATTTGGGGGCAAAAATATCATTTTTGTAGAAAAAATGCGATTTTTTTATTTTCACGGCTCTACGTTATAAACTTCTGTGAAGCACCTGGGGGTTCAAAGTGCTCACCACACATCTAAATAAGTTCCTTAAGGGGTCTAGTTTCCAAAATGGGGTCACTTGTGGGGGTTTCCACTGTTTAGGCACATCAGGGGCTCTCCAAACACGACATGGCGTCCGATCTCAATTCCAGCCAATTCTACATTGAAAAAGTAAAACGGCACTCCTTCTCTTCCAAGCTCTGCGGTGGGACTAAACAGTGGTTTACCCCCAGATATTGGGTATCGACATACTCAGGAGAAATTGCACAACAACGTTTGTGGTCTAATTTCTCCTGTTACCCTTATGAAAATAAAAATTTGGGGGCAAAAAGATCATTTTTGTAGAAAAAATGAGATTTTTTATTTTCACGGCTCTACGTTATTAACTTCTGTGAAGCACATGGGGGTTCAAAGTGCTCACCACACATCTAGATAAGTTCCTTAAGGGGTCTAGTTTCCAAAATGGTGTCACTTGTGGGGAGTTTCCACTGTTTAGGCACATCAGGGGCTCTCTAAACGTGACATGGCGTCCAATCTCAATTCCAGCCAATTCTGCATTGAAAAAGTCAAATGACGCTCCTTCACTTCCAAGTTCTGCGGTGTGCCCAAAAAGTGGTTTACCCCCACATATGGGGTATTGGCATATTCAGGAGTAATTGCATAACAAAATTTATGGTTACATTTCTGTTTTTACACTTGTGAAAATAAAAAAAAATGGTTCTGAATTAAAATGTTTGCAAAAAAAAGTTAAATGTTCATTTTTTCCTTCCACATTGTTTCAGTTCCTGTGAAGCACGTAAAGGGTTAATAAACTTCTTGAATGTGGTTTTGAGAACCTTGAGGGGTGTAGTTTTTAGAATGGTGTCACACTTCATTATTTTCTATCATATAGACCCCTCAAAATTACTTCAAATGTGATGTGGTCCCGAAAAAAAATGGTGTTGTAAAAATGAGAAATTGCTGGTCAACTTTTAACCCTAACAAAAAAAAATTTGTTTCCAAAATTGTGCTGATGTAAAGTAGACATGTGGGAAATGTTATTTATTAACTATTTTTCATGACATATCTCTCTGATTTAAGGGCATAAAAATACAAATTTTGAAAATTGCAAAATTTTAAAAATTTTCGCCATATTTCCATTTTTTTCATAAATAATCGCAAATAATATCAAAGAAATTTTACCACTATCATAAAGTACAATATGTCACGAAAAAAAAATCTCAGAATCAGCGGGATCTGTTGAAGCATTCCAGAGTTATAACCTCATAAAGTGACAGTGGTCAGAATTGTAAAAATTGGCTCGGTCATTAAGTACCAAATTGGCTCTGTCACTAAGGGGTTAAACAGACCATTATTGGTGATATTCAAAGAATCCATATTAACAGGGTCTGTACCACAAGACTGGCGCATAACAAAACTGGTGCCAATATTCAAAAATAGGAACAAAAATTGAACCTAATATTTATAGACTTAATTTTAACCTCTAATGTATGACTTTTTTGAGGATTTCCTAAGTGATGCTATACTGGAGTATATCAGTAAAAATTACCTCATGACCCAATATTAACATGTGTTTATGAAAGATTAGTCCTGTCAAACTAACCTGATCAGCTTCTATGAGGAGGCGAGTTCTAGACTGGATCAAGGTCATGGATGGCCTCTATCTGGACTTTTCAAAGGCATTCGGTACAATAACACATAAAAGATTGGTACATAAACTAAAAAGCAATGGGACTAGGAAAATCTTATGTAGTTGTGTAAACAACTAGTTCCATGATAGGAAACCAAGGTTGGTTATTAATGAAACACACTGATTGGGTCACAGTTAACAGTGGTGTACAACAGGGGTCATATTTATTAACCCCTTAACGACCAGAGGTATTTCAATTTTTGGGTTTTCGTTTTTTGCTTCCCTTCTTCCCAGAGCCATAACTTTTTTATTTTTCTGTCAAAATGTCCATGTGAAGGCTTGTTTTTTTTAACCACACCATTGGTTTTAACATATCGTGTACTGGAAAATGGGAAAAAATCCAAGTGTGGTAAAATTGCAAAAAAGTGCACTTCAACAGGTTTTTTTACCTTCTTCAGTAAATGCTAAAACTGACCTGCCATTATGATTCTCCAGGTCATTTTGAGTTCATAGGCATCAAGCATGTTTAGGTTCTTTTTTATTTAAGTAGTGGAAGCAAATTCAAAATTTGCTAAAACAAAACAAAAAGATAGCATTTTCTGAGAATCTCAATTTTTAGTGATCTCGTTTAGTAATCGAGTTAATTTATTTTTATATTAATAGATCAGGTGATTCTGAATCCGACGATACCAAATATGTGGATGTGAGAACCACAAAGAACGACCACAACTGGTAATATTCATAAAATTACTTTTTATTTAGAACATATAAACAGTAAAAAACAGACAATAATGAGACAAAAGTGGACATATGGTGCGAGATACCGCACTAAACTGTCACCATGCAACTGTCACCAGGCTTCCAAGTTAACGAGAGACACTAGAGATTATCAGACCCAAAATGTTTATTGGTGAAGGAAACCTGCATCCCAACAGCGTCAAGTACAACACAGTGTGTCTAATACATCTTTATCATCAACTAGCACTCAGTCTGATCTTTCAACGTCATCAGCAGTCACACGCTCAGGTGTCAGCTATAATAGACCTAAAAATCGTAATTATCACCCCTACAAGAGATACAAATCACGGAGTTATGAGACCTCGAGGGGCGAGAATAAGGTAATAAACCTGAGTGAGCATTCCTTATCCGAGACTGACTGCTCGCTTTTATATAAGGGACTGTCGTTCTCACCGACAGCAGGTGTTGACCGTTTTACGGTGATCAAAGATTTGCATTTATTTGCTCAGTCACTTTTATTTAAGTGACATTTTTATGACAATAATCTCCATAAATTGTTTCCCACAGAAAGCGAGCAGTCAGCCTTGAGAATTTTGGAGGAATTATCCAGGGAACATCAGATGGAGGATGGAGGTAGGATTCCGCAGGCCATTCGTGTGCGCTCTAAGAAGTTCCCCCCACTATCGAGCTGTAGCGCTATTGATATGTTCGTTAAAGTGGCCAGTGAGGGGGTGGCACGGATCCCTCAGTCCATACAAAATGACAATTTGACAAGAGGTGAAAGAGTACGGCTGAAACAGCTGAGGGATCTCCCTGATGTTGTGATTAAGCTGGCGGATAAGGGGGGGTAACATTGTTATATGGCCGAAGGCAATGTATGAGAAGAAGCCATGCAGCAGCTATCTAACTCTACATGCTATAAAAAACTGACATATAACCCCTTGTCCGCCTACTGCACACAACTCAGGGAGATCCTCGATAAAGCCACGGATAGGGGTACCATTACAAAGGAACTACGTGCTGCATTTATTGTCACAGAGCCAACAATAGCAACTTTTTACCTTCTCCCCAAGACGCATAAAAATGCGTCCATACCACCTGGATGCCTGATTCGTGGAAGAACTTCCCTCGTTTCTGAAAGATACGAACCAACTCCTACATAGGGTTGATGATTTGAAGTTAGGTGAGGATACTATCATGGGGGCAATGGATGTGGAATCATTGTATACCAGCATCCGCCATAGCGATGGATTGGCATCTACACAATTCTTTCTATCCACATCCAATTGTTCCCATGAGTTTGCGTTATTTGCCTTGGAGGTCCTCAAATTTACCCTTACCCATAACTTCTTTACGTTTAGGGGGTCCTTTTCCTGCAGCTCCAGGGAACAGCCATGGGGGCGGCTTTTGCGCCTGCCTATGCGAATCTGTTCCTGGGGCTGTGGGAAAGGGACCTCCTATAGTCAGATGGTCTGTTGTCTATGGAGCGTGTCCTTCTTTGGGCACGCTACATAGACGACATTCTTGTTATCTGGCAGGGTAGTAGCGAGGCTTTTTCTGGGTTTGTGACTAGTCTGAATGACAATGACAGGAATATCAGACTGACTGCAACATTTGATACTTCCAAAATTGAATTTTTGGATGTAAAGTTGACGAGGGATAGTGGGGATACCATCCAAACCACAATCTACAGGAAACCAACAGCCACGAACAGCCTCCTCCATGCATCCTCCTCTCACCCAATCCATATGGTGCACGCTGTCCCCATAGGGAAATTTCTGCGCATACGCCGCATATGCTCTACAAATGAGGAATTTGAGACCCAAGCCAGGGATCTTAAATCCCGTTTCAAAGAACGGGGGTACAGCAACTGGGCGATTAAATGGGCATATGTACGAGCGAAATATAGCGACAGAAATGCTCTATTATATGGGAATAATATGAGAAGTGATGGCTCTGAAGTCATCAGATTCGTTACTAATTTCAACTCTCGGGTTGGGTCAATACGTAATGTGTTGGAGAATGCGTGGCCGATCTTAAGAACCGACCCTAGGTTGGTCAAACTATTACCCAATCGACCGTTGATCACTTACCGCAGGGCTAGGAACATACTCGATCACTTGGTGCGCAGTCACTACATTGGTAATCCATCAAGGACTTTCCTTGATGACCCAATGAATAAACCCAGGGGTGGCTGTCTGGCCTGTGGTCATTGCGTGGCCTGCAGCAATATTACTAGGGAGGACACTTTTGTGGACTCCTCTGGGCAGAGAACTTTTAAAATAATGAAACCTATTACATGCACATCAAAAAATGTAATATACTATGCGTCCTGCCCGTGCCCATTGATCTATGTGGGCTTAGCAACGCGACAGTTGAAAATAAGAGTGAGCCGTCCTTGGGATTGAGGCAGCAGCACAGGTATCAGATATAGAAACTTTAAAAACAATACCGAGACATTTTAGATTACACCATATTTGTGACAGTAGGGCCTTAAGAGTTAAAGGTATTGACATGTTAGAACTGAACATTAGAGGGGGTAGAGTCTCTCAACGGTTGGCACAGCTTGAGACCCGTTGGATGTGGACGTTAAATACAGTCCACCCCAATGGACTTAATGAAACCATCAGTTATGCGTCGTTCCTGTGATTGTGGTGGGGGCACGTGTGGTGTGGTCGTCTGTATTGAGGTGCCACTGTGCTTGTTTTTAATTATTGTTTTTAATTTTCTTTAGATATTTTGTATAGTGTGAAGTGTTGGATGACCCGAGCATGTGATCTGTGTTCATTCTGGTGCATTTGATACAAGGACCACGAGCGACGACATCTGGAAGATTCCCATCAAGATCACATCTGTTGTGAATTCTGTGGCTGAATTCACTCCTGTGGTCACAAGTGGTACTGCAGCTTCTGAACTTCCTCCCTCAGGTGTTCTGGTGAGCTCGTTAACTGCTTCATTACTTAACTCCGCCTGATGCTGCTATCCTTGCTCCTTGTCAATGTTTCAGTGTTGGATCTGAGCTTCTCCTGATTGTTCCTGTGTCCTGCTGCTCTGTATAGCTAAGTGCTTTTGCTTTTTTTGTTGCTTTTTTTCTGTCCAGCTTGTCTTTGTTTTGCTGGAAGCTCTGAGACGCAAGGGGTGTACCGCCGTGCCGTTAGTTCGGCACGGTGGGTTTTTTTTGCCCCCTTTGCGTGGTTTTGCTTTAGGGTTTTTTGTAGACTGCAAAGTTCGCTTTACTGTCCTCGCTCTGTCCTAGAATATCGGGCCCCACTTTGCTGAATCTATTTCATCCCTACGTTTTGTCTTTTCATCTTACTCACAGTCATTATATGTGGGGGGCTGCCTTTTCCTTTGGGGAATTTCTCTGGGGCAAGTCAGGCCTATTTTTCTATCTTCAGGCTAGCTAGTTTCTTAGGCTGTGCCGAGTTGCCTAGGTAGTTGTTAGGCGCAATCCACAGCCGCTTTTAGTTGTGTTTAGGATAGGATCAGGTGTGCAGTCTACAGAGTTTCCACGTCTCAGAGCTCGTTCTTGTATTTTTGGGTATTTGTCAGATCACTGTGTGCGCTCTGATCGCTAAGCACACTGTGTTTCTGGATTGCCTTCATAACACCTGTCATTAGCAAACATAACAGTACAAGGAGCCAAACTAATGATTCTCATTAGAGGGAAAGAAAAAGTTCTGACATCATTTTTTTTTTTTTTTTTTTTCTGCTCTGTGTTCACTTTTTTTTTCCCCCTAGACATTTGGGTGATTCTGGACACAGGTGTGGACATGGATATTCAGGGTCTGTGCTCTTCAATGGATAATCTCGTTATAAATGTACAAAAAATTCAAGATACTATTGATCAGAAATCTATGTTAGAACCAAGAATTCCTATTCCTGATTTGTTTTTTGGAGATAGAACTAAGTTTCTAAGTTTCAAAAATAATTGTAAGCTATTTCTGGCCTTGAAACCTCATTCTTCTGGTAATCCTATTCAACAGGTTTTGATTATTATTTCTTTTTTGCGCGGCGACCCTCAAGACTGGGCATTTTCTCTTGCGCCAGGAGACCCTGCATTGAGTAGTGTCGATGCGTTTTTCCTGGCGCTCGGATTGCTGTACGATGAGCCTAATTCAGTGGATCAGGCTGAGAAAAATTTGCTGGCTTTGTGCCAGGGTCAGGATGATATAGAAGTATATTGTCAGAAATTTAGGAAATGGTCAGTACTCACTCAGTGGAATGAATCTGCGCTGGCAGCTTTGTTCAGAAAGGGTCTCTCTGAGGCTCTTAAGGATGTCATGGTGGGATTTCCTATGCCTGCTGGTTTGAATGAGTCTTTGTCTTTGGCCATTCAGATCGGTCGACGCTTGCGCGAGCGTAAATCTGTGCACCATTTGGCGGTACTGCCTGAGGTTAAACCTGAGCCTATGCAGTGCGATAGGACTATGACTAGAGTTGAACGGCAGGAATACAGACGTCTGAATGGTCTGTGTTTCTACTGTGGTGATTCCACTCATGCTATTTCTGATTGTCCTAAACGCACTAAGCGGTCCGCTAGGTCTGCCGTCATTGGTACTGTACAGTCCAAATTCCTTCTGTCCATTACCTTGATATGCTCTTTGTCGTCGTTTTCTGTCATGGCGTTTGTGGATTCGGGCGCTGCCCTGAATCTGATGGATTTGGATTATGCTAAACGTTGTGGGTTTTTCTTGGAGCCTTTGCGGTGTCCTATTCCATTGAGAGGAATTGATGCTACACCTTTGGCCAAGAATAAACCTCAATACTGGGCCCAGCTGACCATGTGCATGGCTCCTGCACATCAGGAAGTTATTCGCTTTCTGGTGTTGCATAATCTGCATGATGTGGTCGTGTTGGGGTTGCCATGGCTACAAACCCATAATCCAGTATTGGATTGGAATTCCATGTCGGTATCCAGCTGGGGTTGTCAGGGGGTACATGGTGATGTTCCATTTTTGTCGATTTCGTCATCCACCCCTTCTGAGGTCCCAGAGTTCTTGTCTGATTATCAGGATGTATTTGAAGAGCCCAAGTCCGATGCTCTACCTCCGCATAGGGATTGTGATTGTGCTATCAATTTGATTCCTGGTAGTAAATTCCCTAAAGGTCGATTATTTAATTTATCCGTGCCCGAACACGCCGCTATGCGCAGTTATGTGAAGGAATCCCTGGAGAAGGGACATATTCGCCCATCGTCATCACCACTGGGAGCAGGGTTCTTCTTTGTAGCCAAGAAGGATGGTTCGCTGAGACCGTGTATTGATTACCGCCTTCTTAATAAGATCACTGTTAAATTTCAGTATCCCTTGCCATTGTTATCTGACTTGTTTGCTGGGATTAAGGGGGCTAGTTGGTTCACTAAGATAGATCTTCGTGGTGCGTATAATCTGGTGAGAATCAGGCAAGGAGATGAATGGAAAACTGCATTCAATACGCCCGAGGGTCATTTTGAGTATCTAGTGATGCCGTTCGGACTTGCCAATGCTCCATCTGTGTTTCAGTCTTTTATGCATGACATCTTCCGTGAGTATCTGGATAAATTCCTGATTGTTTACTTGGATGACATTTTGATCTTCTCAGATGATTGGGAGTCTCATGTGAAGCAGGTCAGAATGGTTTTTCAGGTCCTGTGTGCTAACTCTTTGTTTGGGAAGGGATCAAAGTGTCTCTTCGGTGTGCAGAAAGTTTCATTTTTGGGGTTCATCTTTACCCCTTCTACTATCGAGATGGATCCAGTTAAGGTCCAAGCCATCCAGGATCCGACATCTCTGAAAAGTCTGCAAAAGTTCCTGGGCTTTGCTAATTTTTATCGTCGCTTCATCTGTAATTTTTCTAGCATTGCCAAACCATTGACCGATTTGACCAAGAAGGGTGCTGATTTGGTTAATTGGTCTTCTGCTGCTGTGGAAGCTTTTCAGGAGTTGAAGCGTCGTTTTTGTTCTGCCCCTGTGTTGTGTCAGCCAGATGTTTCTCTTCCGTTCCAGGTCGAGGTTGATGCTTCTGAGATTGGAGCAGGGGCGGTTTTGTCACAGAGAGGTTCTGATTGCTCAGTGATGAAACCATGTGCTTTCTTTTCCAGGAAGTTTTTGCCCGCTGAGCGTAATTATGATGTGGGCAATCGAGAATTGCTGGCCATGAAGTGGGCATTCGAGGAGTGGCGTCATTGGCTTGAAGGAGCTAAGCATCGCGTGGTGGTATTGACTGATCATAAGAACTTGACTTATCTCGAGTCTGCCAAGCGCTTGAATCCTAGACAGGCCCGTTGGTCGTTATTTTTTGCCCGCTTCGACTTTGTGATTTCGTACCTTCCGGGCTCTAAAAATGTGAAGGCGGATGCTCTGTCTAGGAGTTTTGTGCCCGACTCTCCGGGTTTATCTGAGCCAGCGGGTATCCTCAAGGAAGGAGTCATTGTGTCTGCCATCTCCCCTGATTTGCGGCGGGTGCTGCAAAAATTTCAGGCGAATAAACCTGATCGTTGTCCAGCAGAGAAACTGTTCGTCCCTGATAGGTGGACTAATAAACTTATCTCTGAACTTCATTGTTCGGTGTTGGCTGGTCATCCTGGAATCTTTGGTACCAGAGAGTTAGTGGCTAGATCCTTCTGGTGGCCATCTCTGTCACGGGATGTACGTACTTTTGTGCAGTCCTGTGGGATTTGTGCTAGGGCTAAGCCCTGCTGTTCTCGTGCCAGTGGGTTGCTTTTGCCCTTGCCTTCCCAAAGAGGCCTTGGACACATATTTCGATGGATTTCATTTCTGACCTTCCCGTTTCTCAAAAGATGTCAGTCATTTGGGTGGTCTGTGATCGCTTTTCTAAAATGGTCCATCTGGTGCCCTTGGCTAAATTGCCTTCCTCCTCTGATTTGGTACCTTTGTTCTTTCAGCATGTGGTTCGGTTGCATGGCATTCCTGAGAATATTGTTTCTGACAGAGGTTCCCAGTTTGTTTCAAGGTTTTGGCGAGCCTTTTGTGGTAGGATGGGCATTGACCTATCCTTTTCCTCGGCTTTCCATACTCAGACTAATGGCCAGACCGAACGAACCAATCAGACCTTGGAAACATATCTGAGATGTTTTGTTTCTGCAGACCAGGATGATTGGGTGTCCTTTTTGCCGTTGGCTGAGTTCGCCCTTAATAATCGGGCCAGCTCGGCTACCTTGGTTTCTCCATTTTTTTGCAATTCTGGGTTCCATCCTCGTTTCTCTTCAGGACAGGTTGAGTCTTCGGACTGTCCTGGTGTGGATTCTGTGGTGGATAGGTTGCAGCAGATCTGGACTCAGGTAGTGGACAATTTGATCTTGTCCCAGGAGAAAGCTCAACTTTTCGCTAATCGCAGACGCCGTGTGGGTCCCCGACTTCGTGTTGGGGATCTGGTTTGGTTATCTTCTCGTCATATTCCTATGAAGGTTTCCTCTCCTAAATTTAAACCTCGTTTTATTGGTCCGTATAGGATTTCTGAGGTTCTCAATCCTGTGTCTTTTCGTTTGACCCTCCCAGACTCCTTTTCCATACATAATGTATTCCATAGGTCGTTGTTGCGGAGATACGTGGCACCTATGGTTCCATCTGTTGAGCCTCCTGCCCCGGTTTTGGTGGAGGGGGAATTGGAGTATATTGTGGAGAAGATTTTGGATTCTCGTGTTTCTAGACGGAAACTCCAGTATCTGGTTAAATGGAAGGGTTATGCTCAGGAAGATAATTCCTGTGTTTTTGCCTCTGATGTTCATGCTTCCGATCTTGTTCGTGCCTTTCATGCGGCTCATCCTGGTC
Organism: Ranitomeya imitator; assembly: GCF_032444005.1. NCBI lineage: Eukaryota > Metazoa > Chordata > Amphibia > Anura > Dendrobatidae > Ranitomeya > Ranitomeya imitator. The sequence goes on along the minus strand of NC_091287.1, from coordinate 467,497,385 downwards.
GGCCTGGGGGCTCTGGTGAGGGTTCGGTGACCCCTCCTCAAGGGGGGGGTACTGTTGTGAATTCTGTGGCTGAATTCACTCCTGTGGTCACAAGTGGTACTGCAGCTTCTGAGCTTCCTCCCTCAGGTGTTCTGGTGAGCTCGTTAACTGCTTCATTACTTAACTCCGCCTGATGCTGCTATCCTTGCTCCTTGTCAATGTTTCAGTGTTGGATCTGAGCTTCTCCTGATTGTTCCTGTGTCCTGCTGCTCTGTATAGCTAAGTGCTTTTGCTTTTTTTTGTTGCTTTTTTTCTGTCCAGCTTGTCTTTTGTTTTGCTGGAAGCTCTGAGACGCAAGGGGTGTACCGCCGTGCCGTTAGTTCGGCACGGTGGGTTTTTTTTGCCCCCTTTGCGTGGTTTTGCTTTAGGGTTTTTTGTAGACTGCAAAGTTCGCTTTACTGTCCTCGCTCTGTCCTAGAATATCGGGCCCCACTTTGCTGAATCTATTTCATCCCTACGTTTTGTCTTTTCATCTTACTCACAGTCATTATATGTGGGGGGCTGCCTTTTCCTTTGGGGAATTTCTCTGGGGCAAGTCAGGCCTATTTTTCTATCTTCAGGCTAGCTAGTTTCTTAGGCTGTGCCGAGTTGCCTAGGTAGTTGTTAGGCGCAATCCACAGCCGCTTTTAGTTGTGTTTAGGATAGGATCAGGTGTGCAGTCTACAGAGTTCGTTCTTGTATTTTTGGGTATTTGTCAGATCACTGTGTGCGCTCTGATCGCTAAGCACACTGTGTTTCTGGATTGCCTTCATAACACCTGTCATTAGCAAACATAACACACATCGCTACAGTGGTGGATTGTCTATATTAATATTTGTGCAATTTTTGCTATTATATTTTTCTGCATTTGCTATGTTCCATGTGTGGTGATGTTTTTGTATCAATATATGGGTGGGCAGTTGCTATGGTAGATATGCACCTGTATGTTTAAGATCTCTATATCTTATGCTCAAGGGGTCTTTTTATGGGTATTGTATTAAGGTGGGGGAGGTGGGTTTTTGACTCACTTAGGGGATCTGTGCATTTTAGTATGGTGATTTTGTATCTATCTACCGTTTATATTGGGTGACCGTATATGGTCTGTGAGGTGATGTTTAGACACGGGATTCTTTTGTATAATTATATTTCCTATATTTTGCGCAGATACCTGTTTTGTATTTCCCTCCTTCCCACCATGGGGATGTATGTTTTTATTACTGGCCTGTTAGTAGTTGTGTGGGCCTGCTGATACCACCGCCGGCGCTGCCTGTACGCAGGCGCACTCGGCCCGGCTACTCCGGGCGGCTTGTGGCGTCTCTATGCCTGAGCGGTTGCCATGACTATGGCGGCGCTCCTGCATGACGCCGCCGCCTGTGAGTCGCGGGTTGCCGTAGTGACGCCTGCGTCACTTCCGGTTGGTGCCGCCACTGATATCTTTGGCCGGCTATTTAAACCCTGTTTCCTGTGTATTCTGACACGCCCCCTGACGAAGGAGTTGGCTCTCCGAAACGTGCGTCGGGTGACGTGCTGACTGTGACCGGGCTGCAACTGAGGGTCTTCTTTAAGAGGTAATATTGCTTTGTACAGCGGGTGCTGTCTGTGACTTTGTGGGGTATATGGTCGTTTTGATCATTTGCCTCTTTTGGCAGCAGCATGAGGATGGTGCACATTGGTGTGGTGTACCCGTATGTTTGACTGATAGTGTACGTTCTGGGGCGTTTTCTGCCCATATTTGGGCTGGGGCCGTTCAGTTAGAACCCAGTGGGGAATATTTGTATATAGCCTTAGGGACATTATCGTTGGTCCCCGGAGACACCCTGGATGCTATTATATTTGCTCACTCGCCATAGTAGTACCCTTCTCTTGGTTGCTTTACCCCCCTATATGTACATCTTTTACTTGGGGACCTAGGTCACATAGTCGGCATGTTTTTTGCATGGTGACAGTTTAGTGCGGTATCTCGCACCATATGTCCACTTTTGTCTCATCATTGTCTGCTTTTTACTGTTTATATGTTCTAAATAAAAAGTAATTTTATGAATATTACCAGTTGTGGTCGTTCTTTGTGGTTCTCACATCCCCAGTTTGTTGTCTTCTTAAAACGACTTGGTTTACTATGTATCCGACATGGACGCAATAATTTTGATTTTGCTTTGAGTATTTTTGCGTGATGTTGTTATATAATACCTTTCTTTTTTATACCAAATATGTCTATATTTGATTTTTTATTGTTTTATTTTGAACTAGATGGTGGCCCGATTCTAACGCATCGGGTATTCTAGAATATGTATGTAGTTTATTTATGAAGATTTCAGAATAATGCAATGAATACACAGGATTCGGCCAGCCGGGTGCAACCAATTACCGAAGTGTGGTTCAAAACGCACGCCATTTCGCGGCCGGACTGCACCTGTCACTGATTGTTCGCGGCCGGCTGTGACCAATCAGTGAAGCCAGGGCCAGCTGCAGGTTTTTAAGGGCCCCGGGCGAAAGAGTCTCACAGCCCACGTAGCATATAAACACAGCCCACATAGTATACAGCACAGCCACGCAGTATATAGCACAGCCACATAGTATATAGCACAGGCACGTAGTATATAGCACAGCCACGTAGTATATAGCACAGTCACGTAGTATATAGCACAGCCACATAGTATATAGCACAGGCATGTAGTATACAGCACAGGCACGTAGTATATAGCACAGCCACATAGTATATAGCACAGGCATGTAGTATATAGCACAGGCACGTAGTATATAGCACAGCCCACACAGTATGTAACACATCCATGTAGTATATATCACAGCCACATAGCATATTGCACAGCCACGTAGTACATAGCACAAGCACGTAGTATATAGCACAGCTACATAGTATAAAACACAGCCACGTAGCATATAACACAGCCACGTAGTATATTGCAGAGCCATGTAGTATATAGCCCAGCCCACACATTATATAACAAAGCCCACATAGTATATAACACAGCCCACGTAGTATATGGCACAGCCCACGCAGTATATAACACAGCCCATGTAGTATATAGCACAGCCCACATAGTATAAAGCACCACCCATGCAGTATATAGCACAGCCACGTAGTATATAGCACAGTCATGTAGTATATTGCACAGCCACATAGTATATAGCACAGCCCACATAGTGTAGAGCACAGCGGCGTAGTATGTAACACAGCCCATGTAGTATATAACACAGCCCACGTAGTATATAGCAATGTGGGCACCATATCCCTGTTAAAAAAAGAATTAAAATGAAAAATAGTTATATACTCCCCTTCCGGCGGCCCTGGATACAGCCCAGGCCTTTAGCGATGCTCGGTTCCCAGTAATTCCTTGTGGCAATAACCCATGATGATGTAGCTACGTCATCACGGGTTGTTGCCGCAATGCATTTTTGGGACCGGAGCATAGCGAGGAGCAGGAAAGGCTGCTGCGGATGCCGGAAGGTGAGAATATAATGATTTTTTTTATTATTATTATTTTTAACATTATATGTTTTTACTATTGATGCTGCATAGGCAACATCAATAGTATAAAGTTGGTCACACTTACAGGGTTAATTGCAGCGTTAACGGACTGTGCTACACTGCGTTGTGCCACGGTATAATGCAGTCTGTTTAACGGACTGCTAAAACGCTTTGTGGGTGCTGACTGGAGGGGAGTATGGAGGGGGCACTGACTGGAGGGGAGTGGGGGGACGCCAATTAGCAACATGGGATTTCCATGACAGACAAACAGACAAACACACAAACAGTCAAACAGACGAAGTGGAAAACAGAGAAACAGACAAACAGACGGAAGTGGACCTTAGACAATTATATATATAGATACTCGATGCGTTAGAATCAGACTACCATCTAGTATTCATATAAACATTGATGATGTTTTTCTCCTGTCTTTATTTCAAGAGTCAAAACTTTATTAGTCATCTATCGATGTATGACAGCTTGTTTTCAACAGGATGACTTATAGTTTTCAAAGACACCATTTATTTTACCATATGATAAACTTAAAAACAGGGAAAATTGTTATTCTCTCCCTTACACACTGTCCTCCATGTTGTTGTCTACCTCACAGACTGTCCTCCATGTTTCTCTCCCTACACACTGTCCTCCATGTTATTCTCTCCCTCACAGACTGTCCTCCATGTTATTCTCTCCCTCACAGACTGTTCTCCATGTTATTCTTTCCCTCACAGACTGTCCTCCATGTTATTCTCTCCTTCACAGACTGTCCTTCATGTTACTCTCGTTCTAGTATTCAACCCTGATGAAGGAAACCGAAGCATTTCCGAAACGCGTTGGTTTGTGGCTCCCACAGCGCTGCATAGCACCACTAGGGGCACCTCGTGACTAACGAGCATGTGACCCGAATGTCACCGCAGGTCCTGCACAGCATCGCACAAGGCTTACCAAGAACAGGCCGCGCGAGCGCCCGTCACCGGCCGGGACAGCGCCTGCATGAGCCGCCTGAGAGACAAAAAGGACAGCATCCACTCAGCTAAGTAAAACTACCTTGCCTGCGTCACTACTATCGTCAAGGATTTATGGACATTTCTAATATAACTTCACCTCTTTTTTCCCTATAAGCATCAGTATGACAGGTACTGGATTTTCACCTATTGTGCATTTAGCTTATTAATTGGAGAAGCACATACTTCTTATTTCAGGCAACGTACTTTGCGGGGTGTTAGTTTTTTAAGCTTTACACAAGTGATTTACTACACGTAGACTAATACAACCACAGAAAGAACACAGTCAATATGTCCCATAAAGTATAAAATATAAATCTTTATTGAATATCTATACATAGAAAACTAGACCGGAACAAATACATACAATACAGATGGGGCTAGTCAAAACCAACCTTCCTGAGGAAGGAGCCTTTGTAGCGCTCCGAAACGCGCGTCGGGGTGGGCTCTGGTTCCCCCCTTGCTGTCACACTACCAGGTAATCTTTGTGAGTACATGAGGCCATGTCCTGTTTGTGGATGGATATTTGTATGGGGACAACTGTGGACATATGGGGCGTTTGTGCCAATCTGCACTAGCAATTTATTTCCATCTATGGGGCGTTTGTGCCCATCTGCATTGGCAATTAATTTCTATATGTGTCCATTGTTGTTCCCTATTATTGTCCATTATAGGATATTCACACTTGGCCCATGTTCCCGTTTATATCCGGTATTATTTAACTTTTTGATTATTAGTAATACCCTGGGTGTGTCTTTGTCTATGGGGGGCACCATGTAGCCCTTTTCTGTGTATTGTGGTGCTACATTTGGTTGGTTTTGACTAGCCCCATCTGTATTGTATGTATTTGTTCCGGTCTAGTTTTCTATGTATAGATATTCAATAAAGATTTATATTTTATACTTTATGGGACATATTGACTGTGTTCTTTCTGTGGTTGTGTAGGATTCCTGTTATACAGTTGTCCCTGCTAAATTAGTCCTTATATACACACATAGCACATCACATTTTTCTGTTATTATTAGTTATTGGTATTTACTTTTGTATGTGACCTATGTGTGTAATATGTGTACTACAATTCCTTTACGTAGACTAATAGTAGTCCTGCATATTATACTAATCACACAAGTTGCTCAGTATTTGTGATCTTATTTTTATTTTTGTACTGTTTCCCATTTTTGTACTGTTTCCCATTTCAGTCCCTTCCCACGATCAATCCCTGATCTGCCACATACGCTCACAGGCGAATTTCCAACAATCCTCTCAACAAACAGGTAACCACCCACCGTGAATGTTGACTAAAGTACTTTAAAGTCTAGCGCAGGTACAAATATTGTAAAAATATTGTTTTTATTGTCTATCATTCTAGTATATGTATGTAGTTTATTTATGAACGCTGATTGATCGAGGCCAGCCGGCGCGACCAATCAGCAACACGGGATTTTGGTTACAGACAAACAGACCCTTAGACAATTATATATATAGATGGGGAGAAAGAGGGGTGATTTGAGCATTTATTTTTTAAAATCTTTTAAATATTTGGAAAAATATTTTTTTTAATTTTTGCATGCTTCAATAATCTCCATGGTAAACTAGAAGCTGTAGTACTTCGATTACCTCTCCTATACACAGGCGATTATCAGATCGTTTGTGTGTAGTAGAGATGCTAACTTGCTATGAGTGCCGACCACAGGGCACTCCAGCAATGACAACCATAGATGTCTGCTGGAGTCCTCTGGTTGTCATGGGTACACATCGGTGACCTGCAATCATGTGACGGGGTCACCGATGGCTGGGATTAGCAACAAACAGTGAATTAAATGCTGCTGTCAGAAGCTGACAGCGGCATTTACCTAGTTAACAGCTTCGAGTGGATCGCGATTCCACCAGCGGCTGTCGCGGACACATGTCAGCTGTATAGATCAGCTGTCATGTGCCCAAATCGGAGAGGGCTCAACACTGTAGCCTGCACTAAACAGGGGTAGTACGACATCGGCAAACTATTACAACCAATGTTGGAAAGGGGTTAATCACCTTGTAGAGGATATAGAGAGCAGGATTTCAATAATTGCAGATATAACTAAAAGCTACAATCTAATCAACACAAAGGAAGATAATGTGTTATTACAGAGAAATTGCCTTGAATGTCAATTAAAGGTTGATGCCCTCCCTCTCTCATTTCCTATTCTTTTGCATGTTTGGCACACTTAAATGTTTCAGATCACCACACCAATTTAAATATTAGACAAAAATATCACACGTAAATACAAAATGCAGTTTTTAAATGAAGGTCTTTATTAAGGAAAAAGGAAATCCAAACCTATAGAGCCCTGTGTGAAAAAGTGATTACCCACACCCTTAAAACATAAACCACAGTTAATTTATCACATATTTCGAAAGCTGAGGAATAATTCCCAAGCCACACGCAGGCCTGATTACTGTCACACCTGTTTCCAATCAAGAAATTACTTAAATAGGACCTATATGACAAAATGAAGTAGACCAAAAGATCCTCAAAAGCTAGACATCATGCCATGATCCAAAGAAATTCTGGAACAAATGAGAAACAAAGTAATTGAAATCTATCAATCTTGAAAAGTTTATAAATCCATTTCTCAAGCTTTGGGACTCCAGCAAACCACAGTGAGAGCCATTATGCACAAATGAAGAAAACATGGAACAGTGTTAAACCTTCCCAGAACTGGCCAGCCAACTCAAATTACCCCAAGAGCACAGTGAAGACTCATCCAAGAGGTCACTAAAGACTGCACAACAACATCCAAAGAACTGCAGGCCCCACTTGCCTCAGTTAAGGTCAGTGTTCATGACTCCACCATAAGAAAGAGACTGGGCAAAAGATGGTCTGCATGGCAGAGTTCCAAGACAAAGCTCTGCCGAGTAACAAGTACATAAAGACTCATCTCAGTTTTGACAGAAAACATTTTGAAGATTCCCCAGGTTTTTGGGGAGAATTCTCTGTGGAGAGTTGAACTTTTTGCAAAATGTACTGTATGTCCGATTACATCCAGTGTGGACGTAACACAGCATTTCAGTTAAGGAACATCATAAAAACAATAAAATATGGTGGTGGTAGTGTGTTGGTTTGGGGCTGTATTCCTGCTTCAGGACCTGAAAGACTTGCTGTGGTAAATGGAACCATGAATTCTGCTGTCTACCAAAAAATCCTGAAGGAGAATGTCCAACCATCTGTTTGTGACATCAAGCTGAAGTGCACTTGTCATGGTTCTGGACAGGGTTCCTTCCCTGTCCTCTCGGGGTTAATTTGTATAAGCTCCTTCTGGTTTGGGGAGGGCTATATTTACCTGCCTTCATCTGGGGATTCTTGTAATTAATACTTCTGTCTTGGCTGTGTGTCTGACCCCCTGGTGTGCTTGCATACTGTTTAGTCCGTTTGCTTTCATATGTATGACTCGGTCTGTTTTCTTGTTCTGTGCTTTGCCTTGTGATTCTGTGCTAATTGTCTGTTTCTGGTTCTGAATTTTGGCTTTGTACTCTAACTTCCCTCCTGTCTGTCCCATTTGTACTGCACCACTATTTTCAGCTCCTCGTCCTTATTCAACCTACGTTCAAACCATGCTTACGTCTCACACTTTTGGCACTTCATCGACCTCCCGGCTTGACTTCGGGACGTTCAGACTACTCTCCAGCTTCACTGGTCACCCTTGCCACTCCCCCGGAGGTCACATTTTTCAGGTCCTGCACTTCGGCAGGTAAGCTCACCGCAGCACTCCTTACTCTCGCTCTGTCCTTCTGTAACACGTGCACAGACTCATGCTGTAAGCCTGCAGCAAAGCTCTTGATATTATCACTGACCTAAACATTTAACCCCTTAGCGACCGCCGATACGCCTTTTAACGGCGGCCGCTAAGGGTACTTAAACCACAGCGCCGTAAATTAAGGGCGCTGTGGAAAAAGTCAATAGCGCCCCCCAGAGGCCGATTTTCTCCGGGGTCTCGGCTGCCGGGGGTAGCCGAGACCCCAGAGAACATGATTCGGGGGGGTTTTAACCCACAAAACCCACCCCGCATTTGCGATCGCCGGTAATTAACCGTTTACCGGCGATCGCAATAAAAAAAAAAACTCGATCTCTTTTTAATTTCTCTGTCCTCCGATGTGATCGCACATCGGAGGACAGAGAAAAGGGGTCCCAGGTGGCCCCCCAATACTCACCTAGCTCCCCCGATGCTCCTCGTGTCTCCCAGAGGGCGCCGCCATCTTCAAAATGGCGGGCGCATGCGCAGTGCGCCCGCCGGCCGGCACCGGGAGAATCTTTGGGGTCTCGGCTGCCGGGGGTAGCCGAGACCCCAAAGAGCATGATCGGGGTCGGTTTTACCGACCCTGTTTTGCGATCGCCGGTAATTAACTGTTTACCGGCGACCGCAAAAAAAAAAAAAAAGTAAAGTGTAATTCTCTGTCCTCTGATGTGATCGCACATCAGAGGACAGAGAAATAGGGGGATTCGGGGACCCTACAATACTCACCTGTGTCCCTGGATCCTCTTGCTGCTCCTCCTGGCCGCCGGCAGAAGAACATGGCGGACGCATGCCCAGTGCGCCCCCACCCATCTGTCTCCATCTGCCGGCCAGCAGGAGAACAGCAGTTGGGGCTAAAATTAGGGTTAGGGGTAGGGTTAGGGTTAGGGTCAGGGGTAGGGTTAGGGGTAGGGTTAGGGGTAGGGGTAGGAGTAGGTTAGGGTTAGGGGTAGGGTTAGGGGTAGGGTTAGGGGTAGGGTTAGGTGTAGGGGTAGGGTTAGGGTTAGGGGTAGGGTTAGGGGTAGGGGTAGGGTGAGGGGTAGGGTTAGGTTAGGGGTAGGGTTAGGGCTAGGGTTAGGGCTAGGGTTGGGGCTAAATTTAGGGTTAGGGCTAAATTTAGGGTTAGGCTTCTTTCACACTTACGTCGGTACGGGGCCGTCGCAATGCGTCAGCCCGACATACCGACGCACGTTGTGAAAATTGTGCACAACGTGGGCAGCAGCTGTAGTTTTTCAACGCATCCGCTGCCCAATCTATGTCCTGGGGAGGAGGGGGCGGAGTTACGGCCACGCATGCGCGGTCAGAAATGGCGGATGCGACGTACAAAAAAAGTTTCATTGAACTTTTTTTGTGCCGACGGTCCGCCAAAACACAACTGATCCAGTGCACGACGGATGCGACATGTGGCCATCCGTCACGATCCGTCGGCAATACAAGTCTATGGGCAAAAAACGCATCCTGCGTGCACATTTGCAGGATCCGTTTCTTGTCCAAAATGACGGATTGCGACGGAATGCCAAGCCTTAGGGCTAGGGTTAGGATTGGGGCTAAAGTTAGGGCTAGGGTTGGGGCTAAAGTTAGGGTTAGAGCTGGGATTAGGGTTAGGGTTTGGATTAGGGTTGGTATTAGGGTTAGGGTTGGCATTAGGGTTACGCTTGGGATTAGGGTTAGGTTTGGGATTAGGGTTAAGATTAGGGTTGTGATTAGGGGTGTATTGGGATTAGGGTTAGGTTTGAGGTTAGGGTTGAGATTAGGATTAGGGGTGTGTTGGATTTAGGGTTTTGATTAGGGTTATGGTTAGGGTTGACATTAGGGTTGTTTTGGGGTAAGGGTTGTGATTATGGTTAGGGTTAGTGATTAGGATTATGGATCAGGTTGGGATTAGAGTTAGGGGTGTGTTGGGGTTAGGGTTGGAGCTAGAATTGGGGGGTTTCCACTGTTTAGGTACATCAGGGGGTCTCCAAACACGACAGCCAATTTTGCGCTCAAAAAGTCAGCTCTGCCGTGCGCCCAAACAGTGGCTTACCCCCACATATGGGGCATCAGCGTACTCGGGATAAATTGGACAACAACTTTTGGGGTCCAATTTCTCTTGTTACCCTTGTGAAAATAAAAACTTGGGGGCTACAATATCTTTTTTGTGAAAAAAAAAATATTTTTTATTTTCACGACTCTGCATTCTAAACTTCTGTGAAGCACTTGGGCATTCAAAGTTCTCACCACACATCTATATAAGTTCCTTGGGGGGTCTAGTTTCCAAAATGGGGTCACTTGTGGGGGGTTACTACAGTTTAGGTACATCAGGGGCTCTGCAATCGCAACATAATGCCCACAGACCATTCTATCAAAGTCTGCATTCCAAAAAGGCGCTCCTTCCCTTCCGAGCTCTGCCGTGCGCCCAAACAGTGGTTTACCCCCACATATGGCGCATCAGCATACTCGGGATAAATTGGACAACAACTATTGCAGTCCAATTTCTCCTGTTACCCTTGTGAAAATAAAAACTTGGGGGCTAAAAAATCTTTTTTGTGCATTATAAACTTCTGTGAAGCACTTGGGCATTCAAGGTTCTCACCACACATCTAGATAAGTTCCATGGGGGTCTAGTTTCCAAAATGGGGTCACTTGTGGGGGATTTCTACTGTTTAGGCACATCAGGGGCTCTCCAAACGCGACATGGCGTCCGATCTCAATTCCAGCGAATTCTACATTGAAAAAGTAAAACGGCACTCTTTCTCTTCCAAGCTCTGCGGTGCGCTCAAACAGTGGTTTACCCAACATATTGGGTATCGACGTACTCAGGAGAAATTGCACAACAACTTTAGTGGTCTAATTTCTCCTGTTACCCTTGTGAAAATAAAAATTTGTGGGAAAAAAATCATTTTTGTTGAAAAAATGCAATTTTTTTTTCACGGCTCTACGTTATAAACTTCTGTGAAGCACTTGGGGGTTCAAAGTGCTCACCACACATCTAGATAAGTTCCTTAAGGGGTCTAGTTTCCAAAATGGTGTCATTTGTGGGGGGTTTCCACTGTTTAGGCACATCAGGGGCTCTCTAAACGTGACATGGCGTCCGATCTCAATTCCAGCCAATTCTGCATTGAAAAAGTCAAACGGCGCTCCTTCACTTCTAAGTTCTGCGGTGCACCCAAAAAGTGGTTTACCCCCACATATGGGATATTGGCGTATTCAGGAGAAATTGCATAACAAAATTTATGGTTACATTTCTGTTTTTACACTTGTGAAAATAAAAAAAATGGTTCTGAATTAAGATGTTTGCAAAAAAAAGTTAAATGTTTATTTTTTCCTTCCACATGGTTTCAGTTCCTGTGAAGCACGTAAAGGGTTAATAAACTTCTTGAATGTGGTTTTGAGAACCTTGAGGGGTGTAGTTTTTAGAATGGTGTCACACTTGAATATTTTCTATCATATAGACCACTCAAAATGACTTCAAATGTGATGTGGTCCCTAAAAAAAAATGGTGTTGTAAAAATGAGAAATTGCTGGTCAACTTTTAACCCTTATAACTCCCTAACAAAAAAAAAATTTTGTATCCAATATTGTGCTGATGTAAAGTAGACATGTGGGAAATGTTATTTATTAACTATTTTTCATCACATATCTCTCTGATTTAAGGGCATAAAAATACAAAGTTTGAAAATTGCTAAATTTTAAAATTTTTTGCCATATTTCCGTTTTTTTCATAAATAATCGCAAGTAATATCGAAGAAATGTTACCACTAACATGAAGTACAATATGTCACGAAAAAACAATCTCAGAATCAGCGGGATCCGTTGAAGCGTTCCAGAGTTATAACCTCATAAAGTGACAGTGGTCAGAATTGCAAAAATTGGCTCGGTCATTAAGTACCAAATTGGCTCTGTCACTAAGGGGTTAAACAAGATTTTGCACCTTTTTTTTTACTTTGGTCATGGATCCACTGCATGCTCTTTGAACAAGTGAATAGCCTCCCTCAAATGATGCAAAAACTCTGTGGAGCAGCTAACCCTGGCTGGGCCACATCAACAGGTTCAGAGAGAGAAACACAAAAAGGCACACTTAAACCCAAAAATACTCTGTTGCCGAAAATATCAGTTAACAGCAAGTGCTAGTAAAAAGATGGAAAAACACAGGGTATTTGGTTAATACGTTTTTTGCAAAAAATATTTTAAGCCGCTCTACCAAACGTCAAGGTATACCCGTATTAGAGCAGTCCACATTCCCACATTGGATATTTCCTTTCTGAATCCTGCTCATACAGGTTCTATACATATGACCAGGTTTTTAAATACATCAGATCGGGATTCCATACATTAGTTAGGACTGCTCTAATACGGGTACTTTGAAGAACCTAGAATATAAGACATAATTTCAGTTGTTTCACACTTTTTTGTTATGTATATAATTCCACATATGTTAATTCATAGTTTTGATGCCTTCAGTGTGAATGTACAATTTTCATAGTCATAAAAATACAGAAAAATCTTTAAATGAGAAGGTGTGTCCAAACTTATGGTCTGTACTGTATATACCGCGTAAGTAAGGTAACTGTTATGACCTGGTGGTAAGGACAATAATGGACCTGGTGGTTAAGAGCACACGGAATGACCTGATAGTTACTAATAATATAGGACGAGCTCTGAGACGTGGGAACTCTGCTGACCGCAATCCCTAATCCTATCACACACACTAGAAATAGCCGTGGATTGCTCCTAACGCTCCCTATGCAACTCGACACAGCCTAAGAAACTAGCTAGCCCTAAAGATAGAAAAATAAAGCCTACCTTGCCTCAGAGAAATTCCCCAAAGGAAAAGGCAGCCCCCCACATATAATGACTGTGAGTAAAGATGAAAATTACAAACACAGAGATGAAATAGATGTAGCAAAGTGAGGCCCGACTTACTGAACAGACAGAGGATAGGAAAGGTAACTTTGTGGTCAGCACAAAAAACTACAAAAAGACCACGCAGAGGGCGCAAAAAGACCCTCCGCATCCACTCACGGTGCGGAGACGCTCCCTCTGCGTCCCAGAGCTTCCAGCAAGCAAGACAAAAATCAAAATAGCAAGCTGGACAGAAAAATAGCAAACCAGAGAAAAACAAGCAGGAACTTAGCTTCTGCTGGGAAGACAGGTCACAAGAACGATCCAGGAGAGAACTAGACCAATACTGGAACATTGACAGGTGGCATGGAGCAATGATCTAAGTGGAGTTAAATAGAGCAGCCAGCTAACGAATTAACCTTGTCACCTGTGGAAGGAAACTCAGAAGCCGCAGCTCCACTCACAACCACCAGAGGAAGCCCATGGACAGAACCAGCCGAAGTACCATTCATGACCACAGGCGGGAGCTTGACAACAGAATTCACAACAGGTAACATATCTAGCGGGTAAGTATGGACATGAAAAAGTAAACCTTACATTGGTGTCCAAGGATGTAGTGCCATGCTCATCGGTTTGATGAGTTTGGATGGGTTACAGACATCAATTTGTTTTTAAGAAAGATTAGATGGAAAAAATTCTTTAAAACCCATGATTGGGCTGATTGTGAATCCTTGGGGGTTAGAGATGAAGATCTACCAAGTGTGAGGGTTTTCACAGACCTTTTGAGAGAAAATGAGAGACCAATGGATTTGGGCCTGTTCACTGATCTTAATCCTTAAAGTAGGAGAATGCCCCCTCAGATAGGTCATGATAGCATTGAGATCTTTCTGAGATTGGTGGTGGAGGACTTGGAGAGGATAGGCACTATGGGAGACAAATATCACTATGATCTAAATAAAGGAGAAAAGGAAGCACTCAACGGACTGGCCACTAAGACGGACTGTGTGTTTAAACCCTCTGACAAAGGGGGAAACTTGGTGGTTTTAGATCTCAGTCAGTATCAGGCTATATGTGAGAGTATTCTTAAAGATTCATCAACATATGAACTATTGAAAAAGCATCCCACAGGGGATTTTATGAGTGCTCTCAAGCTGTTGTTGACAGAGGCAAAATCTGTTGGGTTAATATCCAAAAATGAGTATGATTTTATGTATCCCAAGTTTCCTGTGTTGGCTGTTTTTTATTCACTGCCAAATGTCTATAAAGGTTTTAGTCTATTGAAAGGCTGCCCAATAGTGGCTGGGATTGACTCAATTACCCAGAATTCAAGTGTTTATATTGATATGATGCTCAGGCCCTTTGTCACCTCGTTACCTTCGTACATTAGAGATTTTTCGGATCTCCTTCTCAAGCAGGAGGATATTATTCTCAGCGATGACATATATTTGGCCTCCATTGATGTAGAGGCCTTATACAGTAATATTTCACATGATAAGTGTTTGCAGGCTGGTAATTTATTTCTTAGATCAATGGGAACACATTTGTCCCATCATAATCAATTTGTTTTTGGACTACCTGAGTTTGTACTAAAGCATAATTTTTTCACGTTTGGCGGCAGGTTCTTCCACCAGCTCAAGGGTACCGCTATGGGGAGCCCCTGTGCTCCCACGTATGCTAACCTTTTCCTTGGCTGGTTGGAGGACCAGTTTGTGTTTGGGGAGGATGAGGCCTTCTGGTGGAAACCCCAGATATTATTTTGGGATAGGTACAGAGATGATGTACTGATTTTTTGGTCAGGTGATGTGGCCTCATTCTCCAATTTTGTGAACGAGCTGAACAACGAGATTGGTCTAAAGTTGACTTATGAGTTTCAATATGTGTCCATTAACATTTTGGATTTAAAAATCTCTAGGAACAACATAGGGCAGATTGTAACTGATACTTTTTATAAGCCTATGGGTACTAATAACCTGCTATGCTGGGAGAGTCACCATCCACACAGCTTGAGAAGGGGAATAACAAGGGGACAATACTTGAGAAGGAACTGCTCAACAGACTCAGCTTTTTTTCCGAAAGGCCAGAGAATTGAGGGACAAATTTGTGGATAGAGGATACCAGCTTGGGGTACTCAATGAGGCCTTTAAATCCTCAAGTACTAAGGAAAGGAGCTCATTGCTTGTTAGTAGAGTTGAGCGACCTTGACCTTTTTAGAGTCGAGCCGGGTTTCGCGAAACCCGACTATCTCAAAAGTCGGGTCGAGTGAAATCGGCCGATTATGACGTAAAGTCGGGATCGACCGAAACACGAAACCCAATGCAAGTCAATGGGGCAGCATAGTCGGCAGTGAGTGGGGGCCAGGAAAACACCTAGAGTGCCCATTTTAATGTCAAAACCATCCATTCTTCTTAATGAAGCTTGTCAAGCGTAATTTACCTTATAATAATTGGAAGGCATTTGAAATTGGGGGTCATTTGGCTAAAGTTGTGGTGGGTAGGGCTGGTTCAAGTAATTAGTGGGCCCAGGAAATCTGGACCACGTCACGGCAGTGGAGCAGGGAGAGGTAAGTATTTCAACTTTGCAAGTGCTGTGAACCTGAGCAAGCAGGGGGGGCCCACTCGTTGGCATTGGCACTGGCACAGGGCCCCTCAAAGTACAGCGGTGTGTTTGCACGGCGGGGGCGCCTCCCACCGGCAGCAACACTTTTGCGTACCATGAGAGGCCCTGTGCCAGTGACGTCGCCAACTAGTATTCCTCCCCCCACCTGATGAAGGAACCTGCACTTTCATCTGCACCTTCCTGTTTGTCCCCGTGTAAGGTGGTATGGTATGCGGGAAGGGGGACCTGACTTTCAGCAGGGTCACAATCTTGCAGTGTAGCGTGCACGGGAAATGTTGCATTATGGGTCAATGTACCAGCAGACTCATCTATCACTGGCTGGGCAATGGGCAGGATGAGGAGGAAACACAGATATAGGCCCAAAGAATAAAGTGGGCTAAATGCAGTTCAAAATTGGTAACACAGGACTAATCAGGGGGCATTGCAGTGGAGGACAACTGGAATGAGAGGCTGAGACAGAGAGCAGGCCCAAATCAGTAAGTAGTCGAAATGCAGTTCAAAATTGGCAACAGTAGTAAACAGGCGGCACAGCTTTGTTCAGTGGAGGAGAACAGCAAGGAGTGGCAGACACCGATAGTAGGCCCCAACCCAACTAGTAGGCCAAATGCAGTCTAACATTAACAACTACTTAACGAGCGCCTGAAAACGGAATTTCAGGACAGGAAACCAGGAGAACAGCAAGGAGCGGCAGACACCGATAGTAGGCCCCAAACCAACTAGTACGCCAAATGCAGTTGTTCCGTTTAACCACAATTTAATGAGAGCCTGAAGATAGAAGTTCAGGAAAGGCAACCTGGAGAACACCTTGGAGTGGAACACACCATCTCTCTACACCCCATACCCAATTTGTAGGTCTAATGCAGCGTAGTTTCCAACAACTACTAAACGAGAGCATGATGATCGAAGCATTGGCGAGGAAACCTGGGGAACACCTTGGAGTGGAACACACCATCTCTCTACAGTGGAACACACCATCTCTCTACACCCCATACCCAATTTGTAGGCCTAATGCAGCGTAGTTTCCAACAACTACTAAACGAGAGCCGGAAGATCGAAGCAATGGAGAGGAAACCTGGGGAACACCTTGGAGTGTAACACACCATCTCTCTACACCCCATACCCAATTTGTAGGCCTAATGCAGCGTAGTTTCCAACAACTACTAAACGAGAGCCGGAAGATCGAAGCAATGGAGAGGAAACCTGGGGAACACCTTGGAGTGTAACACACCATCTCTCTACACCCCATACCCAATTTGTAGGCCTAATGCAGCGTAGTTTCCAACAACTACTAAACGAGAGCCGGAAGATCGAAGCAATGGAGAGGAAACCTGGGGAACACCTTGGAGTGTAACACACCATCTCTCTACACCCCATACCCAATTTGTAGGCCTAATGCAGCGTAGTTTCCAACAACTACTAAACGAGAGCCGGAAGATCGAAGCAATGGAGAGGAAACCTGGGGAACACCTTGGAGTGTAACACACCATCTCTCTACACACCATACCCAATTTGTAGGCCTAATGCAGCGTAGTTTCCAACAACTACTAAACGAGAGCATGATGATCGAAGCATTGGCGAGGAAACCTGGGGAACACCTTGGAGTGGAACACACCATCTCTCTACAGTGGAACACACCATCTCTCTACACCCCATACCCAATTTGTAGGCCTAATGCAGCGTAGTTTCCAACAACTACTAAACGAGAGCCGGAAGATCGAAGCTCAGGAAAGGCAACCTGGAGAACACCTTGGAGTGGAACACACCATCTCTCTACACCCCATACCCAATTTGTAGGCCCAATGCAGCATAGTTTCCAACAACTACTAAACGAGAGCCGGAAGATCGAAGCAATGGAGAGGAAACCTGGGGAACACCTTGGAGTGGAACACACCATCTCTCTACACCCCATACCCAATTTGTAGGCCCAATGCAGCGTAGTTTCCAACAACTACTAAACGAGAGCCGGAAGATCGAAGCTCAGGAAAGGCAACCTGGAAAACACCTTGGAGTGGAACACACCATCTCTCTACACCCCATACCCAATTTGTAGGCCTAATGCAGCGTAGTTTCCAACAACTACTAAACGAGAGCATGATGATCGAAGCATTGGCGAGGAAACCTGGGGAACACCTTGGAGTGGAACACACCATCTCTCTACACCCCATACCCAATTTGTAGGCCCAATGCAGCGTAGTTTCCAACAACTACTAAACGAGAGCCGGAAGATCGAAGCTCAGGAAAGGCAACCTGGGGAACACCTTGGAGTGTAACAAACCCTCTCTCTACACCACGGAAGGGCTGATTCTTAGGAAGGAAGGCTGTCGGAAAGAAGCAGGGCACGTCCGAGGGTGATTATATTCTTATTAGGTATATACTCACCCTCGGACGCGCCCTGCTTCTTTATTTGTAATGAATGTTTATTTGCAATGTGGTTTTGACTTACTCTATTTTTTTGGTAAATAATGATTTTATTATTTTCATTGTTTTGCATCTTCTTGACAATAATATAAAGAAGACGCGACAGGACAACACTCGGTGGATGCCATATCTGTGTTTAAAATTGAAAAAACCTTTCAGTTAACTACTTGCAGGAGAAAGTTATTGTAGCTGGTGGCCATTTTTAGTACTGTACCAGATTTTTGTTGTATGTGTTTGTTTTTAATGTTAAAATGTCTGCATTTGATATCTCTCCAGTATTTTCTTTTTTATAAGCAAAATACTTATTTTTATATTTTCTGATGTTGGTTCCAGGGGTACACGGGCAGCAGTGGTGTGGTCAGTGGAGGCCTAGTGGAAGGAGTGACCGCAGACAGGCATCGAAGGCCTAAAATAATAACACATGGCTGTAGGCAATTTTAAATTGGTTCCAGGGGTACACGGGCAGCAGTGGTGTGGTCAGTGGAGGCCTAGTGGAAGGAGTGACCGCAGACAGGCATCGAAGGCCTAAAATAATAACACATGGCTGTAGGCAATTTTAAATTGGTTACAGGGGTACACGGGCAGCAGTGGTGTGGTCAGTGGAGGCCTAGTGGAAGGAGTGACCGCAGACAGGCATCGAAGGCCTAAAATAATAACACATGGCTGTAGGCAATTTTAAATTGGTTCCAGGGGTACACGGGCAGCAGTGGTGTGGTCAGTGGAGGCCTAGTGGAAGGAGTGACCGCAGACAGGCATCGAAGGCCTAAAATAATAACACATGGCTGTAGGCAATTTTAAATTGGTTACAGGGGTACACGGGCAGCAGTGGTGTGGTCAGTGGAGGCCTAGTGGAAGGAGTGACCGCAGACAGGCATCGAAGGCCTAAAATAATAACACATGGCTCTAGGCAATTTTAAATTGGTTCCAGGGGTACACGGGCAGCAGTGGTGTGGTCAGTGGAGGCCTAGTGGAAGGAGTGACCGCAGACAGGCATCGAAGGCCTAAAATAATAACACATGGCTGTAGGCAATTTTAAATTGGTTACAGGGGAACACGGGCAGCAGTGGTGTGGTCAGTGGAGGCCTAGTGGAAGGAGTGACCGCAGACAGGCATCGAAGGCCTGAAATAATAACACATGGCTGTAGGCAATTTTAAATTGGTTCCAGGGGTACACGGGCAGCAGTGGTGTGGTCAGTGGAGGCCTAGTGGAAGGAGTCACCGCAGACAGGCATCGAAGGCCTAAAATAATAACACATGGCTGTAGGCAATTTTAAATTGGTTCCAGGGGTACACGGGCAGCAGTGGTGTGGTCAGTGGAGGCCTAGTGGAAGGAGTGACCGCAGACAGGCATCGAAGGCCTAAAATAATAACACATGGCTGTAGGCAATTTTAAATTGGTTACAGGGGTACACGGGCAGCAGTGGTGTGGTCAGTGGAGGCCTAGTGGAAGGAGTGACCGCAGACAGGCATCGAAGGCCTAAAATAATAACACATGGCTGTAGGCAATTTTAAATTGGTTCCAGGGGTACACGGGCAGCAGTGGTGTGGTCAGTGGAGGCCTAGTGGAAGGAGTGACCGCAGACAGGCATCGAAGGCCTAAAATAATAACACATGGCTGTAGGCAATTTTAAATTGGTTACAGGGGTACACGGGCAGCAGTGGTGTGGTCAGTGGAGGCCTAGTGGAAGGAGTCACCGCAGACAGGCATCGAAGGCCTAAAATAATAACACATGGCTGTAGGCAATTTTAAATTGGTTCCAGGGGTACACGGGCAGCAGTGGTGTGGTCAGTGGAGGCCTAGTGGAAGGAGTGACCGCAGACAGGCATCGAAGGCCTAAAATAATAACACATGGCTGTAGGCAATTTTAAATTGATTCCAGGGGTACACGGGCAGCAGTGGTGTTGTCAGTGGAGGCCTAGTGGAAGGAGTGACCGCAGACAGGCATCGAAGGCCTAAAATAATAACACATGGCTGTAGGCAATTTTAAATTGGTTACAGGGGTACACGGGCAGCAGTGGTGTGGTCAGTGGAGGCCTAGTGGAAGGAGTGACCACAGACAGGCATCGAAGGCCTAACATAACAAAAATGTCAATACAATGGTATTGTCAGTGGCAGGCATTGAAGGATGTCAGCGCATAGACTAAACATTGGTGGAGCTGTGAGATAATTTTGCAAGTGGTAGAGCACTGTTTGAGCTGGGGTGGGGGGAAACTGTCTTGTGGCCGGCGGTACAGGCCCAGGGCCCCTCATATTACAACGGTGTGTCTGACGTTGGGTGCGCACCACCACCGCCACAGACACTTTATTGTACTAGGAGGGACCCAGTGGCAGTGCCGTCGACCAAAAGCGGGCTCACCCACCTCTTCAGACAAACTGCACTCTCACGGGTGCTGTCGCCAAGTGTCGATACCACGGCCCCGTGTGGGGAGTTTGGCCATTTAGTGAGGTGTAAACATGTCGTATGCTGGACAATCAGGTGCAGAAAATTACGAGATTGGAAAAGGCATTCAGAATAGTCCACAGGCAAGACCTTTTCATAGGAAAGCTAGGTGTCAGCCGGGCAAGGTGGGGCAAAAGATTTCGAAATCCAGTTGTGGTTCATTTTAATGAAGGTTAGATCATCTACATTTTGGGTAGTCAGACGAGTCCTTTTTTCTGTTAGTATTGAACCTGCAGCACTGAATACTCTTTCTGATAGGACACTAGCTGCCGGGCAAGCAAGCTCCTGCAATGCATATTCTGCCAATTCTGGCCAGGTGTCTAATTTTGATGCCCAGTAATCAAATGGGAATGACAGTTGAGGGAGAATTGGTTCCAGGGGTACACGGGCAGCAGTGGTGTGGTCAGTGGAGGCCTAGTGGAAGGAGTGACCGCAGACAGGCATCGAAGGCCTAAAATAATAACACATGGCTGTAGGCAATTTTAAATTGGTTACAGGGGAACACGGGCAGCAGTGGTGTGGTCAGTGGAGGCCTAGTGGAAGGAGTGACCGCAGACAGGCATCGAAGGCCTGAAATAATAACACATGGCTGTAGGCAATTTTAAATTGGTTCCAGGGGTACACGGGCAGCAGTGGTGTGGTCAGTGGAGGCCTAGTGGAAGGAGTCACCGCAGACAGGCATCGAAGGCCTAAAATAATAACACATGGCTGTAGGCAATTTTAAATTGGTTCCAGGGGTACACGGGCAGCAGTGGTGTGGTCAGTGGAGGCCTAGTGGAAGGAGTGACCGCAGACAGGCATCGAAGGCCTAAAATAATAACACATGGCTGTAGGCAATTTTAAATTGGTTACAGGGGTACACGGGCAGCAGTGGTGTGGTCAGTGGAGGCCTAGTGGAAGGAGTGACCGCAGACAGGCATCGAAGGCCTAAAATAATAACACATGGCTGTAGGCAATTTTAAATTGGTTCCAGGGGTACACGGGCAGCAGTGGTGTGGTCAGTGGAGGCCTAGTGGAAGGAGTGACCGCAGACAGGCATCGAAGGCCTAAAATAATAACACATGGCTGTAGGCAATTTTAAATTGGTTACAGGGGTACACGGGCAGCAGTGGTGTGGTCAGTGGAGGCCTAGTGGAAGGAGTCACCGCAGACAGGCATCGAAGGCCTAAAATAATAACACATGGCTGTAGGCAATTTTAAATTGGTTCCAGGGGTACACGGGCAGCAGTGGTGTGGTCAGTGGAGGCCTAGTGGAAGGAGTGACCGCAGACAGGCATCGAAGGCCTAAAATAATAACACATGGCTGTAGGCAATTTTAAATTGATTCCAGGGGTACACGGGCAGCAGTGGTGTTGTCAGTGGAGGCCTAGTGGAAGGAGTGACCGCAGACAGGCATCGAAGGCCTAAAATAATAACACATGGCTGTAGGCAATTTTAAATTGGTTACAGGGGTACACGGGCAGCAGTGGTGTGGTCAGTGGAGGCCTAGTGGAAGGAGTGACCACAGACAGGCATCGAAGGCCTAACATAACAAAAATGTCAATACAATGGTATTGTCAGTGGCAGGCATTGAAGGATGTCAGCGCATAGACTAAACATTGGTGGAGCTGTGAGATAATTTTGCAAGTGGTAGAGCACTGTTTGAGCTGGGGTGGGGGGAAACTGTCTTGTGGCCGGCGGTACAGGCCCAGGGCCCCTCATATTACAACGGTGTGTCTGACGTTGGGTGCGCACCACCACCGCCACAGACACTTTATTGTACTAGGAGGGACCCAGTGGCAGTGCCGTCGACCAAAAGCGGGCTCACCCACCTCTTCAGACAAACTGCACTCTCACGGGTGCTGTCGCCAAGTGTCGATACCACGGCCCCGTGTGGGGAGTTTGGCCATTTAGTGAGGTGTAAACATGTCGTATGCTGGACAATCAGGTGCAGAAAATTACGAGATTGGAAAAGGCATTCAGAATAGTCCACAGGCAAGACCTTTTCATAGGAAAGCTAGGTGTCAGCCGGGCAAGGTGGGGCAAAAGATTTCGAAATCCAGTTGTGGTTCATTTTAATGAAGGTTAGATCATCTACATTTTGGGTAGCCAGACGAGTCCTTTTTTCTGTTAGTATTGAACCTGCAGCACTGAATACTCTTTCTGATAGGACACTAGCTGCCGGGCAAGCAAGCTCCTGCAATGCATATTCTGCCAATTCTGGCCAGGTGTCTAATTTTGATGCCCAGTAATCAAATGGGAATGACAGTTGAGGGAGAACATCGATAAGGGATGAAAAATAGTTTGTAACCATACTGGACAAATGTTGTCTCCTGTCACTTTGAATTGATGCTGCAGTACCTGTCCTGTCTGCGGTCATAGCAAAATCACTCCACAACCTGGTCAGAAAACCCCTCTGGCCAACGCCACTTCTGATTTCTGCCCCTCTAACTCCTCTGGTCTGCTGGCCCCTGCAGCTCGTGTGAGAACGATCACGGGCGCTGTGTGCAGGGAATGCCAGAAGCAAACGGTCAACAAGAGTTGATTGTTTGGTTGCTAATATTAGTTCCAAGTTCTCATGTGGCATTATATTTTGCAATTTGCCTTTATAGCGAGGATCAAGGAGGCAGGCCAACCAGTAATCGTCATCGTTCATCATTTTAGTTATGCGTGTGTCCCTTTTGAGGATACGTAAGGCATAATCCGCCATGTGGGCCAAAGTTCCAGTTCTCAAATCTGCGGTTGTGCTTGGTTGAGGGGCAGTTTCAGGCAAATCCACGTCACTTGTGTCCCTCAAAAAACCAGAACCCGGCCTTGCCGCGCCACCAATTTCCAGTGGCCCCGGAAAAGCTTCCTCATTAAAAATATAATCATCCCCATCATCCTCCTCGTCCTCCTCCTCCTCTTCGCCCGCTACCTCGTCCTGTACACTGCCCTGGCCAGACAATGGCTGACTGTCATCAAGGCTTTCCTCTTCCTCAGCTGCAGACGCCTGATCCTTTATGTGCGTCAAACTTTGCATCAGCAGACGCATTAGGGGGATGCTCATGCTTATTATGGCGTTGTCTGCACTAACCAGCCGTGTGCATTCCTCAAAACACTGAAGGACTTGGCACATGTCTTGAATCTTCTACCACTGCACACCTGACAACTCCATGTCTGCCATCCTACTGCCTGCCCGTTTATGTGTATCCTCCCACAAAAACATAACAGCCCGCCTCTGTTCACACAGTCTTTGAAGCATGTGCAGTGTTGAGTTCCACCTTGTTGCAACGTCTATGATTAGGCGATGCTGGGGAAGGTTCAAAGAACGCTGATAGGTCTGCATACGGCTGGAGTGTACGGGCGAACGGCGGATATGTGAGCAAAGTCCACGCACTTTGAGGAGCAGGTCGGATAACCCCGGATAACTTTTCAGGAAGCACTGCACCACCAGGTTTAAGGTGTGAGCCAGGCAAGGAATGTGTTTCAGTTGGGAAAGGGAGATGGCAGCCATGAAATTCCTTCCGTTATCACTCACTACCTTGCCTGCCTCAAGATCTACAGTGCCCAGCCACGACTGCGTTTCTTTCTGCAAGAACTCGGACAGAACTTCCGCGGTGTGTCTGTTGTCGCCCAAACACTTCATAGCCAATACAGCCT
Source organism: Ranitomeya imitator (assembly GCF_032444005.1). Classification (NCBI taxonomy): domain Eukaryota; kingdom Metazoa; phylum Chordata; class Amphibia; order Anura; family Dendrobatidae; genus Ranitomeya; species Ranitomeya imitator. Next base: position 467,473,183 of record NC_091287.1, on the reverse strand, counting down.
GCTGACGTTTGCCAGTAGCTGCCCCATAATGGGAGACCTGGTGTGCAACAGTGGCAGCTGCGGATGGAGTGGTTGTGCGACTGCGGTCTGTGGACGAGCTCTCGCTTCTGCAGGAGGACGAAGAGGAGGAGGAGGGGGTGTGAACGGCTACAGCCAATTGTTTCCTAGACCGTGGGCTAGGCAGAACTGTCCCAAACTTGCTGTCCCCGGTGGACCCTGCATCCACCACATTTACCCAGTGTGCCGTGATGGACATGTAACGTCCCTGGCCATGCCTACTGGTCCATGCATCTGTTGTCAGGTGCATCTTTGTGCTCACAGATTGCCTGAGTGCATGGACGATGCGCTCTTTAACATGCTGGTGGAGGGCTGGGATGGCTTTTCTGGAAAAAAAGTGTCGACTGGGTAGCTCGTAGCGTGGTACAGCGTAGTCCATCAGGGCTTTGAAAGCTTCGCTTTCAACTAACCGGTAGGGCATCATCTCTAACGAGATTAGTCTAGCTATGTGTGCGTTCAAACCCTGTGTACGCGGATGCGAGGCTAAGTACTTCCTTTTTCTAACCATAGTCTCATGTAGGGTGAGCTGGACTGGAGAGCTGGAGTTCGTGGAACTAGCGGGGGTGCCGGTGGACATGGCAGACTGAGAGACGGTGGGAGATGGTATTGTTGCCACCGGTGCCCTAGATGCAGTGTTTCCTACTACGAAACTGGTGATTCCCTGACCCTGACTGCTTTGGCCTGGCAAAGAAACCTGCACAGATACTGCAGGTGGTGCGGAAAATGGTGGCCCTACACTGCCGGAAGGGATGTTGCGTTGCTGACTAGCTTCATTGGCCGAGGGTGCTACAACCTTAAGGGACGTTTGGTAGTTAGTCCAGGCTTGCAAATGCATGGTGGTTAAATGTCTATGCATGCAACTTGTATTGAGACTTTTCAGATTCTGTCCTCTGCTTAAGGTAGTTGAACATTTTTGACAGATGACTTTGCGCTGATCAATTGGATGTTGTTTAAAAAAATGCCAGACTGCACTCTTTCTAGCATCGGATACCTTTTCAGGCATTGCAGACTGAGCTTTAACCGGATGGCCACGCTGTCCTCCAACAGGTTTTGGCTTTGCCACGCGTTTTGGGCAAGATACGGGCCCGGCAGATGGAACCTGTTGCGATGTTGATGCCTGCTGCGGCCCCTCCTCCTCCGCTTCAGAACTGCTGCTGCCTGCACCCTGTTCCCCCAATGGCTGCCAATCGGGGTCAAGAACTGGGTCATCTATTACCTCTTCTTGTAGCTCGTGTGCAACTTCGTCTGTGTCACCGTGTCGGTCGGTGGTATAGCGTTCGTGATGGGGCAACATAGTCTCATCAGGGTCTGATTCTTGATCAGCACCCTGCGAGGGCAATGTTGTGGTCTGAGTCAAAGGACCAGCATAGTAGTCTGGCTGTGGCTGTGCATCAGTGCACTCCATGTCAGATTCAACTTGTAATGGGCATGGACTGTTAACTGCTTCACTTTCTAAGCCAGGGACGGTATGTGTAAAGAGCTCCATGGAGTAACCCGTTGTGTCGCCTGCTGCATTCTTCTCTGTTGTTGTTTTTCCTGAAGAGGACAAGGAAGCGACTTGTCCCTGACCGTGAACATCCACTAACGACGCGCTGCTTTGACATTTACCAGTTTCACGAGAGGAGGCAAAAGAGCTAGAGGCTGAGTCAGCAAGATAAGCCAAAACTTGCTCTTGCTGCTCCGGCTTTAAAAGCGGTTTTCCTACTCCCAGAAAAGGGAGCGTTCGAGGCCTTGTGTAGCCAGACGACGAACCTGGCTCCACAGCTCCAGACTTAGGTGCAATATTTTTTTCCCACGACCAGCTGATGCTCCACCACTACCACTACCCTCATTACCAGCTGACAATGAACGCCCCCGGCCACGACCTCTTCCACCATACTTCCTCATTGTTTTAAAAACGTAAACAAACTAACGGTATTTGTTGCTGTCACACAAATTACACGGTGAGCTATAACTTCAGTATGATTTAGCTACCCCTTTACAGGTGAGTGAGACCACAACGAAAATCAGGCACAATGTTACACACTCTGTTGTTGGTGGCAACAAATGAGAGAGATGCCACACACGCAGGACTGTCACTGAAGCACAAATGTAAATATTAATCTCCCACTGATTTGATTTTTTTTTTTTTTAAGGGAGACTTTAGGAAAAAAAAATAATAGAATAAAATGATTTTTTGAGGAAGAATTTAGAAACCAAATAAAATAAAATGATTTTTTCAGGGAGAATTTAGAAAACAAATAAAACAAAAAAAGGCTTTCTATGGCCCACTGAGTGAGAGATGACGCACACAGGAGTCAGGAGTGGCACACAAGCCCAGAGGCCAATATTTATCTCCCACTGATTGATGTAGTGATTTTTTCAGGTAGATTTTGGAACCCAAATCAAGCTAAAAAAAATAATAGGCTTTCTATGGCCCACAATTGGAGAGAGAGAGAGAGATGGCACACCCAGGAGTCAAGACTGGCACACAAGCAGAAAGGGCAATATTAATCTCCCACTGATTTGTTTTTTTTGTTTTTTTTTTCAGGGAGACTTTAGGAAAAAAAAATAGAATAAAATGATTTTTTGAGGAAGAATTTAGAAACCAAAGAAAATAAAATGATTTTTTCAGGGAGAATTTAGAAAAGAAATAAAACAAAAAAAGGCTTTCTATGGCCCACTGAGTGAGAGATGACGCACACAGGAGTCAGGAGTGGCACACAAGCCCAGAGGCCAATATTTATCTCCCACTGATTGATGTAGTGATTTTTTCAGGTAGATTTTGGAACCCAAATCAAGCTAAAAAAATAATAGGCTTTCTATGGCCCACAATTGGAGAGAGAGAGAGAGAGATGGCACACCCAGGAGTAAAGACTGGTACACAAGCAGAAAGGGCAATATTAATCTCCCACTGATTTGTTTTTTTTTTGTTTTTTTTTTCAGGGAGACTTTAGGAAAAAAAAAAATAGAATAAAATGATTTTTTCAGGAAGAATTTAGAAACCAAAGAAAATAAAATGATTTTTTCAGGGAGAATTTAGAAAACAAATAAAACAAAAAAAGGCTTTCTATGGCCCACTGAGTGAGAGATGACGCACACAGGAGTCAGGAGAGGCACACAAGCCCAGAGGCCAATATTTATCTCCCACTGATTGATGTAGTGATTTTTTCAGGTAGATTTTGGAACCCAAATCAAGCTAAAAAAAATAATAGGCTTTCTATGGCCCACAATTGGAGAGAGAGAGAGAGATGGCACACCCAGGAGTCAAGACTGGCACACAAGCAGAAAGGGCAATATTAATCTCCCACTGATTTGTTTTTTTTTGTTTTTTTTTCAGGGAGACTTTAGGAAAAAAAAAAATAGAATAAAATGATTTTTTGAGGAAGAATTTAGAAACCAAAGAAAATAAAATGATTTTTTCAGGGAGAATTTAGAAAAGAAATAAAACAAAAAAAGGCTTTCTATGGCCCACTGAGTGAGAGATGACGCACACAGGAGTCAGGAGTGGCACACAAGCCCAGAGGCCAATATTTATCTCCCACTGATTGATGTAGTGATTTTTTCAGGTAGATTTTGGAACCCAAATCAAGCTAAAAAAATAAAAGGCTTTCTATGGCCCACAATTGGAGAGAGAGAGAGAGAGATGGCACACCCAGGAGTCAAGACTGGCACACAAGCAGAAAGGGCAATATTAATCTCCCACTGATTTGTTTTTTTTTTTTTTTTTTCTGTGAGACTTTAGGAAAAAAAAAATAGAATAAAATGATTTTTTCAGGAAGAATTTAGAAACCAAAGAAAATAAAATGATTTTTTCAGGGAGAATTTAGAAAACAAATAAAACAAAAAAAGGCTTTCTATGGCCCACTGAGTGAGAGATGACGCACACAGGAGTCAGGAGTGGCACACAAGCCCAGAGGCCAATATTTATCTCCCACTTTTTTTTTTTTGTTCCAGGGAAAATTTATAAACCCAATAAAAAAAATAATAAATAGGCTTTCTATGGCCCACTATCTGAGAGACAGAGAGAGATGGCACGCTTAGGACTGGCACACAAGCCCAAAGGCCAATATTAATCTCCCTTTTTTTAAGGGAGAATTTATAAAACCAAAAAAAAAAAAATAAATAGGCTTTCTATGGCCCACTATTTGTGAGAGAGATGGCACGCTCAGGACTGGCACACAAGCCCAGAGGCCAATAATATAATAATAATAATTTTATTTATATAGCGCCAACATATTCCGCAGCGCTTTACAAATTATAGAGGGGACTTGTACAGACAATAGACATTACAGCATAACAGAAATACAGTTCAAAACAGATACCAGGAGGAGTGAGGGCCCTGCTCGCAAGCTTACAAACTATGGGGAAAAGGGGAGACACGAGAGGTGGATGGTAACAATTGCTTTAGTTATTCGGACCAGCTATAGTGTAAGGCTCAGGTGTTCATGTAAAGCTGCATGAACCAGTTACCTGCCTAAGTATGTAGCAGTACAGACACAGAGGGCTAATACTGCAATATTACGGCCAATATTAATCTCCCACTTTTTTTTTTTTTTCCAGGGAAAATTTATAAACCCATTAAAGAAAAAATAAATAAATAGGCTTTCTATGGCCCACTATCTGAGAGAGAGAGATGGCACGCTTAGGACTGGCACACAAGCCCAAAGGCCAATATTAATCTCCCACTGATTGATTTATTGATTTTTTCAGGTAGAATTTAGAACCCAAATAAAGCAAAAAAAAAAAATGGGCTTTCTATGGCCCACTGAGTGAGTGATGATGCACACAGGAGTCAGGAGTGGCACACAAGCCCTGAGGCCAATATTTTTCTCCCACTGATTGATGTAGTGATTTTTTCAGGTAGATTTTATAACCCAAATCAAGCAAAAAAATAAATAGGCTTTCTATGGCCCACTGAGTGAGAGATGACACAGACAGGGATGGCACTCTAGCAGAAATGTCAATCTTAATCTCCCACAAAAAAAAAAAAAAAAACAGGGAGTGTCCTTCAATTACTATCTCCCTGCAGTAATCTCAGCCAGGTATGGCAGGCAGCAATAAGGAGTGGACTGATGCACAAATTAAATAAAAAGTGTGTACAAACCAAAAAGATAGCTGTGCAGAAAGGAAGGAACAAGAGGATTTGTGCTTTGAAAAAAGCTGTTGGTTTGCACAGCGGCGTACACACAGCAATGCAGCTATCAGGGAGCCTTGTAGGGCAGCCCAATGAGCTACAGCGCTGAGGGAAAAAAAAAAAATGTAGCTTCCACTGTCCCTGCACACCGAAGGTGGTGTTGGGCAGTGGAAATCGCTACAGCACAAGCGGTTTGGTGGTTAATGGACCCTGCCTAACGCTATCCCTGCTTCTGACGAAGCGGCAGCAACCTCTCCCTAAGCTCAGATCAGCAGCAGTAACATGGCGGTTGGCGGGAACGCCCCTTTATAGCCCCTGTGACGCCGCAGACAGCAAGCCAATCACTGCAATGCCCTTCTCTAAGATGGTGGGGACCAGGACCTATGTCATCACGCTGCCCACACTCTGCGTTTACCTTCATTGGCTGAGAAATGGCGCTTTTCGCGTCATTGAAACGCGACTTTGGCGCGAAAGTCGCGTCCCGCATGGCCGACCCCGCACAGGGGTCGGATCGGGTTTCATGAAACCCGACTTTGCCAAAAGTCGGCGACTTTTGAAAATGAACGACCCGTTTCGCTCAACCCTACTGGTTAGTAAGACTAAAGAGGAGGAAGGAGATAATCTGAGGATCATAGGTACTTTTGATGATCAATCACATGAGATTAATAATGTAATCCGGAAATATTGGGATATCCTGAAAATGGATCCGGATTTGTGTGATATAATTCTTGATACCCCATCAATTACATACAGAAGGAGGCGATCAATCAAGGACCAATTAGTTCACAGTGCCTTCTTTCCTCAAAAATAGTCTTCTACCTGGTTGGAGAATAGGCATAACGGTACCTTTAAATGTGGGAAGTGCAAGTTCTGCAAGCATGTCTCCAGGATCTATACTTTTACTAGTTCCCACATGAAAAAGGAATATGATATGAGGCACTTTGCGAACTGTAAAACGAAGAGCGTTATCTACCTATTCCAGTGTAGCTGCCCTAAGGATTATGTGGGAAAGACAAAACGGAAGCTACGCAGAGGGGTGAAGGAGCATATAGGGGACATTTTGAATGAACGTGATACTTCAAATCATGTTAGGAGCGTGCATGGAGGTGACTTGAGCTGTTTTGTGTTCTCTGTGAACGAAGTGGTTACACCGTCAGTGCGAAGAGGGGATTGGGATCGCCTAATCCTTCAAAAAAGAGGCAAAGTGGATTTTTTTACATGAAAAGTATAAAACCACAGGGCTTAAATGACCAATTGCAATCTGGTTTCTTTGTGTTAAGGAATTTTTTGGCCTATTACCCTAGTTAGTCCCTTATGGATGTAAATCCTTTGATACATTGCTCTTAATTGAGTTTGGTCAGTATTGGTTATTACTCTTTATCACATCATATTTATATATTTTGTAAATTTATGTTTTTTCGGCCTGAAAAGTTAATGGGGTTTGGTTCCCAAAAGCAATTTTCTGACATTAGTTTATGGTATCCGTATAGAATGAAGCGCAAATAAGAGAATAAGATACTGTGTAGCGCCTCCTTGTTACGGGACGTATCAGCGTTCCACCCATCGCTCATTTTAGCTGTAGAATGTAGCATATATGCGGCCGGGAGAAGGAAAGCAAGTGTATTTGAGCATGCGCAGTGTGGAACGCAGTTGTGTTCCATATATCGGAAGTGGTTTACCATGGTACAGCGCGGGACCCTTCATTGCGTGAACCCGGAAGTAGTGAAGCCAGCGGGCATCACAGAGAGCCGATATGTCAGAAACCATGAGGAGGTTAGTGTGTGTATATAAGGCTAAGATAAGCACCAGGAATACAAGGCTGATTGAGACGAGCGGTTTGGGATGGACATCGTTCCCTACTGTTATCAAGGGCACACTCCTCCAATCTAGTGTGATCCTTACCCTTCTAACTCTAAGTTCAGATAAGTTTTTAATGATTTAATGCAAAGTATGTCTCCTGATGAACCGACCTCGGGTAGACGCGTCGAGATGAACATGCTTGATAATTATGCTAATTAAGATATACTATATTATGAGAGAATTGTCATTAATGTAACCATTTGAATTGTTTGCGCTGTGAACCTGGTGCCCAATCTGGTATATTTGTATCTAAACCTACCATTATAAGAAACGGCATACCGTTCCAATGTTTGTATGTCCCCCCTGGATAAAGCTTATAGGGAGTACTATGGGTAGACGACGATGAACGGGGGCACCAATTGCACAGGATTATAGGGTGCCAACCTCCGCAGGCAGATAGGGCAAACCTAGGTACAGTGTATAATTTTATTCCCCAGTGTTTATCAGCATACCGGATTTTGGGAATAGGTGCAATAATATTAAGTGTGTATTATAACTTAAAACACAATATTGCACGGGGCAATGTGCAATACATTTGAGCACATGTTTTCAACTGATGTTGATGACAATCTTATATATTTGTTTGTCTGAATTGTATGGTCTGCTGTTTAATTTGCTGTCTTTTCATACACGACAGGGCCCATTATAGTGAATTAGGTAGAGTCTACATTAAGCAGGGGGCGCCACTCTGCAGGATTTAGGGTGCCAACCTCTGCGGCAAGGTAGGGTACAGATAATCTGTTAATTAGGGATACTGTGCACTCTGTATCTTTCAGCCAAACAACAGGCATCGTCTGAAGGTTGTATGTGTTATGTGGTTGTCATTTTAATTGAGTAATTTATTAAATGTTAAGTTTTATTGGGTATATTTAGTTTATTTTGTGTATATAGTGCTTTATGTTGGTGAAAAATTTGGATTTATTGGCACTTATATTTTAATTTCTGTGAAAGTGAGACACTACAACCACATAGACCTTTCAATTGTGCCATTGACTTAGTTCCTGGGTCTAAACTTTCCAAGGCTCGTTTAATCTGTCCTGGCCCAAGCGCCAAGCCATGAAGGAGTATATTGCAGGACAAAAAGGCCAATATGCCCTTTGCAGAGACTCTCTCTGCAAAGGGCATATTGGCCCTTTTGCCCTGCCTTTAGCCGCTGGTTTTTTCGTTAAGAAAAAAGATGGTCTTTGCGGCAATGTCTCAACTTTCGGGAACTCAACAAGATTACCGTGAGAAACACGTATCAACTCCCCCTCATTACAGATCTGTGTAATCAACTCTCGGGGGCCAAATAGTGGAGCCCAAGATCGCTCTGCCTGTTGGGTTTTCTGAGGAGCATGACAAGTTTGCTGTTTTTAGGGAGGCCTGTAAGCTATGCTTTAAGTTACATCTTCACTCCTCAGGAACTGAAGAGTAAGGAGTGGGTATCGTAATTTTGATCCTTCAGGGATATACAGGTCCTTCTCAAAAAATTAGCATATAGTGTTAAATTTCATTATTTACCATAATGTAATGATTACAATTAAACTTTCATATATTATAGATTCATTATCCACCAACTGAAATGTGTCAGGTCTTTTATTGTTTTAATACTGATGATTTTGGCATACAACTCCTGATAACCCAAAAAACCTGTCTCAATAAATTAGCATATTTCACCCATCCAATCAAATAAAAGTGTTTTTTAATAACAAACAAAAAAACCATCAAATAATAATGTTCAGTTATGCACTCAATACTTGGTCGGGAATCCTTTGGCAGAAATGACTGCTTCAATGCGGCGTGGCATGGAGGCAATCAGCCTGTGACACTGCTGAGATGTTATGGAGGCCCAGGATGCTTCAATAGCGGCCTTAAGCTCATCCAGAGTGTTGGGTCTTGCGTCTCTCAACTTTCTCTTCACAATATCCCACAGATTCTCTATGGGGTTCAGGTCAGGAGAGTTGGCAGGCCAATTGAGCACAGTAATACCATGGTCAGTAAACCATTTACCAGTGGTTTTGGCACTGTGAGCAGGTGCCAGGTCGTGCTGAAAAATGAAATCTTCATCTCCATAAAGCATTTCAGCCGATGGAAGCATGAAGTGCTCCAAAATCTCCTGATAGCTAGCTGCATTGACCCTGCCCTTGATGAAACACAGTGGACCAACACCAGCAGCTGACATGGCACCCCACACCATCACTGACTATGGGTACTTGACACTGGACTTCAGGCATTTTGGCATTTCCTTCTCCCCAGTCTTCCTCCAGACTCTGGCACCTTGATTTCCGAATGACATGCAAAATTTGCTTTCATCAGAAAAAAGTACTTGGGACCACTTAGCAACAGTCCAGTGCTGCTTCTCTGTAGCCCAGGTCAGGCGCCTCTGCCGCTGTTTATGGTTCAAAAGTGGCTTTACCTGGGGAATGCGGCACCTGTAGCCCATTTCCTGCACACGCCTGTGCACGGTGGCTCTGGATGTTTCCACACCAGACTCAGTCCACTGCTTCCTCAGGTTCCCCAAGGTCTGGAATCGGTCCTTCTCCACAATCTTCCTCAGGGTCCGGTCTCCTCTTCTCGTTGTACAGCGTTTTCTGCCACATTGTTTCCTTCCAACAGACTTACCATTGAGGTGCCTTGATACAGCACTCTGGGAACAGCCTATTTGTTGAGAAATTTCTTTCTGGGTCTTACCCTCTTGCTTGAGGGTGTCAATGATGGCCTTCTTGACATCTGTCAGGTCGCTAGTCTTACCCATGATGGGGGTTTTGAGTAATGAACCAGGCAGGGAGTTTATAAAAGCCTCAGGTATCTTTTGCATGTGTTTAGAGTTAATTAGTTGATTCAGAAGATTAGGGTAATAGGTCGTTTAGAGAACCTTTTCTTGATATGCTAATTTATTGAGACAGGTTTTTTGGGTTATCAGGAGTTGTATGCCAAAATCATCAGTATTAAAACAATAAAAGACCTGACAAATTTCAGTTGGTGGATAATGAATCTATAATATATGAAAGTTTAATTGTAATTAGTGTTGAGCGATACCGTCCGATACTTGAAAGTATCGGTATCGGATAGTATCGGCCGATACCCGAAAAATATCGGATATCGCCGATACCGATATCCGATACCAATACAAGTCAATGGGACATCAAGTATCGGAAGGTATTCTCATGGTTCCCAGGGTCTGAAGGAGAGGAAACTCTCCTTCAGGCCCTGGGATCCATAGGGATGTGTAAAATAAAGAATTAAAATAAAAAATATTGATATATTTACCTCTCCGGCGGCCCCTGAACTCAGCGCGGGTAACCGGCAGGCTTCTTTGTTCAAAATCAGCGCTTTTAGGACCTGAGAATCACGTCCCGGCTTCTGATTGGTCGTGGACCTCCCATGTGACCGCCACGCAACCAATCACAAGCCGTGACGTCATTCGCAGGTCCTTAACGCGCTCATTTTTTAAAAATGAGCGCGGTAATGACTTTCAAAGACGTAGCGGCTTGTGATTGGTCGCGGCCACGCGACCAATCACAAGCCGCTACGTCTTTGAAAGCCATTAACGCGCTCATTTTTAAAAATGAGCGCGTTAATAGCTTGCGGTGACGTCGCGGCTTGTGATTGGTAGCGTGGCCGCGACCAATCACAAGCCGCTATGTCTTTGAAAGTCATTAACGCGCTCATTTTTAAAAATGAGCGCGTTAATAGCTTGCGGTGACGTCGCGGCTTGTGATTGGTCGCGTGGCCGCGACCAATCACAAGCCGCTACGTCTTTGAAAGTCATTAACGCGCTCATTTTTAAAAATGAGCGCGTTAATAGCTTGCGGTGACGTCGCGGCTTGTGATTGGTTGCGGCCACGCGACCAATCACAAGCCGCTACGTCTTTGAAAGTCATTACCGCGCTCATTTTTAAAAATGAGCGCGTTAATAGCTTGCGGTGACGTCGCGGCTTGTGTTTGGTCGCGTGGCGGTCACATGGGCGGCCCGCGACCAATCAGAAGCCGGGATGTGATTCTCAGGTCCTAAAAGCGCTGATTTTGAACAACGAAGCCTGCCGGTTACCCGCGCTGAGTCCAGGGGCCGCCGGAGAGGTAAATATATCAATATTTTTTATTTTAATTCTTTATTTTACACATCTCTATGTATCCGATACCGATACCCGATACCACAAAAGTATCGGATCTCGGTATCGGAATTCCGATACCGCAAGTATCGGCCGATACCCGATACTTGCGGTATCGGAATGCTCAACACTAATTGTAATCATTACATTATGGTAAATAATGAAATTTAACACTATATGCTAATTTTTTGAGAAGGACCTGTAGTAGCTGTTTGCGTTCTGACCCAATGTCAGACATGAAAACACAAAAAAGCACAGTAAAGCCAAAAACACGCTGTTGCAAAAAAATCACAGTGGCCAGCAAGTGCTGGTAAAAAGATGGAAAAAACAGGGTATTTGGTTGATACGTTTTTTGCAAAAAATGTATATTGAGCCGCTCTACCAAACGTCAAGTTATACCCATATCAGAGCAGTCCTAGCTCCAATGTCAGACATGCCAGATCACCAGTGAGGCCAAATCAGGAGGTTACGCCTGTCGTTTACAAGCGCGCTTGGAGAAAAAGAACACCGCACACACGTTCTGTGAGCAAAGTCACTTTTATCTGCTGTAATGCACCAAGAGGCAGTATTTTATACCATTTACAACAAATGTAACTCTCAATGTTATTCATGTAGCCTTCCCCCGTTACTCCGAGTCATACTGACCTTTATTTCTCACGTACCCAGAACATGCTGTTTGCTGACTATTGAAAACATATAAGATAAGAAGTATAAAATCCTTGAAGAGGAGACTAAGCCGTCGTAGCGATCAAAATGCCACTGTGTGACGGTACCCTAAGACTACAGTGTCATAAGAATACATTCAAGCAATTAAAGGCAAAAGACAATTAAAGGCAAAACATTAACCCTTCTATATCAATTTCCTTCTTTTGTAAATGGTATAACCTCTGCCACAGGGTCAGCTGATGTCCACAAAGGAGCTACTGTCTCATGGGTCTAGTACCTCAGTGTGTACACTCACTTCCTCAGTCAGCAGTGGTTATCCGGGGTCTATCATACACTATGGATGGCACAGCCTTAAGGTACCGTCACACTAAGCGACGCTGCAGCGATACCGACAACGATCCGGATCGCTGCAGCGTCGCTGTTTGGTCGCTGGAGAGCTGTCACACAGACAGCTCTCCAGCGACCAACTATGCCGGTAACCAGGGTAAACATCGGGTTACTAAGCGCAGGGCCGCGCTTAGTAACCCGATGTTTACCCTGGTTTCCAGCGTAAAAGTAAAAAAAAAAAAAACACTACATACTTACCTTCCGCTGTCTGTCCCTCGGCGCTCTGCTTCTCTGCCCTGTGTAAGCACAGCGGCCGGAAAGCACAGCGGTGATGTCACCGCTCTGCTTTCCGGCCGCTGTGCTTACACAGGGCAGAGAAGCAGAGCGCCGAGGGACAGACAGCGGAAGGTAAGTATGTAGTGTTTGTTTTTTTTAACTTTTACGCTAGTAACCAGGGTAAACATCGGGTTACTAAGCGCGGCCCTGCGCTTAGTAACCCGATGTTTACCCTGGTTACCAGCGAAGACATCGCTGAATCGGCGTCACACACGCCGATTCAGCGATGTCAGCAGGAAGTCCAGCGACGAAATAATGTTCTGGACTTTCTGCAGCGACCAACGATGTCACAGCAGGATTCTGATCGCTGCTGTGTGTCAAACTGAACGATATCGCTAGCCAGGACGCTGCAATGTCACGGATCGCTAGTGATATCGTTTAGTGTGATGGTACCTTAAGATTCCTTCCTTAAACATACACTCTTCAATTACTCATGTAATGCATATATTAGCGCTTTTTCAGCTACATAAAGCAATAAACAAAATAAAACAATAAAAATTGCATGCAAGTCTGTAAAATACCAAAAAATAATCCATCCCGCTAGGTCGCTAAGCCAATTGGCTGGATTTAAAAAAGGAGTCTCTATATTGTATTAGTCTCATTAAGAACCTTAAGGAACCAAGAAAATCTGAGTCCAAGTCTCATTGTGTATGCAATGTGGTGTTAATACCTTCCTTGGCTCCTGGGGTAAGGCTAAGTACAGCATAGTCCTTGCAGATACTGAGCAATGTATAAAGATCCAAGCAATCGAAGAACATGTGCACTCCAACCATATGGTGCCCGGGTAGGTTCCCAAACCATAATGACAATAAAATATAACCCGGCACTCAACTTTGCGGTGAGATATTGGAGTAGATTTATTGATCCCAATATATAATAGACGCTTCGGTCCCAGGTTGGGACCTTCATCAATAACGTATAGAGGGATATATAAAGGTGAGAGACGGCTGTGTGTGCCAGTACTTATAGCGGAAAATATATGGGAGAAATTTCCAATGGAAGATGGGACATAGCCTGTGTCCCAAGTGCTGCCGCGGCGTCCACCGCTGAGATGGTCAAGATTTAAAAGTTTATCCAGTGTCTCTGTAAGGTGCAAAAATCCTACCACTGCCAGCAAGGTGATTAAGAGAACAGTCATTCTGCTGGTGAAAAGATCTTTTTGCAGTGACTGGCATGGATCCAGGTGGGATTTCCCTCAAGTTTCACTGAGGTGAATGTGGTCAGCTGGACTTTAAAACGGGCAGTCAAACCGTGGATCTAGGCTCCTTCTCACGTGTCTGTGTATGACCACCCAATCACCTGGATTCAGCTGATGCTCATCTGCACTGGCACAAGGATCTGGAATGGATGAAAACACATGTTTATGCACCACATTAAGACTTTTCTGCAAGGCCTGGACATGGGCTGTCATAGCACCGTGTTGCATTTGTAGCACCTGTGGGAAGCACAGACCAGTCTTTGGCAAACTACCAAACAGGACTTCAAAAGGAGACAAGCTTGTCCTTCTATTTGAAGTGTGTCTGACTGACAAGAGTGCAAGAGGCAGGCACTCTACCCCGGTCTTTCCTGTGTCTGCCATGGCCTTTGAATTTTCAGTTTAAGTGTCCCGTTTAGTCTCTCCACTTTCCCACTACCTTGTGGTCTACATGGTGTATGATATGCTTGCTGTACTCTCAGGGCCTGCATGATTTCCCTCATTGTTTCTCCCGTGAAGTGTGTACCCCTATCGCTTTCTATGGTTTCTGGGACACTATACCTGCAGATCAGTGCTTTCATCAGTTTGTCTGCAGTCGCTTTAGCATTTGCACATTTTACCGGATAGGCTTCCAGCCAACCAGAGAAGAGATCTACACATACTAGGACATTTTTCACACACTCCTACCTTGGGTAGCTGTATGTAGTCAGTCTGCAGTCTCTGAAACGGGTATAGAGGCCTGAGTGTCGCTTTCTTAGGGATTTTTACTGTTTTACCTTGGTTGTGCTGTGCACAGATGAGGCATGACTGTACGAGTTTTGCGGCTGTGCAACTGAAACTAGGAGCGATCAAGAAGGCATCTACCATGGACACATGTGACATTTTGAGGTGTGAGTGGGGCCATGTGTTGCTTGCCCCAAAATTAGGAACAGGGACTTTGGTATATACAATTAATCCTTATTCTCCCATCTTGCCTTGCGCAAGCGTGTACTACGGAGGACACAGCATGAACTTCAACCCAATATTGCGGCCAGCATGCAGCCAGCGGGTAAGGAAAGGGTGAATCAAACACCCAAAAACCCCGCCCATATGACCACAAACCTGTCCCGCCAAATTCAGGTGACAGGTTCCCTTTAAGGGAACCTTGGTCTGAGTCAACCAAGGAATCCATGCAGTTGGGTGGGGTGACTCGCACTATTGTTGGACCAACGGTAGTTCGGCGTCAAGGGAAGTCTGTTTCTTCTGTGGTGGAAAGGGTAATTTCATGCGTACTTGTCTTTCCATATCACATTGTAAACAACAGCCGAAAACTAAGGAGTCTGGCTTGCAGGGAGGTTGGCAACTCGGGTGTACTTATTTCCTCCGTAGAAAGGTCACAATTTATTTTACCGGCTGAGATCCATCTTAGCAATAATAATATGGTAATTTCTGCCTTTCTAGACAGTGGTGCGAGGTTCAATTTGTGACACTAGATTTGTCCATGCCTATGGCCTCAAAACTCATAAGTCTTCTAGACCTATACCCATAGTCGCCATTAACTCTGCACCCTTGAGCCAGGGGTATTTTACTCAAGTCATTTGTAAGTTGCATTTACAGGTAGGGGCAACTGCTATTTTCTAGAGGCCTTGACCTCTCTTGTGGTTCTTGTACTACTTTGGCTTATGCTGCACAATCTGTGGAAGACTGGCAGATTCGGGAGGTAGTAAAATGGAACGAATATTGCCAAGACCACTGGTTGGGCACCCGGCTAGCCAGGGTAGGTACCTAATCTCTGCCTTAATACCTGATTGACTTTGGGGATGTGTAAGCCATAATCATCAGCATTAAAAGAAATAAGCACTAAAAATAGATCACTGTTTGTAATGACTCTATATAATATGAGTTTCATTTTTTGTATTGAAAAAGTGAAATAAATGAACTTTGTGATGATATTCTAATTTTGTGAGAAGCACCTGTAACTAAGTGCCTCACACTTTTTGCATGTGTATCATTAGTGACATTCATGTACTTTTAAAATAAATTCTAGGAGATTTACTAATCTACACAAGACTTAAGCCCAGCTTAATTTGTGACAAAAAACTCATCTTACATGTTCCACATCTATTATATTTATGTTTTAGACAATTTTCCAGTTTCTCTGACAAGGGGACATGGTTTAGTGTGAAATGGGCTTGGCTTGAAATGAAGAAGAATTTTGCCAACATTTTGGAGTATACCAGCTAAGAACTGTAAATAACACTGAGCCCTTTGATGAATTTAGAGTGTTTTAAGGCTGTCAACTTTTGCAGTGTCTTAAAATTATGCCAATGTATTGACTAGCAATTTCAGAGTATAGTATTTTGAAAACTGTTAAAAAAAAGACAGACTGGATACAGTCAAAACGCGTTGTGTAAAATAGATTCTATAGATTTTTAAAATGTATTCATCATTTTCATCTGGTTCAAACCACCATCTCTTATCCCTATAGGGTCTTTCATCTAGTTTTCTTCTTTATCTAGTGGTCTTAAAATTTGACTTTTTATTTTGGCGACAAAATAGTTATACATAAGCAAATGAATCATTTAAAGATTAGTCAAACTTTACAGATGTAGTCACTTCATAACGGGTAAATAATTGAATGTCCTAATATTGAACAAACTTTTGATATCAGAATGAATGCACTAATTACTTGAGTTAATATAAGCTGCCATTATCGAGATACCCTGAACATAGACTGGCCCAGCCAATAATTTAACATCATAAAAGTGACATTAGTTATTTAGCACAGCCGTTTAGGACACTGCTTTTCCCATTTGTTTAGTCTCTTTGGGAAGTATTTACAGGAAAGCTGATGCAAATTCTGCCTCTACATGATGTAGTGCTAAAAGTGTTTTTATAAACCATTAGATGAAACCAAGATCGCAGATAGATCATTTTGCATTAATAAAATATTCATAAAAACATTTAACACATTATGAAGGTAAAAGAAGTACTGAATAAAAAGGTGGAGAATTCAAGTGAGGGCAAAGTTTCAGTGAACTATGAATGGAAAAGGCTGTAATAAATATATTGCTTTAACAGGAAGATATATAACAGAACTCAGTGGCAGCCATTAAATGCTTCATATTTCAATAGGTCACATTAAAGTGAACCTATCACACCAAAATGAAGAGAGAGAGGTCCATAGAGCAGGCATAATAACAGGTACATTATTTTCGCTAATTGGCTTGTAAATGCAGTGCATGCAAGTTACCTTAAAGAACTTCTTAAGACCGGGAATATTATACAATCAGGTTGCCAAATAAAGATCCGCTATTGCCAATTCTAGCGAATGCTGGACTGTAAATGATCCCGACCTTAGAGAGTTTGTTATTCTCTTCCATTATTTTTACAGGAAATGTTTTTGGTAAATATGTTATTCAGCATTAATAAAGGCATCGGCTCCTTTCCAGCAATTTTACCAATAGACTGTGCCAGATATTTCAACTTAGTCTTCCCCCTCTCAGGGGTGACACTGAACCATTTGATTATATTTCTCAGGTTTCATTGGACACTTACAGGTGTTTAAGCATTGTATTTACCTGCTTGCTAATTATGTGATTGTCTACATTTATTTGTTGGATGATATTTCAACTTGGCTCCATTCCCTTTAAGACCATTATAATATTTTTTTTTTTTTATCACAGATGCCATTAGTTAGCCCCCATTCTGACAGATAGCTATTGTGTTTGGTTGACAAATCACTGTTGCTTTCACAAAAAATAATGAATTGAGAACCCCATATGAATGGAGCAACAGTGGTACATGTTCATCACCCCTTCATTCATCATCCATGGGACTACCAGAGAAAACAACAAGTACAACATTGTGATAAACATGCTTCTCTTTTCAGTTCTCAGGATTTCAGACCTTTCTTGATAGGCAAGGTAACCATGCTAACCATTTGGTTGGGTGATACATTTTTATCTTGGTACAAACCGATGAAATCTAAATGAGTTTGGTAAAATAATTGATGTCCTTCCCTCTTTTATAAATGTAGGTGACCTTTATTGTGAATTAAGCCTACCCTTTAATGTAAGATATGTGCTTGATTTGAAAAATGTCGCCTGTCCTTTGCTAAACCATGCCACAATAGCATACGCTCTCTCCTCCTAGTGCCTGCTTCTCTCCTGTTCCAGAGACCCATCACACATCAGTATCATTGGCTACTCAAGTCAGTTGGGTTATGAAGACATGGTGAACATTAAAGCAAATTAAAGAGCCTATCTAGGTCTGATGCTCTCTCACTTCCACTGTATTTATGTGATTTGGATGAAGGTGGTGAGACTGAAGCCAGTGCTCACTGGCTGTGGGGATCGCGTGACATAAAAATTTCACACAATTCTCTGGAGGACCAGTTCCAAACACCAATGGACCGACATTGTTGAGTATAAGTGTTGTTCTTTTACAAGGAGGAAGTATAGGGATTCAGAAGGGGTTGTCCAAGTAGTGGACTACGCCTTTGAAGTGGACAGGTTAGCAATCTAAGGGCTGATTAATTAAGCCTGGTATAGTACACATGGCTTGAGTTTTCTGGAAGAAATTCTGAATTCCTGAAGACCAAGACTGGAGGGAGAGATCCGTCCCACTACCATCCTACAGATCACTTCAAAAATAAAAGCCCATGTCAGGTTTTCTTAAATCTGACTTAAATCTGACTTGGTCAAATACAGTAGTTGGACCAAATCTTATTTTGCATTGTAATTGCAATGCTCTCCAGCAGGTTTAGTGTGCTTCTATGCACATCCTGGGGGATACATAGCAACCCTGATATATAATTTCCTTCACTGCCTCACACTAGTAAAACTGAACTGGTTTTCAACACAATGAGCTTCTCATAAATGGAAATCGATAATTAAAAAGTATAATATTGTTCTCACTGATTCTGTGTCATCCCAAAATTTGTAATCTCTAGTCTATCTTCAAACCCATCCTACCATCATCATTTTTTAAACTCCTATATAGTCAATGTACATCTGGATTATTACTACATTGCTCCAGCTTTTCATCTGGAACACAAATCCATGTGGCCCCTATTACTTTTTCATCTGTGTGAATTTTTTTCTAGTCTTTCCTATGGTTTTTATATTATAGTCAACATAATTTCAGGCAGATGGATCTCATCCTGGACTTGAAGAACTGGGATCAATCACCCTCAAATGTGTTGATTTGTAAGTGTTCAATAACAGCTTTGCTTTTCATCAAAAGGAACTGTTTTCTGCACCTCCTTATGATGGAATCCATTATAATTACACTGGAAGTCAGCTACAGAAAGCATCTCAGGAGAAGCTGGCACACTCCTGTATCTTACAGCTAGTCAATTCATTAAGCTGGTTACAATTAAGGCTTTATTTTTTAATTGGTGGTGTTAGAGAAAAATTAAAAGGTTATTTATGGTCTATTGCTAAAATTTCAAATTGAGAATCCTCAATGATCCTGAGATGAAAGAGTCTTCAGCAAAGGTTTTACACAGTGGCCCCTTCCAAGATGCCCCAGCCATTATTATTATTATTTATTTATATAGCGCCATTAATTCCATGGTGCTGTACATGAGAAAAGGGGTTACATACAGGGTTATAGATAACGTTTACAGTAAACACATTTACAATGACAGACTGGTGCAGAGGGAAGAGGACCCTGTCCTTGCGGACTTGCATTCTACCGTATAATGGGGAGGGGACAGAAGGTCGGGGAAGCGGCAGCTCTAGCGGTTGGTGACGTGGCAGCTCCGGTGGCTGGTGATGCGGCAGCAGAATGGTTATTGCAGGCTGTAGGCTTTCCTGAAGAGATGGGTTTTCAGGTTCTGTCTGAAGGATCCGAGGGGGGTGGATAATCGGACGTGTTGAGGCGTGGAGTTCTAGAGGATGGGGGATATTCGGGAGAAATCTTGGAGGCGGTTGTTTGAGGAAAGAATAAGTGTGGAGGAGAGTAGGAGGTCTTGGGAGGATCGAAGATTACGTGAGGGAAGATATTGGGAGATTAGTTCAGAGGTATAGGGAGGGAACAGGTTGTGGATGGCTTTGTAGATCAGTGTTAGTAGTTTGAACTGGATTCATTGGGGAATTGGGAGCCAGTGGAGGGATTTGCAGAGGCAAGAAGCAGGGGAGTAGTGAGGAGAGAGGTGGATTAGCCGGGCAGCAGAGTTGAGGACAGACTGGAGCGGTGTAAGAGAGTTAGTGGGGAGGCCACAGAGGAGGGTGTTGCAATAATTGAGGCGGGAAATGATGAGAGCATGCACAAGAGTTTTAGTAGATTGTGGGCTGAGGAAGAGTCGGATTCTGACAATATTTTTGAGTTGGAGGCAACAGGAGATGGCAAGAGTTTGGAAGAGCGTCTTGAAGAACAGGGCAGAGTCGAGAGTTACCCTGAGGCAGGGGATTTCAGGTGCAGGAGAGTACTATTGCAAAACAATGGGGAGACAAAGAGCGCAATAGGGTCTTATCCACGTTACACAGAGGAGAATATACACCAAATTTGCTCACCTGGTTAGGATGAGATTAGAGCATATAGATAGCGGCTGCTGCAGATCCACAGGTCTTCACCGACTAGAGAAAATAATGTCTTCAAAGGGAGATTTGTAGTTAAAATTCTGCGTTGCCGCTAAGATGAATTTCAGGAGAGTATAGTTGATTCACAGTAGTTTTATTCAACGCATTTCAGGGGTCTCATGCCCCCTTCATCAGGAAATACTACCAAGGTGAAGTTGATGGATGGTGCGAGACATGATGTCCCAGATGTGTTCAATCGAATTCAGATCTGGGGAATGGGCGGGCCAGTCCATTGTTTGATTGCACATACTTATGGGATGGGTAAAACTCACTTGGCAGCGATATAACACTCAGCAAGACATTTTTCTTCTAAAAGATCAATTGGGTTTTTTACTCCATAAACCCTGGTGGCAGAAAACATAAAACAACAGTCTTCATAGCATGGCAACACATAGCAACAATGTTCACAGCGTTACTCTGTTCCAACAGGACTGTGACCATACACTCTTGGTCGAGTCCAATACTCAGGCTTGCTCTGGAGCCAAACACACAGTCTGGTATTACCTGCTTGTCAGTGCTGCAGGCTTTCCACTGGCAATACCACACAGGACCTGTTTCTGGCTCTGCAGATCCCGGTCCTCACCTCATGCTGTTCAAGGATCCAGTCCTCCTCCCAGGACCTCCCAACACCCAGGTTACTCGGGATCACACAGGTGGCCTGTCTGGGTACAATCCAGGACATCCAACCCCAGCTGGGTCCATGCAATACCCAGGTCACCAGAAGCAAAGTCCCACCAAGTGCTCTTCAGGGCTTAGCACATCCAACACCGAGGTATCTGCCAGGACCTTGCACGTAGACCATTCAGGTCCCCTCACTCAGACCATGTGACCCACACCCTGGTCACATTACATACCTTAAGCCACTCCCCTGGGTGGGAGTGTGGGTGTGTGGCTAGTTTGTCCCACCCATCTCACATAACTAGCCCCGCCAGCCTCCCATGACTATTATACAACACTATAACTATAGGACTACAGGTCCCAGAACACCACATCACTTCAGGCTGGCAGCGCAGAGTCTTCTCTGCAACACATGTATCGGCCATTCACAATACTGCTGGACTTTATCACATTACCACAGTCATGCCTGTGATTGCCATGCATTCTTATGGCCCCAATGCACCTCTGTGCGCATACTGGGGAGACCATGCAGCACCCCCTACTTGTTACAGGGGTCACTGCATCACAGTATGGAAATTACTGGACATTAGTGTTGAGCGATACCGTCCGATATTTGAAAGTATCGGTATCGAATGGTATCAGCCGATATCCGAAAAATATCGGATATCGCCGATACCGATATCCGATACCAATACAAGTCAATGGGACACAAATATCGGAAGGTATCCTGTAATGGTTCCCAGGGTCTGAAGGAGAGGAAACTCTCCTTCAGGCCCTGGGATCCATATTCATGTGTAAAATAAAGAATGAAAATAAAAAATATTGCTATACTCACCCTCGGACGCGCCCTGGTTGTAACCGGGAGCCTTCCTTCCTAAGAATCAACGCTTGAAGGACCTTTCGATGACGTCGCGGCTTGTGATTGGTCGCGGTAGCGTCATGTGACCGCTCACGCGACCAATCACAAGCTGCGACGTCATCGAAGGTCCTTAACGCACTCATTCTAAGGAATGAGCGCGTTAATGACTTTCGATGACGTCGCGGCTTGTGATTGGTCGCATGAGCGGTCACATGACGCTATCGCGACCAATCACAAGCCGCGACGTCATCGAAAGGTCCTTCAAGCGCTCATTCTACCAAGGAAAGCATGGCGGTTGCAGCGGTGATAACCAGGGCGCGTCAGAGGGTAAGTATTTCAATATTTTTTATTTTTATTCTTTATTTTACACATAAATCTTACTCCCGATACCGATTCCCGATATCACAAAAATATCGGAACTCGGTATCGGAATTCCGAAACCGCAAATATCGGCCGATACCCGATACTTGCGGTATCGGAATGCTCAACACTACTGGACATGTATTTAATTATTGAAAGATTGTTTTGGGGAAAAAATGGTTCCCCTGCAATTTTCACAACCAGCAGAGGGAAAGCCAGCGACTGGAGGCAGATGTTTATAACCTGAGAAGGGGGTAATACCCATGGAGCTTCCCAGGCTATAAATATCAGCTCACAGCTGTATACTTAGCCTTTACTGGCTATTACAATAGAGGAGCCCCCAAAAAATGACATGAGGTCCACCTAGAATTAATAACCAGCAAAGCCTATGCAAACAGCAGTGGGCTGATATCAATAGCCTAGGAAGGGCCATGGATATTGGCCCCCCCTGCCTAAAATCCATCAGCACTCAGCCACCCCAGAAAAGGCGCATCTCTAAGATGCGCCAATCCTGGCACATAACCTCGCTCTTGCCACTTGTCCTGTAGCTGTGGCAAGTGGGGTAATAGTTGCGGGGGTTGATGTCACCTTTGTGACATCAAGCCCCGAGGTTAGTAATAGGGAGGCTTCAATAAGACGCCCCCATTACTACCTCCATAGTCAAATTGTTAAGAAAACACAGACACCACGTAGCAAAATCCTTTAATTGAAATAAAGACAGACTCCTTTAATGTTCTAAATTAAACCATACTTACTGCCACACCTAATTCCCCGATGCCCTCGATCTCCTGCAATAAAAATAAAATAATAAACCAACAATATACCCATACATGTCCATCGTTGTGTCCCACACAGTAATCCATATCTGGGGGATATACAGTTTTCAACCAGGACAGTGCCAAGATGTGATAGACCCAACTGAAAACCACCGGTGAATGAGCTGCTGAGAACAGAGCTTCAGTGACTAGTGGTGATGTCACTTAAGCTGCGCTCCCTCACAGCCTGAACTGCGATGAACTCTGGACTGTGAGAAAATGACAGTACAACTGTTCAAGGGATGACCTCTGGAGCATGGGGAAATTAACTGCCATTTTCCCACGCTCAAGAGTTCACCGTGGATTAGGCTGTGAGGCAGTGCAGCATCAATGACGTCAGCGCTAGTCACTGATGCTGCTGCCGGCAGCTTCTCATTCATTCATCAGTGGTGTACAGAAAGGGTGGCCGCATTAGCACCGCTCCTGGTTGTAAACTATATATCCCACAGATATGAATTACGGCATGGGACTGAATGCCGGACAGGTATGGGTATATTGTTGGCTTTTTACTTTTTCTTTTTTACAGGAGAATGAGGGCGTCACATGGATTGGCAGAATAATAGAGATGGCAAACTGTGTTTAGTGTTTTATTTCATTAAAAGACTTTATTCTGGCTGTGTCTTTATTTAACCCTTTACCAACTATAGGAATAGTAATGGATTATTGACACCCCTTCATTACAAAGCCAGGCTTGATGTCCCCTTACATACAAAGGTGACATTAACCTCCAAACTATTACCCCACTTGCCACCGCTACAGGACAAGTGGGAAGAGCGAGGACAAGTGCCGGAATTGGTGCATCTTATAGATGCGCCTTTTCTGGGGCAGCTGAGTGCTGATGGATTTTAGCCAAGGGGGCCAATATCCATGGTCCCTTCCTAGGTTATTAATATCAACCCACAGCTGTCTGCATAACCTTTGCTGATTACTAATTCTGGAGGGAACCCGTGTCATTTTTTTTAAGGTCCCCCATTTTAATAGCCAGTAAAGGTTAATTATACAGCTGTGAGCTAATATTAATAGCCTGGGAAGCTCCACTGGTATTACCCCCTTCCCAGGCTATAAACATCTGCCCCCAGTCATCTGCCCATGCCATTTTTTTCCAATAAATAATCGTTTTACTTATTAAATTCATGTCCAGTAATTTGCAAACACACTGTACTAATTGTATTTGTTTCTGACATCAATAAATTTACCTATTCTATATGCATTTGCTGTATGTAATCCATCTCTTCTATCATGTTGGCTCCTGCAGTGATTTTACAGAAACTGGTAGATGAATTACCGCCTTTTATTCTATCTATCTTTTAGTTCAATATAAATATGTGTGTTACTGACATGTATATACACTGCTCAAAAAAATAAAGAGAACACTTAAACAACAGAATATAACTCCAAGAAAATTAAACTTCTGTGAAATCAAACTGTCCACTTAGGAAGCAACACTGTTTGACAATCAATTTCACATGCTGTTGCGCAAATGGAATAGACAACATATGGAAATTATTGGCATTTATCAAGGCACACTTAATAAAAGAGTGGTTCTGCAAGTGGGGACCACAGACCACATCTCAGTACCAATGCTTTCTGGCTGATGTTTTGGTCACTTTTGAATGTTGGTTGTGCTTTTCACACTCATGGTAGCATGAGACAGATCCTACAACCCACACAAGTGGCTCAGGTAGTGCAGCTCATCCATGATGGCACATCAATGTGAGCTGTGGCAAGAAGGTTTGCTGTGTCTAACAGCGTAGTAATGTTCAGAGGCTGGAGGCATTACCAGGAGACAGGCCAGTACACCAGGAGACAAGGAGGGGGCTGTAGGAGGGCAACAACCCAGTAGCAGGACCGCTACCTCATCATTTGTGCAAGGAAGAACAGGAGGAGCACTGCTAGAGCCCTGCAAAATGACCTCCAGCAGGACACAAATGAGTATGTGCCTGCACAAACGGTTAAAAACTGACTCCATGAAAATGGTCTGAGTGCATGACGTCCACAGATGGGGGTTGTGCTCAAAGTCCAACACCGTGCAGAACATGGGGATTTGCAAATTCGCCACAGGTGCCCTGTGCTCTTTACAGATGAAAGCAGGTTCACACTGAGCACGTGTGACAGAGGCTAGTGATGCCATGGAGAGAGATCTGCTGCCTGCAACATCCTTCAGCATGACTGGTTTGGCAGTGGGTCAGTAATGGTGTGGGGTGGCATTTCTTTGGAGGGCCGCACAGCCCTCTATGTGTTCGCCAGAGGTAGCCTGACTGCCATTAGGTACTGAGATGAGACCCATTGGAGACCAAATCCTAGTGCGGTTGGCCCATGGTTCCTACTAATGCAGGACAATCCTAATACTCCACAAAGAACCAGAAAAGCAGGGCTACAGGGTACTCCCCACCGTGTCAGCACATCATGTCCCTGAGGAAGGAGCCGCGTTTAGGCTCCGAAACGTGAGTCGGGGTTGGCTCAGGTCCCCCACCGGCCAGCAAACATCAGGTAAACACCTCTCTATTTTATGCTGGTTTGTGGCCGGTATGCAGCGAAATCTTTTTGCTACATGTGCACTTGCACCTCATTATTGATGTATTGTCTCTGGCCTTAGTGTTAACTACCAGTGCCCTGCTTTGTGTGCTCGTTTACATCACTCATTGGAGTATATACTTTGTGACATGATGTGCTGACACGGTGGGGAGTACCCTGTAGCCCTGCTTTTTACTGCCGTACAGTTTTCTCACTAGCCCCCACTGGTCCCGATGTATCTTGTCCGTTGTTCAATTTTATAAATTTTGTATGTTTAATAAAGGTATATTTTATGGGATTTATGGACTGTGGTTCTTTGTGGAGTATTAGGATTTCTGTTTACAGTTGTCCCTTTTGTTTAGTCCTAAATATGCACACATGATATATTTCTAACAATATTGGTACCTGTTTACTTGTAATCTGTGTGTAATATGTGTGTCACAACTTTACTATAATGCAGGACAATGCCAGACCTCATGTGGCTGGAGTGTGTCAGCAGTTCCTGCAAGGTGAAGGCCTTGAAGTTATGGACTGGCCGGCCCGTTCCCCAGACCTGAATCCAAATGAATACATCTGGGACATCATGTCTCGCACCATCCACCAACATCACATTGCACCACAGACTGTCCAGGAGTTGGTGGATGCTTTAGTCCAGGTCTGGGAGAAGATCCCTCAGGAGACCATCCGCCGCCTCATCAGGAGCATGCCCAGGCATTGTATGGAGATCATACAGGCACAAGGAGGCCACACACACTACTGAGCATCATTTCCTTGTCTTGTGGCATTTCCACTGAAGTTGGATCAGTCTATAACTTCATTTTCCACTTTGATTTTGAGCATCTTTCCAACTCCAAACCTCCATGTGATATTAGTTGTGATTTGCATTGATAATTTTTAGGTTTTATTGTTCTCAACACATTCCACTATGTAATGAATAAATATTTACAACTGAAGTATTTCTTTGAGTGATAGCTAGTATGTGGGATTTTATTGTTCCCTTTATTTTTTTGAGCAGTGTATATATATGTGTGTGTGTGTTTTGACAAATATTTCCTTTGAAAACAATGTGTAAATGACATAGAGAGCTGCTGTATGTAAAAGCTCATGTTAAAATCGCAATGCACTCTAATGTAAATTGGATGCTAGGTGTTAAAATCGCATTGTACTCGCATGACACTCACATGGCACTCGCGTAACACTCGTCCGTTTTTTCAGTCTGGAAATCGGCTCTTTCTTTTTCTTGCAAATGGCTATGAGCCCTTAGTTGTACATCCATGAGTCCTCGATTCCTATGATCCATTGCTGCAATGTAGAAACACCCTACACTAGGCTTGAGCGAAACGGATCAAACAAATTCAAAAGTCGCCGACTTTTGGCAAAGTCGGGTTTCATGAAACCCGACCCGATCCTAGTGTGGGATCGGCCATGCCGTCGGCGATCTTCACGCCAAAGTCGCGTTTCGTATGACGCGTTTGGCACCATTTTTTCAGCCAATGAAGGAGCGTGGGCAGAGTGATGACATAGGTCATAGGGGCGTGCACGCCTATCGCCATCTTCTCGCTTGTGCGCTGTAGCGATTTGCAATGTGTAACACCAGCTTTTCTGTTCAGGGACGGAGGGGGGAGAGAGAGAGAGAGAGAGAGAGATTTCCCATTGACTTTGCATTGGGTTTCGTATTTCGGTCGATCCCCGACTTTTCGTGATAATCGGCCGATTTCACTCGACTCGACTTTTGAGATAGTCGGGTTTCGCGAAACCCGACTCGACCCTAAAAAAGTAAAAGTCGCTCAACCCTAGTCTATACAACTACCCTTTCTGGAAATGCCTTGTTCCTGACTGCTGCTTAATATAACCCACCCCTTGACAGCTATATCAAGTCATTATTCATTCCACCTGTTGGGGGTTTTAATGCTCTGGGTGATCCATGTATAATACCGTGTGTGCAGTTCATAATACTTTTTTTTTCCCGCATATCTATTTATTACTCTGTATACAAAAGAAAGAGGAAAAATCGGAGGAAAAAATTCCACTAAAGACATAAAAAAAAATCATATGTAAATTAAAAAAATATATATTTAAACAAGATGTTGAATGCTCCTTAAAGCAGATTGTATTATTTTACTTAACTGTCCTGCAAGGATAATAGCCGTCAATGTATTCTTGAAAATGTGCTGGGGAAGGAAAAAGAAGCCAAGGATGAAAAAGGAGAAAAAAAAAAAAAAGGCTTTATTGGCATTCGAGTTTAAGCAGGTTATCTTGCATTTTGTACAAAAACCTAGTGAATAATTTATATTAGGAGCAAGGAGACAAAGTTAACCACACCTATTTTTTGTCTAAAATGCTGCAAAAGCCTACAGATGCAGCTGTTCGAAAAGATGAGTGGTGGTAAAAGCTAATGGAAATCTGAGCATGTCAAAGAGAGGAAAGGCTGCTGTAAAGAAAATGAAATGTAATGAGATACTCTTTCATGCATAATGCATGGCTGAAGACAAGACTGCATAAAAAGCCACAAATTTGACAAGGTGGCATTGCAATCATGCACATTATCTTCTCCAAGGAAGTTTTTTTATATTATTGGTCAACAGAAAGGATTTCATAATGCCAGCAAAAAAAAAATGGATTGGGAATTTTCCTTAGAGAATCGGAGCGTAAGAAAAGTAATTTTATTCACGTGCCAACAAAACATTTAAAAGACATTTTCCTTAAAAGATTTGTTTATGTCAGATAAATGACGGTTTCCTATTGATAAAAAAAAAATAACAATAACCTCAGCGTTTTTTTTTAAATCTAGCCACTATTGCTGTATATTTAGGGACAAAGCGAGACTTGGAATATGGTAATACAGTGTATTCTCTGTAGGAACAAATCAGTCTAGAATTGCTGCTGTCAGGGATTCGGGGAAAGATAATATTTAAAGATATGGCCGCCAAACTATTTCAATGCTGCTTTATTTAACGCGTTATCGGCTCTGATTGAGACGTTTATTTATTTTTTATATTTCTTAGAATTTTCTTTTAAAAAATTAAGAATTACATAATTATTAGTGTCCGTGATTTGCATCAAATATTGATCATTTTTGCACTTGCATTTATATTTGTAATGTGAAATCATACATACAGAAATATAAGAAATACCGTATAAAACATTACATTAGAAAATTATAAAATAAAATTAAGGTGCATTATTAGTTAAAGGGAATCTGTCAACCCTGATTCCAGAGATGTGTCATTTACTGGGCTACTTGCTGTTATATTGATAAAAATCACAGTTTTTTCGGCTGCAGAGCTTGCGGTTCTCTGAATGCTGAGCTCCATACAATCCAACAGCTTTCTGTGTACACTGTTCATACGCAGAAAGCTGCTAATCAGTGGTTGGGACAAGGTTACACAAAGCTTATAAATATGTTATGCTACATGGCAGCGGGGTTTTTAGTCTTAGGTCTTACCAGTAAAACCATCTGATTATTCTGATCAGACTTTGATCAGAGTGTCATCAGTTTTTCCCTTATGTGGAGAGAATTTTTTTTTCTCCACCCTCTTCATTATATCAACCCATTAAAATCGGACCACACTTGGATGTCATCGGATCATAATCAAACATGTCTGCAATTTTTTCCGCTAACCACTTGGTCTAAGGAAAAACATCAGGCATATATGCAGCCCCATAGAATATCAGAGGTACGTGTGATATCCATGAAAACCACAGATAGCACTCATATGAGAAATTTGCTCATGTGCACTAGATGTTACAGTTATGTTATAATCTCCTGATGATAAAACTGTGATTTTATCAAAAGTACAGCAAGCGGCCCAGTTAGCGACCCATCATTGGAATCAGGGTCACTGTATGCTTATCTGATATTAGGTGACAAAAACCTGATGACAGATTCAGTTTGGTCTCATAAAGACAAGTAGAGCATCCCTAACCTTTCTTATGTAGGGTTTGGTGATTAAGAGAGGAGGAACACTGCTCCATCTGCCATGTTAACCTATCAATGACCCACAATTGCCTCAGAGGGGTGTCATGACTCTGGATGGGCTGGTTTGGGCTCCATACTGGTCAGGTCTTGATTAAATTAGTCCGCCTCTCTTTGGTTCTATGGCGCCCCCATTGAGGAAGCATTGTGCGAAACGGTGTTGTCGGGGTGAGAGGACCTGGAAGCTGGATTCCTCTGCGTGCTGCACTTTATAGGTACTTCACCTTTTACTTTTCTCGTGCATATACTCACGTTAGCATGCTTTGGATATAACTCTAATCACATTCTTGTTCAATTCAGTATGATTGCTCACAGTTGCACTATGCACTTTATAACATATTTATACATGAATTGATACGAACTAGCGTCACTTTACATGCACATACATACCCATACATAATTTTTCTTTGAAAGTTACTTTTACTTTATTATTTTTTCATTACATGTCATATTCTATGTGCTTATTAATGTAATAGATTTTTTGGCGATTCCAAGCTCCTGCACTCTTCTTATTTTTATTTTTTGCTTGAATATTCCATTTTCATGTATGATCACAATAAAGTTGTATTTTAAACCTTACTTTTGCATTTTACTGTTTTTTCCTATTTATTGGTATTGAGGGTGTGTATATAAATTTCTGAGTAGACGGTTTTTGCCCTACCTATATAAGACTGTGTTACTCAATCTCCCCTGACTGTGCCAGCTTCAGGGCTTCAACAAGAAGACGGGGCAGCAGCAACATTGTCGACTAGATGTTTTTGTTTGCTATTGTGATATACTTACACGCTTCAGAAAACACGGAGCCCCTGTTTAACAGTTTCAGTTGTACCTAGATTTGTTCCATTTTCAGGCAGATACCTTGAGCCCCAATCACATGGATTTCTGTGTCAATAAACTGAACCAGTGGCCCAGATTGCTATGGGAGTACTGTAATGTCCAGCCACCAGTGTCATGTCTGAGAGAATATTCAGCATGGCTGGTAGAAGTTTCACACCAAAGCGGACCAAGTTATCTGAATAAGACTGGAAAGCCTAATATTTATCAAAATGAAACAGTCATTGCCAATTTTCATTCACCTATAACTGTTCCACTGATAAAATCATCCATGCTATCTATCTGCCTGACCACCCGTTGACTGTCTTCTACACCATTTTGTTGCCACTAGAGCCAATGACACATGGTCCACCGGGCATCTACATCTACAATAACGTACACTGTAAGCCATCTCTTTGCCTTGCCTCTGCACTCTTATGTGTTGCTGCTGGGAATGGTATTCTTTCGAGGATACACAAATATGAAACAGCTTCAATAATAGGGCTATTTGTTTTCACAGCTTGATGAGAAGCTATTATTTCTTCATGTTGATAACAGCTAGTCTCTTCCTATTCCCTAAAAGTTCGATAATTTTTAGTTAGCTTGATAAAAAGCCTTTGTAATTAAGGCATTAAGGACACTGCTCCCTCCTGGCTCTCTTCTTACTTTTCTGACCGCTCCTTCAGTGTTTTGCTTGCTGGCTCCACTTCATCTCCTCTTCCTCTTGCTGTCGGGATACCTCAGGGCTCAGTCCTTGGCCCCCTTCTCTTCTCTCTCTACACGGCCCCAATTGGACAGACCATCAGCAGATTTGGCTTTCAGTACCATCTTTACACTGATGATACACACCTGTACACGTCATCCCCTGACTTTACCCTCGAGGGACTACAGAACGCCACTGACTGTCTGTCTGCAGTCTCCAACATCATGTCCGCTCTCTATCTGAAACTCAACCTCTCCAAAACTGAGCTTCTTCTGCTCCTGCCATCTACTAACCTCCCTAAATCTGACATTTCCCTCTCCGTGGGTGGCACTACAATAACTCCCCGGCAGCAGGCACGCTGTCTGGGTGTTATATTTGACTCCGATCTCTCCTTCATCTCCCATATACAATCTCTTGCCCGCTCTTGCTGCTTACACCTAAAGAACATCTCTAGAATCCGCCCTTTTCTCACCATGGAAACAACAAAAACCCTCACTGTCGCCTTCATCCACTCCCGCCTGGATTACTGTAATGATCTATTAATTGGCCTCCCCCTTACTCGACTTTCCCCTCTCCAGTCCATCCTTAATGCAGCAGCCAGGGTTGTCCATCTGGCTAATCGGTGTTCAGATGTGTCCGCTCTTCGCCAGACATTACACTGGCTGCCGATTCATTATAGAATACAATTCAGAGTACTTGCTCTCACCCACAAAGCTCTTCACAGTGCAGCACCCCCTTACACCTCCTCCCTCATTTCTTTCTATCAGCCTAACCGACCACTGCGCTCTGCAAATGACTTTTGACTAACCTCTGCACTAATCCATACCTCCCACTCCCAACTCCAAGACTTCTCCCATGCTGCGCCAATCCTCTCGAATGCTCTACCGCAAGATATTAAGACCATCCACAATTTGCTCTCGCAAAACACATTTGTTCAGAGTGGCCTATCACATTCCCTAATCAAAGTCATTTTATGTTTGTGTGTGTAGCCCATTCACTACTTCCATTTATCCCCCACCCCTGAAGATGGCTGGACCATCATTGTAAAAACATCATTGTAAATACCCACCTGTACTTTGTATCTCTCCCACCTCATTGTAGATTGTAAGCTCTCACAAGCAGGGTTGTCTTATTTTTCTTTAATTATTGTATTGTTAACGTTGTTACTTATGACTGTTGTGTTTGAAACTGTTAAACTGTAAAGCGCTGGGGAATATGTTGGCGCTATATAAATAAAGATTATTATTATTATTTGCAATTGTTTAATCATTTTTGGTATAGCAAACCTTTTTCAGATCCCCAAAAAGGGATTTTTTTTTTACTCCTAGTTGTGAAGCCATCGCTCCTTAACTTTAAAGCAGCTCACCTGTTCCTGCTCTATAAATGGATAATTTTTTGATAGTTTGTTAAAAAAATGTAATTCTTTATTTACGAAAATGCCAATAGGCAAAGAGGGATGGTCACCTCCTGATCAAACCTGAGCCTGTCCCTACACTCCCCTAACACCCTAAGTGAGTCCTTCCCCCACCGCCATCAGGAACCTCATCCTTTGCTGTCAACAAGCAGTGCCCTAGTTAGTGCACAGGCTGGCAAGGTCGCTAGCCTCACCACTGCATATGGAACAACACAGGGGACACTAACATACGCGAGACAGATGAGGAAAAAACACCACACTTAGCTTCCAGACTCCGCTGCCAAGCTCCACACAACAGATGACACAGAAACAGGACTCCAATCTCCAGAAGTAGCTCACACCAGAGAGCTGCAACTTCACGACTGGTATCCATAGAATAAGTCTATCCCAAACAGTCAGCTGATGCATAAGGTGACCATTTAAAGGATGGTGGGAGTGGTCACCACCCACATCAGCTGACCTAGCCACTCTGCAGTTACAGCAGGCTTCCAGCAAGGATAACTAATATTAGCCCCTGCTGGTCCATAAAGTAAAAAAGCTACATTTACACCGTGTTCCAAATTATTATGCAAATTGGATTTAAGTGTCATATAGATTTAATTGTTTTGTTTTTCAAATAAAACCAAATAGATAAGAGGGGGCACCACAGATATAGAGGGATCCGACCAGACCTATACTAGAAATGACCATATAGAAAAAGGGGAGAAAAGGAATATGTCACACATAGGGGATCACCTGAGGCAAGGAATCAGCATAAAATCTTAATTTTATTAGACACAAAAAAGAAAAACATGCACAAAACATTTAAAAACACTAAAAGTAGTCACACGTGTGACATAACATCTTATCTAATGGCTCGTAATAGAGCCCACCACCTGAAAAAACTCCCCAAAAAAGAAATAAATATACAAATGTATAGACTCTTAGTATCTATATGAACAGCATTTCAAAAACCTGAAGGCCTATGTGCTAAATCACTTATATGGTTTTGAGTCACTCTTGGCTCCACCTGGCTTAACTCACTGAGGGTAATTTTTCATTATAGCACCGCTGTTTGCTATTGGGTATGGCTGGTGCTTACAGCCTCTTTCTTTAACCATGTGTATGCATTTGTGGTTGGCCACTTGGCCGTCTATGCCTGTTCATGTACATAGCCCTTGAACTGAGAACATTTAGTCAGGGTGCTCTGTGCAAGCCTGTAGGCTCTTTCTATATATCCTGTGTGGATCAGTTGGGTTCATTTATCACTATGACCACTGTGTATGTTTTGAGCTGTTGAAGAAAAGTACAACACAAACTAATATGCAAATGGCTAGTAACTTTATGACTCAAAGCCATATAAGTGATTAAGCACATAGGCCTTCAGGTTTTTAAAATGCTGTTCATATAGATACTAAGAGTCTATACATTTGTATATTTATTTCTTTTTTGGGGAGTTTTTTCAGGTGGTAGGCTCTATTACGAGCCAATAGATAAGATGTAATGTCACACATGTGTGACTACTTTTAGTGTTTTTAAATGTTTTGTGCATGTTTTTCTTGTTTGTGTATAATAAAATTAAGGTTTTATGCTGATTCCTTGCCTCAGGTGATCCCCTATGTGTGACCTATTCCTTTTCTTCCCTTTTCTATGTGGTTTTTCAAATAAACTCATGGGTGGTATTGTGTCTCAGGGCTCAATGTATCACTGAAATCAATCTTAAACTCATGTGATAATTGGTTTTCCGGCAATTCTAATTAAAGGAAAACTACTTACAAAATGATGTTCCACATTATAAAGCAGGCCACAGTTTTCAAGTAACATGGGAAAGAGAAAGGATCTTTCTGCTGCCGAAAAGCATCAAATAGAGCAATGCCTTGGTCAAGGGATGAAAACATTAGATATTTCCCGAAAACTTAAGCGTGACTATCGTACTGTTAAGAGATTTGTGGCTGATTCTGAGCACAGACGTGTTCGTGCTGATAAAGGCAGAATGAGGAAGGTTTCTGCCAGGCAAGTTCATCGGATTAAGAGAGCAGCTGCTAAAAAGCCATTCCAACCAGCAAACAGATATTTGAAGCTGCTGGTGCCTCTGGAGTCCCTCAAACCTCAAAGTGTAGGATCCTTCAAAAGCTTGCTGTGGTGCATAAACCTACTATTCAGCCACCCCTAAACTGTTCACAAGCAGAAACGGTTGCAGTGGGCCCAGACATACATGAAGACTAATTTTCAAACAGTCTTCTTTACTGACGAGTGTAGAGCAATCCTGGATGATCCAGATGGATGGAGTAGTGGATGGTTGGTGGATGGTCACCATGTCACAACAAGGCTGCGACGTCAGTAAGAAGGTGGAGGAGTCATGTTTTGGGCCGGAATCATGGGGAAACAGCTGGTAGGTTCCTGAAGGTGTGAAAATGACCTCTGCAAAGTATATAGAGTTTCTGACTGACAACTTTCTTCCATGGTATAAAAAGCAGAAACGTGCCTTCAGGAGCAAAATCATCTTCATGCATGGCAATGCACCATCTCATGCTGCAAATAATACCTCTGAGTCATTGGCTGCTATGGGCATAAAAGGAGATAAACTCATGGTGTGGCCACCATCTTCCCCTGACCTCAACCCTATAGAGAACCTTTGGAGTATCATCAAGCAAAAGATCTATGAGGGTGGGAGGCAGTTTACATCAAACCAGCAGCTCTGTGAGGCTATTCTGACTTCATGCAAAGAAATACAAGCAGAAACTCTCCAAAAACTCACAAGTTCAATGGATGCAAGAATTGTGAAGGTGATATCAAAGAAGGGTTCTTATGTTGGAGTTAAATAGCTTTTTTGTTCAGTGAATGTGACCTCTCAATGCTGCAAGTTCAACAAATGAGCATTTTCAGTTCTTTAAAACATATCAAATGTTTAGAAATTCTACTGTGCCTAATAATTTGGAACAGTGCATTGTGAGTTTTTATTCATTTTGGAGATTATACTGTTATCATTGGGAGGTTTCTTCAATAAAATTCGATGTATAATCTAATGGGCGATGACTTTTATTAGACTGACCGTCATTTGCACCGACCATTTAGGAAAATCCGAGAAAAATATCATTTGCATAATAATTTGGAACATGGTGTAAATCATACTGGAACCAGAGCTGCCACACATCCAAAATTGGATCGTGACACTGTTTGCATTAAAAAGCTCAAAAGGGTTCAACACAGTCCTAGGAGGCTAAATAAATATATCTAATAAATGTCTGATATCAGAAAATCTAAGATTCCTACTTCAGACATAGGCCCCAATATATGAAACAGTTTGCATCAGAATTCTAAGCAAAACTGTTTGACTTTTGTAAAATTTGTCCGCAACTCATAGTTGCAAAAAATGTTTTGTCTTATCCGTTTGTATACTAAGTATAGCCAACTCTGCCAACTTTTTGAAACTTGGTGAGAGTTTAGTAGGGTGGAAGGTAGTGGCTGCTATCAAATAAATCATAAGTTACGTCATAAATGGGGAATAATTTACGACTAGAATGTACTTCATTCTATGACTGGAGTACATTTCTTACTTTGACATACAGTGTTGAAGTGGAAGGTGATACTGCTTGCCACCTTGCCTAGAGAAATTAGTTCTTCTAAAAGTGGTGGTCGCCTAGGTCAAACCTCCACCTATCTGATGATTTTCAGGATATCATATCCTGTTGGCATGCCATGATTATGGGAATTCTCCTTTAAGAGATACAATATATATTAGAAGAATAGTCACTAGCTATACTCATAATAATCACATTACAAACACAATTTGTCTTTATAATGGAAGACAACTTTCCATGCGGTTCTTATATCACGTCTGAATACCAAAGATTTGTCTGAGTACTAAAATCTATTTGACACGCCAGTGGCAGCAAATGCTCATCTGTAGGAGTTTTCCTTTATCTCGGCGGCGTGTGGGCCTGTCACTATAAAGACATGTCTATACATACTTATTTCTTAATCTAAAAATTTGCAGCTCATTGATTCATAACAGCTTAACAGTCATTTCACAAGTTAAAGGGGCTAAGGCTGAAATGGTTCCAACTAATAATTACTATGAATATATATTTTTCTGTCTTATAATCGGTAACTTCAGATCAGCGCCATAACCACAATGTAATGAAATTGTCAACATTTCCTCCATTTTTTTTTTCTATTCTTGACAAATGGTCAGAACATATCACCTTTTTTCCTAATGGAAAACCTAACTGGAATACATCAAAATGCTATTAGGTTTTTTCATTTTCTTCTACAATTTAAAGCTGGAGGAATGCAGGCAGCCTTCATAATCTGAGCCTGGTAAAATATTCCTTGTCCCTGCTAAAATGACTGCTGTAGAAAAGCAGAATTGTTTGCTGCACTATTGTCCTCTCGTAGACAGCGGCATTCGGGTTAATCATGTACCCGGCAGATCTGAAGCAATGCAGATCTCTTCTAGCCCAGCTATTGTCTAAGTTATTATATGCTACACGTGCATTTAATAAAACAATACAGTGACTGCAGTTTAAGGGTGCCAATCCAGGCATAGTATGTCTCATATCAGAATTAGGGCTGAGATAATACCAGCGTACAACGCATTTCAAATTCAGCTGATTGTAATATTGGATGGAGAAATATCAAGTCCGCTGGTCCCGGGGGAAATATCTACAGGGCATTTTAATGTATTTTTTTTCTAATGCTTATATGAAATGCTGAGATTTTTACACGTCTGATGGGAATGACAAAGTTGATAATAAGGAACAGGACGGCAGAAGGGTTTCTTCTTAAAAAGGCTGCACACTTTGTTTTCACAACTACCTCTTTTGCCTGTTCCATCACTTCTTCACTTTAACCCCTTATTGCTTCCTGCAATATACGCGCTATACTCATGCCGGTTCCTGATTTTATTTCTGCAAATATTTTATACAAATGTATATTGCAAACGATGTTCATAGCTTTATTTAGTTGACATATGCTTTTGCTCTATGTTTACTGGATATAGTTTAGTAATTCCTTGATACCTACACATAATCCATTTACAGATATATTATTTTGTACATTGTTTTTTTATTCCTTAGGGATTCTTTCTGGATTTGACTTAATACATGCTGGCATATTTTTGCTTTATGCAACCTATGTAGCTTTTGGAAACATAATAAAGAACTTATAGACTTCTATTGGGTCCCACTGGAGAATTGTGTCTCTGATGGTGGTGTATATGGTGCCGTATTCACCACCAAATGAATTCACGTGAAGAACCTATTTTTGGCTGTATCCATGAGACTAAATATGTTGGGTGACTTATAGAAGTTGCTACTTGAATAGCCTAACCAATCTTATTCACTCAGAATGGCTGATGGTCTACACCAGTATCTTGCTCTGCTATTGCCATAGTCTACCTCAGTTGTCAAATTGGTGGCGGCTAAATCTGTGTCAATATTAACCTAACTTTAAATTCATTGTCCCATTTCAGAAAAGCATTTCCTATCATTTCCTTTAGTATTAAAAAACAGTTGTGCTTCACTTACTTTGCCTGGGTCCATTGCTGAGTCTCCTCTGCTGTCCCATTCTCTGCAGTACTTGCGTCAAGATGATAATGTGGCAGTCAATCAGTGACTCTAAGAGGCTTGTGCAGGCTACATCAGCGACCACTGCGCCCCATTATTCTCTGCTGCACTGTCAGCATGATGCCAGCACTAGACATTGGCAGAATGTATAAAGTTCAGTTTATTTTTTACTATTAACAAAAGTTAGAAAAGTTTTTCTCAGCTTTCCATATAATAATATTGACTTCTGCATAAAATGCTTTGGTAAAATATTATTTTAAGGGAGCTCTCCATGTAAGAATCACCAAACATACCCATTATTTTCCTACAGATAGCAGTAAACACATACCTTTCTTATACTAAAAGCAGTCATTACGATTACTTCAATTCACTGTTACTTTATTTCTTGATTTAGAATAGATACATTTTAACATTTTGATTCAGCATTTACTATTATGACTTCTATATATATTATACTAACAACTAGGTTGTTTTTTTTTTCATTGTGACTTCCCTTACTTTTGCTTAATCTTAATTTCCCTTTGAAACTTCAGGATAGTTATTAGCTACCACCTTTCCAACTGGGGTTCATGTTACCAGCCTCACTGAATGTCTGTACAAGGCTGACAGGCTAGCAGACACCTACCTAAGGCCTCTCTGCCTCCTGCAAGCTTTGATTCAGTTTATCTGACCATGGCTCTCCTTTTCCATGGTTTATCAACAGGCATTTCCATTTCACATAACCTCACCCATGGGTCTATTTTCAGGGTACTTAGCCTGCTATTGATCCTGAGTACTGACTCTTATGTACTGTTTCTGACTCCTGATTGTGATCAACACCTTGACTACTATTTTGCTCCTGGATTATTATCCTGGATTGTTACCCGGTTCCTGCAGCTTCACTAGTGGTATCGACAACCGACTTAGTCTTCACTACTGTCCCATCTCATCCTCTACCAAGTTTTGTTCTTAGTGCCCTTGTTAAGTTTCAGACTTTGCGTCAAGTTCATCACTACACAAATAGTCAATCAGTAACTATTCTAGGGACTTCAACATAACAGAAAATTTTTTACTGATGTAGAGAGTAGGGATGAGCAGACCCTTGTAAGATTGTGTTCATCGGGTTCGGCCGAACTTTAGACAAAAGTTCAGTTCAGGTACCAGAATTTGAACCAAACTTAACTCCAGTCCTAAACCCTATATAAGTTAATTGGGACCCAAAATGTGATGCTGTAAAATGGTTGCAGTAAAATAACGAAAAAGGAAGCAAAATGGAGGTAAGAGCAAGACAATTGCCCTGCAAACAAATTTGGATAGGGAAATGACTTAACATTGACTAAAAAAATAAAAAATAATAATCTTGAACCAGGAGGTGGAGGTCCAAGTAGAGGAGCAGAGCAGTGCCTTGCGTGTGTATTTTACTATACTTGTTAATTAATAAATAAATGTAAAAAATTACGTGTGGTCACCGTATTTCTATTAACCAGCCAAGGGAAAGCAGACAGCTGTGAGCTGGTCTTATTATACATAGAAGTGGTCAATATTCATGGATATTTCCAGCCGATTAGGATCATCCCCCAGCTTTCTGCTATGTCTTTGCTGGTTATTATAAATGGTAGGAGTCCCCCAAAAAATGAAGTGGGGTCCCTCCTATTTTTATTAACCAGCTAAGACAATGCAGACAGTTGGGTGCTGATATTAATAGGTTGGTAATGTCCATGGATATTGGCCCCTTCCAAGCATAATAAGAATATGCCTCAGTCACCCCAGGCAAGGCAGAATCCATTAGATGAGCTAATTCTGTTGCTTAGCCTCAGCTCTTCTCACTTCATAAAATCATAGAATGATAGAGTTGGAAGGGACTTCCTGGGTCATCTGGTCCAACCCCCTGCTCAAAACAGGATTCAATAAATCATCACAGACAGATGTCTGTCCATCCTCTGCTTGAAGACTTCCATTGAAGGAGAACTCACACCTCTCATGGCAGCGTGTTCTACTCATTGATCACCCCAACTGTCAAAAAGATTTTTCTAATATCTAATCTGTGTCTCCTTTTTTTCAGTTTCATCCCATTGCTTCTAGTCTTTCCTTGTGCAAATGAGAATAAAGATGATCCTTCTACAATGTGACAGCCCTTGATAAATTTGTAAACAGCTATTAAGTCTCCTCTCAGTCTTCTTTTTTGCAAGCTAAACATATCCAAATCCTGTTACCGTTCCTCTTAGGACATGTTGAAGACCGGTCACCATTCTGGTCGTTCTTCTCTGAACTTGCTCCAGTTTGTTGATGTCTTTTTTTAAAATGTGGTGCCCCAAAATGGACACAGTATTCCAGATGAGGTCTGACCAAAGAGGATTATGACTTCACGTAATCTAGACTGTATGCTTCCGTTAATACATCCCAGAATTGCATTTGCCTATTTTGCTGCTGCATCACACTGTTGACTCATGTTCAGTCTGTGATCTATTAGTATATCCAAGTCTTTTTCACATGTGCTGTTGCTCTCTCTCTTCTTTAGTATTAGCTATCCCTCCTAGCTTTGTGTCATCAGCAAATGTAATCAGTTTACCCTCAATTCCTTCAACTAAATCATTGATAAAGATGTTGAACAATAAAGAGCCTTGTGGTACCCCACTTGAGACATTCTTCCAATTGAATGTGCAGACATTTACAGCGACTCTTTGGGTCCGATCACTAAACCAGCTATGAATCCACCTTGTCCATTCCAAGGATTGTGTGAGATAATTAGTCAAATGCTTTGATGTCAAGATATACTATATCTACAGCATTTCCCTGATCCACCGAGTCAGTGATTCTGTCATTGAAGGAAATTAAGTTAGTCTGACATGTAAAATTGCACTGGTGGATTTAATCATGTTCATCAGAAATCAGTCTAAGCTTGCTAGGATGTATGCAATAAACAGTTCAGATGACCATCCTATACAGTGCTTAAAATGGGGGGGGGGAGAAATAAATAAATTAAAAAGTTAAAAAGCATTGCTATAGTGGTCTGTTCTTACACTGAGCATCTAGTGTGCAATCTAGCATTGTATTGTATCCAGCACATGATATTACCAGAAAATGCAATGTATTACACTATGTACAATGGTATTTTCTGGCTCTTCCTGTTAGTCCGCAGAATTGTCATCATAAATAAATGTTAAGCTCTTTTGGGAAAGGAGGTTTTTCCACAATCACATCCATCCAAATACTTACAAGTTCAGAACTGGAATACAGTTAATGCCTCTAAAGAGACCAGCCTTAGCAAACGAATAATACTGTCAAAGATAATAACACAATGTCCACTAAAAATAAAGAGTGAGAAATTAACCTTACAATAGAAAAAAGGGCAAGAGGCTTCACGCAATATAAAAATAGTTAAAAAGTAACCCTCAAATACATAGGCATAAAAATAATGTGGAACAAAACTCATATTACAAGACTCTTCACATCAATGCAAAATCGCCTAAAGAAACCTTAAGGCAACGTCTTAAGTAACTGCACAAAATAGCAAATTATTGGAAAAATGTGATTTTCTTGAACTCTGGGATATTTATACAGAAAGTATCTATAAGGATAAATGGTCTGTACTGCAATGACATACAATGTGTGCACAGCCGAGAAGACAAGTTTTACATGTGAATCTTTCAGTAAGTAATGGTTTTCTAGTCACACACCATTAATTATTAAGTGACAGTCTATGTATAAATATAGCATTAATAGGGTAGCCATATGTAAGATCTGATGATGGGCTCAGGAAGACACCTGCTTCTTCATAGGATGTCATGTTACCCAAGTATAACATATCATTAGGCACCATAGTGAGAAAAGTGCATGAGTCCATATAGTAAATACATAATGTCCTCCAGTCATACTCATCAAGATTTAGAAGAATGAAGACACAGCTCTTGTGCTGGGTACAATAAGGATGAGAATACAAGTCAGTGCTTTGAATATAGATACAAAGAGCCTCTAAGAGTCCCTAAAGGTCCATAATACAAACTTCAGGCATTCAGGCATGGTTTTCTCACCATTCCTGAGATATCATATAAAAAAAATCCAGCATCCAAAAGACTCCATAAAATCACTTGCTTCATTAAATTTGAATACAAAGGATTCTGCTGGAATGTCACAACCACAAGAGTGGGAAAGTGGATAGACTGACGCGTTTCAGACCCTCCAGTCTTTAATCATTAGATATTAGTGTTGAGCGATACCGTCCGATACTTGAAAGTATCGGTATCGGATAGTATCGGCCGATACCCGAAAAGTATCGGATATCGCCGATACCGATATCCGATACCAATACAAGTCAATGGGACACCAAGTATCGGAAGGTATTCTGATGGTTCCCAGGGTCTGAAGGAGAGGAAACTCTCCTTCAGGCCCTGGGATCCATATTAATGTGTAAAATAAAGAATTAAAATAAAAAATATTGATATATTCACCTCTCCGGCGGCCCCTGGACATCACGCGGGTAACCGGCAGGCTTCTTTGTTTAAAATGAGCGCGTTTAGGACCTGCGGAATGACGTCGCGGCTTCTGATTGGTCGTGTGCCGCCCATGTGACCGCCACGCGACCAATCAGAAGCCGCGACATCATTCCGCAGGTCCTAAATTCCTAGAATGAGGAGTTTAGTGCCTGAGAATGACGTCGCGGCTTCTGATTGGTCGCCTCGCCGTCACATGGGCGGCACGCGACCAATCAGAAGCCGCGACGTCATTCCTCAGGTCCTAAACGCGCTCATTCTAGGAATTTAGGGCCTGAGGAATGACGTCGCGGCTTCTGATTGGTCGCGTGGCGGTCACATGGGCGGCATGCGACCAATCAGAAGCCGCGACGTCATTCCGCAGGTCCTAAACGCGCTCATTTTAAACAAAGAAGCCTGCCGGTTACCCGCGTGATGTCCAGGGGCCGCCGGAGAGGTGAATATATCAATATTTTTTATTTTAATTCTTTATTTTACACATTACTATGGATCCGATACCGATACCCGATACCACAAAAGTATCGGATCTCGGTATCGGAATTCCGATACCGCAAGTATCGGCCGATACCCGATACTTGCGGTATCGGAATGCTCAACACTATTAGATATACAAAGTGCTGAACCCTCAGCGCTTTATACCATATCCTGTTTGGGACACATGGTCTCATTGTGTCCAATCAGAGCAAATGTATCAACAAAATAAAACCGTATATTATACATCATAAAAACAATAATTCGAGATGGTTAGACACATAAATTAATTTTCTAAAAGAACAATGGGAGCAAGGGGAAAAAGAATCAATCATTATGGTATATCAAATCATGTCTCACTTTCATGCCTTGCGGCATCCTGGTTTGTAACAGGTAAGTCCACCAAGTCTCCTAATTCCTCCCCTGTATGGTCTACTAACCCGCTCTAAACCTGTGATGGAACATGAGGCCATATCACCTCCATGGTGAAGCAAAAGCTTGGAGACTGCCGAACATTTGGACATGAGTTTATTAGCTGTTTCCAATAAATGGCATCTGTGGCATTTTTTAATGGACCGATACAGCGTATGTACTAAACATTGCAGGTTTGACATGTAATGAAACATACTATGTAAGACAAATTGAAATGAATGAAATTGTGTATTTTGTATGTTTATTTGTGGTCTAATTTATTTGTGGTCTAATGGTTTATGGTTTAATCGTGTCATGTGGAGCCAAGTTCGTTTGGGGGACTTATTGTCATTGACATAAAGACTAGGTGATAAAATACTACCTGAAGTAGGATATGCAAATTGCCTCTTCTGAGAAAAAGAGGACTTAACTCTATAGAGCCACCTGTTGGAAGTAGCGATCCTACAAGTCACAATCAACTCATTAACGAGTCGTGCAATATGACTTAGGATAAAAGCCAAATTAGTATCTCAATTCGCAGACACGGTGTTTCGGGCTGTTGGCCCTCATCAGTGCGAAGCATGAGAAGTAATTTGGCTAGGTGAGAGTAGGGGCTGTTTAGATTGTAAATCTTATTGGATCATGGAGGATTTTTTTTAAGTTTGGTATCTTGATAAAGCATGGGAATGTGTTTCTGTATAATATTTTTTATTTTTTGTAAAACTGAGGAGTGTAAGTAGAAAGTTGTATGCGTTTTCGTTGAGAATGTCTTGTCACTTCATGTTTTGTACCGTGTTTTGCGCCCTCTTAATCATCCAATTTCGATATTTTCAGTCTCGTAATCTTTGTTATACTGTAAATGCTTCTGATTGAAATGTAATATCAGATTATGTATTTCTATTTGTACGGATCAATTAACCGAACTGAATATTTTTTATCGTTTTTTAGAATGACATGATATTGCTAGCAAAGTGGCTTTAGTATCCAATGTTTGCTTATATGACATAACTGAGACTCCATAGGGGGAATGAAAAAGGGTGATATCTCAAAAATGTATGCTGCAATCCGGAATTTCTGAGGTAA
Source organism: Ranitomeya imitator (assembly GCF_032444005.1). Classification (NCBI taxonomy): domain Eukaryota; kingdom Metazoa; phylum Chordata; class Amphibia; order Anura; family Dendrobatidae; genus Ranitomeya; species Ranitomeya imitator. Next base: position 467,428,917 of record NC_091287.1, on the reverse strand, counting down.
ATTGTAAGTAAATAATATTGTCATTTACAGTAGATAATCTGTGAACTGCATAGCAGACCCTCTCGAACCATCCCATATAATATTAAAACATTATTCCTGAGATATACCCTCCTAGTCTTTTTAGCCAAGAGAGCATGGTCCTGAAATCTTTTCCTTGACCAAATCCACTTGATTACTATCATTAGATTTATATATAAAGAAAGAAGGGGAATAGAGTGATGAAGTAAAAAAAAAGGGCCAAATTCGAGAGAATATCAGAATTTGCATAATTATTTTCTTTTTATGGCAAGTAACAGGAGCCTTTTACCACTCAGTATCACATATAATTAATTATGGAGATTCAATCAAGCATCACCTTAAGAAATACTGAATTTTAACTTCCTTCACATTTATATGTGAAAGGGCAGAAATGCTGATTAAGTCTATCTAAAATATTAGTAAGTTTACTCTTGGGTTCTTCCAGTACAGTATTGCTACAGTCATCTATAAGACACAAACTCTGTTGAAGACTATGGTACTGTAGTACAGACATCAGTAGGTCGGCACAGAGCGTAATTGTGGAGCTCTACGCACCTTTCTCATGGTTTCAGTCAGAACAACTTTTTTTTACAATATGCCAGTTAACCACTAGTTGTGTCTCCTGATACCTCCAAGTGATAAGCTAGCTAACATGAGAAAAGTTTTCTGATTGCCTGATACTGCAGTCAAGAAGACTCAAACGGCAATTGTCAGCTGTACGAAGATGTCTGTTGCAAAAAATGCAAATGTTCCTATAAAATACCACAGATACGTATGCATAAGAAATTCATTCACCATTTGTGGAACTTGAAATATCTCCTTTTCTCTCATTGCCAATTTTATTCTGCGTTTGTGGAGTGCTGGGCTAGTCACTTGATGACTTCATACTTGTGGATATGCTTGAAACAAAACCCATTCCGGCACTTCAATAAAACTTCAATTTCCTATATTGTTAATTTTTAGAACACAATACAGTAGTCCACATGATTTGAGCTGACGTCTCTCTTAGTCAAGACTACACTCAAAACTAATAATGGACCACTGTACCATGCTTTAATCCTTTACAGTAAAGGAAAATGGAATTTCACCTAATGTCACAAGGCCTATTCAGTTCCAGAGGCACCAAAGATCACTATGAAAATGGAATAAGCCCTGAAAAAGAACCAGAGGCACTTTGAATGGAATAGGAGGCACCTAGAAGATGACGGGAGGACTAGGATAAATCTGCTCATAACAGTTGAGGGCTGAAAAGAAGTTTGAAATATACGGTACTTTTTTAAACTACCCTGAGCTCATTCATATTAACTTTTAAACTAAAAAACAACTCATTTAAGCAACTTTTAAACACAGCAATAATCATTACCACACTTCTTTCATTACACGTTGGTATGTATAACCAAAGTGTAACTCGCTTTTTGTTTTACAGTTGGTCACAACTAAGGTATATTACAAATGGGCAGGATCAGAGGCTCCTGTCTAGGTTTTTTTTTTACAGCAAAATGGAATAAAAGTGATATTTTGGAACATTATTAATCCTCAGGGTTATCCATGCAGATTTGAATATTAGTATGCAGGCTGTGAAGTGACTTTACTGTGCATGAATATATAATTTCTGGTTATTTCATATTTACTGTACATTTAAATTACATATGTTTCTATAAGCATTGCTTTTAGGGGAGACTGTGGTGTGCACAGATCCAAGTGACCAGTCATTTCACGGACCATGTACAAAAAGGAGTTCTCTATACTTTTTTAAGAATAAGGTATAAAAGAAAATATTATTGTGAATAAATTCTCAAATACCTCTAATTAGCAAATCCCAGCAACTTCCACCATCTCGTTACATTAACAGAAACCTGTCCTAGAATGTTAATAGGACAGTTATCTTGTGAGCATGCATAGTAGGAAGCTCCCACCCCTTTCATGTATAGAAGAAGGGAGGGCTGAAGTAAGAAGAAACTACACACTGCTGTCCACCTTGTCTTTCTGATCTAATAGTGAAGATACCAGACGTATTGAGGTAAGAAGAGGCTGCTCCTACTGCTGTTCACCCTGTTGTGAATTCTGCTTTTGGGCTCCCTCCGGTGGTTGTAGGTGGTAATGCAGTTGTACCTGGATTGCAGTCCTCGTCAGGTGTATCTGCTGATTGCAGTTCTGACTGGGGTATTTAGGTGTGCAGGATTCATTAGTCCTTGCCAGTTGTCCATGGTTGTTGGGAGGTGTTGGACCTCTGTCTGGTTCCTCCTGCCTTGCTGCCAAATCAGCAAAGATAAGTGTCTGGTTTTGATTCTGTGGCACACATGCTGTGTGCTTGATAATTCAGTGCTATTCATTTGTTTTTTCTTGTCCAGCTTAGATTGTGTCAGTATTTTCTCAGTCTTGTTGGATTCTCAGGAGTTGCAGATATACGTTCCACGTCTTTAGTTAGATGGTGGAATTTTTTGTATTATCTGCTGTGGATATTTTTGGAAGGGTTTTAATACTGACCGCTTAGTATTCTGTCCTATCCTTTCCTATTTAGCTAGAGTGGCCTCTTTTGCTAAATCCTGTTTTCTGCCTGCGTGTGTCTTTCCTCTCCTACTCACAGTCAATATTTGTGGGGGGCTGCCTATCCTTTGGGGTTCTGCTCTGAGGCAAGGTAGAATTCCTATTTCCATCTATAGGGGTATTTAGTCCTCCGGCTGTGTCGAGGTGTCTAGGGTTTGTTAGGCACACCCCACGGCTACTTCTAGTTGCAGTGTTAGTTCAGGATTTGCGGTCAGTACAGTTTCCACCAACTCCAGAGAAAGTTTCATGCGGCTCCAAGGTCACCGGATCATAACATCACCCTGTCTTTTTGATATAATACTGGACATCCCAGGGGTGCTGAGGTAGGAAGAGGGTGCTTTCAATGCTGTACGCCCTGTCTTTCACATGTAATACTAGAGATATCAGGGGTGTTGAGGTAAGAAGGGGCTGCTCACACTGCTTATCACCTGTTTTTTCTCATCTAATACCAGAGACACCAGGGCAGCTAAGTTAAGAAGCAATTGCACACACTGCTGTCCACCCTGTCTGAATGAGATGCCATTGCAGCCTGGAGATAGCTTGACAGTATGAGGAAGAACAGGTCACAGCATTGGAGCATCCTACTACACATGCTCACAGAGTCCTATCTTTTTCAAATGCTAGGACAGTTTCTGTCAGTGTAACAAGACGTTTTCAGTCATTTCTTGATAATATTGATTACCTCTCTAGTCAAAGCATATGAAGTTTGCTAATTAAAGATGTTTAAGAATTTATTCATAATAACATTTTCTTTCTTTCTTTTTTTTCTATACCTGGAAATCCCCTGAAATAAGTATCATGGTAAGAATATGGGCATCAAAATATTATTTTCTCTCAGAGCAGATTTCAGGATTTTTACATTTTAATATATTTCTTGTAAAATAAATGAATATTTATATATATATATATATATATATATATAAAAAATAAAATATATGTTACCTCCTATTCCATTAACCTAATCCGTTGTCCTGATAATATACTTAGGAAAATGATATTCAAGCTAAAATCTTTGTGGTAGGCTCACTATGAGCTAGTACAGGACCAAACTGGTGACTATAATGCATATTATGGAGCAGACCACTGACCCCTCTCGATTACAAACCTAGAACCTGAATATGGAGAAAACAGACTTTACTTCCAGTAATGAGAAAGTTCACTCATTTGAATGACTTTGAAAACAACCAATGCTGTACTTATCCCTGCTTTCAAGCTCACACATACAGAAAGCTTTTACACTTATAACCATTATTTTCACTAATACCACATCATTAAAGGGCTATTCATAAACTACTTTGCAGCTATGCCTTATTTTCCCAGTTATTCCCTTAAGTGTATCTCCGCTTGATGTTACAGTGTGTGATCTGAGCTCGAGGTAAACAAAGAAGCCTATCCTCCACGCTATTCACATGCCACATGTATCTCTATTTAGACATTGATGGCAATTTACTTAAAACAAATTCCGCAGATATGTTTCATCCGCTGTTAATATTTGGCTTTGTTGGATGTTGTTTGCATTCCTTGGATATGGAGATATCTGAAGAATTAGTTCTTACTGGTTATTTAAGTAGAAACCCACATAGGTACCTTCAGACTGTTAATACATCATATTACCCTTGGAGACTAGCTCCGTTCTATCAATGCTAAATAACCTTAAAACATTTTACATATATTTCTTAGCAGAAATGTACACCTTAAATGCAGTATAATTGGCTACCACTGAAGCATCTAGTTTTATCTACAATCCACTGAGCTCTCCTGAATAGTCCCTGTCTCTTAATGAGGACTTTAAAAGTCTGTAATTGTCCCTTGGTGCCTGTAAACTAAGAAAAAACTGTTTTATAAAGACGTGTCGCTACCAGTTATTATTTTATTACTTGTAAGAAGGTGCCGGTGAATAGTTCACTTTCTCTTAAATTGAAATGGATTTTTATATTTAATTAAGTGGTGGGAAATATTATTGTTGCATATTTTAGGAATATCTTTACATTACTTTTATATTCTTTACCAGGCCTACTGTATTTTAATCAGTGCCCTCTTTCCGGATCATGGAAGAAACACCTATTTCATGGAGTGAGGCAAAATAATTCTGAGCGCGCACCCCATAATTTAACTTAGAATTCATTGACATTACTGTGGTATAGAACATTATTTTATATTATCTTTCGTGTTCAATATCATAACATTAACCCTAAAATTTATTGAAATATTGAACCATGAATAGATGAACAATTGCTATATTCCACTTCTTTCGCTAAAAACAGCATGTTCTGGGCATCCCGGCAGCCTGGTTAGGAGCTCTGCAATAGGAAGTCACTACAGCAACTATTATGTGTTCTTAGTGTAAAAGTGTAGTTGTGTAAAATATGAATATAGGAGTTAGGAGTCGAGTTTCCTCTGCTGCACAGGGGGAATCTCGATCCGTGTCTGCTGCAGTCTCCCATTCTGCTTCGGCCGCAGTGGGCTCTGCTCAGCGGAGGCGTCACTCCCAGCGTCTCGCTGGGACTGATTCTGTGCATGGGGTTACTGCTGCCTTTTCCGGCTCTCCTGTTGTACCCTGCACTGATCTGCGGCGAGCAAGCTTCTCTGGGACTAAGTCCTTATTTGCACACACTGAGCATGCCCAGGGCATGATCTCCCATTGGAGATCGAGGGTCACATGCTCAGGTACTGCAGCACATCCCATTGGTCCTCCTGGCAGGTCCTGAAAGGGCAAAACTTCTGTAGCAGCTTCCTGTGCTGCAACTATATAAACTGCGCATGACCGCACGGCCATGCGCTAGTATTGTCTTGATAATGTGTGTGTGTAGATGGATGTATGTCGATGGATGAAAGCTCCTAAGTATCCCTCCCTAGTGTTGTTGACTGCTCGCGGATGATGGTAGCTATCTAGCGCCCGACTAGCCATCTGCACGTAACACACATCACAGCGTCCAGTTGCTGTGTCCGCCAGTACGGCGCCATGCGCTTCCTCTGCGCTTTCCTTACCCAAGCCTGGGTGGTTAGTGGCGTCCGTCAGTGCGGCACCGCACGCACTCTCGTGCCTTTATATTCTATTTATTAGTTTCCTTACACACCCAGTTGCGGTGTTGTGCCAGCAAGTGTCTAATCGGACTTCAATCCTGAGTAGGGGTTGAGTTCGCTGACTTCTTGCTCGCGCTCTATGTGCGGTACTGCGGTCCTGTGACGCAACAGGATCGCTTCCTTCACGCAGGGTGAGGTTTACCCATTTGTGTATACTTAGTACCGCCATATAGTCCGTCTTACTAGCAGCAGGGTCTTTACCTGCACTGTGGACCTCGGACTGCAAACGCACCTAGTTTCATACCATCTATACTTGGTGCGTTCCGCCGGTCCTTAACATAATACTAGCGCCAAGGTCTGGCTAGTAATGACGGACGATCAGTGTCTACAGCGGTACATCCAGCAGCTGGAGGGAAGGTTGGCGGCTCTAGAGCGTTCAACCTCAGCTGTGGATGTTACTGCTGTCGCTGTTCAGGCTGCAAGTGTGGCTGCAGCTACCTTGTCCACTGCCGCTCCTGTACCGACGCTATCTCGCCTCCCGCTACCAGAGAAATTTTCTGGTGACAGTAAGTCCTGTAGGGGTTTCGTGAGTCAGTGCTCAATACATCTCGAGCTTCTGGCCTCTCGTTTCCCTACAGAGCGGGCTAAGGTGGGCTTTATAATTTCCTTATTGTCGGACAGGGCGTTGCAGTGGGCTACGCCGCTGTGGGAGCGTAGCGATCATGTGGTGCAGAGTGCTCCGTTATTCCTGAGCACTCTGAAAGAGGTCTTTCTAGGACCTCGTGTCACCCATGATACGGCGCTCCAACTGTTGGCACTGACTCAGGGCTCGTCCTTGGTCAGCCTTTTTGCAGTCAACTTTCGCACTCTAGCATCTGAGCTGGAGTGGTCGGATAAAGCCCTTAGCCCTATATTTTGGAGGGGGCTGGCTGACCACATTAAGGATGCTCTGGCCACTAGGGAGATTCCCGCCACACTGGAAGAGTTAATAACAGTATCTACTCGCATTGACCTCCGTTTTCACGAGCGGAGGTTAGAGCGAGCCCAGTGTAGGCAGAGGTTTCGGCTGGCTCCCACCTTCGCCAAACCTTTGGAATCTCCAGTCCAGGCTCCTGAGTTCCAAGAACCTAAGGTGGTGTCACGAGCGGGATCTAAGTCCCAGACCGCTCGTGCACTCCAGGGTTGCCATGTATGCCAACAGTCAGGACATCTTGCCACCAGATGTCATCAGCGGTCGAGGAAACGTCAGCGTCTAGTGGTAGTAGGTGGAGGTGCACTAGACAGTGCAACGTTTGCCTCCAAATTGTCCTTTAAGGGGACAATTACCTTTGGCTCATCCTCCCACTCGGTAGACCTCTGCGTGGATTCTGGGGCGGAGGGCAATTTTATGTCTTCTGCCTTCGCCCAACGTCACGCAATACCCCTGGTTATGCTACCTCAACCAGTAACGGTACGAGTGGTGAATGGGTCAACACTCCCCGCACAGATAACACATCAGACCATCCCTTTTACTCTGTCCATGTCGCCATCCCATCAGGAGATTATTTCTCTGCTCATCATTCCTGAGGGTATTGATGAGGTCCTGTTGGGGATACCTTGGCTACGGTACCACTCTCCTCACATCGAGTGGTCCTCAGGCAGAATTCTGGGATGGGGTGAATCATGTGGGGGTAGGTGTCACCGAGAGTGCGTTCAGGTTGCTACTACTGAGGTACCCGCAGATCTATCCTCTCTCCGCAAGCAATATTGGTCTTACGCAGACGTGTTCTCCAAAAAGACGGCGGAGACCCTTCCGCCCCATCGCCCCTATCACTGTCCTATCGATCTCTTGCCTGGTGCGGAGCCTCCCCGGGGTCGAGTTTATCCATTATCTCTCCCGGAGACGGAGGCCATGTCTCAGTACATTCAAGAGAATCTGGCAAGAGGGTTTATTAGGAAGTCAGTGTCACCTGCTGGGGCAGGGTTCTTCTTCGTGCAGAAGAAGAATGGGGAACTACGTCCATGCATAGACTACAGGGGTCTTAACGCTATCACCGTTAAGAACAAGTATCCTTTGCCCTTGATATCCGAGCTCTTCGATAGGCTTCGGGGAGCTAGAGTGTTTACTAAACTAGATCTGCGGGGTGCTTACAACTTGATTCGCATCCGTGAGGGGGACGAATGGAAAACGGCGTTTAACACCAGAGATGGGCACTATGAGTATCTGGTGATGCCCTTCGGGCTCTGTAATGCCCCAGCCGTTTTTCAAGACTTTTTCAACGACATCTTCCGGGATATGCTTTCCACCTCAGTTGTAGTCTATCTGGATGATATTCTCATCTTTTCTCCAGATATTGACTCCCACCGGAGAGATGTTAGCAGAGTCTTTGACCTCCTACGGGCAAACTCTCTTTACGCTAAGTTGGAGAAGTGTATGTTTGAGCAGGAGTCTTTACCGTTCCTGGGCTATATCATCTCCGCTCAGGGATTGGCTATGGATCCTGCCAAACTACAGGCTGTGATGGACTGGCAAGAGCCCCATTCTCTTAAAGCGGTGCAGCGCTTTATGGGGTTCATTAACTATTACCGCCAGTTCATTCCCCACTTCTCAACTCTGGTAGCTCCCTTGGTAGCCCTCACCAAGAAGGGAGCGAATCCTAAATTGTGGTCGGAAGAGGTCTCCAAGGCCTTCACTTCTATTAAGTCCCACTTTGCTAGCGCTCCCATCTTACATCGTCCCGATGTGGATAAGCCGTTCCTAATGGAGGTGGATGCCTCATCCGTTGGTGCTGGAGCAGTCCTCTATCAGAAGGTCTTGGCTGCGTTGTTCATTAAGCACATCTTCCGCCTACATGGTATGCCTGACAAAATTGTCAGTGACCGGGGTCCCCAGTTTGCGTCTCGGTTCTGGAGAGAGCTGTGTCGTCTTCTCAGTATTGAGTTGAATCTCTCTTCCGCTTATCATCCCGAGACGAATGGGTTGGTAGAGAGGGCCAACCAGACCTTGGTCACATACCTGCGACATTTTGTTTCAGCCAGGCAGGATGACTGGGCATCCTTGCTATCATGGGCAGAGTTTGCGCTGAACAACGCCGTAGCCGACTCCACTGGACAAACTCCATTCCTCCTCAACTATGGTCAGCATCCACGGGTACCTGTGCCTATGCCCGTGTCTTCCACAGACTCCAGGGTGGCAGACTGGGCTGTGGAGGCACGGGATATTTGGGAACGCACTCAGGATGCCATTCGGGCCTCTAAGGAGAGAATGAGGTCCTCCGCCGATGCTCATCGGCGCCCCGCCCCGACCTTTGCTCCTGGCGACTTGGTGTGGCTCTCCGCCCGCGAGTTGAGTCCACTAAATTTGCTCCTCGCTACTTGGGTCCCTTCAAGGTCCTCGAACAGGTTAATCCTGTGGTCTACCGTCTGGCCCTTCCTCCACGCCTTGGTATCACCGACACCTTTCATGTGTCCCTCCTTAAGCCCGTATACATGTCCCGGTTTTCTGAGTCATCTGCCGGGACATCGGGTTCGTCTACGGACGATTTCGAGGTGAACGCTATCTTGGGGTGCAAGGTGGTACGTGGCAAAAAATTTTTTTGGGTGGACTGGAAGGGTTACGGTCCTGAGGATAGGTCCTGGGAGCCTGCTGAGCACATTCGGGCTCCGCAGCTTATTGCTGCCTTCAAACGTAGCGAGGCCCAAGGGGGGGGGGCCCTAGGGGAGGGGGGCGTAATGTTAGGAGTCGAGTTTCCTCTGTTGCACAGGGGGAATCTCGCTCCGTGTCTGCTGCGGTCTCCCATTCTGCTTCGGCCGCAGTGGGCTCTGCTCAGCGGAGGCGTCGCTCCCAGCGTCTCGCTGGGACTGATTCTGGGCAGAGGGTTACTGCTGCCTTTTCTGGCTCTCCTGTTGTACCCTGCACTGATCTGCGGCGAGCGAGCTTCTCTGGGACTAAGTCCTTATTTGCACACACTGAGCATGCCCAGGGCAAGATCTCCCATTGGAGATCGAGGGTCACATGCTCAGGTACTGCAGCACATCCCATTGGTCCTCCTGGCAGGTCCTGAAAGGGCAAAACTTCTGTAGCAGCTTCCTGTGCTGCAACTATATAAACTGCGCATGACCGCACGGCCATGCGCTAGTATTGTCTTGATAATGTGTGTGTGTAGATGGATGTATGTCGATGGATGAAAGCTCCTAAGTATCCCTCCCTAGTGTTGTTGACTGCTCGCGGATGATGGTAGCTATCTAGCGCCCGACTAGCCATCTGCACGTAACACACATCACAGCGTCCAGTTGCTGTGTCCGCCAGTACGGCGCCGTGCGCTTCCTCTGCGCTTTCCTTACCCAAGCCTGGGTGGTTAGTGGCGTCTGTCAGTGCGGCACCACACGCACTCTCGTGCCTTTATATTCTATTTATCAGTTTCCCTACACACCCAGTTGCGGTGTTGTGCCAGCAAGTGTCTAATCGATCTTCAATCCTGAGTAGGGGTTGAGTTCGCTGACTTCTTGCTCGCGCTCTATGTGCGGTACTGCGGTCCTGTGACGCAACAGGATCGCTTCCTTCATGCAGGGTGAGGTTTACCCATTTGTGTATACTTAGTACTGCCATATAGTCCGTCTTACTAGCAGCAGGGTCTTTACCTGCACGGTGGACCTCGGACTGCGAACGCACCTAGTTTCATACCATCTATACTTGGTGCGTTCCGCCGGTCCTTAACAATAGGCATTCGAGAGGTTCCATGATAGCAGTTTCTGATAAATATAACTTTAAGAGCTTGTGCAGACAACCGCAGAAATCGTACGAGTGCTATCCATGGTTTTGACGGATAGCACTTGTACCCATGTTATTCCATAGGGATGTCCACATGTTTGATTTTTTTCCTCGGAACAATTTTTTTCCACTAACCCGTAGACTTGAATGGATGAGTGCCATCTGATTCTCGAATGCTAATTGTGCATGACGCACAATCAACCTTCAACAATCAGATAGCACTCACCTATTCAAGTCTATGGGTTAGTAAAGAAATTAGACCACTCTCAGATAACATCCGAGTGTGGTCTGATTTTCATAGACTGACATAATAGAGAAAGTGGAGAATAAAACATTCTCTCTTCCTTGGGGAAAACTGGATTCCACTCTGATCAATTTCTGCTCAGAGTCTTATTAGCATAATCGGACTGATTTTCTTTGATCGAGAGAAAACGTTCTTGTGACCGTAGCCTAAGGGTAAACTGAAAGTGAATTATTTCGATGGACAGACTTTAATCAAGTCAATACACTTAGCAGGACCCAGATGAACCCTGATTTATACCCTTTAATCCCCTATTCAGGGATCTGGCCTTATAATAGGGTTCCCTTTGTTGCATCCATGGAGCAGTTACTAGTCAGTAGATCAAGCTGGCAGAGGAGGGTCGACTAGCTGGGTTGCAACCAGAGAGAGAAGATACAAGGCCAAATCAGAAAACAGAGATGAGGTCAGGAGATAAACGACAGTCAAATCTAGGGTAAGTCAGTACAAGGTTATCAAAGGAAATCTAGCAAGCAGTAAAATAATTGAACTACAGGGGAATCACCCAGGGTATTAACTTAGAAGCGGCAAATCCCACCAAATTGATGTTTAAATAGATTCTGTCTCCCAAAAAGCTCAAAGAGCTAATTATAAGATTTATAAATGTTGATTAGTGGTTTTGCAAAAACATGCAGACCCCCTTGGCTGGGCAGCATCACAAGTCCCTAGCACTGGACCAAGACTGTGTCGCCCAGCACCATCTGCAGTATAAATGCAGGCCGATCTAAAAACAGAAGCAGAAGTTGAAGCAGCAGGTTCAGGCAAGGATGTATAGTAACTGCAGCAATTCATACAATGTATCCATAAGTTTGAAATAGTTTTGATCAAGTTTTCATTGATTTGACTTTGATTTTACAGGAGGGACTCACGGGTCCTTGAGGAACTTTTGAATCTTTGCATGAACTTGATATACTAGCCAATAAAAGTTTTTAAACTTTTGAAATGCTGGTAATTGTAGTTCTGTAATCATAGAATCATCTGACTAACATATCTAAAACTACTGAAGCAGAAAATTTACGAAAACCAAAATGTGTGCCAATCTAAAAACTTTTGTTTACAACCTTAGGACATGTTCACACGTTCAGTATTTGGTCTGTGTTTTACATCAGTATGTGTAAGCCAAAACCAGTAGTGGAACAATCAGAATAAAAGTATAAGGGTATGTGTCCACGTTCAGGATTGCATCAGGATTTGGTCAGGATTTTCCATCAGTTTTTGTAAGCCAAAACCAGGAGTGGATGATAAATACAGAAGTGGTGCACATGTTTCTATTATACTTTTCCTCTATTTGTTCCACTCCTGGTTTTGGCTTACAAATACTGATGAAAAATCCTGACCAAATCCTGATGCAATCCTGAACGTGGACACATACCCTAATAGAAACACGTCACCACTTCTGTATTTATCACCCACTCCTGGCTTTGTCTTACAAAACACTGAAATAAAATACTGACCAAATACTGAATGTGTGAATGTGGACTTCCTGGTGTCAATTTGGACTAGTTAAATAGGTGTAGAAAAATGGGTGTGCACAGTGAAATGCCTGGATCTTTTTAGGATTTTCTTCCTGCTATTTTTTAAACAATTTACCCCTCATTCCAAAAAAGGCACTCAAGAAATGTTAACTACAGTGAAATGTTTTGGCACCTCTGGTAAAAATTACTGTTACTGCGAACAGTTAAAGATTAAATGATCTCTAAAAGGCCTAAAGTTAAAGATGACGCATTTCCTTTGCATTTTAGGCAAAAAAAAACTTTATTTTTAACATTTTAAAAATTACATTAAGGAAAATTAGTTGATGTAAAAGTTTGGGTACCCGGCATGGAAAGTAACTAGTAGGACCCCTTTTGAAAGTATCACAGCTTGTAGACGCTTTTTACAGCTGAATTTGAGCAAAGCAAATTGCAAAAAATAAATTTTGGGGAACAATAAGAATTTTTGTAAAATTCAATGACAATTACATTTTACTTGAATACATTTGCTCATCTTCAATTATTAACTTTTATTTACATAGCAGCAGAAATCTCCTTTAACATGACATAATTCAGAAACATTTGACTGGCACAACAACGTAATACATACATGTATTTTTCACTCTTTATTCCTAAAAAACAATATGTAATTTGTTTTAGAATAAAATATCCCTATATTAAATTTGCGTAACTTTCTTAAACACTAAGGCAATGAATCTTTGACCTGACTTGGAAGAGAATCGTAACCGTCTCCTAATCTCCATTGGGTTGTCTCACTTGACTGCACTTGACATACCAAACTTCCCATTGTTGTTGAGAAGATGCTCCGGGGTTCTTGCTCTTCCAAAACATATTTTCCTATTAAAATAAAATATGTACACTCATACAAAAATAATTACCTCATTATTTTCAGGGCAACACATTTTAAATATTTATGCATAAAAATATGCTCACCATTAAGGAAATAACCCAAAAGAAGCACATCATCCTCATTATGGCCATGTCATTAGTGTCAAAATCTCTTCAAGCATGTCAACATTGTTAGGAGAAGACTTGACAAATGATTTATCTGACTTTGAAGCCTTTTGTGTTTGGACTGTTGTGTGTGATTGTTGAAGTATACAAATGTTAGACTGATATCAGTTCCACTGAGTGACCTTTGTTGGAAAAATGAATGGCTCCATGGCATTGTTTCAATATTCATTACTGATTCTATGTGGGGAGTGAAGAGTTATTATATCACTTCCTCCATGTTCCTTTCTAGCTTGTTAGAGAAATCAAGATTTGCATGACTGTTCTTTGTGTTATGCAGCGATATAATCATGTTGAATAGGTAATCAGCTACCATATTGTTTTCAAACCGGTTCCTTAACGGCATATCACGCAACGTACTGACTGACATAACTGTACTTCTGCAAGATTAAACAAAACCTAAATGGATTTGACATCCAATTTGTATAATTTGTAAAGGCAAAGGTTCATTCAAAGTATTATGTACAGCACTTACTAGTGAAAGCTGTTTATTACATTAACAATATGGAGTTTTTTTCTTGTAGAGTCAAATATGGAAAAATCAATACACATTTAGATAAAATTATATAAAAAACATTGCAACATCTTATATGGTTAATGTAAATGTTCCTGAAGTCTAAAAGAAAATAATTCAGATTTTTTTGATTGTTCAACCACTATACCGTTGCCTCTACCCTGTGCCATTTAACGCACTGATTGCTAACAATGTAACCCCTCAATGATGGCAGAGCCAAAAAATGACCAAGCCCCGTTTTTCAAATCTGAAATCAATTAATTTACAGTCAAATAATTATGCACTAACTATGAAATTATTTTAGAGACAGTAGTGTTTCTGAGATTGTTGGGGGTTTTATGACTCATAGCACTTTATGTGACTGGTAAATTTAGGTTGAAAAAATGTTAAAGATTTGAGAAAAAATTTTTAAACATTAAATGTTTAAACCCTTTAACCAGATAGTCATACCACACAAACTAGTTAATAAATTTTTCCTTATGTCTACTTTATGTTAGCATTGTTTTATAATATCCTAACAAAATTAAGGATGATTGAAAGTGTTAAATATAAGAAAAAAAATTAAGGTAGAAGGTCTGAGTTTATAAAGATTAAAATAGAAAATAAAATAAAAGCAATCTATTTATCAAAAATATCTAAAAACACTCTATGGCATCCCCATACATCATTAAATATAAAACGATATTGTATAGAGGCACGGTGGGTGAAATAAGTATTTGATCCCTTGCCGATTTTGTAAGTTTCCCACTGACAAATACATGAACAGTCTATAATTTTAAGGGTAAGTTAATTTTAACATTGAGAGATAGCATATCAAAATTCAAAATCCAGAAAATCACATTGTACAAATTATATAAATCTATTTGCATTTTGCAGTGAGAAATAAGTATTTCATCCATCTGGCAAACAAAGACTTAATACTTGAGGTACCGTCACATTAAGCGACGCTGCAGCAATATAGGCAACGATGCCGATCGCTGCAGCGTCACTGTTTCGTCTCTGTGTGGTCACTGGAGAGCTGTCACACAGACAGCTCTCCAGTGACCAACGATGCCGAAGTCCCCTGGTAACCAGGGTAAACATCGGGTTGCTAAGTGCAGGGCCGCGCTTAGTAACCCGATGTTTACCCTGGTTACCATTGTAAATGTAAAAAAAAACAAACAGTACATACTTACATTCCGGTGTCTGTCCCCCGGCCTCAGCTTCCCTGCACTGTCTCAGCGCTGGCCGGCCGTAAAGCAGAGCGGTGACGTCACCGCTGTGCTTTACGGCCGGCCGGCGCTCACAGTCAGTGCGGGAAGCTGACGGCGAGGGGACAGACACCGGAATGTAAGTATGTACTGTTTGTTTTTTACATTTACAATGGTAACCAGGGTAAACATCAGGTTACTAAGCGCGGCCCTGCGCTTAGTAACCCGATGTTTACCCTGGTTACCAGTGAAGACATCGCTGAATCGGCGTCACACATGCCGATTCAGCGATGTCTGCGGGAGATCCAGCGACGAAATAAAGTTCTGGCCTTTCTGCTCCGACCAACGATGTCACAGCAGGATCCAGATCGCTGCTGCGTGTCAAACACAACGATATCGCTATCCAGGATGCTGCAACGTCACGGATTGCTAGCGATATCGTTGTTAAGTCGCTCAGTGTGAAGGTACCTTTGGTGGCAAAACCCTTGTTGACTTCTTAGGTCCCTTCCTCAGGTATGGTATAGCAAAGTTTCTGAAGAAACACAAATATATGCACAAGCAAACAACACAAAAAAGAGAGGCATGTAATAATAAATGAATATTATACCATGCTTCTCTTTTTTTGTGTATGTTGTGCTTATACAGTATTGTGCTTCTTCAGAAACTTAGTTAAAGAAATGCCTGAGGAAGGGACATAAGAAATTCTGAAAGCTTGCTTTGTAACATTATTTAATTTATTTTTGCTACCCATTACAAGGTATCATAACTACAAGATTACCTTGTTTTTTGCACTGAGGGCGTTATCCGGCCCATGAAAACCAGTCACAAGATCAATATATATTTAAGTGTGCTAGGCCCTATGTAAAGCTCTAAATATATTCCTAAATATTCCCTACTTGGCAGCAGTGGTTGGCACCCTACCATGTACGACAGTAGTGCTCCCATTCAATGGTGATTATCCCTACATGCCCTAATAACAGTCCTACAGTGTATCCCAAAAGTGAGTACACCCCTCACAAGTTTTTAAATATTTTATTACATCTTTTCATGGGACAACACTGAAGATACAACACTTTGATAAACTGTAAAGTAGTTAGTGTACAGCTTGTATAGCAGTGTAAACTTGGTGTGACTTCTAAGAAGCTCAACACATAGTTATTAACCCCTTTACCCCCAAGGGTGGTTTGCACATTAATGACCAGGCCAATTTTTACATTTCTGACCACTGTCCCTTTATGAGGTTATAACTCTGGAACGCTTCAACGGATCCTGGTGATTCTGACTTTGTTTTCTCGTGACATATTGTACTTCATGATAGTGGTAAAATTTATTTGATATTACCTGCGTTTATTTGAGAAAAAAAGAAGAAATAGTACCCCAAAAGATGTTGTGCAATTTGTCCTGAGTACGCTGATACCCCATATGTGGGGGTAAATCACTGTTTGGGTGCATGGCAGAGCTCGGAAGGGAAGGAGCGTCGATTGACTTTTCAATGCAAAATTGGCTGGAATTGAGATGGGATGCCATGTTGTGTTTGGAGAGCCCCTGATGTGCCTAAACATTGAAACCCCCCACAAGTGACACCATTTTCGAAGGTAGATCCCCTAAGGATCTTATCTAGATATTTTGTGAGAGCTTTGTACCCCCAAATGTTTCATTACAGTTTATAACGCAGAGCCGTGAAAATAAAAATTATTTTTTTTCCACAAAAATTATTTTTTAGCCCCCAGTTTTGTATTTTCCCAAGGGTAACAGGAGAAATTGGACCCTGAAAGTTGTTGTGCAATTTGTCCTGAGTACGATGATACCCCATAAGTGGGGGTATCCACCGTTTGGGCACATGGCAGAGCTCGGAAGGGAAGGAGCGCCATTTGGAATGCAGACTTAGATGGATTGGTCTGCAGGCATCACGTTGCATTGGCAGAGCCCCTGATGTTCCTAAACTGTAGAAACCCCCCACAAGTGACCCCATATTGAAAACTAGACCCCCCAAGGAAGTTATCTAGATGTGGTGTGAGAACTTTGAACCCCCAAGTATTTCACTACAGTTTATAATGCATAGCCGAGAAAATAAAAAATCATTTTTGTCCCACAATAATGTTTTTTTAGCCCCCCATTTTTTATTTTCCCAAGGGTAACAAGAGAAATTGGACCACAGAAGTTGTTGTACAATTTGTCCTGAGTACACTGATACCCCATATGTTGGGGCAAACCCCTGTTTGGGCGCACAGGAGAGCTCGGAATGGAAGGAGCACTGTTTTTCTTTTTCAACGCAGAATTGGCTCCAATTGAGATCGGACGCCATGTCGTGTTTGGAGAGCCCTGATGTGCCTAAACAGTGGAAACCCCAAATTTTAACTGAAACCCTAACCCAAACACACCCCTAATCCCAACCACTCCCCTAACCCCAACCCTAACCACACCCCTAACTTCAACACACCCCTAACCCTAATCCCAGCCATAACCCTAACCACACCCCTAACCCTGACACACCCCTAACCCTAATCCCAACCGTAAATGTAATCCAAACCCTAACCCTAGCCCCAACCCTAACCCTAGCTCCAACCCTCACCTGAACCCGAACCCTAGCCCTAACCCTAGCCCTAAACCTAGCCCTAACCCAAGCCCTAACCCTAGCCCTAACCCTAATGGGAAAATGTAAATAAATACATTTTTTTTATTTTATTATTTTTCCCTAACTAGGGGGGAGATGAAGGGGGGTTTGGTTTACTTTTATAGCCTTTTGTAGCGGATTTTTATGACTGGCAGCTGTCACACACTAAAAGATGCTTTTTATTGCAAAAAATATTTTTTTGCGTTACCACATTTTGAGAGCTATAATTTTTCCATATTTTGGTCCACAGAGTCATGTGATGTCTTGTTTTTTGCAGAACGAGTTGACATTTTTACTGGTAACATTTTCGGGCACTTGACATTTTTTGATCGCTTTTTATTCCGATTTTTGTGAGGCAGTATGACCAAAAACCAGCTATTCATTAATTTCTTTTGGGGGAGGGGCGTTTATACCGTTCCGCGTTTGGTAAAATGGATAAAGCAGTTTTATTCTTCTGGTCAGTACGATTACAGCGATACCTCATTTCCCTCTCTTTTTATGTTTTGGCGCTTTTTATGCGATAAAAACTATTTTAGAGAAAAAATAATTATTTTTGCATCGCTCTATTCCGAGGACTATAACTTTTTTATTTTTTCACTGATGATGCTGTATGGCGGCTCATTTTTTGCGGGACATTTTCAGTGGTACCATGGTCATTTATATCTGCCTTTTTGATTGCGTGCTATTCCACTTTTTATTCAGCGGTATGATAATAAAGCATTGTTTTTTGCTTCTTTTTTTATTTTTTTACGGTGTTCACTGAAGGGGTTAACTAGTGGAACAGTTTTATAGGTGGGGTCATTACGGACACGGTGATACTAAATATGTGTGTTTTTATTGTTTATTTTTTATTTAGATAAAGGAATGTATTTATTGGAACAATATATATATATTTTTTTTTATTTATTTAGGATTTTTTTTTTTGACACATGGAAATATTTTTTTTAAACTTTTTTACTTTGTCCCAGGGGGGAACATCATAGTAAAGTGACAGATCGCTGATCTGACACTTTGCTGTGCACTGTGTCAGATCAGCGATCTGACATGCACAGCAGGGAGTCTTCCCGGCTCCTGCTCTGACCCGGCGCTATGAAGCCACCTCCCTGCAAGACCCGGATGCAGCCCTGCGGCCATTTTAGATCCGGGGCCTGCAGGGAGAAGAAGGTAGGAGACCCAGGGAAGCACACAGGGAGCCCCCTCCCTGCGCGATGCTTCCCTATACCGCCAGAACACTGCGATCAAGTTTGATCGCAGTCTGCTGGGGGTGATTGTGCTGGGGGTGGTCCGTGACCACTCCTGGCACATAGTACCGTATGTCAGCTGCGATAGTCAGTCAGTTAATCCCCCCGTGAACGTGGCTGATTGCTATGACGTACTATCCCATCGTTGGTCATACTGGCCCACCCCACCTTGACGGGATAGTGCATCTAATGTCAGAAAGGGGTTAATGTCGTAACCGCTGGCAACAAAAGTGATTACACCCCTAAATGAAAAAGCCCAAATTGTGCCCAACCTTTCAATATTTTGTGTGACCACCATTATTTTCAAATACTGCCTGAACTCTCTTGGGCTGGAGTTCACTAGAGCTTCACAGGTTGCCACTGGAATCCTCTTCCACTCCTCCTGATGGATGTTTGAGATCCACAGTTCAGGTGTAAAACTCTGTCCACAGGACAACTATTAGGCTATGTGCACACATTGTGGAATCTGCAGTGGATTTTTCCGTGCAGATTCCTAAAAATCCGCAGGTGAAACGCCCTGCGTTTGACCTGCAGATTTACCGTGGATTTGTCATGGAATTACCATGTTTTTTGTGTGGTTTTCAACAGCAGTTTTACAACTGTGGATTCCTATTATGGAGCAGGTGTAAAACGCTGTGGAACCCGCACAAAGAATAGACATGCTGCGGAAAAAACTCTGTGCACTGTGGATTTTGTTTTCCATACGTTTACATGGTACTGTACAACGCATGGAAAACTGCTGCAGATCCGCAGCGTCAAATCCGCTGCGGATCCGCAGCAAAATCCGCAATGTCTGTACATAGCCTAAGTAGTATACTCCACAAATCTGGCCTTTATGGAAGAGTGACAAGAAGAAAGCCAGTTTTGAAAGCACGCAATAAGAAGCCCTGTTTACAAAAATCCATGTATGGGATACAGTCAGCATGTGCTAGAAGAGGCTCTGATACCAAAGTAAAACCTTTTGGGCTAAATGCAAAGCACCCTAAACATACTGCCAGCACTACAAGGGATGGTTTAGATCAAAACACATTTATGTGTTTGAATGGCCCCGTCACAGTCCAGACCTAAATTCCATAGAGAATCTGTGGCAAGACTTGAGAATTGCTGTTCACAGACGCCTCCATCCAATCTCACCGAGCCCGAGTTAATTTGAAAAGAAGAATGGGTTAACATTTTAGCCTCTAGATGTGCATAGCTGGTAGAGTCAGACCTCAAAAGACTTGCAGCAGTAATTGCAGCGAAAGGTGGTCCTACAAAGTGTTCACTCAGGGGGGCTGAATACCAATTCACCTCACAATTTTTAGATTTAGATTTTTAAAATACCGTATATACTCAAGTATAAGCCAACCCAAGTATAAGCCGAGGCACCTAATTTTGCCTCAGAAAACTGGGTAAGCATATTGACTCGAGAATAAGCTGGGTCTGCATTGTCCCCTCATCCCTGTCCTGGTATGCATGGCTCCCCCATCCTGTCCCAGTTTGCGTGGCTCCCTCCTTAGCTGTCCTATATGTGTCACTTCCCCCGTCCTGTCCTGGTATGCGTGGCTCCCCCGTCCTGTCCTAGTATGCGTGGCTCTCCCATCCTGTCCTGGAATGCGTGGCTCCCCCTGTAGCTGTCCTGGTATGCATGGCTTCCCTGTCCTGTCCTGGTATGCGTGGCTCCCCCCATAACTGTCCTGGTATGCATGGCTCTCCCATCCTGTCCTGGGATGCGTGGCTCCCCCCATAGCTGTCTTGGTATGCATGGCTTCCCCCGTCCTGTCCTGCTCTGCGTGGCTCCCCCCATAACTGTCCTGGTATGCATGCTTCCTATTACAAAAAACAAAACAAAAAACAAACATCCTACGTGCCCTCGCAGCACCTTGTTTAGGCACCGGCAGCTCTTCCTGTGCCAATTGATCATGTGGTGCCGCTCATTCAGGTAATGAATATTCCCTCCACTCGTATGGCAGTGGAGACACGTGTATATTCATTACCTTATTGAGTGGTGCCATGTAATCGCTCAGTACAGGCAGAGCTGCTGGAAGCCAGGACCAACGAGATGCTTAGAGTGCACGCTGGAGGGTGAGTAGAATGTCTTCTGGAAGCCGGCGGCTGCGACTGCAGGTGTCACTGTGTGCGCTATAGGAGAAATGAATACTCATTTCTGTTTAGCAGTGGCACAGGCTTTAGCCACAGCCGCTGGCTCCTGCTTCTGTCACCCGCTTCTCTGCCGCTCCCTCTCCTTTCTGTAATGAATGGAAACGGAGGCACAGAAGTTGAAGTTCACATTCGTTTTTATTAAGGTTTAACGTGGAACCTCAGGGCCATGGTCTGGGAGGCTCTGAAGGGGGTGTGACTACGTGAGTCCCAGACACCTGTGGTAAGTCCCCTCGAACAGGGTCAGAATAGTGTGCCTGGGGGACACGGGTGCTACCTCCATTTAGACCTCGGACTCGTGGTAGCTCTCCCAGCAGTACAAACGGACAAGCAGGGTTAGCAGGAGACGTGGAGCTAACCAGGTGGAATTGGGTGTACAGGTAGAAGCTGGTTCCAGCGGTACTGGCGTTGTCCGGAGAAGAGGATGGCAGATTGGCGGGACGAGACGGAACTGGCATAGACAGTGCGAACATCATCCAAGATAGCCAGGTAACTGATAGCTGATGATCTGTGGAAACAGACTATTAGCAGAGCACTGGCAGAGAACTTTCAGAAACTGAAGCACATGCTGACAGGAACCGGAAGAAGCAACCATAGATACTTGTTGCTCCGGCGCTCTCCCTATGGTGGAGGAGCTATAAATAGCATTGAACAACACGCCATTGGCCAGAATCATATTTTTAAAAATACGCGCTGTCTTTTTAAGAGACTGGGAGTGAGCACGCACGTGGCCTAAGAACTCTGCCTGAGAACCTGCTGGCAGCACGCCAGGAAGCAGGAGAGGAAGGAGAGGCAGAAGCTGCATCCTGACAGCATGGAGCCAGCACAGAGCGGGAGAAACTCAGAAATTAGTGGCAACGGATACCTGTTCTTTACTGTAATCAGATTCAGCCCCCTGTAATCGATACAGGGCACTAGAGATCCATTTTTTTCTTCACGAAGAAGAATCCTGCTCCAGCTGGCGAGGATGACTTCTGGATAAATCCCCTGGCTAGGTTCTCCTGAATATATTCAGACAAGGAGTGAGTCTCTGCTTGAAAAAGAGGATAGATTCACCCTCGAGGAGGAGATGTTCCGGGGAGTAGATCAATGGGGCAATCATACAACCTGTGCAGAGGTAATCTCTCAGCTTCCTTTTCCCCAAAGACGTCAGCGAAGGACCAGTAAGAAGACGGTAGACCCGGCAGGGCAGTAGGCTGGACTGGAGGGAGGACAGGACAGACAGGGGTGATACACTGATCCAAGCAGGAGTCTCCCCAGCGCGGAACCTCTCCCGTCTTCCAATTTAAGACTGGTTCATGTATCTGAAACCAAGGTAGGCCTAAAAGCAAGGGGTGAGACTAATCTAGCAACACATAAAAGCGGATTCTTTCAGAATGCATTGAACCTACCCAGAGTTCCAAAGGCTCAGTCTGGAACCAAACAGACTCGGACAGGGGTTTGCCATCCACGGATGTCACAAGCAATGGCTCCGGAAGGTGCTGGACTGGAATCTGATAACAATCCACTAGCGCCTGCTGAATGAGATTTCCAGCAGATCCGGAATCCAGGTGACAAAGTTCCGAAATTTTTACCTTGCCGAAGACCACGGAGACAGTTATTTGCAGTGAAGGAGAGAGATGATCCTTACCTAGGGTAGCCTCTCCTACAGACCCTAGGCACTAGAGTTTCCCGACTTCTTTGGACAAGTGTGGATATGATGCTTGGAACTGCCACAGTAGAAACAGCTCCCTTCCAGGCGGCGTGCCTCCTGATGGCGGTTTCCCAAGCTTACTCGATCCACTTCCATAGCCATAGGTGAGGAAAACAAAGTCGAGGAGGTCGATGATTTAGGATTATTAGAAACCTGATGATTGGACCCCTTGTCACGTTTGGTTTCCTTGTATCTTTCTTGAAACCATAGATCTATCCGAACTGCCAGGGAAATCAGATCATCCAGAATTGTCGGTATGTCCCGTCCCGCCAGCTCATCCTTAATTCTTCCAGAAAGGCCCTGCCAGAAGGTAGCCACCAAGATTTCGTTGTTCCAGGATAATTCAGACAGTAGGGTACAAAACTGCGCTGCATACTGAGCCACTGTAAGATCCTCTTGTCGTAGTCGAAGAAGAGCCGAAGCAGTCAACGTAGCACAACCGGGTTCATCGAAGGTCCTGCGAAATGCTTCTAGAAAGGACTGAAGATTAGAAATCTCTCCCACAGCGGATTCAACCAGGCAAGAGCCTCTCCATCAAGGTGGGACATGATGAAGCCCACCTTGGCCCGATCAGAATCAAACATATGCCCCAGGAGTTCAAAGTGCAACGTGCATTGGTTTATGAACCCCCGACACTGAACAGGATCGCCACAAAAGCGGGTAAGAGCTGCCAGATGAGGCCCTTTATTTGCAGTACAGCTAAATACCTGAATACTTGTAGCAGAGACAGGTGCAGTCAAGGAGACCAGGGTATCCATGCGAGCAGACACGTTGTGTAGAAAAGTCATGATCTTATCCTGTTGATCCTTCAGATGGGTAACTTCTTGACATAGCTCCACAGCCGGCAGAGTCTGGGATCCAGCAGGTTCCATGGCTGAAGCAATCTGTAACGAATGGAAACGGAGGCACAGAAGTTGAAGTTCACATTCGTTTTTATTAAGGTTTAACGTGGAACCTCTGGGCCATGATCTGGGGGGCTCCGAAGGGGGCGTGACTACGTGAGTCCCACACATCCGTGGTAAGTCCCCTCGAACAGGGTCAGAATGGCATGCCTGGGGGACATGGGTGCAACCTCCAGTTAGACCCCAGACTCGTGGTAGCTGTCCCAGCGGGACAAGCGGACAAGCAAGGTTAGCAGGAGACGTGGAGCTAACCAGGTGGAACCGGGTGTACAGGTAGAAGCTGGTTTCAGCAGTACTGGCGTTGTCCAGAGATGAAGATGGCAGATTGGCGGGACGAGACGGAACTGGCGTAGACAGAGCGAACGTCATCCAAGATAGCTGGGTAACTGATAGCTGATGATCTGTGGAAACAGAGAGTATTAGCAGAGCACTGGCAGAGAACTTTCAGAAACTGAAGCACATGCTGACAGGAACCGGAAGAAGCAACCATAGATACTTGTTGCTCTGGCGCCTTCCCTATGGTGGAGGAGCTATAAATAGCATTGAACAACAAGGCATTGGCCAGAAGCATATTTTTAAAAATGCGCGCTGTCTCTTTAAGAGACCGGGAGCGAGAGCGTGTGGCCTAAGCACTCTGCCTGAGAACCTGCTGGCAGCACACCAGGAAGCAGGAGAGGAAGGAGAGACAGAAGCTGCATCCTGACAGCGTGGAGCCAGCACAGAGCGGGAGTCCTGACAGGGACTCCGCAAAGGTACAGAGACTGGACCAGGTGTAACACTTTCTAGCTTTCTGTGACAATTGACTCATGTATAAGCCGAGGAGGTCATTTTCAGCACCAAAAAAAAACTCTGAAAAACTCGGCTTATGCACGAGTATATATGGTATTTTAAAAAGTCTATCATTTCCTTTATAGTTCCCAAACACTTTCTATTTTGTTTTGGTATATCACATAAAATCCCAATAAAATACATTTAAGTTTATGGGTGTAACGTGAAAATATGTGGAAAAGTATATCTGGCCAGTACTGGGTATTCTCTTAGGGTACCGTCACACTATACGATTTACCTACGATCACGACCAGAGATACGACCTGGCCGTGATCGTAGGTAAATCGTAGTGTGGTCGCTGGAGAGCTGTCACACAGACAGCTCTCCAGCGACCAACGATGCCGAGGTCCCCGGGTAACCAGGGAAAACATCGGGTTACTAAGCGCAGGACCGCGCTTAGTAACCCGATGTTTACCCTGGTTACCAGCGTAAAAAAAAACAAACAGCACATACTTACATTCCGGTGTCTGTCCCTTGCCGTCTGCTTCCCGCACTCAGTGACTGCCGGCCGTAAAGTGAAAGCACAGCACAGCGGTGAGTCACCGCTGTGCTCTGCTTTCACTTTACGGCCGGCAGTCAGTGAGTGCGGGAAGCAGACGACAAGGGACCTGATGGACACCGGAATGTAAGTATGTGCTGTTTGTTTTTTTTTACATTTACGCTGGTAACCAGGGTAAACATCGGGTTACTAAGCGCGGCCCTGCGCTTAGGAACCCGATGTTTACCCTGCTTACAAGCGAACGCATCGCTAGATCGCATCGCTAGATCGGTGTCACACACACCGATCTAGCGATGACAGCGGGAGATCCAGCGACGAAAGAAAGTTCCATACGATCTGCTACGACGTACGATTCTCAGCAGGATCCCTGATCGCTGCTGCGTGTCAGACACAGCGATATCGTAACGATATCGCTGGAACGTCATGAATCGTACCGTCGTAGCGATCGAAATGGCACTGTGTGACGGTACCCTTACGTGATGCAATCACGTATTTATTATCATGGCTGATTATAGGCTTTCTTCTCTCACTTGAACACAATACTTAATTTACAAAATAATCAAATGATCTGGAAGAACTTTATCAGTTACAAATCTTTTGTAATTTACTGATCGGGGATTTATTCATAGCGACAGGCACACTTTAATTTGTATGCATTCTTCTCAAATGACAAGATCACATCTTGTCAAGGAACATCCAAAAGAATAGCTCTGCATAACATTAGACCAATTAATTAGCAACTTTGATTCTGATACATTTTTTTTTTCTTAGACAAATTAAGTCTCTGGGCCAAATCCCGTCTTGCATTTGCCAAAGGCTTGATGCTCATGGGGAATAGTGATTATGGATTGGGGTGCAAGTAAAGACTCTGAAGATCAGAATTTTAGTGTTCCTGTTAACTACTGAGATCTTTATAAAGGCAAATTTCCCCTTTCAGTCACTTGTACTCTTTATAATATTTTATTACATATTCTTTTCATCAAGGTGTATTCTTTCACATGATTTTGCCTCATTTACATTACAATCATCTTTTAATGCTTTCAGCGGTGGCCTTTTTACATGGTGCCTTCTTTGTTCTATCTATACCAAAATCTGGCTGTGATAATCACTTACTTAAATCTTTAGATATATCACAATGGCTACACCTTTTATTGTAATTTTAATGTATCCATATACCTGGCCATCTATCTTTCCAGGATATCAAACATTTTGTGCATTGTCTAAGGAATTTAAAAAAAAAGTCGCATATAATTAGGGTCTGTGCACACATAGTGGTTTTTGTCTTGTTTTTGTTGTTTTTTTAATGCACGGATTGGACACAAAACCTGACGGATTTCCTAGTACCATCAAAGTAAATGAGATTCCTGTCGTCTCATTCACACGTTGCTTATTTTTTCATTGCAAATTTGCAACAGATTTAAATGTGCCACTTGTCAATTTTTTCATCATTTTTGCTGCTGATTTTGCTCATACTAATAATTGGCTAAAACGCATACAAAAAATGTATAAAAAATGTGTGAAATATGCATGTATTTTATGCTGCTTTTTTCTTGCCAACACATCAGTATATGCAGCAGATTTTCCTGATGCAAATACTGAACGTGTGTCTGAAACATGTCTGAAAAAAAAGGAGAAAGGATTGCTCACCGGACATAGGAAATTAAATCTCTCTTTATCTTGATGGGTACAGTTCCAATACTGCTGACCAACAGAAAACGCAAAGAATGGAATAAAGAGGGGAGGAATGGCACATCCATTTTGAATGAAAAATATTCACACTTTATTACGTGTTAATCAGTTTAAATTCCACATGATGGTTCTTGAAAAAACACTCTGATGCATGTCTGGCCCTAGATGCGCCTTAGTGACAGAGTATGGCTAAGAACTCTATGACGAAGAGCGCAGCTAGCGCCAGAAATATAGAGTGTTTTATCCAAAACCATCATGTGGATGTTAAACTGATGAATATGTAATAAAGTTTGAAGATTTTTCATTCAACGTTCCTTTTATCCTTTTGCCATTAAATCCTTAACATGTCCTTGCACTTTTCAGCATATATAACACTGGTATACAGTGATTTTGGTGCCAACGATACCTGATCGGTTTTATATTAAATTTATAATGCTGATTAAGAATAAATGATTACATTTCCAATTTGGCTCTAGTTTCTGAGATATACAGTGGTGTGAACAAGTTTTTGCCCCCTTCCTGATTTCCTATTCTTTTGTATGATTGTCACACTTAAATGTTTCAGATCACCAAACAAATGTAAATATTAGACAAAGATAACGCAAGCAAACACAAAATGCAGTTTTTAAATGAAAGTCTGTTTATTAAAGGGAACCTCGCACCTGAATTTGGCGGAACAGGTTTTCGGTCATATGGGCGGAGTTTTCAGGTGTTTGATTCACCCTTTCCTTACCCGCTGGCTGCAGGCTGGCCGCAATATTGGATTGAAGTTCATTCTCTGTCCTCCGTAGTACACGCCTGCGCAAGGCAATCTTGCAGTGTGTTCTATGTGCATGGGCAGAGCCCCTGAGCTCACTAATGAGCTGCCTCACTGTCCACATGACACAAGCACCACAGACAAAACTGGACACTGAGAGCAGCCGCAGAGACTCATCTCTGGATATGCTGCAATGAGTAAAGCACGGTTAATGTCGTTTTTATAGCAAACTGGAACCAGGGATATATACATACATTTATTTTAAGGAAAACCATACTGGTGATAATTTACAGTAGAGGGATTTATACAGCTCCCATTGGCATCAATAATACATCTCCTAAGTTCAGAAGCCTGACCCTTGTTGTGGTTACAGGTAAATATTTTAACTTATAACTTGGGAAAATAGGTAATAGACTAAAAACTGCAACTGACACTGCCGTTTCCTGCAGACTAGAGATCCTGACCATGCAGTCCCTAGTGGTTCCTGCATGAGCTGAGATAGCCCTAACTACAGACTTCATGATGGTATCTCAGACTTATGCTGCCTTCACTTTCCTCCTAAAGAATCAGAGGGCAGAACAGATTGCAAGTTACCTACAGAAAGGAAAGTGTGCTGAAGTAGAGAGAGATCCCAGAGTGGGTAAAACAACCACAAAATACAAAATAAAGGATTAAGTACATACTTTTAAAGAATATGCCACCTACTTCCTAAAAAGAAACAAGATAGGAGAAGGATATAGAACATAAACAGCAGAGAGAAAAACCATAGCTGATCTTTCAGTGACTGGCTTAAACTACAGCTGTATAGCTGGACATCCAATTGAGACTATGACCAGCAGAAGGGTAAGTATATAAAGCCGCAACCGAAAGGTGATAGAGAGGGCAGACAAATGAGTAGATGGAAACATCTGCTAAAAAAACTGAAGCAAAGATAACAGAAACTAAATACCTGGAGAAAAGATGTATCTGCTGTGGTTCAGTGGACAGAGAGTTGACCACAAAGCACAAACACAAGGGTTCCAACCCTTGTACACCCTTCTACTGTATAAACGGCCACTTGATCCACTGAGATCCCCAACCACTGACATCACTTACAGAACTCCCTCACTAGGCAATCCGCATGCCAATCTTCTGCATTAACCTAGGATTTATCCTTCAGACCGAAACCCTTCCATTTAACATAATATTGCAGTCGACGTCTGACATGTATGAAAATCAAAACTTGTTCCATCTCATACTCCTTGTCCTCTTCCAAGTCAACTTCAAATATGTCCTTAGTAGAGATGAGCAAACCTTTCAAGGTTTGGTTTGGTTCAGATTGGCAAACTTCCTGATGTTCACCGAACACCATTGAATTCAATGGGAGGCAAAGCCAAATGCATAGACAACACCTTCAGGGAACCCAAAAGCTGAAAAACAGCTTAAATTAGGGGCAGAAACCAGGAAAAGTGGCATTAATTGACCCAGAGTACAAATAGTGTAATTGTGCAGCATAGATGCATGGGACAGGGCTTGAACCAGCACTTGTAGCTTAAACATTGCTCATTAACAGGTGGAAGAGTGACAGGTGTAGGCTTCATGCTCTGAGAGCCCTGCAAAATTCAGGCAACACACATGAAGGAAACCCAACTTGCAGTTCAGTCATTTCCAAAAATTAGGGGCAGACACCAAGAAAAGTGACATCAATTGACCCACAGTAGAAATTTGATAAAGGCGCAGTAGTCAGGCATAGGCCAAGCATGAGACAGAGTCTGGGCCAGCATTTACAGCTTTGAAATTAAGTTGAAATTAAGAGGTGAGTGAGGGACTTCTGTAGGCCTGCTGTGCTGGGAGCCCTGATACCTCATGCAACAGCTCAAACTGCTATTCTGCTCAGCCACATTAAGGTGACACAAATATCAGCTTCGTAGACATTGTTTGAAAAATGTAAGGATAGTCAACAGATAGTTGACTGAAAGTCAGTGCAGGCCTGCTGGTCTTGGGGCCCTACTGCTACAGGCAATACACATGAAGGAGAGCAAACTTGGAGTCCAAACCTTTCCAAAAATTAGGGGCAGACACCAGGAAAAGTGGCATCAATTTCCCCAGAGTAGAAATAGTATAATGGGGCTCTGATACTCCTTCCACTACAGGCAACCCACCAGATGGAGACCCAACTTGAAGGCTCCACATTTCCAAGAATTATTGCCACACACCACTAAAGTGGCATCAATTTCCCCAGAATAGAAATAGTAAAATGGGGCTTTTACACCCCTTCCACTACAGACAACCCACCAGATGGAGACCCAACTTGGAGTCTTCACATTTCAAAAAATTGTTATTAACATCAGCAGCAGTAGCAACAGCAGCCACAGAAGTCAAGACAAAGGTGTCACAGACTGCAATAATGCAAGATCAATACATCATACTAAAAACTACACCATTGCCTAACCTGCCCAGACGGCTACTGGGGTGCAAAAGTCAATGGATATCCATGACTTGTTCATCTTGATGAAAGTTAAGTGGTCTACACTTTCAGTTGACAGCCGGATTCACTTATTTCTCAGGACACCACCAACAGTGCTGAAGAAACATTCTGAGAGACTGCTGACTGCCGGGCAAGACAATACCTCCAAGGTATAACAGGCGAACTTAGGTCACTCTTCCATTTCAGAAGACCAAAATGCAAAAGGGTCCAAACCCCACTGATGGCATTGATATACAGCTCTGGCAAAAATTAAGGGACCTCTTCAAAATGTTCAGTTTGTCTGATTTTTCTCTTTATAGATATATTTTTGAGTAAAATGTAAATTGTTATTTTATTCTATATGCTTCTGACAACATGTCTCCGAATTTCCAAGCAATAAATTTTGTATTTATTTTAAAGAAAAATGGTCAAAATTAAAAAAAACTGTGCTTTCAAACCTCAAATAATGCAAAGAAAACAAGTTCATGATCATTTAAAAACAACAATACTAATGTTTTAACTCAGAAAGAGTTCAGAAATGAATATTATGTGGAATAACCAAGATTTTTAATCACAGCTTCAATGCGTCTTGGCATGCTTTCCACCAGTCTTTCACACTACTTCTGGCAGAAAAAAAAGGTTTTTAATGGGGTTCAGGTCTGGAGACTGGGCTACCCTCACAGAGTTTTGATGTGGTGGTCTCTTAATTTTTGCCAGAGCTGTAGAGCTTGAGATACTCCTACACCATCCTCTCCAGTCTTTCATTATGTGTCAGACTTCAACTCTGTTCTGCTGGTGCACCAGCTGATCTAAAAAAATGTGTAAAACAACAGAAATTGGTTATGTCACTTATACTGCTGCTGCTAATATTTCTATGGCGACGACTCAACATTTCCAGGATTGGAAGTTTAGAACTGTGATGCACTGTGTGCCTCAATCCAGTCTTGGGGAAAACCACTCTTAAGATTGTCTAAATGCGTGTTTCAATACTCCAACATTCGTGCTTCCCTTTCAAGGGTAGGAAGCATCTGGCAAAATGTACTCTTGTACCGTGGATATAACAGAGGGGCAACCCAATAGTCATTACTATTTCTAAGCCTACCAATACGAGCATCATGTTTCAGATAGTGTAGCAGGAAGGCACTCATGTGGTGGGTGCTTGCATGAGGTCCAAGTCCATGGTGTGTTGGTGACTGGGTTACACTGATGCTTGTTTCCTCCGTCCCTCCCACCAACCACGACTAACAGAGAGGGGATCATTATCGTCTTCATCTCCTGACTGTTGAGCACCCATCACCTCTTTGTTCTTGTCCTCCTCCATCTGTTCCTTGGCTCTTGCAACTTCACTAACAGTTTGTCTGGTACCATGAGCACACTTCGATCACTGGAATATGCTCACTCCACAAGCATGATTTGCATCATGTCCATACTGCGTAGGCCAAGGCCATGCAAAATGACATACTGCAGCAGGGCTTTTCGTTGCTGCCACAATTACTGCAACATATGCAGAATGGAATGTCACTATCTCGGCAAATCGCATATCAACCAGTTAACTGGTAGGTGGAAAGACCACTTCTAGCAAGGCAAGTCGATGACCCGCAGAGTGCGAATGGTGGAAGTGAGCACACAGCAACCGTGCTTTCTGCAGTAGCACATCCAGGGAGGGATAGCATCAGAGAAATTGCTGTATTACCAGGTTGAGGGTGTGAGCCATGCAAGCACATGTGTGAGGTTGCCCGGCATAGTGCTGTCACCAGGTTCACACTGTTATCACATAAGATATTTCCTGGCTCCAGGGTCAGTGGAGACAGCCATTGCTTACCTTGAGCCTAGATAGCTGTCCACAACTCTTGAGCTGTGTGACTGCAATCTCCAAAGCAATTTAATTTTAACACTGCCTGATTGCATTGAGCCCTGGCTGTGCAGTATGGAGGTGGGGGAGGATTCCCTCTGTACTGTTGGAATGTGTGCCTCTTTAAAGGAGTGGCTTGAGATGCAGGTGGAGGCCTCAGAGGAGTTGGAAGAGGCAGAAGCAGTGGAGAAAGTGTTAGATGCAGAGATTTGTTCCGCAAGCCTTGGGGATAGCAAGACATGTGAAGCAGCCACTTCCCCACCTTTTCCCACAGCCACCAGAGTTACGCAGTGCTCAGTCAGCGAGATGTAAGGCCTCTGGCCATGCTTACTTACTTACTTGTCCAGGTGTCAGCGGTCAGGCTTAGGGGTATGGTTAGGGTTGGGATTAGGGTTAGGGGTGTGATGGGGTTAGGGGTGTGTTGGGGTTGGGATTAGGGTTAGGTGTGTGTTTGGGTTAGGGGTATTAGGGTTAGGTGTGTGTTGGGGTTAGGGGTGTGTTGGGGTTAGGGGTGTGGTTAGGGTTGGGATAAGGGTTAGGGGTGTGTTGGGGTTAGGGTTGGAGTTAGAATTGTGAGGTTTCCACTGTTTAGGCACAATCCATACAATTCAGTGTTGAAAAAGTAAAAATGTGCTCCTTCCCTTCCGAGCTCTGCAGTGCACCCAAACAGTGATTTACCCCCACAAATGGGGTATCAGTGTACTCAGGACAAATTGGACAACAAAACTTTAAGGTCCAATTTCTCCTTTTACCCTTGGGAAAATACAAAACTGGTGGCTAAAAAATCATTTTTATGGAAAAAAAGGATTTTTTATTTTCATGGCTCTGCGTTATAAGCTTTAGTGAAGCACTTGGGGGTTCAAAGTTCTCACAACACATCTAGATAAGTTCCTTGGGGGGTCTAGTTTCCAATATGGGGTCACTTGTGGGGGTTTCTACTGTTTAGGTACATAAGGAGCTCTACAAA
Organism: Ranitomeya imitator; assembly: GCF_032444005.1. Classification (NCBI taxonomy): domain Eukaryota; kingdom Metazoa; phylum Chordata; class Amphibia; order Anura; family Dendrobatidae; genus Ranitomeya; species Ranitomeya imitator. Next base: position 467,396,445 of record NC_091287.1, on the reverse strand, counting down.
CGCAACATGAAGCCCGCAAACCCTTCCATCAAAGTCTGCATTCCAAAACACCATTTCTTCGGAGCTCTGCCATGCACCTAAACAGTGATTTACACTGACATATGGGGTATCAGCATACTCAGGACAAATTGAACAACAGCTTTTTGGGTCCAATTTCTCCTGTTACCCTTGGGAAAATAAAAAAATTGGGAGTGAAAAATTATTTTTGTGAAAAAAATAAGATTTTTTATTTTTACGGCTCTACATTATAAACTTTTGTGAAGCACTTAGGGGTTCAAAGTGCTCACCACACATCTAGAAATGTTCCATAGGGGGTCTACTTTCCAAAGTGGTGTCACTTTTGGGGGGTTTCCACTGTTTAGGCATATCTGGGGCTCTCCAAACGCGACATGGCGTCCTATCTCAATTTCAGCCAATTTTGCATTGAAAAGTCAAATGGTGCTCCTTCCCTTCCGAGCTTTACCATGCGTCCAAACAGTGTTTTACCCCCACATATGGGGTATCGGCGTACTCAGGACAAATTTTACAACTGTTGTGGTCCAATTTCTCCTGTTACCCTTGGTAAAATAAAACAAATTGGATTTGAAGTAAATTTTTTGTGAAAAACGTTAAATGTTCATTTTTTTAAAAGCATTCCAAAAATTCCTGTGAAACACCTGAAGGGTTAATAAATTTCTTGAATGTGGTTTTGAGCACTTTGAGGGGTGCAGTTTTTAGAATGGTGTCACACTTGGGTATTTTCTATCATATAGACCCCTCAAAGTGACTTCAAATGTGATGTGGTCCCTAAAAAAATGGTATTGTAGAAATGAGAAATTGCTGGTCAACTTTTAACCCTTATAACTCCCTAACAAAAAAAAGTTTGGTTCCAAAATTGTACTGATGTAAAGTAGACATGTGGGAAATGTTACTTATTAAGCATTTTGTGAGACATATCTCTGTGATTTAAGGGCATGAAAATTCAAATTTGGAAAATTGTGAAATTTTCAAAATTTGCGCCAAATTTTTTCACATATAAGCTCAAGTTATGTCAAGGAAATTTTACCAATAACATGAAGTACAATAGGTCACAAGAAAACAATGTCAGAATCACTGGGATCCATGCAAGTGCTCCAGAGTTATAACCTCACAAAGGGGCAGTGGTCAGAATTGTAAAAATTGGCCCGGTCATTAATGTGCAAACCACCCTTTGGGGTAAAGGGGTTAAAGAGTAGCAACATAGTGATTTCCTATAGTAAAGACTACACATTCTTGGATGAAGCCATTGATGTACTAGAAATACCATGTCTCCTTTTGGCCATTGTTGCACTCACCTCAGACGGCGCATTCCTTTATTGGCTGCCAGGGGGGCAAGATTTTGGAAATTGTACTTTATGCAAATTGCCACTTCAGAGAAAAAGAGGACCTGAACTCTATAGCACCACCTGTTGGAAGTAGCAATCCTACAAGTCACCATCAACCCTTTAACGAGTCTTGCAATATAACTTAGGATAAATAGCCAAATCAGTATCTCAATTCGCAGACACGGTATTTCGGGCTGTTGGCCCACGTCAGTGCGAAGCATGAGAACTGATTTGGCTAGGTGAGAGGCTCTGGACTGGGGTCTAAAGGGGTAAGGCTTCTCCTTGTAGAGAGTGACATACCAGCTCTTGCTTGTCAAGGTAAGGCGGTTTATTCGCCATGCAATGCTCCTCTGGGAAATTTAATATGCAAATTGCCTCTTCAGAGATAAAGAGGATTTGAACTCTATAGCACCACCTATTGGAAGTAGTACAATTGTACAATTCATTCTTGCATTTTTCCATCTCTAATATAGCCACGGATGGGTTGCAACAGTAAAACAGAGGCACCAATGACCAAGACTAAAGGCCAGGTTCACACAAGCAATTATCTTCAGTTATGATGTTATATATTACTGGGAATGGAGAATATTGAAATTTTGCATAGGGTGAAAATTCCCAGCATGGTGATCAGATTTTTGACAGTACCGTATGCACGTTCACGCATTTACATTGTTATTCAAGCTTCTCTTTCTTAATAAGTGCGTTGAACATGCATCTGAAGATGTATATATATGTACATAGCAGAGACAATATTTCTAATGCATTTTAAACTAGACCCGGAGTTAAGAACACTACAGCAGACATGTATTGAAGTGAGCATTTTATTACGTACAGTGTCATTCAGATTATAGAGAAGAATGCATGACACTGACAGGTTATTGCATGTATCTTTAGCAATCTATTTATATGTGACAGGGAGGGTTTGATTTAGAAAAAATCTGACAACACCGTAAAATAACATCTCATCTTCAAGTATTACTGTAGAACAAAAGGGCTCACTTTAAGTGATAATTTCAAAGCTTAAATTAACAAAATGTAGATAAACACAATTTAAAATCAATTGTGACATAGAAGTGGGAAGACAGCAAGGAAGGCTTAATCACATGTGTATGAGTTAAGGATTATACATATCCTGGCTTTATGTGCTCGAGGCTCAGAGATTTACAATTCAAGGTCAGAAATGTCCTATTTTACCAAAAAAATGTGTTGAATGAATTTCATCAGAATCATTTCTATATTTATTGAAAGACAAAAAAATACATAATTATCAAAATGATACAAGGACTTTGGCCACACTTGTTCTAACTGTGTGTTATTAGAGGATCTATCTGAAAAAACAAGACTTAAAAGAGACACAGTTATTCCAAATCATGAGAAAATTAATTCTAGCAAAATACAGAGGTGAAATGCAGAAGGCAGCAGAATTAGGAGCGAAACAGGTTATTCCCATTGTTAAAATGTATAAGGGTAGGATACAACATGCAGATTGTGGGGGTATGCTTGCTGGGACCCCACTGATCTCGGGAATGGCTCATAGGAATGGAGTAATGGCCACACATGTTCTGCACTGATCTGTTCATTGTCTCTGGAGCTGACAGAGATAGCGGAGTTCAGAACTCTTTTTTTGGCGCTTGCACAAAGAATGAATGGAGTTTGGACGAACGCGTATGTCCATAGCTCTACACTATGGGGCATTTCAGCTCTTTGTTTCCAGAATCAGTGAGGATCGTAGTTGTTGGACACCCACTGTTCTGCAAATTATGACCTGTTCTTTGCACAGGCAATGTCTTTTAACTTTGGAAATCGTTCTTTAATGTAACCAAGCAAAATATAGAACATATATATAATAATGACATCACATACAGTGGGGAAATAAAGTGTTTAGTCAGCGACCAATTTTGTAAGTTCTCTCACTTAAAAAGATGAGAGAGGCCTGTAATTGACTTCATAGGTAGACCACAACTATGAGAGTCAAAATGAGAAAAATCCAGAAAATCACATTGTCTGATTAGGCAAGATTTATTTTGCAAATTATGGTGGAAAATAAGTATTTGTTCATTAACAAAAGTTCATCTCAATATTTTGTTATATATCCTTTGTTGGCAATGACAGTGGTCAAATGTTTTCTGTAAGTCTTCACAAGGTTGGCATGCACTGTTGGTGGTATGTTGGCCCATTCCTTCATGCAGATCTCCTCTAGAGCAGTGATGTTTTGGGCCTGTCGCTTGGCAACATGGACTTTCAACTCTATCCAAAAGTTTTCTATGGGATTGAGATCTGGATACTGGCTAGGCCACTCAAGGACCTTCATATGCTTCTTAAAAAGCCACTCCTTCTTTGCCCTGGCAGTATGCTTGGGATCATTATCATGCTGAAAGACTCATTCACATTTCATCTTCAATGCCCTTGCTGATGGAAGGAGGTTTGCACTCCAAATCTCACGATACAGTCATTCATACGATTCATTCTTTCATGTACATGGATCAGTTGTCTTGGTCCCTTTGCAGAGAAACAGCCCCAAAGCATGATGTTTCCACCCCCATGCTTCACAGTAGGTTGGTGTTCTTTGGATTCAACTAAGCATTCTGTCTCCTCCAAACACGACGAGTTTTGTTTCTACCAAACAGTTCTACTTTGGTTTCATCAGACCATATGACATTCTCCCAATACTCTTCTGAATAATCCAAATGCTCTCTAGCAACTTCAGATGGGCCTGGACATGTACTGGCTTAAGAAGGGGACATGTCTGGTGCTGTAGGATCTGAGTCCCTGGTGGCATATTGTGTTACTGATGGTAGCCTTTGTTGCAGTGGTCCCAGCTCTATGCAGGCCATTGACTATGTCCCCTGTGTGGTTTTGCTCACCATTCTTGTGATCATTTTGACCCCATGAGGTGAGATCTTGCATGGAGCCCCACATCGAGGGAGATTATCAGTGGTCTTGTATGTCTTCCATTTTCTTATTATTTTTCCCACAGTTGATTTCACCACACTAAGCTGCTTGCCTATTGCAGACTCAATCTTCCCAGCCTGGTGCAGGGCTACGATTTTGTTTATGGTGTCCTTCGACAGCTCTTTGGTTTTCACCATAGTAGAGTTTGGACTGTATCTGTTTGAGGCTGTGACAGGTATCTTTTACACTGATAACAAGTTAAAACAGGTGCCATTACTACAGGTAATGAGTGGAGGACAGAGGAGCCTCTTAAAGAAGAAGTTACAGGTCTGTGAGAGCCAGATATCTTGCATGTTTTTAGGTGACCAAATACTTATTTTCCACCATATTTTGCAAAAGAAATCTTGCCAAATCAGACAAGGTGATTTTATGGATTTGTCAATTACAGGCCTCTCTCATTTTTTAAGTGGGAGGACTTACATAATTGGTCTCTAACTAAATACTTTTTTTCCCCACTGTAAGAACCCAAGAGACAACATGCACTCACCTACACCAGAAGATGATCCATATGACTGGCAGGTCAGCTTTTGACCCTTGTTTTTTAAATGGCACCAATCATCCCTTCTGTAGTAGCCCAATTATGAAAATAACATGTGACTGGAGCTGCTTCACCTTATCCTTCCTTACTTTCGGACACAAACAAAAGAAGGCCCATTGCACCTGTTGCACCAATGATATGTCTACCCCTATCCCTCCCCATGTTGATTATCTGTGCAATCCTCCCATGGCTGCAAATAGCAGGAATATGACATTTTATGGGCTCATTTGCAAGCAATTTTGAATTATAGTAGAGAAACGCAAAGTACTCTGAGTACCAAATTCTATTCTATATTAATTTCTATAGAATGAATAAAGTCATAAGTAATAAAAAGTATGTATTCATTGTAATACATTAATATATTTTCAAAATAATTGATTTTAGCACATGTCATAATTTATGCATATTATGTATTTAGAATAGCCGAAACCATCACAGAAAACAGTGATGCTATAAGGACAGTTTATCGACTCCTTGCTCTCCAATGGACATCATGTCATGTATCTTTCGCAATCCAACATTAATGGTGCTCTATGAAATGCATAGGCTCTGTTCCATATATTCAATGGTACCCCCTGACAAAGGTCTGGTTGGTAGGAAACCTGAGTCGGGGTTCCGGCACCACACATCTCCATCAGCACACCACCTCCTCTGCTATGTACTCCCCTGCTAGAAGCAGTTCTTAATCATGTGTCAGGCTACTACTACCCAACTATTGATAATATAAGTGGGAACATGTAAATGTGCCTACATTTACTATACTTTATATTTAATGAATACACTGTCTGTGACTTACTTATTGTTTACTGTTTGTATGCATATACAGTATATGCTCTCCTTATTAGATCTACATTGACATCAAATACCTCACACATGAATACAACTCATTCTTTTCCATTGTTGTTAATAGCGCGGCTGCACTTTTTTAAGACCGGTATTTCGATGGATACTATTTTTTTCCTAATTTGTGCTATCTATTATGTAATCCCATTGCATGTGTGCGCCTATGTGCCACCATTTTCCCTTATACTCGTATTCAATAAAGGCTATTTTTATTATTATTTTCTTGCCCTTCTACTTTAAATCTACCATTTAACCGTTACTTGGTTGTCGTCCATCCTTGGTTTTTACCATATATTCAATGGTATAGACCATAGCTTTCAGGTATCAGTGAACCCCCTTACTCATAGGCCCATTTGCAACTGTATAGGTAGGGCAAATGTATATTGGCCTGAGTTATGTCCTCCATATTACTTGGGCACAATGTACTGTATGTTACACTGAAATACTAGTGCTGTATTATATCAAAGAGGAACAGAACAAAGATGTAATGAAGGTCATAATACAGTACCTGTACAAGAGATTAATAAGCAGCAGCTGCAACCAGACCCCAGAGACCCAGGAGACCAAAAGACCACTATTTCATTCAAGAAGACACTAGTATTAAAAATAGCAAATGGTAGGTTGGAGGTATTAGGGACCCAAAGTTATAATCATGATGCAGCAATATAAAGTCAATAAGCAGATTAACTCTTCATTTATAAATATAATGTAGACAGACAAATAGATAGATAGATAGATAGATAGATAGATAGATAGATAGATAGGTGTATAGATAAAAAAAAAAAAAATGAGGTAGCATAAGCTAAAATCAAAAGCAGATGATAGGTGCCAGCTAACAGGTTACAGCCCATGAACCTAATTTTATAAGTACAAAACAGCAGGGCGCACACTGTAGGAATACCAAAAAAGCATACAAACTTTTAATTTTTCAGGTGTGCAAAAAGCAGCAATTCAGCTTAAAAGAAGCTTTGTCAAGCTAATGATTCAGCATTATAAAGTGAATAAGAAAAAAATAATTGATTTATAAATATATACACTGCTCAAAAAAATAAAGGGAACACTTAAGCAACAGAATATAACTCCAAGTAAATCAAACTTCTGTGAAATCAAACTGTCCACTTAGGAAGCAACACTGAATTTCACATGCTGTTGTGCAAATGGAATAGACAACAGATGGAAATTTTTGGCAATTATCAAGTCACACTCAATAAAGGAGTGGTTCTGCAGGTGGGGACCACAGACCACATCTCAGTACCAATGCTTTATGACTGATGTTTTGGTCAATTTTGAATGTTGGTTGTGCTTTCACACTCGTGGTAGCATGAGACGGACTCTACAACCCACACAAGTGGCTCGGGTAGTGCAGCTCATCCAGCATGGCACATCAATGCGAGCTGTGGCAAGAAAGTTTGATGTGTCTGTCAGTGTAGTGTCCAGAGGCTGGAGGCGCTACCAGGAGACAGGCCAGTACACCAGGAGACATGGAGGGGGCCAAAGGAGGGCAACAACCCAGCAGCAGGACCGCTACCTCAGCCTTTGTGCAAGGAGGAACGGGAGGAGCACTGCCAGAGCCCTGCAAAATGACCTTCAGCAGGCTGTGTCTGCGAAAACAATTAGAAACTGTCTCCATGAGGATGGTCTGAGTGCCCGACGTCCACAGATGGGGGTTGTGCTTACAGCCCAACACCATGCAGAATGCTTGACATTTGCCATAGAACACCAGGAAAGGCAAATTCGCCACTGGCGCGCTGTGCTCTTCACAGATGAAAGCAGGTTCAAACTGAGCACATGTGACAGACGTGACAGAGTCTGGAGACGCCATGGAGAGTGATCTGCTGCCTGCAACATCTTTCAGCATGACCAGTTTGGCAGTGGGTCAGTAATGGTGTGGGGTAGCATTTATTTGGAGGGCCACACAGCCCTCCATGTGCTCACCAGAGGTAGCCTGACTGTCATTAGGTACTGAGATGAGATCCTCAGACCACTTGTGAGACCATATGCTGGTGCGGTTGGCCCTGGGTATCTCCTAATACAGGACAATGCCAGACCTCATGTGACTGGAGTGTGTCAGCAGTTCCGGCAAGATGAAAGCATTGAAGCTATGGACTGGCCCACCCGTTCCCCAGATCTGAATCTGATGGAACACATCTGGGACATCATGTCTCGGACCATCCACAAACGTCACATTGCACCACAGACTGTACAGGAGTTGGCAGATGCTTTAGTCCAGGTCTGGGAGAAGATCCCCCAGGATACCATCCATTGCCTCATTAGGAGCATGCGCAGGCATTGCAGGGAGATCATACAGGCACGTGGAGGCCACACACACTACTGAGCGTAATTTCCTTGTCTTGAGACACTTCCACTGAAGTTGGATCAGCCTGTAACTTCATTTGCCACTTTGATTTTGAGCATCATTCCAACTCCAGACCGCTTTGGGATATTATTTCACAGAATCATAGAATGGTAGAGTTGGAAGGGACCACCTGGGTCATCTGGTCCAACCCCCTGTTCAAAGCAGGATTTACTAAATCATCCCAGACCTATTTCTGTCCAACCCCTGTTTGAAAAGTTCCATGGAAGGAGATCTCACCACCATTTGTGGCAGCTGGTTCCACTCATTGATCACCCTACCTGTCAAAAAGTATTTTCTAATATCTAATCTGTGTCTCCTCTGATTCAGTTTCATCCCATTGCTTTTAGTCTTTCCTTGTGCAAATGAGAATAAAGATGATCCTTCTACAATGTGACAGCCCTTGAGATATTTGTAGACAGCTATTAAGTCTCCTCTAAGTCTTCTTTTTTGCAAACTAAACATTCCCAAATCCTCTATCCGTTCCTCAAAGGACATGGTTTGCAGACCAGTCACCATTCTGGTCGCTCTTCTTGCAACACATTCCACTATCTACTATATAATTGTCTAAGGGTCACTTCCGTCCTTCTGTCTGTCTGTCTGTCACGGATATTCATTGGTCGCGGCCTCTGTCTGTCATGGAAATCCAAGTTACTGATTGGTCGTGGCAAAACGCCCACAACCATTGCCACGACCAATCAGCGACAGGCACTGTCTACCGGGAAAATGGCCGCTCCTTCCTCCCCACAGTCAGTGCCCACTCCATACTCCCCTCCAGTCAGCCCTCACACAGGGTAATGCAAGCGTTAATGGACCGCGATGTAACGCACTCCATTAACGCAGCTATTAACCCTGTGTGACCAACTTTTTACTATTGATGCTGCATATGGGACCGGAAGCTGCCGCGTGCACCGCACACAGCCGCCAGGAATACAGGGGGCCCTCGGAAGGTGAGTATATGTTTACTTTTTATTTTAAGTCTTTTTTAAACTGTTAGATATGTGGCTGGGCAATATACTATGTGGCTGGGCAATATACTACATGACTGGCCAATATACTATGTGACTGGGCAGTATACTACGTGACTAGGCAGTATACTACATTTCTGTGCTGTATACTACGTGGCTCTGTGCTGTATACTACGTTGCTGTGCAATATACTATGTGGCTGGGCATTATACTAAGTGACTGGCCAATAAACTACGTGACTGGGCAGTATACTACGTGACTGGGCAGTATACTACGTGTCTGTGCTGTATACTACGTGGCTCTGTGCTGTATACTATGTGACTGGGCAATATACTACGTGGTTGGGCAATATACTATGTGGCTGGGCAATATACTACGTGGCTGGGCAATATACTACGTGGCTGGGCAATATACTACGTGACTGGCCAATATACTACGTGACTGGGCAGTATACTACGTGGCTGGGCAATATACTACGTGACTGGCCAATATACCACGTGACTGGGCAGTATACTACGTGACTGGGCAGTATACTACGTGTCTTTGCTGTATACTACGTGGCTCTGTGTTGTATACTACGTGACTGGGTAATATACTACGTGGCTGGGCAATATACTATGTGGCTGTGCAATATACTATTTGGCTGGGCAATATACTACGTCACTGGGCAATATACTATGTAGCTGGGCAATATACTATGTGGCTGTGCAATATACTATGTGGCTGGGCAATATGCTATGTGGCTGTGCAATATATTATGTGGCTGGGCAATATACTATGTAGCTGGGCAATATACTATGTGGCTGTGCAATATACTATGTGGCTGGGCAATATACTATGTAGCTGGGCAATATACTATGTGGCTGTGCAATATACTATGTAGCTGGGCAATATACTACGTCACTGGGCAATATACTACGTAGCTGGGCAATATACTACGTGGCTGGGCAATATACTACGTGGCTGGGCAATATACTACGTGGTTGGGCAATATACTATGTGGCTGGGCAATATACTACGTGGTTGGGCAATATACTACGTGGCTGGGCAATATACTATGTGGGCTGTGCAATATACTACGTGGACATGCATATTCTAGAATACCCGATGCGTTAGAATCGGGCCACCATCTAGTGTAATGAATAAAGATTTACAAATGGAATATTTCATTTAGTGATATCTGGGATGTGGGATTTTAGTGTATAGGGATAGGGATAAAGGGGTTTGAGCAGTGTATAATATATAAATACATATATATGAATAAATAGATAATTAAATAGATCAGTTATTGATTTTTGGACACAGTGTAGTTATACTTTATCTTCTTTTCATAGATCTTTTCTGTTTTGTACTTATTTTTGCACTAGATCAGAAATATTTCATATAGAATATATTTGTAGCGTTCTAGCTTCTCAGTATATGGAGAAAGGACTGAATATGAATATATATATATATATATATATATATATATACACATTTTTTTTCTAATGCCGCAATATCCAGGTAGCACATATGGGGGAGCTGGAAGACAGGTGTAGTCGTTCATTACTGCAGACACTAGAGTAATGGCACACACGGTATTCTGGGGAGAATCCTGCTTTCTTTGTTGAAGTCTGAATACCATGTTGAACTGTAATCTATGAATTTTTCAGATGGATGTAAATGTATCAGAAAGGCAAATTCTCTCTGTTGATTGTCTTTTCTGAATCTGTGTTACAAGCGTCGCCTGCATTATGCCGAGGTGAAAGGTACAATCCTTTCAGAGGACACTTAAACCTTCATTTTACCCTTGTATTGCTACTAGGCATTTTATATTTGGGAGACGCTAATCAGAGTTGATCATGAATGTTAATACTGTAGTCAGCATATATTAACAGCACACATACAGAGATTAAAATCCCTTCACAATATACACAACAAGAATACACAATGTTTCCTGTTATCCACTGCCGGCATTCACTTCTCCTAAGCCTGACTGTATTTAGCTCCATAATGCACTCACTATTATTATAATCCTCTCAGTAAAAGGCTCAATGTAATGATTAAAAGTGGTAAGAAGCCGAAACGCGTCATAAAATAACGATTTACTTTGTTACATACAGTAATATAAATTACTAAAAAACACTAAAATAAATAGAAGTTTGCAATCAGTGAAATAAATATATTGTATTTCCACAATATTAAACAAAAAACACGTAAGTATAGCAAAATACAATGGGTTCGAGCACATGATGAAGCTCAGTATCCCCGTGCTCTGCTTTACAGGCTCTGTCAGGCTCCCAATATATTGGGATATTCCCCCCAGAAGCTTTTAGGGGAGAATATCTCTGTACATAAAGAGGTATGATTTTTTTTCACAATCGGATTTCTATAAAATCCAATAAAAAAAGTTCAGCAAGTCTCCTATGAAATTGGTGGCATGCAGAGGTGCACCTTTATGGCAATCGCCGGAGTATAACATCTACTATATAATTGTCTAAGGGTCACCTCCGTCTGTCTGTTTGTCTTTCTGTCTGTCTTTCTGTCACCGATATTCATTGGTCGCGGCTTCTGTCTGTCATGGAAATCCAAGTCGCTGATTGGTCGTGGAAAAACGCCCACGACCATTGCCACGACCAATCAGCGACGGGCACAGTCCGGCGGCAATATGGCCGCTCCTTCCTCCCCGCAGTCAGTGCCCGCTCCATACTCCCCTCCAGTCAGCCCTAACACAGGGTTAATGGCAGCGTTAATGGACCGCGTTATGCCACGGTGTAACGCACTCCATTAACGCAGCTATTAACCCTGTGTGACCAACTTTTTACTATTGATGTTGCATATGCATACTTACATATGCAACCCTCCAGATGGAGATCCAACTTGGAGTCTCCACATTTCAAAAAAATGATTGTTATACATCAATAAAGTGGCATCAATTTCCACAGAGTAGAAACAGTATAATAGGCCTCTACTACAGGCAACCTACCAGATGGAGTTACACAATTGAGTAAAAAGTGATGGACTAGGATGCGGGTGCTTCCCCTGCTAGGTCGGGGTATTGGGAAACTCATAGTGAGCATATGGTATATACACCTCCAATTACAAAGCATGGAGTATATGTATATATCCCCATGTGGTCACTGCCAGCTCCGCAATAACAAAAAGAGCTACTAGCTGCCACCACCAATCGTTTATACAGGACAATTGGACACCAGTTACAGGTAGTGTATGGCTTCAAGGATGTGGTTTGCAAAGCAAGAGAAACACAGGTAATACACAGGTATACATCTACTATATAATTGTCTAAGGGTCACTTCCGTCTGTCTGTCTGTCTTTCTGTCTGTCTTTCTGTCACCGATATTCATTGGTCGCGGCCTCTGTCTGTCATGGAAATCCAAGTCGCTGATTGGTCGTGGCAAAAGGCCCACAACCATTGCCACGACCAATCAGCGACGGGCACAGTCCGGTGGCAACATGGCCGCTCCTTCCTCCCCACAGTCAGTGCCCGCTCCATACTCCCCTCATGTCAGCCCTCACACAGGGTTAATGGCAGCGTTAATGGACCGCGTTATGCCGCAGTGTAATGCACTCCATTAACTCAGCTATTAACCCTGTGCGAACAACTTTTTACTTTGATGATGCATATACAGCGTCAATAGTAAAAAGATCTAATGTTACAAATAATAATAATTAAAAAAAACATTATTCTCACCCTCCGACATGCGTGGTGTCCTCAGCAGTGCAAGCGGCAGGCACCGGTGCCAAGGATGCTATGCGAGAAGGACCTTCCATGACGTCATGGTCATGGGACCACGACGTCATCACAGGTCCTGTGCTCATACCAACCCTGGGACCGGAAGCTGCTGTGTGCACCGCACACAGGCACCAGGACTACAAGGGGCCCCTCGGAAGGTGAGTATATGTTTATTTTTTATTTGAAGTCTTTGTTAACCTGTTACATATGTGTCTGGGCAATATACTATGTGGCTGGGCAATATACTACATGACTGGGCAATATACTACGTGATTGGGCAATATACTACGTGACTTGGCAACATACTACATGACTGGGCAATATACTATATGGCTGGGCAATATACTATGTCATTGGGCAATACACTACGTAGCTGGGCAATATAGTACGTGACTGGGCAATATACTACGTGGCTGGGCAATATACTACGTGGCTGGGCAATATACTACGTGGTTGGGCAATATACTACATGGCTGGGCAATATACTACGTGGGCTGTGCAATATACTACGTGGACATGCATATTCTAGAATACCCGATGCATTAGAATCGGGCCACCATCTAGTTTTATATATTTAAAGAAGTTGTCCACTACAATAAAACATTTTTTTCATAAATCTTGCTATTATGTGCCACTGAAAACATCCACTGTGTTTATTTTAGCAATATTACCTTTTTTCATGCTGTAACAGCACATCTTCAGTGCTGGATCTGGCTCTCATGGGGTTAATCGACAACTTCCTTTCTCCTGAGGTATTTTGCTCTAATACTACAAGTTCCATGATGCATTGCACTGCCACTAAGCCTGAACCTACCATACCCACTCCAAAACACACCCAAACCCCTCCCTCATCTCCCTCCTCTATCTTCAAAAAGATTTGTGATGTCATTTCTGTCCAACCTCCTCTTTTACATTTATCCAACCCACACTCCATTACACACAGATAGATAGATAGATAGATAGATAGATAGATAGATAGATAGATAGATATGTATCTATATATCTATGTCTATTTCCATAGATATGTCCATATCCATGTTTCTAAACCCCTTCACTCCTGGAGCTTTTTTCGTTTTCTTTTATTGCTCCCCTTCCTTCCAGAGCCATCATTTTTTCATCAGTATGGCCATATGAGGGCTTGTCTTTTGCGGGACAAGTTCTACTTTTCAACGACATCATTGGTTTTACCATACCATGTAACAGAAAATGTGAAAAAAAATTCAAAGTGCGATGAAATTGCAAAAAAGTGCAATCCCACACTTGTTTTTTGCTAGGTTCACTAAATGCTAAGGCTGTGTGCAAATGTTGTGGATTTGATTGGAGATCTGCAGTGTTTTTTGCCGCACGGAATTGCATCAAATCCGCAGTGTAGTGCACAACCAATGTAAGTCTATGGGAGCCGCAGACTTGTTGTGCACATGCTGCGGAAAAGGCCGCACCAAAACACAGCTTTTTTTTCCACAGCATGTCACTTCTTTTGTGCCGAACTGCAGTGTTTCTGCACAATTAGACTTTCATTGAGTCGGGCACATCTGCAGAAAAACCGCAGATGTAAAAAAGATCTGCAGTTTAGCTGCGGATGTGGGTCCAAGAAACGCTGCAGTTCGGGAGGAGGGAAGTATGTGGGCGGTGACTGTGTGTGTGTATGTGTGTGCGGGTGGGGTCTGCGGGCTGTTTGGATGTGTGTGACACTGTGCGGGACTGTTCAGGTGTGTGCGGGGTCTGCGGGCTGTTCGGATGTGTGCGGGTGTGTGCGGGACTGTTCGGGTGCGTGTGGGGCTGATCGGGTGTGTGCGGGACGGTTTGGGTGTGTGCGGGGCTGTGCGGGTGTGTTCCTGGCTGTTTGGGTGTGTGCGGGACTGTTCAGGTGTGTGCAGTGCTGTGCAGGTGTGTGCCTGGCTGTTCGGGTGTGTGCGGGACTGTTCGGATGTGTGCGGCACTAGGTGGGACTATTCAGGTGTGTGCGGGACAGTTCGGGTGTGTGCAGGGCTGTGCGGGTGTGTGCCTGGCTGTTCGTGTATGTGCGGGACTGTTCGGGTGTGTGCGGGGCTGTGCAGGTGTGTGCCTGGCTGTTCGAGTGTGTGCGGGACTGTTCGGATGTGTGCGGCGCTGTGCAGCGCTGTTCGGGTGTGTGCGGGACTGTTCGGGTATGTGCGGGACTGTTCGGGTGTGTGAGGGGCTGTGCGGGGGGTCTTTTGGGGTGTGTGTGCAGGCATCATCCGATGAGACTACAAGTACGCAGCATCCAATCTGCAGCTAATTCTGATGCAATCCGGACAGTGGACACGCACCCTACACTATCCATACATCTATCTATAGATATATCTATCCAGATATATCTATAGATAGATATATGAATAGATAGATGTATGCATCTATAGATCTATCTATATATAGATCTGTCAGAAGTGTAGACTAGTGGCCCTTTTAGAAGAAAAGGTGCGGGGTCTGGAAGAAAGAATAGCAACTTTGAAACTCATCAAAGAGAATGAAGACTTTCTAGACAGAACAGAAGCATCTCTACTGGTCACAGAAGGTGCAAAAAGTGTCAGTGAACCTCCAAAAGCAGATGAGTGGAAGCATGTGACCAAAAGAAGCAAGAAGACCATGGAGAAATCACCAACCACACAACTGAAGAACCGATATCAAATCTTTGTAGAGGATGAAGATGGCACACCTAAGGATGAAGCAATACCAGCAAGCAAAAAAGAAAAGGGCACACAGCAACAAGTGACAGCAAAAAGTACAGCCAAGAAGCAACGAAGAGTGGTGGTGGTGGGAGACTCACTACTGAGAGGCACCGAAGCAGCCATCTGCAGACCGGACATAACTGCAAGAGAAGTATGCTGCCTTCCAGGTGCGATGATCAAGGATGTGACCGATAGGATACCAAAGCTCTTCAGCTCCAAGGACGTCCACCCATTTCTTCTGATACATGTTGGCACCAATGACACGGCAAGGAAGGACCTACTGACAATCTGCAAGGACTTTGAAGAGTTGGGGAAGAAAGTAAAGGAACTGGATGCACAGGTAGTTTTTTCTTCTATCCTTCCAGTAGACGGGCATGGCACCAGGAGATGGAACAGGATCCTTGATGCAAACAACTGGCTAAGACGATGGTGCAGACAACAAGGATTTGGATTCCTGGACCACGGTGTGAATTACTGGTATGATGGACTCCTCGCCAGAGACGGACTACACCTCAACAAACCTGGGAAACACACATTCGCCAGAAGACTCGCTACACTCATCAGGAGGGCGTTAAACTAGAAGAAGAGGGGACGGGAAGAAAAACATTAGACTCGAACAAAGACGACCCAGGAAAACATACTCAGAAGGGAGGTAAGAACATTTCTAAAACAATCCACAGTGAGGAGATTGGAACAAAACAAAATCCTCTAAACTGCATGCTCGCAAACGCCAGAAGCCTGACAAACAAGATGGAAGAACTAGAAGCAGAAATATCTACAGGTAACTTTGACATAGTGGGAATAACCGAGACATGGTTAGATGAAAGCTATGACTGGGCAGTTAACTTACAGGGTTACAGTCTGTTTAGAAAGGATCGTAAAAATCGGAGAGGAGGAGGGGTTTGTCTCTATGTAAAGTCTTGTCTAAAGTCCACTTTAAGGGAGGATATTAGCGAAGGGAATGAGGATGTCGAGTCCATATGGGTTGAAATTCATGGAGGGAAAAATGGTAACAAAATTCTCATTGGGGTCTGTTACAAACCCCCAAATATAACAGAAAGCATGGAAAGTCTACTTATAAAGCAGATAGATGAAGCTGCAACCCATAATGAGGTCCTGGTTATGGGGGACTTTAACTACCCGGATATTAACTGGGAAACAGAAACCTGTGAAACCCATAAAGGCAACAGGTTTCTGCTAATAACCAAGAAAAATTATCTTTCACAATTGGTGCAGAATCCAACCAGAGGAGCAGCACTTTTAGACCTAATACTATCTAATAGACCTGACAGAATAACAAATCTGCAGGTGGTTGGGCATTTAGGAAATAGCGACCACAATATTGTGCAGTTTCACCTGTCTTTCACTAGGGGGACTTGTCAGGGAGTCACAAAAACATTGAACTTTAGGAAGGCAAAGTTTGACCAGCTTAGAGATGCTCTTAATCTGGTAGACTGGGACAATATCCTCAGAAATGAGAATACAGATAATAAATGGGAAATGTTTAAGAACATCCTAAATAGGCAGTGTAAGCGGTTTATACCTTGTGGGAATAAAAGGACTAGAAATAGGAAAAACCCAATGTGGCTAAACAAAGAAGTAAGACAGGCAATTAACAGTAAAAAGAAAGCATTTGCACTACTAAAGCAGGATGGCACCATTGAAGCTCTAAAAAACTATAGGGAGAAAAATACTTTATCTAAAAAACTAATTAAAGCTGCCAAAAAGGAAACAGAGAAGCACATTGCTAAGGAGAGTAAAACTAATCCCAAACTGTTCTTCAACTATATCAATAGTAAAAGAATAAAAACTGAAAATGTAGGCCCCTTAAAAAATAGTGAGGAAAGAATGGTTGTAGATGACGAGGAAAAAGCTAACATATTAAACACCTTCTTCTCCACGGTATTCACGGTGGAAAATGAAATGCTAGGTGAAATCCCAAGAAACAATGAAAACCCTATATTAAGGGTCACCAATCTAACCCAAGAAGAGGTGCGAAACCGGCTAAATAAGATTAAAATAGATAAATCTCCGGGTCCGGATGGCATACACCCACGAGTACTAAGAGAACTAAGTAATGTAATAGATAAACCATTATTTCTTATTTTTAGGGACTCTATAGCGACAGGGTCTGTTCCGCAGGACTGGCGCATAGCAAATGTGGTGCCAATATTCAAAAAGGGCTCTAAAAGTGAACCTGGAAATTATAGGCCAGTAAGTCTAACCTCTATTGTTGGTAAAACATTTGAAGGGTTTCTGAGGGATGTTATTCTGGATTATCTCAATGAGAATAACTGTTTAACTCCATATCAGCATGGGTTTATGAGAAATCGCTCCTGTCAAACCAATCTAATCAGTTTTTATGAAGAGGTAAGCTATAGACTGGACCACGGTGAGTCATTGGACGTGGTATATCTCGATTTTTCCAAAGCGTTTGATACCGTGCCGCACAAGAGGTTGGTACACAAAATGAGAATGCTTGGTCTGGGGGAAAATGTGTGTAAATGGGTTAGTAACTGGCTTAGTGATAGAAAGCAGAGGGTGGTTATAAATGGTATAGTCTCTAACTGGGTCGCTGTGACCAGTGGGGTACCGCAGGGGTCAGTATTGGGACCTGTTCTCTTCAACATATTCATTAATGATCTGGTAGAAGGTTTACACAGTAAAATATCGATATTTGCAGATGATACAAAACTATGTAAAGCAGTTAATACAAGAGAAGATAGTATTCTGCTACAGATGGATCTGGATAAGTTGGAAACTTGGGCTGAAAGGTGGCAGATGAGGTTTAACAATGATAAATGTAAGGTTATACACATGGGAAGAGGGAATCAATATCACCATTACACACTGAACGGGAAACCACTGGGTAAATCTGACAGGGAGAAGGACTTGGGGATCCTAGTTAATGATAAACTTACCTGGAGCAGCCAGTGCCAGGCAGCAGCTGCCAAGGCAAACAGGATCATGGGGTGCATTAAAAGAGGTCTGGATACACATGATGAGAGCATTATACTGCCTCTGTACAAATCCCTAGTTAGACCGCACATGGAGTACTGTGTCCAGTTTTGGGCACCGGTGCTCAGGAAGGATATAATGGAACTAGAGAGAGTACAAAGGAGGGCAACAAAATTAATAAAGGGGATGGGAGAACTACAATACCCAGATAGATTAGCGAAATTAGGATTATTTAGTCTAGAAAAAAGACGACTGAGGGGCGATCTAATAACCATGTATAAGTATATAAGGGGACAATACAAATATCTCGCTGAGGATCTGTTTATACCAAGGAAGGTGACGGGCACAAGGGGGCATTCTTTGCGTCTGGAGGAGAGAAGGTTTTTCCACCAACATAGAAGAGGATTCTTTACTGTTAGGGCAGTGAGAATCTGGAATTGCTTGCCTGAGGAGGTGGTGATGGCGAACTCAGTCGAGGGGTTCAAGAGAGGCCTGGATGTCTTCCTGGAGCAGAACAATATTGTATCATACAATTATTAGGTTCTGTAGAAGGACGTAGATCTGGGTATTTATTATGATGGAATATAGGCTGAACTGGATGGACAAATGTCTTTTTTCGGCCTTACTAACTATGTTACTATGTTACTATGTTACTATGTCTATCCATTTCATCTGTCATCTATCTGTCTATCTGTGTGTGTAATTGAGTGTGGGTTGGACAAATGTAAAAGAGGAAGTTGGACAATAATGACATCACAAATCTTTTTTTTTGTTCAATAATACATCTTTATTTAGCTTTCAAAAATGCATAAAAACCACCCAAAAACCGCACCAAAAACAAATTAAAAAATGCATCAAGACTGCATCAAAAATGCATCAAAACTGCATGAAAAACTGCATCAAAACCACAGCAAAAATGCAGAAAAACTGCCCGAAAAACAGCATCAAAACCAAATCAAAAACTGCATCAAAACCTCACAAAAAACCCGCAACAAAACCACGTAAAAACCGTGAAAAAAGCATGAAAAAAATGCATCAAAAACGCAGCTGCGTTTTCTGCAAGGAGATGTAGATTTTGTGCAGAAAATTTGGCACCCAAATCTGCAACGTGTGCCCATAGCATAAAACTGACCTACCATTATGATTCTCCTGGTGATTATGAGTTCATAGACACCAAACATGTCTAGGTTATTTTTTATCTAAGTGGTGAAAAAAAATTCCAAACTTTGCTAAAAAAAAAAAATAATTGCGCCAGTTTCCGATACGTGTAGCGTCTATATTTTCTGAGATATTGGGTCGGGTGAGGGCTAATTTTTTGCGTGCCGAGATGATGTTTTTAATGATACAACTTTTGTGCAGATAAGTTCTTTTGATCCCCCATTATTGCAATTTAATGCAATGTCGCAGCGACCAGAAAAACGTAATTTTGGCTTTTGATTTTTTTTTCTCTCCACGCCGTTTAGCGATCATGTCAATTTATTTTGTTGTATTGAAAACAGCTGACATGTTGCGGTGTTGAAGTGGGCTCATCACCGAAGCCCACCTCAAAGCGGGGGATACTGCCAGCTGACGTACTATTCCGTCAGCTGGCAGAAAGGGGTTAATGAACAATATGTTTCAGTTTAAAAAAATGAAAAAAAAAAATGGCGTGGGCTCCCGTGCAATTTTCTACACCAGAGGGGGAAAGCTGACTGCCGGGGCCAAAATTTGTAGCCTGGGAAGGGGTTAATACCCATGGCCCCTCCGAGGCTATGAATATCAGCCCGCAACTGTCTGCATAGCCTTTACTGGCTATTAAAATAGGGGGACCCCAAAAAGAATGACGTGGGCTCCCCCTATATTTTGTAGCCAGAAAGGCTATGCAGACAGCTGCAGGCTGATATTCATAGCCTAGAGAGGGGACATGGATATTGGCCCTCCCGGCTACAAATACCAATCCGCAGCCTCCCCAGAAATGGCGCATCTGTGAGATGCGCCAATTCCGGCACTTAGCCCCTCTCTTCCCACTCCCGAGTGGGATATGGGGTAATAAGGGGTTAATGTCCCCTTGCTATTATAAGGTGACAGTAAGCCAGGTTAGTAATGCAGAGGTGTCAATATGACATCTATCCATTAATAATCCTATAGTAGTGAAAGAGTTAAAAAAAAAAGACACAGCCAGAAAAAAGTATTTTAATATTCTTAATTTAACCATACTTACCATACTCGATCGCCTGCAAAAAATTAAAAATAATAAACCGTATACTACCTGTCCGCCGTAGTCCAATTAGTAACGAGTGTCCCATGACAATCTCCCTATAGAACAGTGATATCGGGTGATATCACTGCTCTATAGGCCCTCCAGTGACACACTGAAAGGAGACAATGGCTCCTGCAGTGTATAATTGAGGTTACCTCAGTTCAGGGTCTCACTTTATGGCATTGCTGCGTGGGAACTTTCTCACACAGCAGTGCCAGAAGTGAGACTAGGGACTATTTTCTCACAGGGACAGAGGAATACATTGTGGGAAATACATTGTGGAAGGATACCTTCCATCATTGTATTCCTGGAGCCCCTGGAGAGTGGTCGCATCAGCTGATACTGCTGCTCTCCACGGGAGATCGTCGAGGGACACTCATTTTAATTGGATTTCTGCGGATCAGGCAGTATAGTGTTTGCTTGTTATTTTAATATTTTTTACTGGTGACACTGGCTTCAGGGACAAGTGATGGTGAGTATGTACTCTATGTTATATGTACTGTATGTCTATATGTATGTTGTATGTATGCACTGTATGTATGTACTGTATGTGGCATGGTGCATGTTGTATGTTGCATGTTGCATGTTGCATGGTGCATGTCACATGTCGTATGTTGCATGTCACATGGTGCATGTCGCATGGTGCATGTCGCATGGTGCATGTCACATGTAGTATGTCGCATGGTGCATGTCACATGTCGCATGGTGCATTTCACATGGTGCATGTCAAATGTCGCATTGTGCATGCCACATGGTGCATGCCGCATGGTGCAAGTCACATGTAGCATGGTGCATGTCGCATGGTGCATGTCGCATGGTGCATGTCGCATGGTGCATGGTGCATTTTGCATGGTGCATGTCGCATAGCGCATATCGCATGGTGCATGTTGGATGGTGCATGTCGCATGGTGCATGTCACACATACCAATGACCCCACTGCACAGCCCCGCAGACCCCCCACCCGCACACTCCAGCACCTTCCGCAGACCCTCCGCGCAAAACCCCCACCGCCAGCAGATCCACCGACGGCAGATTCCCCGCGCAGATCCCAACTCCCCGCCGCCGCTGCCACCACCACCGCCACCACCGCACCGGCCGCCACCACCACCACCACCACATCGGCCGCACATCTCAGCACAGGAGCGTAGATGGCCAGCAGACCCCAGCCCTACCCACAGATCCCAGCCCCGCCTGCCCCCAGCACAGCCCCACCCGCCCCAGCACAGCCCCACAGGCTAACCCCAGCCCCGCCCACAGCCCAGTCACTCTTGAATGACTGCTGTCTGTGGAGGCTGGTCACGCCTGCTGCTGACGTCACGTCAATTTCCAAAGTCTGGAAATTGACGTGATGTCGGCGGAAATTAGTGGCGGCTGCAGCCTGGGGGTCATGTGACACGGACTCAGCTGCCATAGCGCCACTCACAGGCGAAAACGGCAACAGAAGGTATTTATAAAATTCATTAGGGGCCCCGGGGGGATACATTCGGGGGTTAACTGAAAGTAGTGGACAACCACTTTAATTCAGAAAGATAAGCAGTGTTTATAAAACATATACAAGATGATACAAAATGGGAACAAAATGTACAATATATACAATTACATGAAATATAAAAAGGAATAATAAAAGAAAACTATTAAATCTGTGTGACGGAAATGGCTCAGAGCTTAGTGGAGAGATATACTCCGATTGAAAAATAGAACAGAGGACAGACACCTCACGATATAAAGCAGTCCCAAATGTATGAAAGTATAAATTTTATTAGGGATAAACAAAAAATGCAGGAAAATGTAGCAACAACAATAAAATCACATACGGAAAATATTAAAAGAAACGCTAAAGGTCGGCAGCATACCAACTGGGCCATATAAACCATAAACGTGTTTACACAGGAAGATATTAAACTGATCACAATACCCCATATATCCATATATAAATATCTCTCCAAATAGAGTATATCACAAAAGGTATAGATGCATACATATAAAATCTGAGTCCATCAGGCGTAGAGGTGTATAGAAATGTATATAATATGGACCTAATAGTCCCACCTCCGACTGCCACTGGGCGTACTGATAACAGCAATGCGATATGCACAAAATTACAGAGAGTGTATGATTACCTGTAGAATGGGGGTACAGAAATGGCCCAGGGGATCCGCCCGACCGCCCCAACGTGCGTTTCGGTGGGCACCTTCGTCAGGGGGCATGTATCAGCATCGGAACGCCGGACTTTATATCACAGTATCTACCGGAAATGACCCCGCCGCGAACCGGAAGTGACGCGTGCGTCGCCACGGCAACCGCGACGCCGGCCGGCACCCGCGTCATGTGGCCCCGGGCATCAGGAAACACGTAAACCCCACGTGACCTGATGCCGAGGGACACATACAGATACAGGATACAGGCAGGCGAAGCGGGGACGAGGCGCACGCATGCGTGCTGGTCACGGAGGGGTGAATGGAAGAAACAAATGACAGCAGGGGCTCACTCTAGCTAGTACAAAATATATAGCAGAATATCACTAAGAACGAAATAAACAAAATAGCCACCTCACCTATAACCTGAACCTGAGTTAGCAAATAATACTAATCATGATTGCAGAAGAGCCCGAGAAGTCTAGTATATACACCATTATACAACATACATGTATATAAAAATAATAAACATAACCTAACACATATATGGAAAATATGAGCAAAAAGATCATACAACTGTATATTTACATATATTGCTTAGTTGCATAAATGTCCATAATAGATGACCACAATTAGAACAAGATGGTACGCAGCTGTATATCCTATGTATGTTCGATGGCATATACTTCCATGGTGAAGGTAAATAAAGATAATGGAGAAAAGAAGGCCGGCGGATACTATATAAATATTATCTAAAAGATACAAAAAAATCAATATAAGTAAATACAATTTAAAACAACCAATATGCGCATTTTACCACAGCAAGTAGGTGACCGCAAAGTGCATCCCAATAGTGGAGAATGTGCGTTATAGAAAAGGGGAAAATGGCAGATTTTCATTTAAACCCAGAGGTTGGACAGTTTGTAACGTCCAGATCCATCTGGCTTCAGATTGAGCCAGGCGTTGTGACAACCTGCCTCCTCTGATGTTAATGTCAAGGGCATCAATGCCCCTTACTCTCAGGAGATCACTATTGCATTGATGGAATTCTTTAAAGTGTCTGGGTATCGTTTTGAGTGTGGAGGCGTCCGTGTGGCCAGCAGCGGCCTGTATGCCAAGTACGTGTTCACGCACTCTTACTTTTAGTAGGCGTGTTGTAAGTCCTACATAAATAAGGCCACAAGGGCATACTGCATAATAGATCACATACCTCGTTGTGCATGTTATAAATTTCTTAATTTTGTAGACTTTAGATCCACTAGAATTCGAGAATGTGTCACTTCTATCGATGTTACAGCAAGCCACGCAATGGCCACACGGAACGCATCCACTCCTAGGGTTACCCTGATTCAAAAACATAACTCTTGGTTCCTCCTCATAGTGGCTTCTAGTTAAGAGATCACGGAGGTTTTTAGATCTCCTGAAGGTAATTGGTGGTCTTTCGGGTAAAAATTTGGCCAAAATGGGATCAGCCTGTAACACATGCCAGGATCTTTGTAGAGCTGACCGTATAGATGTAGAATGGCAATTAAAGTTAGTTATAAATCTACTTTGATTATCCGGTTGTCTACTAACGTTGGTAGGTTTATACAGTAGATCATTACGATGAGAATGTCTCGCCCTGTTATATGCCCTCTTCAAGACACGACGGCTATAACCCCGCTCTAAAAATCGGTTTTTTAAATCCTCCGCCTGTCTTTCAAAATCCGTATCCGAAGAACAGATTCGGCGAAGGCGTAAGAATTGTCCGACGGGGACTGATTGAATCATATGACGTGGATGTGAGGAGGAGGCATGCAGCAACAAGTTCGTGGAGGTAGGCTTCCTATAGACATCAGAATTTATTTCTCCGTTAGGGCCGCGTTTGACAATAACATCCAAAAATTCAACAAAATCTGAATTAGAGGTATGTGTCAAACGAATGTTAAGATCATTACTATTCAAGTCCATCATGAACATATTAAGTTCATGGGAGGAACCTTGCCAGACCAGGAAAATGTCGTCGATGTACCGCATCCATAAAGGGACGCGGTCCATCGACGCATGCTGGTCTGACATAAAGAGGTCCCTTTCCCACAGCCCCAAGAACAGATTAGCATAGGACGGCGCAAAGGCCGCTCCCATGGCTGTTCCTTGGAGCTGTAGGAAAAAGGACCCCTTAAAAATAAAAAAATTGTGTGTCAGAGCGAACTCAAGGAGTTCTACTATGAAACTCTTCATTCCTTCGGAAAATGTGGACATGTCCAGAAAATATCTGGCGGCCCGAAGGCCATCACTATGTCTGATGTTTGTGTATAACGATTCCACATCGATTGTCACAAATTGGGAATCGGATTCAATGGACAGCCCATCAATCTTCCGAAGGAACTCACCAGTATCCTTAAGATATGATGGCAGATTGCAAACCAACGGCTGTAATACTGAGTCTATCCATCGGCCAACATTTTCGAGATAATTACCCTTACCGGAAATGATGGGACGTCCTGGGGGGGTAATGATATTTTTATGCAGTTTGGGAAGGAGGTAAAGGGTGGAGATGGTAGGTTCATGAACCGCTAATGCTAATGCAAGATCTTTTGTAATAATCTCACTCGTAATGGCCTTTTTAAGAATGGTATCTAATTTAGAGCAAAAGGCAGACAAGGGGTTGTACGTCAATTTCCTATAACAGGTTTTATCATTAAGTTGGCGAAATGCCTCCTTCTCATACATGATCTTAGGCCAAACTACGATGTTCCCCCCCTTGTCTGCCGGCTTTATGACTATATCAGGCATATTTTGTAAAGCATTAAGACGATTACGTTCATCCCTAGTTAGATTATCGTACCGATGGTAATGTGGAATTTTAAGAAGATCCTTAGTAACTAACTGCACAAACAAATCAATGTTGGTGCAGGAAGAAAGGGGTGGAAATTTTTTTGAACGAGGACGAATGGAGGGAGGTATCTTACCTCCTTCCGGAAGATTGTGCTCGATGGATAGATCCTCCAATGTTCTCAACGCAGCCTGTTCTTCCTCTGTGGGAAATAATTGGTGCAAACTGTCATCATAAAAATGGCGCTTAAAGAGCAGTGATCTTGCAAAGATATGTAAATCTTTGATTGCTGTAAATGTATCAAAGCCCATTACCGGAGAAAATTGATAGATTGATATCTATGGTCACACGCTCTGGAGTATCTAACAAGAAACAGCCTGACTATACTTTCCATCCGTATAGACGTCGTGATCCCTCTCCTGCTGAATTTGGGAGGAAGGATAATAAGGTAATTAACCTGAGCCAGCATACTCTTTCTAGTACTGATATTTCACTACTGAGTAAGGGTCTCTCCTTTTCTCCGGTACTGGTGAGTTCCTTCGGAAGATTGATGGGCTGTCCATTGAATCCGATTCCCAATTTGTGACAATCGATGTGGAATCGTTATACACAAACATCAGACATAGTGATGGCCTTCGGGCCGCCAGATATTTTCTGGACATGTCCACATTTTCCGAAGGAATGAAGAGTTTCATAGTAGAACTCCTTGAGTTCGCTCTGACACACAATTTTTTTATTTTTAAGGGGTCCTTTTTCCTACAGCTCCAAGGAACAGCCATGGGAGCGGCCTTTGCGCCGTCCTATGCTAATCTGTTCTTGGGGCTGTGGGAAAGGGACCTCTTTATGTCAGACCAGCATGCGTCGATGGACCGCGTCCCTTTATGGACGCGGTACATCGACGACATTTTCCTGGTCTGGCAAGGTTCCTTCCATGAACTTAATATGTTCATGATGGACTTGAATAGTAATGATCTTAACATTCGTTTGACACATACCTCTAATTCAGATTTTGTTGAATTTTTGGATGTTATTGTCAAACGCGGCCCTAACGGAGAAATAAATTCTGATGTCTATAGGAAGCCTACCTCCACGAACTTGTTGCTGCATGCCTCCTCCTCACATCCACGTCATATGATTCAATCAGTCCCCGTCGGACAATTCTTACGCCTTCGCCGAATCTGTTCTTCGGATACGGATTTTGAAAGACAGGCGGAGGATTTAAAAAACCGATTTTTAGAGCGGGGTTATAGCCGTCGTGTCTTGAAGAGGGCATATAACAGGGCGAGACATTCTCATCGTAATGATCTACTGTATAAACCTACAAACGTTAGTAGACAACCGGATAATCAAAGTAGATTTATAACTAACTTTAATTGCCATTCTACATCTATACGGTCAGCTCTACAAAGATCCTGGCATGTGTTACAGGCTGATCCCATTTTGGCCAAATTTTTACCCGAAAGACCACCAATTACCTTCAGGAGATCTAAAAACCTCCGTGATCTCTTAACTAGAAGCCACTATGAGGAGGAACCAAGAGTTATGTTTTTGAATCAGGGTAACCCTAGGAGTGGATGCGTTCCGTGTGGCCATTGCGTGGCTTGCTGTAACATCGATAGAAGTGACACATTCTCAAATTCTAGTGGATCTAAAGTCTACAAAATTAAGAAATTTATAACATGCACAACGAGGTATGTGATCTATTATGCAGTATGCCCTTGTGGCCTTATTTATGTAGGACTTACAACACGCCTACTAAAAGTAAGAGTGCGTGAACACGTACTTGGCATACAGGCCGCTGCTGGCCACACGGACGCCTCCACACTCAAAACGATACCCAGACACTTTAAAGAATTCCATCAATGCAATAGTGATCTCCTGAGAGTAAGGGGCATTGATGCCCTTGACATTAACATCAGAGGAGGCAGGTTGTCACAACGCCTGGCTCAATCTGAAGCCAGATGGATCTGGACGTTACAAACTGTCCAACCTCTGGGTTTAAATGAAAATCTGCCATTTTCCCCTTTTCTATAACGCACATTCTCCACTATTGGGATGCACTTTGCGGTCACCTACTTGCTGTGGTAAAATGCGCATATTGGTTGTTTTAAATTGTATTTACTTATATTGATTTTTTTGTATCTTTTAGGTAATATTTATATAGTATCCGCCGGCCTTCTTTTCTCCATTATCTTTATTTACCTTCACCATGGAAGTATATGCCATCGAACATACATAGGTTATACAGCTACGTACCATCTTGTTCTAATTGTGGTCATCTATTATGGACATTTATGCAACTAAGCAATATATGTAAATATACAGTTGTATGATCTTTTTGCTCATATTTTCCATATATGTGTTAGGTTATGTTTATTATTTTTATATACATGTATGTTGTATAATGGTGTATATACTAGACTTCTCGGGCTCTTCTGCAATCATTATTAGTATTATTTGCTAACTCAGGTTCAGGTTATAGGTGAGGTGGCTATTTTGTTTATTTCGTTCTTAGTGATATTCTGCTATATATTTTGTACTAGCTAGAGTGAGCCCCTGCTGTCATTTGTTTCTTCCATTCACCCCTCCGTGACCAGCACGCATGCGTGCGCCTCGTCCCCGCTTCGCCTGCCTGTATCCTGTATCTGTATGTGTCCCTCGGCATCAGGTCACGTGGGGTTTACGTGTTTCCTGATGCCCGGGGCCACATGACGCGGGTGCCGGCCGGCATCGCGGTTGCCGTGGCGACGCACGCGTCACTTCCGGTTCGCGGCGGGGTCATTTCCGGTAGATACTGTGATATAAAGTCCGGCGTTCCGATGCTGATACATGCCCCCTGACGAAGGTGCCCACCGAAACGCGCGTTGGGGCGGTCGGGCGGATCCCCTGGGCCATTTCTGTACCCCCATTCTACAGGTAATCATACACTCTCTGTAATTTTGTGCATATCGCATTGCTGTTATCAGTACGCCCAGTGGCAGTCGGAGGTGGGACTATTAGGTCCATATTATATACATTTCTATACACCTCTACGCCTGATGGACTCAGATTTTATATGTATGCATCTATACCTTTTGTGATATACTCTATTTGGAGAGATATTTATATATGGATATATGGGGTATTGTGATCAGTTTAATATCTTCCTGTGTAAACACGTTTATGGTTTATATGGCCCAGTTGGTATGCTGCCGACCTTTAGCGTTTCTTTTAATATTTTCCGTATGTGATTTTATTGTTGTTGCTACATTCTCCTGCATTTTTTGTTTATCCCTAATAAAATTTATACTTTCATACATTTGGGACTGCTTTATATCGTGAGGTGTCTGTCCTCTGTTCTTTTTATCCTATAGCAACGATAGTCCATATTTAAGTCCATACAACATTGGTGTTAATATTACCCTCCATATATTATAATTTATATTTTTTTGGGTATATTATTTATATTTGACCAATGCTTTTCATTAGTTTTTGTTATCCGATTGAAAAATGCACAGAACGTACAGAAAGCTGTACCTTCCAAGTACTGACATATGACCCAAACCCAAATGCTGCTTTTTATTTGCTCAAGACAAGGTTACATACCTCCTTTTGATGAGTTTATGTGGGTACAGATTGTAGTACAGTCTCAAAATTTTATAAGATCCCCAACTTACAGGATATGTTTGCCCCTGAAGATCCCTGGCAGACGATATTGTCTTCATGCTCATTATCGCAATTTCATCTTTTTATAGAGATGAAGCATGATATGTATAGCACCATCTCTTGGAACTTTATTAAGTTGGAGGGGATTTTCCGGCCTTACAATGATGTGAGTGAATGCTGATGTTCGTACATTTGCTAGGACGATGAAAATCTATCTTTTATAAATACCAGATCACTGCAAATCCCAATGTTCATATCTGGACACAGGAGACAAAAGTCTACTGTCATTGTTCAGTTTTTCATTAAAGAGAGGAAGATTTGGCCTCAGAAGCGTAATTGTGCACCTTTACATAAACATATCTCAAAGCTTAATGTCTTTTAATCCAGCAGCTATGTTGTTTAATCACTTGTTCATGGCAGGAGGTCTCTGCTTCAAAGGATTTTGGAGTGTCAGCTCTTCTCCAGACATAATTAGTTTTCTCTCTTCCCAACATGTTCAATGTTAGAGGCAAAAATGCTGCTGAAAATATTTAACATCATAAACTCACCAAAAGCTCATTATGGAATCATGTCCTTAGCCAGCATGAAAATAAGCAAATGACTTGCTTTTTCTTTCTGTTGTCATTCTCCTGTAATAGGAGCTTTTATTCTACATAATGTACAGCTGGTTTCTATGGAGCTTGACCACCAGTGCCTGCCTAGATCCAAGCCCAGCGTACTCAGAAGTTACATGTCAAGAGAGTGATTAACTCCTAACTGTGACGCTGACTGACCCTAATAGTAAAGGTACCGTCACACTGAACAATATCGTTAACGATATCGTTGCTTTTTGTGACGTAGCGACGATATCGTTAAATAAATCATTCTGTGTGACAGCGACCAACGATCAGGCCCCTGCTGGGAGATCGTTGGTCGCTGGGGAAAGTCCAGCACTTTATTTTGTCGCTGGATCTCCCGCTGACATCGCTGAATCAGCGTGTGTGACGCCGATTCAGCGATGTCTTCACTGGTAACCAGGGTAAACATCGGGTTACTAAGCGCAGGGCCGCGCTTAGTAACCCGATGTTTACCCTGGTTAACGTTGTAAATGTAAAAAAACAAACACTACATGCTTACATTCCCGGTGTCTGGTCAGATCCCTCGCCTTCAGCTTCCCGCACTGACTGGTGAGCGCCGGTCAGCCGTAAAGCAAAGCACAGCGGTGACGTCGCTCAGTCAGTGCTGGAAGCTGAAGGCGAGGGACCTGACCAGACACCGGGAATGTAAGTATGTAGTGTTTGTTTTTTTACATTTACAACGGTAACCAAGGTAAACATCGGGTTACTAAGCGTGGCCCTGCACTTAGTATCCCGATGTTTACCCTGATTACCCGGGGACTTCAGGATCGTTGGTCGCTGGAGAGCTGTCTGTGTGACAGATCTCCAGCGACCAAACAGCGACGCTGCAGCGATCGACATCGTTGTCGGTATCGCTGCAGCGTCGCTTAGTGTGACGGTACCTTAAAGGAGTCCAAGGTCAAAAGACAGGAGAGTACAAGAGGTAAAAGGTCAGGCAACAAAAGATCAAAACAAATAACGTTAGGCACAGAGAGACAATCCACACAAAAGTTTAATCTACGTCTGGCAGAGGTCTGGGAGAAAACAGCCTAGTTTATGTATCCTGGCAATCTACTGGGACAATGAACACATGGAGACAGACAGCACCTCCCAGTCACAGATTGGACGGCCAAGCTGTCAATCAACACAATGACAGCTCAGCACGCCTCTGCACCAGACTGGATGGCTGAAATGTCAAAGTACGGAGCTTCAGCATGCTCCTGTACCGGATTGGTTGTGCTGTCAGTTTTTGCATCACAGACACACTGAAGGGTGAAACCGTGACAGAGACATCTCAGCCACCTCTCCCCAGCACATTAATTCCATTCCTCCCTCTCAGCTGCTGACAGTGCTCTTATCAGTTCTGTAAAATCACAATCCCTCCTCCCTGCACTGGCACCAATCATCAGCAGTTTTCCTGTGCCATGTGCTTGTTGAAAGTCCTTGAAGCTCCTCACCAGGTCTGTTACTCAAGGATGGGTACCCACCACCTAAGCAACCAGTAACTAAGAGCTATGAGCTGCTCAAGAGGCAATTTCAGTATATTTGTTTAGCTAGTGTGAGTCTTGGCATTTGCGAGATTTGATGCATTAAATGTCAATGTATCATATTAAAGAAGACAATTTGTCCCTACCTGATATGTACATTTTTCCCTTCAACCTTTCACATTAAAGAACGATTTGGCATGAATTAGATGACACCATGTGCAGACCAATCACATTGTTAATTTATCAGCACAATGCTGTATCATGATGAGTGGTGGATAACTAAGAGGAAAAGAAAATAGGCAGATTATTGACAAATGTAATAAAACAGAGCAGTTTGTTCTTCATTTCAGATGTCCTTCGTAACATTAAGCATAATAAACTAATGCTATAACTTAGTCACATCTTGTGCTTAGGTTTGAATAAATAACGTTACATTGAACATAACTTATAAAGTAATTCACCTCTAAAGTAATATTAAATCAAGGACTTTTCAGTGGTGAAATTCTCTATCTTACCACTCTAACAAGAATTCCCTTGGTTTTGTACTGTTTCCTAATCATTTTCTGACATCACACCTTTTAGGAACACTGGAGTCTTACACAAGTTCATGTACAGTAACTAATGCTGCTTTTATCTAATATAAACTATGTTTAAAAAAAGTGCTGTAACATATAGACAAATTATTAGTGTCATAAATCTATCCATGAAATAAAATCGTTCATTAAAGGGATGATCTGAGACTGAACAATGTTGTGTCAAAAGTAGGTAATGTTATAAAATAACAAAATAAGAACTACTTACAAATTGGAGCTGCTGTCCATTGCTGTCTTTCCCCTGCTTCATGAATAACATAACTGCTGCAGTCAATCACTGATCTCATTGGTTTTGTGCTGTTACTTTGGCATCAACCCCAACACTAGTGACTGGCTGTAGCTATTGTATAAGAAAAGTCACCACTGCCTTCTTGAAAAAAAGACTGCTGGGGAGCTTCAGAGCTGCAGCGCTCAAGTTGAAGGTTTTTTTCACGGATAAGTATGCCTACTTTTTTGTTTCAAAGCAATCATTCTAACTTATTTTTTGCTTTTTAAATTTTTTTCTTATTTTGGACAACCCCTTGTGACAACACAGCATTTAATCTTAATTATGCCAGATGTGTAATTTCAGTAGGACAGGGGACATAGGCTATTGTCTCAATATTGACTATTGAATTTATGTGTTTTCCTTTGGTGGGTCAAGAATAATAATAATAATTATAATCTTTATTTATATAGCGCAAACATATTCCGCAGCACTTTACAGTTAAACAGTTTCAAACACAACAGTCATAAGTAACAGCGTTAACAATAATATAATGATTAAAGCAAAATAAAACAACCTTACTCGTGACAGTTTACAATCTACAATGAGGTGGGGGAGATAAAAAGTACAGGCGTGCATTTACAATGATGTATTTACAATGAAGGTCCAGCCATCTTCAGGGGGTGAGGGATAGGTGGAGATAGTGAAAGGGCTACACACACTTACACATAAAATAACTTTGATTAGGGAACATGATAGGCCACTCTGAACAAATGTGATTTGAGGGAGCGCCTAAAATTGTGCAAGTTGTGGCTGGTCCTAATTTCTTGGGGAAGAGCATTCCAGAGGATTGGGGCAATGCTAGAGAAGTCTTGGAGTCGGGAGTGGCAGGTACGGATTAGTGCAGAGGTTAGTTGAAAGTCATTTGCAGAGCTCAGTGATCGGCTAGGCTGATAGACAGAAATGAGGCAGTAGATGTAAGGGGGTGCTGCACTGTGGAGAGCTTTGTGGGTGAAAACAAGTACTTTGAATTGTATCCTATAATGAATGGGCAGCCAGTGTATTGACTGGCGAAGAGTGGATGTGTCCGAGTACCGATTAGCCAGATGGATGACCCTGGCTGCTGCAATAAGGATGAACTGGAGAGGGGAAGTCGAATAAGGAGGAGGCCAATTAATAGAGCATTACAGTAGTCCAGGCAGCAGTGGATCAAGGCGACAGTGAGGGTTTTTGTTATTTACAAGGTGAGAAAAGGGCGTATTCTAGAGATGTTCTTTATGTGTAAGCTGCAATATCGGGCAAGAGATTGTATATGGTAAGTGAAGGAGATATTGGTGTCAAACATAGCACCCAGACAGCGCGCCTGCTGCTGGGGTGTTATTATGTGCCTCCCATGGAGAGGGAAATGTCAGATTTAGGGAGGTTAGTAGATGGCGTGAGTAGAAGAAGTTCAGTTTTGGAAAGGTTGAGTTTCAGATAGAGAGTGGACATGATGTTGGAGACTGCAGACAGACAGTCACTGGTGTTCTATAGTACAGTGTGTGTAAGGTCAGGAGATAACATGTATAGTTGTTTGTCATCAGCATAAAGATGGTACTGAAAGCCAAATCTGCTGATGGTCTGTCCAATTGGGGCCGTGTAGAGGGAGAAGAGAAGGGGCCAAGGACTGAGCCCTGAAGTACAACAGTGAGAGGAAGAGGGGATGAAGTGGAGCCAGCAAACAAAACACTGAAGGGTCCGTCAGAAAGATAGGAAGAGAACCAGGAGAGAGCAGTGTCTTTAATGCTTAGTGACTGGAGCTTAGAGAGTAGGGGAGGGTGGTCAACAGTGTCGAAATCTGCAGAAAAGTCGAGAAGAATGAGCAGAGAGTGGTCACCGTTACATTTTGCTGTCAGAAGGTTGTTAGTCACTTTGATGAGGGCAGTTTCTGGCGAATGCATGGGTTGGGAACCGGACTGTGAAGGGTCCAGTAGGAAATGAATGGAGAGGTAACGGGTAAGGCGGGAGTAGATAAGGCGCTCTAAGAGTTTAGAGATGAATGGGAGATTGGACACTGGTCTGTAGTTGTTTGTGCAGGATAGGTCAAGGGGGGTTTCTTTAATAATAGAGTAATGATATAGTGTTTGAAGGAGGATGGGAAAATGCCAGAGGAGAGGGAGAGATTAAAGATTGTAGTTAGGTGAGTTGTGACGACTGGAGAGAGAGACTGTAGGAGATTTGAGGGAATGGGGTCAATAGTGCATGTAGTCGGGCGAGAAGAAGAGAGGAGTTTGGAGACTTCTTCTTCTGTGATGGGATCGAATGTGGAGTGTGAGCCAGGGGAAATGCAGGGAGTGATGGGAGTCACTGCACTTTGTGGCTGGGAGCGGATTTCCTGATGGATATTATCTGTTTTCTCTATAAAGTGGGAGGCCAGGTCATCAGCACAAATGTCTGTATTAGGGGATTGTGCTATTGGCCTGAGGAGGGAGTGAAAGGTGTCAAGAAAAAAAAACAAAAACAGGCAAAGATGCTTACCTCTCTAAATGGGCCTCAATACAATTGCACTACCAATACCTTACATATAGTGATATGTTTTTTTGCACGTTATATTTTTTTGGGGTGCAGTTGGGCCCAAATGGTTTTGTAAACTGTGGCCTCTGTTCACACAGGTTGCATTATGGTTAGCACTGGGCAGCCTGCTATAGTGCGTCATTAATAGGCTGAGAACCAGATGCTCTGCATCCTTGTGTGAACATTGCTACATACAGAGTGTATTTCTTTGCATTGGTGTGTCACACGGCCAATCCCTGATTGAGGCTGGCTATCTCATTTGGTATTGCACCTGTGCAGTTGCCATTTTACTTGGGGCTGCTGCACCCTGGTAGTGCAATTGTACTAGGCCCATTTAGACAGGTAAGCATCTCTGCCTGTTTTTGTTTTTTTTTCTTGAATATTGGAGGATATTTTCCTCTTTTTGTGGTTTTTATGTTAGAGTAGGACTGGCAAACGTAAGGACCCTTGACACGGGTTGCTAGCTTATATATTATGGCCAGAATATCAACCAATACCTGACATATATTGATATTTTTTTGCACGTTATATTTTTTTCGGGGTGCAATTGGGTTATTGTCTGCTATCTTTGGAGCACAGGGAGGCAGGGTCATTGAACAATTAATGTTAGCTAATATGTTGATTTTCCATTATAACAGGTCATGCAGCTTGTTGACCTGCAAACAGTGAAGGAAAAATCTACAGATTGATTAAATACTCAAACAGTAAGGTTTGACCTTCTGCCACCTTCCCCCAAATCCTGTAGAAAAATGCTTGAATAAGAACTGTGAACTATAAAAGGGAGATCTGCTTCTGTTTCCTGCGTCACTCTACAAAACAACAGCTAAGACACCATGGCGGTATGAGAAGAGCCTGTACAGAACAACAGCCAAGGGCCCATAGTACCATCAAGAGGATCACAGATTTGACATTCTATAGGATGCCAGCTTAAGTGACCTCGGCACTAGCTGTAAGAATACAGACCTGCTCGATTGACCATCGTAGAACCCATGGATACATTTTTGGACAGATTGCTGCTGTCAGGTCACCTGGTACCCATGGATACATTTGAAGAAGCTAGGTTAGGACCCTCTGGTCAACTGGCTCTATGGAGACATTTGGAAAAGCCATTTTGAGACCTTCAAATCACCTGGCCACGTGCCTCAATGGACTGTCAACTTCCTAGGCTTGTTGTTACCTCCTCTCTGTGGGTGCTCACAAAAAGCGAGGTACCACTGGTGGAGGTAGAAGGCCCTTGAATCCCCGAAACCACAACTGCTCTAACTCTGTAGAATTAGTGAAAGGGTAAGACTGTAATTTTGCACCATCTTTGGAATTTTGCTGAGACTGTTCTATATGTTATTGTCTGTTGGTGGTTCAATAGCCACTGTTTTACCCTAACCCTCTGTTGTCTGAGTAGTATTATGTCTACAGGAAAGGAGATCGGGTGTTCAGTGGGATGAGCCCTGGTTCATGCAGTCTTGGGCAAGCGGATGAGAGCACCCACTGACCCTTGTGTCTCCACACCCCTGTATACTACATTTTCCAGAACAGAATACCTTTTAGATATATTTGTCCTCACTCAAAAGAGATTAAATTGATGCAGTTTAATCAAGTTATTTTTCAATTCACAGATATCCACACTAGAGAAAAATCTACACTGACCAAAATGCAAATTTTTTTATAGCTTACTTTTGCGCTAATTCGGCAAAATTGAGGTCGCTATTTTGCTGAACCATAAAGAGCCATCTAAATATTTAAAAAAATACTTATTCTCTCCTATTTATTATCCGGACTCTCCACTCCTCACTGTCACCCATATGGTCCTCGTTTCATCTTATCTCTGCCACTAGCGCTGAATCCCCAGACCTCTTTACACTAGATTTGGAGTTCTGGTTCTGACACTGCTCAGGTTTTTTTTCTCGCATTAACACATAGCTCATATTGTGATGTCATGACCTTAGGTGCATTTGCGCAGAACAATCACAGTCCTCATCAGAGCTTAAAATCCTGGCCTAGCATGAAGAGGCATAGGTTGTGAGCACTCATGGTGGTGATAGGAAGATATGACGAAGTGACGAGGACCTGAGGTGTGACCGTGAGAAGTGGAGGGGCTAGAGAGATGAGCGTTAAAGTTAGTATAAGTAGTTTTCTTTTACATCTCACGATTTTTTATTGTTTGGGATCTGGATTCACCCCACAGCATAATAAGAGACATTCAATTTGCTAAACAAATTTCCTAGGAAAACCTGTGAGAACATGCAAATTTGAATTTTGCCTGATCCGTTCATCTTTTAATCCACAAGTTTCTTTCTTTCCTTCATACTAAAGTTCAGATTTACATTTTGATATCGTCACAATTCTGGAAAATTGTCCAGTTTCAGTCTTTTTCTATTGACGACAATGTGGATTTATAGACGAGTACGTGCAGTTTTAATGGAATTTTACTTGAGAAATATAGATCTCATTTTTCTTTTAATAAATGTTCACTTTATTCTGAAGTTTTCCAGCTTTTGTGTACGGGCTTTTTAAATTGTTAATACATGACAAAACTTGAAATAATATACATAGTCATATAAGTTGTTGGTTTCCCCTATAATTCAAGATATGAAAATCTTGTGGCAATATATCAGAACTAAGATCCTGCATCCCATGTAAATGTAGAATATTGTACAGCCATGAAAGCATGCTTGCAAAGCAAAAATGATATACGTGGCACCTGTCTTGTAGGAATATAATGAAAAACAAAAAGTTGCATTATATTCTTTAGAATTGTAAATATTTCTTTAGAATTCACAACTCCTGTCTTTGTCTTCCTATAACCTTTTACAGAACCTGAGATAAGGGAGTTAGCTGGTGGTCCTATTTCTCTTCATTATACTTTCTTTTTCTTGATTTAGTGATTCTTTATTGCTCATATTTCTGTCAGCTATATTCTCTGGTTAGGGATTTAATACCAATAAAAAATTGTCACTATAATATGTTACCCAATTTATTCTCCTTCCAGTACCATATATCCTGCAAGTTTAATCTCTGCTGACCACTGTCAAAGTTTGTCTAAAAAAGCCAAGACAAATATAAATTATTGAGACCTTAAAGGCTGACTAGTCCTGTTAAATCCTGAAACCCATGAATAAAAATATTAGTTATCCCCAAAAGAGTTTTGTTAATCTATATTTTAATACTAAGAAGTTGTCTTTTTCTCATTATTTCTGTTTGTATTTATATAAAAAAAACTTTTCTAACATTTTTTTACATGGTATGTCAAAAGAGCCATAGTAATGGTTATCATGAAGCTGGGACCCCAACTGATATCAAGATCAAACAGTCACAGAACGAAGTTTCATGTAGGGTTGACTGTGCAACCTCAAATCTATTGAAATATATTTATTCTCTTATTTGCATTATTTATTAACTCATGTGGATTGCAATGGATAGGATGGATAGGTGACACATATGTAGTCAGCGTAATCCTTAGAGACTCACTTTCTCCACATCTATAGGGCTCCGACCTGTTGAACCAGCATACATGTAATTCTTATGATATATCCTATCAATATGTCATAAGTTTTTGAGGAAAACCCTTAAAGACTGTATATAGAATTTGTTTCTATTATTAAAAAGAAACAAAAAAATAGTTTTATTTAAAGCATCAAAATTTTTATACTCTTAATATATTGCAGTAATCATTCATCATATTATTATTATTATTATTATTATTATTATTATATATTTTCACAGAGCCATTTATTCCATGGTGCTTTACATGTGAAAACGGGGCAAATATAGACAAATACAATTAAACATGAGCAAAAAAAACAAGGCATACAGGTACCTAAGGAGGGAGTACCCTGCCCTCAAGGGCTCACAGTCTGCAGGGGATGGGTGAGGTACACTAGGAGAGGATAGAGCTGGTTGTGCGGCGGTTCAGTTGGTTGAGGAACACTGCAGGCTGTAGGCTTGTCAGAAGAGATGAGTCTTTAGGTTCTTTTTGAAGGTTTCTATGATAGACGAGAGTCTGATGCGTTGTGGTAGAGAGTTCCAGAGTATGTGGGAAGCACCGGAGAAGTCTTGGATGCAGTTGTGGGAACAAGAGATGAGAGGGGAGTAGAGAAGGAGATCTTGAGAGGATCAGAGGTTGCGTATAGGTAAGTACCGGGAGACCATGTCACAGATGTATGGAGGAGAAAGGTTGTGGATGGCTTTGTATGCCATTGTAAATGTTTTGAACTGGAGTCTCTGGGCAATAGGAAGCCAGTGAAGGGCTTGGCATAGGGGAGAGGCTGTGGAATAGCGGGGAGACAGGTAGATTAGTCAGGCAGCAGAATGTAGGATGGATTGGAGTGGTGCCAGAGTGCTAGAGGGGAGGCCAGAGAGTAGGAGGTTGCAGTAGTCAAGGCGGGAGATGATAAGGGCATGCACTAGTGTCTTTCTGGTGTCGTGGTCAAGGAATGTGCGGATCCGGGAGATATTTTTGAGTTTGAGATGGCAGGAGGAGGCAAGGGCTTTGATATGTGGCTTGAAAGAGAAAGCAGAGTCGAAGATCACCCTGAGGCACCAGGCATGTGGGACTGGGAAAAGTGAGCAGCCATTGACATTGATAGA
Organism: Ranitomeya imitator; assembly: GCF_032444005.1. Taxonomy (NCBI): domain Eukaryota; kingdom Metazoa; phylum Chordata; class Amphibia; order Anura; family Dendrobatidae; genus Ranitomeya; species Ranitomeya imitator. Next base: position 467,357,215 of record NC_091287.1, on the reverse strand, counting down.
TAGGTCTGGTGGAGGGGTAGAGTGAAATGGGGGAAAGATTATGAATTCTGTTTTGTCCATGTTCAGTTTTAGAAAGTGAGCAGAAAAGAAGGCCTAGATAGCAGATAGACAATGTGGGATTTTGGTAAATAAGGAGGTGAAGTCTGGTCCTGATAGGTAGATCTGCGTGTTATCAGCGTAGAGATGATACTGCATACCATGGGATTCTATGAGCTGTCCTAGGCCAAAGGTGTAGATGGAGAAGAGTAGGGGTCCTAGAACAGAGCCTTGAGGAACACCGAGAGACAAGGGGCGGAGTGAGGGGTGGTGTGGCTGAGGGAGACACTAAATGTTCAGTCTGTCAGATATGACGAGATCCAGGATAGGGCCAAGTCTGTGATGCCAAGAGATAAGAAGATCTGTAGCAGAAGGGAGTGGTCCACGGTGTCAAAGGCAGAAGACAGGTCCAGGAGAAGGAGGACAGAGTAGTGTCACTTGCTCTTTGCAGTTAGAAGGTCTTTGGTGACTTTAGGGCAGTTTCAGTTGACTGATGGGGTCGGAAGCCAAATTGTAACCGGTCGAAGAGGGAGAGGTGGCAGGACAGTTCAAGATGAACATATTGTTCCAGTAAGAGATATCGGGTGATAGCTTGACACAGAGGATGGGTCGAGGGAGGGCTTTTTGAGGATGGGTGTGATCTTGGCATGTTTGAAGGATGAGGGGAAGACACCTGTTGTGAGTGAGAGGTTGAAGAGGTGTGTTAGGATTAGTATGAAGACCGTGGCAAGGTTAGGGATGAGGTGTGATGGGAGCTGGTCAAGCGTGCAAGTGGTGAGGTGTGATCTTAACAGGGAGGGTGGAGGCTGATCTTCTGCCATAGTGGAGAAGCTGGTTTTGGAGCAACAGGGTTGAGCAGCTAAGAGGGGCATTAGGCGCTGCGGGAGGAGAAAAATCTTTAAATGAGAAGGTGTGTCCAAACTTTTGGTCTGTACTGTATATCAAGAGTATAAACGTCTCATGATTGAAAAGCATTACACTTCATCTTGCTAACAGACATTGTAAAGAGAGAAGTAGCCAACAAGAATAGATAAACATTCTTTTTCGAAGGTTTAGTCAAATAATGTAATGTAAGTCAGATCTCTTCACGAACAAGTCTTAATTCTTGAAAGACCAGTGGAACATACAGAGTTTGTAGAACCAGTAATAAAAGGTGTATACGTGGATATGATATGAACCATTAAGTACTGGAAGGATTTTGTCAAAGTTTAACAAAGGAGTTTTTTCAAGAGTAAGTTCACAAATAAAATCAAAGACAAATGTTCTAATGCTGGTCAGGTGGTAGAAAAATATCATGATAGAAAAAGTGATTTAACAAAAATAGTAATTCTAAAAAGCAAAATAAATTTTAAATAGATTTATATAATAGCTGCATGCATAAAAAACTAGAATAAATACAAATGTCCACAAGCGTCTAGCCATTTTTGCCAGCGTTTCACAAGGGGTGCTTTACACATTTGAAAGTTTTTGTCACTACAAATTAGACCCTTTTCAACCTGGTAATAAAATATTTGCTTTAGGCCATAAAGGGGTTATCCACTTTTTCTTGTTAGTACCGCTTTCCTACCAAGCTATCCAGTCCATAAAACGACCACTGATGGAGTAGCATGTGACCAGACAAGTCCATCAGCCCATTTCAATGGAAAAGCAGCTTTCCCCAATGAGTTGATTTAAAATTAGGGAAAGGGCACACGGCTATCGATTATGCAAATGACGCTCTGATCAAATTCTGATCAGCGTTTGATCAGAGTGTCAACATAGTGTGATCTGATACTCTTGGATGAGGGAATCGGAGCACAATATGAGGAGAAGATGGAGAAGAAAATTTCTCCATTTTTTCCATTGTGTCAGTGTGCAGAAATCAGACTGTACTCAGATGTCCTCCAAGTGCAGTCTGATGATTTCCCTGCACTCATTGACTTGTATAGCAGAGTGAGATCTGAATATCGGATCAAAGTTGGATATTGTGCAATTTTTTTCCTTAGACCTGCTCGGTGCGAGGAATAAAAAATCTGACAGGTGCACGGCCCCATAGAATAATATTGGTCCAAGTGTGATCCAGTGTTTTGTCAGATCGCATTAATGGTGGTATGACTGAGCCCGTAGAAGTGGCCGATAGGCTGGTCTGGTCACATGTTCATCAATTGATCATTGTTCATGACGACTGAGACCAAAGGAGCATGTTACATACAGTATTTGCTGCAGTCAGTTTCTCTTGCCGCCGTAATTTGATGTCTATCTATGTCACGTAATTGCTCAAGTGTTGTAAATAGAAAAGAAAGAAATGGAGTGATACAGAATTGCTAAGGGAATTAATTATAATTTATAATTTATTTTCATGATTTGGCACATTTTATATTAAAAATAGCAATTCAGTAATTTTAACATTGCAAAAATTGAATATCCCGTATGTTGATCAGTGCACATAAAAAGCATTTTGATTAAATCCATTAGTTTGGAGCTTGTGTTTTTTTTTCTTTCTATTGTAAATTGGATCTGTTGCATACATCTTTTATCTAGAGATATTATGAAAGATCGATTGTAAATCTTAAGCAATTATCATTGCGTTTTCCAGGTGGAGACAATAAGTAACAGCATGTGCTACGCAATTTGACATGTTTATATAATTTTGTGACAACATTGCTCTAGATTTTTAACCTGCCTCCAGATGTGCCAGCACTATCAGATCCACTGTTAATACGTTTAGCATGTTGAAGAAATGGCCTTTCCAGCACACTTTTTTTTTTTTACACAAAAAGTCTTTTATCAACTGAAGTTGAAGAACAAGTGTCTTGTCATCACAAAAATCTATAAATAATCCAACTTTGGGCATATTTTAAAAATGTATCTGGATGAAATCATAATTTGTGACCTCAAAGACACATATGGAGTCATTTTTCGAAGTTGAAATAATTTCCCAAAGTGAGTCATGATGCTCCCCTGACTTTGAGGGGTTTAAGAAGCTATTCATAATGTTTTACACAGAAAAACTCTGTAACAATAATATCTTGATAGTATTGTATATCAACGTTCGAAGGTTTAAAAAGGAGCTGATTCTGTTCATATTATAGAAAAATAGTGCCATTGTGGAAAACATGGGTACAGATCCATTGGCTATGACAAAAGCAGAAATCACCCCAATTCACAATATAAAAAGTGGAGGAAGCGAATATTAACCTATTTGTGTGCAATATATTGGCCTCAAACAAACAATGAGTCATTCTCAAGCATAGCAAAGTCCAAACTGTGCAGACATTTATAGGTTGAGACCATTATCTGGGCCCTTTATACTGATGGCCTATCCCTAGGATAGCAAACAAGTAAAGTTGCACTCTGTAATGCTATAGCATGTAAATATGAAATATATGAAATTTGAATTGCATTGCTGCTACCAGCCACTACAGGTCCTTCTCAAAAAATTAGCATATAGTGTTAAATTTCATTATTTACCATAATGTAATGATTACAATTAAACTTTCATATATTATAGATTCATTATCCACCAACTGAAATTTGTCAGGTCTTTTATTGTTTTAATACTGATGATTTTGGCATACAACTCCTGATAACCCAAAAAACCTGTCTCAATAAATTAGCATATTTCACCCATCCAATCAAATAAAAGTGTTTTTTAATAACAAACAAAAAAACCATCAAATAATAATGTTCAGTTATGCACTCAATACTTGGTCGGGAATCCTTTGGCAGAAATGACTGCTTCAATGCGGCGTGGCATGGAGGCAATCAGCCTGTGACACTGCTGAGATGTTATGGAGGCCCAGGATGCTTCAATAGCGGCCTTAAGCTCATCCAGAGTGTTGGGTCTTGCGTCTCTCAACTTTCTCTTCACAATATCCCACAGATTCTCTATGGGGTTCAGGTCAGGAGAGTTGGCAGGCCAATTGAGCACAGTAATACCATGGTCAGTAAACCATTTACCAGTGGTTTTGGCACTGTGAGCAGGTGCCAGGTCGTGCTGAAAAATGAAATCTTCATCTCCATAAAGCATTTCAGCCCATGGAAGCATGAAGTGCTCCAAAATCTCCTGATAGCTAGCTGCATTGACCCTGCCCTTGATGAAACACAGTGGACCAACACCAGCAGCTGACATGGCACCCCACACCATCACTGACTGTGGGTACTTGACACTGGACTTCAGGCATTTTGGCATTTCCTTCTCCCCAGTCTTCCTCCAGACTCTGGCACCTTGATTTCCGAATGACATGCAAAATTTGCTTTCATCAGAAAAAAGTACTTGGGACCACTTAGCAACAGTCCAGTGCTGCTTCTCTGTAGCTCAAAAGTGGCTTTACCTGGGGAATGCGGCACCTGTAGCCCATTTCCTGCACACGCCTGTGCACGGTGGCTCTGGATGTTTCCACACCAGACTCAGTCCACTGCTTCCTCAGGTTCCCCAAGGTCTGGAATCGGTCCTTCTCCACAATCTTCCTCAGGGTCCGGTCTCCTCTTCTCGTTGTACAGCGTTTTCTGCCACATTGTTTCCTTCCAACAGACTTACCATTGAGGTGCCTTGATACAGCACTCTGGGAACAGCCTATTTGTTGAGAAATTTCTTTCTGGGTCTTACCCTCTTGCTTGAGGGTGTCAGTGATGGCCTTCTTGACATCTGTCAGGTCGCTAGTCTTACCCATGATGGGGGTTTTGAGTAATGAACCAGGCAGGGAGTTTATAAAAGCCTCAGGTATCTTTTGCATGTGTTTAGAGTTAATTAGTTGATTCAGAAGATTAGGGTAATAGGTCGTTTAGAGAACCTTTTCTTGATATGCTAATTTATTGAGACAGGTTTTTTGGGTTATCAGGAGTTGTATGCCAAAATCATCAGTATTAAAACAATAAAAGACCTGACAAATTTCAGTTGGTGGATAATGAATCTATAATATATGAAAGTTTAATTGTAATCATTACATTATGGTAAATAATGAAATTTAACACTATATGCTAATTTTTTGAGAAGGACCTGTAAGAGAAAATGGAGATACTTAGCACATCAATTGACCAATTCATGCATGCCCAGCTGCCAACAACAAGGCGATCTCCGGTTGGCTGGGAACCTATCTAAGGGTAGTTTCACACTTGTGTTGAGGAGGGCTGCGGATGGCAGCTTACTTCTTCCATTCTTCCTCCGTGAAGCTCCCTCCATGCTCCACCTACTGCCGCATACGTCCTGTATTTCCCTGCGTACCTATCTTTAACATTGGGTAGGCAGGGACATGCGTTGTATGAGGATGTGTCCGCATGCGGCGATTTGAGGTGTGCGGCAACTGCACAGAAGCACAAAATTTCGCAAGTGTGAAACCACCCTAATGTGAATACTCTCCTAGGCTACAGTCAGCATATATAGGTAGGTAGGACCATGCCACAATTAAAACCACAGGCTGGTGGGTAGAGTGCTCGGTCAGAGAACTAATATACAAATAACAAAAGACTGACTTTCAAACAGGAAACTTTGTGTGTATAGGGGCGAACTGAGAGCATTTTCATGCTAGAATGCAACTTTTTACTTTGTTATGTATAGAGATGGCTACTCTTAGTTCACACCTATACACACCAGTTTTTCTGTTTGGAAGTGACAGTAAGTCTTTTGTCTTTTCTATCCTTAGGATAGGTCATAAATATTAGATTATTAGATCAGTGTGGGTGCTGGACACAAGCCAACCCCACCAATGAGTTGTTACTGGTGCCTGCAGGAAGTGCTGAGTTGCGGAGCTGCATAGCTCAGCCTTGTCAACAGAATAGTGGCTGCTACCATATACTGCATATATATCACTTAGTGATTCCAATAGAGGGTGAATGTGCAGTACCCAACCGCGGACTCTATTTCATTGATGGAGATGTGCCGTGCAGATCCATAAACTTAGCACCTCCTCCGATACCTGGAACAGCTGATCGGCAAGGTTGTCAGGTGTCACACCCTCACTGCTCAGTTATCTGGAAAACTTCTTTAACATCATTAAATATATAACAATTAAATTAGTTAATAGAAAGTGCATCCTATATTGCAAGAATTGCATTTTTGAACAATTCATTTTCCCATATGCAATATTATAATTTAATTGCCCAATAAATACATAACACCTGTTACGCCATAAATATATCTAAGCGTATGTACAGCTCTCCACGTGGGCAGTCAGCATGTCTACATAAGGAAAATGCCATATTCAGGCATCAATGTGTCCTCACAGCGCACGCTTGAATTACTGGTCTTCCCTGCCCTTTGGGTCATGAGTTTGTAATGTCCTTGTTGATTTCTGATTGCATTGGCAGTCGAACCTTGTGCAATGACTGACTGGAAGACATCATATTAACAAAATACAAAATACCCAAATGATCATAAGGAAAGACACAAAGCACATCACTAATAGGTACATGTGTAGCATAAATTTCAAAATAATTGCGCCATAGATAAGAAGGGCAAAAACTAAAAGTAAAAACAAAAATAATCACTCATATGGCTTGTGATGACAGAAAAAAAATATGGCTCTTGAAAAAGAGGAATAAACATAATCCCCAAAAATGTCCAGGTTCCTAAAATGTTAATAAAATCTCTTTGCCCCCAAGGTAGTTAATGAATAAGCACATTTTTACAAATCTGACCAATGTCACTTATATGAGGTAAAAACTCTAGAATGCTTTAACTGACCCTGCTGATTTTGAGATTCTTTATTCATGACATATAGTACTTCATGATAGTGGTAACATTTCTTCAATGACTGGCATTTGGGTAAAAAATGGAAATTTTCAAACTTTGAGTTTTCATGCCTTTTAATTATTATTATTATTATTATTATTCATTTTTATAGTGCCATTTATTTCATGGCGCTTTACATGTGAAAAGGGGGCAAATATAGACAAATGCAATTAAACATGAGCAAAAAAAACCAAACAGGTACATAAGGAGGGAGGCCCTGCCCGCGAGGGCTCACAGTTTAATCACAGAGATATGTCACACAAAATAATTGATAAATAACATTTCCCACATGTCTACTTTACATCAGCACAATTTTTTTAACAATTTTTTAAGTTTTGTTAGGAAGTTATAAAGGTTAAAAGTAACATAGTAACATAGTAACATAGTAACATAGTTAGTAAGGCCGAAAAAAGACATTTGTCCATCCAGATCAGCCTATATTCCATCATAATAAATCCCCAGATCTACGTCCTTCTACAGAACCTAATAATTGTATGATACAATATTGTTCTGCTCCAGGAAGACATCCAGGCCTCTCTTGAACCCCTCGACTGAGTTCGCCATCACCACCTCCTCAGGCAAGCAATTCCAGATTCTCACTGCCCTAACAGTAAAGAATCCTCTTCTATGTTGGTGGAAAAACCTTCTCTCCTCCAGACGCAAAGAATGCCCCCTTGTGCCCGTCACCTTCCTTGGTATAAACAGATCCTCAGCGAGATATTTGTATTGTCCCCTTATATACTTATACATGGTTATTAGATCGCCCCTCAGTCGTCTTTTTTCTAGACTAAATAATCCTAATTTAGCTAATCTATCTGGGTATTGTAGTTCTCCCATCCCCTTTATTAATTTTGTTGCCCTCCTTTGTACTCTCTCTAGTTCCATTATATCCTTCCTGAGCACCGGTGCCCAAAACTGGACACAGTACTCCATGTGCGGTCTAACTAGGGATTTGTACAGAGGCAGTATAATGCTCTCATCATGTGTATCCAGACCTCTTTTAATGCACCCCATGATCCTGTTTGCCTTGGCAGCTGCTGCCTGGCACTGGCTGCTCCAGGTAAGTTTATCATTAACTAGGATCCCCAAGTCCTTCTCCCTGTCAGATTTACCCAGTGGTTTCCCGTTCAGTGTGTAATGGTGATATTGATTCCTTCTTCCCATGTGTATAACCTTACATTTATCATTGTTAAACCTCATCTGCCACCTTTCAGCCCAAGTTTCCAACTTATCCAGATCCATCTGTAGCAGAATACTATCTTCTCTTGTATTAACTGCTTTACATAGTTTTGTATCATCTGCAAATATCGATATTTTACTGTGTAAACCTTCTACCAGATCATTAATGAATATGTTGAAGAGAACAGGTCCCAATACTGACCCCTGCGGTACCCCACTGGTCACAGCGACCCAGTTAGAGACTATACCATTTATAACCACCCTCTGCTTTCTATCACTAAGCCAGTTACTAACCCATTTACACACATTTTCCCCCAGACCAAGCATTCTCATTTTGTGTACCAACCTCTTGTGCGGCACGGTATCAAACGCTTTGGAAAAATCGAGATATACCACGTCCAATGACTCACCGTGGTCCAGTCTATAGCTTACCTCTTCATAAAAACTGATTAGATTGGTTTGACAGGAGCGATTTCTCATAAACCCATGCTGATATGGAGTTAAACAGTTATTCTCATTGAGATAATCCAGAATAACATCCCTCAGAAACCCTTCAAATATTTTACCAACAATAGAGGTTAGACTTACTGGCCTATAATTTCCAGGTTCACTTTTAGAGCCCTTTTTGAATATTGGCACCACATTTGCTATGCGCCAGTCCTGCGGAACAGACCCTGTCGCTATAGAGTCACTAAAAATAAGAAATAATGGTTTATCTATTACATTACTTAGTTCTCTTAGTACTCGTGGGTGTATGCCATCCGGACCCGGAGATTTATCTATTTTAATCTTATTTAGCCGGTTTCGCACCTCTTCTTGGGTTAGATTGGTGACTCTTAATATAGGGTTTTCATTGTTTCTTGGGATTTCACCTAGCATTTCATTTTCCACCGTGAATACCGTGGAGAAGAAGGTGTTTAATATGTTAGCTTTTTCCTCGTCATCTACAACCATTCTTTCCTCACTATTTTTTAAGGGGCCTACATTTTCAGTTTTTATTCTTTTACTATTGATATAGTTGAAGAACAGTTTGGGATTAGTTTTACTCTCCTTAGCAATGTGCTTCTCTGTTTCCTTTTTGGCAGCTTTAATTAGTTTTTTAGATAAAGTATTTTTCTCCCTATAGTTTTTTAGAGCTTCAATGGTGTTATCCAGCGATTTCTCATTTTTACAACAAAACTTACAAAACCATTATTTAGGAACAACATCACATTTGAAGTGACTTTGAGGAGTCTATGTGACAGAAAATACCCCAAACTGACACCATTCTAATAACTGCATCCTTCAAGGTGCTCAAAACCACATTCAAGACGTCACAGGAATTAATGGAATGTGAAAGGAAAAAATGAACATTTAACTTTTTTCACTAAAAATTAAATATAGACTCAATTAGTTTTATTTTCACAAGGGTAACATGAAAAAATGAACTCCAAAATGCATAGTGCAATTTCTCCTGAACATGTAGATAACCCATATATGAGGAAAAGCCACTGTTTAGGTGCACGGCAGAGTTCAGAAGTGAAGGCGCGCCACTTGACTTTTTGAATGTAAAATTTGCTGGAATAATTAGCAGATGCCATGTCGCATTTGGAGAGCCCCTGATGTCCCTAAACAGTGGAAACCCCCCACAAGACCCCATTTTGGAAACTAGACCCTTATCTAGATGTGTGGTGAGCACTTTGAACCACCAAGTGCTTCACAGAAGTTTATAACGTAGAGCCGTAAAAATAAAAAATCATATTTTTTCAACAAAAAATGTTTTTTTAAGCCCCCATATTTTTATTTTCACAAGGGTAACTGGAGAAATTGGACCCCAAAAAGTGTTGTACAATTTGTCCTGAGTACACTATATGTGGGGGAAAACCACTGTTTGGGCGCACGGCAGAGCACCGTTTGAGCACCATATGACTTTTTCAACACAAAATTGGCTGGAATTGAGATCGGAAGCCATGTCGCGTTTGGAGAGCCCCTGATGTGCCTAAACATTGGAAACTCCCCACAAATGACCCTATTTTGGAAACTAGACCCCTCAAGGAATTTATCTATATGTGTGGTGAGCCCATTGAACCTTTAGCTTCACAAAAAATTATAATGTTGAGTTGTGAAAATTTAAAAAATCTATTTTTTTTTTACAAAAATGTTATTTTAGGCAAAAAATAATTTTTTTAACAATGTTAACAGGAGGAAGTGGACCTCAAACTTTGTTGTGCAAATCCTACTCAATAAATGGATACCCCATATGTGGGAGAAAACTACTGTTTGGGCACACATCGCGGCCTCGAGAGATGTTTGCAAAGTCTTTAACCTCCTACGGGCAAACTCCCTCTATGCCAAGTTGGAGAAGTGTGTGTTTGAGAAGGAGTCCTTGCCTTTTTCAGGCTATATCATCTCCGCCCAGGGATTGGCTATGGATCCTGCCCAGCTACAGGCTGTGATGGACTGGCAAGAACCCCATTCTCCCAAAGCGGTGCAGTGCTTTATGGGGTTCAATAACTATTATCGCCAGTTCATTCCCCACTTCTCTTCTTTGGTAGCTCCCATGGTAGCCCTCACCAAGAAGGGAGCAAATCCCAAATTGTGGTCGAAGGAAGTTTCCAAGGCCTTCCTCTCTATTAAGTCCCACTTTGGTAGCTCTCCCATTCTACATTGCCCCGATGTAGACAAAACTTTCATAATGGAGGTGGATGCCTCATCTGTCGGTGCTGGAGCAGTCCTATTCCAAAAGGATGCTCAAGGTCGGAAGCATCCTTGCTTCTTTTTCTCTAAGACCTTCACACCGGCAAAGAGGAATTATTCCATCGGGGACAGGGAGTTGCTAGTTATGAAGTTGGCCTTCTCGGAGTGGAGACACCTCCTGGAGGGGGCTCGTTTTCCCTTCCAAGTCTATACCGACCACAAAAGTTTGGTTTACTTGCAGGCTGCTCAGCGGCTAAATTCTCGCCAGGATAGATAGTCCTTGTTCTTCTCCCATTTCCATTTCACTCTCCATTATCTTTCTGGGGAGAACATCCGTGCCGACGCTCTCTCCCACTCTGTAGTATCATCAGTGGAGGAGGAGGAGCCTCGGTTAATTGTCCCTTCGGAGAGTCTGAGGACCGTGGCCCCAGTTTTGCTAGAGTCTGTACCCCCGTGCAAGACTTTTGTGCCATCTAACTTGTGACCGGAGGTCCTCTCTAGGGCTCACTCATCCAGGGTGGGTGGCCATTTTGGGAATAAGAGGACAGTTGAGCTTCTAGCGAGGATGTACTGGTGGCCGCATATGGCCCATGACATTGGAGACTATATTCGGGCTTGTGTCTCCTGCACCTAGAATAAGTCTCCTCAACAATTGCCTGCTGGGTTACTTTACCCCCTGCGGGTGGCAGACAGGCCCTGGAAAATGGTCGGGCTTACCCAAGTCCCGAGACTGAACCATTATTTGGGTAGTCACAGACCACTTTTCCAAAATGGTGAACTTGGTGCCTCTTCCGGGCCTTGGCAGCATTGTTTATCAAGCATATTTTCCACCTACATGATATGCCAGACAAAATTGTCAGTGACCAAGGTCCCCAGTTTTGCGTCTCGGTTCTGGAGAGAGCTTTGTCATCTACTCAGCAATGAGCTGAATCTCTCTTCAGCATATCATCCTGAGACGAATGGGTTGGTAGAGAGGGCCAACCAGACCCTGGTCCCATACCATACATTTTGTTTCAGGCAGGCAGGATGACTGGGCATCCTTGATACTGTGGGTGGAGTTTGCACTGAACAATGCCATAGCCGACTCCACTGGGCAGACCATTTTCCTCCTTAACTACGGCCAGCATGTGCGGGTTCCTGTGCCCATGCTCATGTCTTCTGCCGACTCCAGGGTGGCAGACTGGGCTGTGGAGGCACGTGACATTTGGGACCACACACAGGATGCTATCCAGGCCTCCAAGGAGAGTATGAGGGTCTCCGTCGATGCACATCGGGGCCCCGCTCCGACCTTTGCTCCTGGTGACTTTGTGTGGCTCTCCGCCCGTAATAGCAGGCTGTGAGTTGAGTCCAGTAAGTTTGCACCTCGCTACTTGGGTCCCTACAAGGTCCTGGAGCAGGTTAACCCTGTAGTCTACCATCTGGCCCTTCCTCCTCGCCTAGGTATCACTGACACCTTTCATGTGTCCCTCCTAAAGCCCGTTCTCATGTCCTGGTTATCAGAGTTATCTGCCGGGACATCGGGTTCGTCCACGGATGATTACGAGGTGAACGCTATCATGGGGTGTAAGGTGGTATGTGGCAAAAAAAACTATTTGGTTGATTGGAAGGGTTATGGTCCAGAGGACAGGTCATGGGAGCCTGTTGAGCACATTCAGGCACCGCAGCTCATTGCTGCCTTCGAGCGTAGCAAGGCCCAAGGAGGGGGAATCTCGAACCATGTCCGTTGCGGTCTCCCATTCTCCTTCAGCCGCAGTCAAGCCTGCTTAGCAGAGACGTCGGTCCCAGCATCTGGCTCAAGCAGATACTGTGCGTTTCGTTACAGCTGCTATTCCAGGCTCAGCCTTTATAACCAGCATTGATCAGAGGCAAGCAGACGTTCCAGGGACTAAGTCCTGCTTTTCTTCTACTGAGCATGCCCACGGAACAACCTCTCATTGGTGGTCGGGGGTCACATGCTCAGGTCCTGTAGCGGCTCCGATTGGAGCACTAGGAATGTCCTGGAAGGCTACAGATATAAACGGTTCGCATGGCCGCTCGGCCATGCGCTAGTATAAATCAGTTATTGTGTGTGTGTGGATGTGTGCCTGTTTTGGTGAAAGCTCCGAATCATTCCCATCCCTAGTGTTGATGAATGCTCGCGAATGTTGGAGCTGTCTAGCTCCAGTTAGTGCCATCCAGCACCAGGCACAATCTATAGCGTCTAACAGCAGCGTTAGCCAGTGCAGCACCGTGCGCAACCAGTGCGCTTACCTGTCCCTAGTTAGGGCGGTTAGTGGTGTTCGCCAGAGCGGCGCTGCTTGCACTCAGTGCAGTAAATCATTATTTAGGCTTTTCCCTGGCACCGCAGTTGCGACTCCGAATGCTAGTGTTCTAGAGCGACTCTAACACCGTGTCCTTGGGGCAGAGTCCTGTGACTCAATACTAGCATTCACTCTGCGCTATTGCAGCCCTGTGACGCAACAGAGTTCGCTTCCTTACATTCCCGGGTGAAGCTAATCCGTGTGTGTTCACATTATACCGCCATTACCGAGCAGCAGGTGTCATCTCTGCACGGTGGACCCCGGGCTGCGAACGCACCTTATACCATCCTTATAATTATATGATGCATTCCGCCCGCCCTAGCCCACTGTAATAGCGGGTTAAGCCACTCTAAGGTGAATATAATACAGGAGTTGGGTGAGCTCTATGATCAATGTCAGTAAGCTGGATTCTACCAGACACCAAAATAATTTTAATTAAATTCGGAATACAGTGTATGCAAGCGAGGGCCTGTATTGTGGTCAGTCTGTCAGGCCTGAAACCCATGTCAGGAACATGTACAAGCCTCATTTTACTTGGAAACAGCCTCATCAAGTGAAAGACACAGGAGTGCCATTGACCAATCTGCACAAGCCTACGCACTTCTTCTGGAAACTACCCAACCAGGCAGAATGTATCTTTTGTATGGTTTTGAGAAACAGTGGAGTACTTACAGGATATGTCCCAGAGAGTGTCGAGGTCTGTAGAGTGTATTACTCAGGTGACAGGCAGTGCTACAGAGCTCAGGTAAAGGCCTTAGCGTGACAATGACCATGTTCCAATAGGCTTAAAATGTACTTAAACTGGCCAATACCCCACCACCTTTTTTTGTAAGGACCCAAATGCAGAAAATGTAAGGGAAGCGACAGGTTAATAAAGAGACAAAAGTCTCATTTAGGAGCCTGGAAAAGTCAGCAATGGTCTATGTCCAGCATTGTACAATGTAAATTGCTAACAAATATGTATGCCCTATCAAACTAACAGTTTGTGAACAGACATATATGCTGACAAGGGACAACTGAACGCTGCGCTGGGACAACAAACTGGACGTTATTGATGATTGCTGTGTCTGTGCAACTGCAGGTTGTGGACCGGAGGCCTCAGTGCCTACTTCATGGACAGCAGAGTGGGAATGACGTAACATAGGGGAAGGGCCATTGGTTTCACCATCAGACACAGATTTTGTACCCAGATGTTCTGTCCACCTACTGGGGTGCAGCATATATGAGCAGGATATGGCATATGCTATCAGAGGTATTATGTCAAGTTTCCCTTTATAAAGGGATGTGTGGTTAGGATTTTCAAACTAGCATTAAATATATAGATCATGTTTCATTACTCATATTATTATTATTATGTGTAAGGATGAAACATGAAGAATTGTGTGGAGCATATTAATGCATTTATATTCCAAAATGTCCAAGTGCAGACCCAAAAAACAACATCAGGTTACCAGATAGATGCTTAAAGAGACCGGGAGAAGGGCAACACAATAAAAAAAATATAATAATAGAATATATAGAAATTGAGAGTAGAAATTTGACCATTGCACAATGTACAAAGGTTTCCAAAACTTTATTCCACTATATAGAGCATATAAAGCATACGACGTTTCAACCTCCAGTAGGTCTTTATCAAGTATAAACTATGTCTCAAATGGCTGGCTTAAGTAGTGTGGAAGCACAATCCACCCCAATCACAACACAAATACATTTAACATAATTTACATAACTTATACATAAAAATCACAAAAAATATAAATAATACCTCTCCATAACCAGTTAAGAGAAAAAATGGGAAAACACCTCAAATAGGGATAGATAGCCAATAGGGAGAAAAAGAGGCAGAGGGAACCATGCATATGTTCCCATGTCCCAGCTGAAAGACGTCGTGATGGGGACATCATAATACATTTAGCAGTTATTACATGAGATAGAAATATAGAGTACAAGCTTCACCATTGCAAAATGAGGTTTCAAAAACTGCAAAACAATACCCATGTGGTGTATACATACTGTAGATGAACACTAAGTACTTGTTGCAGAAGCAGGAGGAGGAGGAGGAGGTGATTTCCTGAACAATATGGTTTTGGATGGTAAGGGATGGATGCTATTGCTAAGACAACTTCCCAAAAGATACAATTGGCCTGTGTTTACATAATGTTGCTGTCATCCGTAGGGCTTTCAAAGTCAGAGGAAATCCAGGCCTTGTTCAATTTTTTAATAGTCAGTCTGTCTGCATTTTCCATTGACAGGCGTGTGTGCCTATCCATTATGATTGCACCTGCCAAACTAAAAACCCACTCAAACAACACACTCGCGGCAGGGCATGGCAGTATCTCCAAAGCGTACAAGTAGAGAGTGGGATAAGTGTGCAGCTTGGACAACCAATAGTTAAAGGGCACTGAAGAATCAGGAAGGATGCTGGTATGGTCACTTAAGTAGTCCATCATCATCTTGGTCAACTTCTCTCTCCTCGTCATAGTTGCACGCACAGATAGCCTTTGCTAATGGAATGGTGTAATAAAAATGACCCAATTGGTGGACATGCCCCCCTGAGTTGCACCTGGCGTTTGTGGTCCTTCCTGTAATCCCTGTGGGTGAAAAGTACCAGAATCTATGCCACCAGTGTTGTCTGAGGATAATCTTTTGAGAAAGTCTACCACTATGGCCATATGGCACGCATGCACTGAAAATGGCACGTCTTCCTCTGACATTAGAGAAGCAAATTTCTCCTTGTACTGTGGATCAAGAAAGGTGCACAGCCACTATCTCATGGTGGACAAAATGTCATTCCTGCAAGGGTCTTGAGAAAGGCATCTGGACATGAACTGTGCCATGTGTGGCAGACTAAATAGAGTCAAACATTCAGTGTCCTCACAAGGAACAACACTAACCATTCTCTTCTCCTCACAATGCATAGCCTCCTCCTCCTCTTCAGGCCATACATGCTGGACAGGCATGAAGCTGGGATTGGGAGTCCCCTCTGTAGCACAGAGCAAAATATACATTTCCTCCTCATCCTCATCCTTCTCCTCCTGTTCCTCGTCATCACCCAATGTGGCCTGAGAATACTGTGTGAGGCTGGGCTGTGTGATATCAGCCGCTGTACAATCTTTCTGCATAGCCACCTGCTCGGCATTCAAAGCTTGCTCTTTCAGATTCTACAGCAAACATTTTAATAGACAGAGCAGTGGGATGGTTACTCTCATAATAGCATTATCAGTTCTCACCATCTTGGTGTAGTACTCAAAGTTTTGAAGAACCTCAGAAATGCCAGCAATCCACACCCACTCAGCAGTTGTTATGTGTGGGGGCTGAGTGTTACTCTGATGGGCATTGAGAAGCTGGAATTCAGAGACTGCCCTCTGCTGCTCACTAAGCCTTGCCAACATATGGAAGGTTGAATTCCAGCATGGGGGTAGGTTACAAATCAGTCCGTGTTGAGGCAAATTAAAGCACTGCTGCAGCAAATCTAGACCGGTGAAAACTTGAGATGACTTAAGAAATGTGCGCTGACACAGCGTACGTTGGCAAGTAGGTCAAGCAAGTCATGGTATGTTTTTTAAAAACGCTGTACAACCAAGTTCAGAACATGGACCATGCATGGAACATGTACCCGCTTGCCGAGGTTTAAAGCCACCACCAAGTTACGCCCATTATCGCACACAGCCAGACCTGGTTGGAGGTTCAGCAGGGAGAGCCACTGATCGGTCTTTTCTTCTATCCCTTTCAACAGCTCTGCTGCATCGTGAGCTTTATCACCTAAATAGATGAGCTTCAGCAGAGCGTGCAGCCTCTTTGCCAAGGCAGTGCCGCAGATTTACCTGCTGAGGAGTGATGGGGAGGCTAGTTCTGCTTAGGATGAGGAGTAGGAGGTGAGGCAGGAAGTAGAATACGAGGAGACTGAAACCCTGATGGAAGTTGGGCCTGCTATTCTTGGTGTGTGTGTAAGATGTATAATGTCCCAGCTTCTGACACAGTCCCAGACTCCACCAGGTTAACCAATCATGCCATCAGGGAAATGTATTATCCCTGTCCACAAGATCTTGTCCACGTGTCTGTATTTAGGTGGATCTTCCCCGTGACTGCGATGGCCAAAGCACAGCGGATATTGTGTAACATTTGATTATATAACGCGAGGACGGCACACCGGGAAAAATAGGGTTGGCTGGCAATCGAGTACCGTGGGGCTGCCACCACCATGAGGTTGCGGAAAGGCTCATTTTCCACATGTCAAAATAGCAACATTTCCAGGGCTAACAATCTGGCAATGTAGGTGTTTAGCATTTGGGCCTGTGGGTGGGTGGCTGGATATTTTTGCTTTCTAGTAAATGTCTGGGGCAGGTACGACTTAACGCTGTGCTGGGACAATGAATTGGACATGGTTGCTGACTGTTTTGTGTGTGCAACCTCGGGTTGTGGGCAGCAGGCATCAGTGCCTGCTTCATGGTCATCAGATTGGGAAGGCCATAACACAGGGGAAGGGGCAGTGGTTTGATCCTCAGACACAGACTTGGTACCCAGACATTCAGCCCACCTACTGGGGTGCTTGGTTTGCCATGTGCATTTGCATGCTGGTGGTGCTCAGGTTTGCAGTGCTCTTGCCTCTTCTTAGCTTGGTTTGGCAGATGCTGCAAATTACAGTTATTTTATCTGAAGGACTTTTGGAAAAAACTGCCATACAGGGGAAGAATGCACTCTTGGCCTGATATCTAGTCGAGTGGGGGGCTCTGTGGAACAGTTGACTGAGTTGTACCTCTGGGCAAACCACTACCTCTTCTTGCCTGTTTTCTTGCTACGGATTCATCTTTCTGCACTGCTGTGCTCGCTAGGCGTGCCACCTGTTATGCTGTGCTATCAGGCAACACAGTGTGCAGTAATCAGCGCACATACAGTGATATGGCAACAACCCAAAAACAATAGAACAAGCTCTGAGACGTGGAATCTCTGCAGACTGCAATACCTGAACCTATCCTCACACAACTAAAAGCAGCAGTGGATTGCGCCTAACACTACCTATGCAACTCGGCACTGCCTGAGGAACTGACTAGCCTGAAGATAGAAATACAAGCCTGACTTGCCTCAGAGAAATACCCCAAAGGAATAGGCAGCCCCCCACATATAATGACTGTTAGCAAGATGAAAAGACAAAACGTAGGAATGAAATAGATTCAGCAAAGTGAGGCCCGATATTCTAGACAGAGCGAGGATAGCAAAGAGAACTATGCAGTCTACAAAAAACCCTAAAGCAGAACCACGCAAAGGGGGGCAAAAAGACCCACCGTGCCGAACTAACGGCACGGCGGTGCACCCTTTGCGTCTCAGAGCTTCCAGCAAAAGAGAATAGCACAGCTGGACAGAAAAAACGGAAACAAAAACAAAGTAACACTTAACTAGCAGAGCAGCAGGCCACAGGAAAGATGCAGTAGCTCAGATCCAACACTGGAACATTGACAAGGAGCAAGGAAGACAGACTCAGGTGGAGTTAAATAGCAAGGCAGCCAACGAGCTCACCAAAACACCTGAGGGAGGAATACCACTTGTGACCACAGGAGTGAATTCAGCCACAGAATTCACAACAGTACCCCCCCTTGAGGAGGGGTCACTGAACCCTCACCAGAACCCCCAGGCCGACCAGGATGAGCCACATGAAAGGCACGAACAAGATCTGGGGCATGGGCATCAGAGGCAAAAACCCAGGAATTATCCTCCTGAGCATAACCCTTCCATTTGACCAGATACTGGAGTTTCCGTCTAGAGACACGAGAATCCAAAATTTTCTCCACAATATACTCCAATTCCCCCTCCACCAAAACAGGGGCAGGAGGCTCCACAGATGGAACCATAGGTGCCACGTATCTTCTCAACAACGACCTATGGAATACATTATGTATGGAAAAGGAGTCTGGGAGGGTCAGACGAAAAGACACCGGATTGAGAATCTCAGAAATCCTATACGGACCAATAAAACGAGGTTTAAATTTAGGAGAGGAAACCTTCATAGGAATATGACGAGAAGATAACCAAACCAGATCCCCAACACGAAGTCGGGGACCCACACGGCGTCTACGATTAGCGAAAAGCTGAGCCTTCTCCTGGGACAAGGTCAAATTGTCCACTACCTGAGTCCAGATCTGCTGCAACCTGTCCACCACAGAATCCACACCAGGACAGTCCGAAGACTCAACCTGTCCTGAAGAGAAACGAGGATGGAACCCAGAATTGCAGAAAAATGGAGAGACCAAGGTAGCCGAGCTGGCCCGATTATTAAGGGCGAACTCAGCCAACGGCAAAAATGACACCCAATCATCCTGGTCAGCAGAAACAAAACATCTCAGATATGTTTCCAAGGTCTGATTGGTTCGTTCGGTCTGGCCATTAGTCTGAGGATGGAAGGCCGAGGAAAAAGATAGGTCAATGCCCATCCTACCACAAAAGGCTCGCCAGAACCTCGAGACAAACTGGGAACCTCTGTCAGAAACAATATTCTCAGGAATGCCATGCAAACGAACCACATGCTGGAAGAACAAAGGCACCAAATCAGAGGAGGAAGGCAATTTAACCAAGGGCACCAGATGGACCATTTTAGAAAAGCGATCACAGACCACCCAAATGACCGACATCTTTTGAGAAATGGGAAGGTCAGAAATGAAATCCATCGAAATATGTGTCCAAGGCCTCTTCGGGACCGGCAAGGGCAAAAGCAACCCACTGGCACGTGAACAGCAGGGCTTAGCCCTAGCACAAATCCCACAGGACTGCACAAAAGCACGCACATCCCGTGACAGAGATGGCCACCAGAAGGATCTAGCCACTAACTCTCTGGTACCAAAGATTCCTGGATGACCAGCCAGCACCGAACAATGAAGTTCAGAGATAACTTTACTAGTCCACCTATCAGGGACGAACAGTTTCTCGGCCGGACAACGATCAGGTTTATTAGCCTGAAATTTCTGCAACACTCTCCGCAAATCAGGAGAGATGGCAGACACAATGACTCCTTCCTTGAGGATACTCGCCGGCTCAGATAACCCCGGAGAGTCGGGCACAAAACTCCTAGACAGAGCATCCGCCTTCACATTTTTAGAGCCCGGAAGGTACGAAATCACAAAATCAAAACGAGCAAAAAATAACGACCAACGGGCCTGTCTAGGATTCAAGCGCTTGGCAGACCCGAGATAAGTAAGATTCTTATGATCAGTCAATACCACCACGCGATGCTTAGCTCCCTCAAGCCAATGACGCCACTCCTCGAATGCCCACTTCATGGCCAGCAACTCTCGGTTGCCCACATCATAATTACGCTCAGCAGCAGAAAATTTCCTGGAAAAGAAAGCACATGGTTTCAACACTGAGCAACCAGAACCTCTCTGTGACAAAACCGCCCCTGCTCCAATCTCAGAAGCATCAACCTCGACCTGGAACGGAAGAGAAACATCTGGTTGACACAACACAGGGGCACAGCAAAAACGACGCTTCAACTCCTGAAAAGCTTCCACGGCAGCAGAAGACCAATTAACCAAATCAGCACCCTTCTTGGTCAAATCGGTCAATGGTCTGGCAATGCTAGAAAAATTACAGATGAAGCGACGATAAAAATTAGCAAAGCCCAGGAACTTTTGCAGACTTTTCAGAGATGTCGGCTGAGTCCAATCCTGGATGGCCTGGACCTTAACCGGATCCATCTCGATAGTAGAAGGGGAAAAGATAAACCCCAAAAATGAAACTTTCTGCACACCGAAGAGACACTTTGATCCCTTCACGAACAAGGAATTAGCACGCAGTACCTGGAAAAGTATTCTGACTTGCTTCACATGAGACTCCCAATCATCAGAGAAGATCAAAATGTCATCCAAGTAAACAATCAGGAATTTATCCAGATACTCACGGAAAATGTCATGCATAAAAGACTGAAAAACAGATGGAGCATTGGCAAGTCCGAACGGCATCACCAGATACTCAAAATGACCCTCAGGCGTATTAAATGCCGTTTTCCATTCATCTCCCTGCCTGATTCTCACCAGATTATACGCACCACGAAGATCAATCTTAGTAAACCAACTAGCCCCCTTAATCCGAGCAAACAAGTCAGATATCAATGGCAAGGGATACTGAAACTTAACAGTGATCTTATTAAGAAGGCGGTAATCAATACACGGTCTTAGCGAACCATCCTTTTTGGCTACAAAAAAGAACCCTGCTCCCAATGGTGATGACGATGGGCGAATATGTCCCTTCTCCAGGGATTCTTTCACATAACTGCGCATAGCGGTGTGTTCAGGCACGGATAAATTAAATAATCGACCTTTAGGGAATTTACTACCAGGAATCAAATTGATAGCACAATCACAATTCCTATGCGGAGGTAGAGCATCGGACTTGGGCTCTTCAAATACATCCTGATAATCAGACAAGAACTCTGGGACCTCAGAAGGGGTGGATGACGAAATCGACAAAAATGGAACATCACCATGTACTCCCTGACAACCCCAGCTGGTTACCGACATAGAGTTCCAATCTAATACTGGATTATGGGTTTGTAGCCATGGCAACCCCAACACGACCACATCATGCAGATTATGCAGTACCAGAAAGCGAATAACTTCCTGATGTGCAGGAGCCATGCACATGGTCAGCTGGGCCCAGTACTGAGGCTTATTCTTGGCCAAAGGTGTAGCATCAATTCCTCTCAACGGAATAGGACACCGCAAAGGCTCCAAGAAAAATCCACAACGTTTAGCATAATCCAAATCCATCAGATTCAGGGCAGCGCCTGAATCCACAAACGCCATGACAGAATACGATGACAAAGAGCATATCAAGGTAATGGACAGAAGGAATTTGGACTGTACAGTACCAATGACGGCAGAGCTATCGAACCGCCTAGTGCGCTTAGGACAATTAGAAATAGCATGAGTGGAATCACCACAGTAGAAACACAGCCTGTTCAGACGTCTGTGTTCTTGCCGTTCAACTTTAGTCATAGTCCTGTCGCACTGCATAGGCTCAGGTTTACTCTCAGACAATACCGCCAGATGGTGCACAGATTTACGCTCGCGCAAGCGACGACCGATCTGAATGGCCAAGGACATAGACTCATTCAAACCAGCAGGCATAGGAAATCCCACCATGACATCCTTAAGAGCTTCAGAGAGACCCTTTCTGAACCAAGCCGCCAGTGCAGATTCATTCCACAGAGTGAGTACTGACCACTTCCTAAATTTCTGACAATATACTTCTACATCATCCTGACCCTGGCATAAAGCCAGCAAATTTTTCTCAGCCTGATCCACTGAATTAGGCTCATCGTAAAGCAATCCAAGCGCCTGGAAAAACGCATCAACATTACTCAATGCAGGGTCTCCTGGCGCAAGAGAAAACGCCCAGTCCTGTGGGTCGCCGCGCAAAAAAGAAATAATAATCAAAACCTGTTGAATAGGATTACCAGAAGAATGAGGTTTCAAGGCCAGAAATAGCTTACAATTATTTTTGAAGCTCAGGAACTTAGTTCTGTCACCAAAAAACAAATCAGGAATAGGAATTCTTGGTTCTAGCATAGATTTCTGATCAATTGTATCTAGAGTCTTTTGTACATTTATAACGAGATTATCCATTGAGGAGCACAGAGCCTGAATATCCATGTCCACAGCTGTGTCCTGAAGCACTCTAATGTATAGGGGAAAAAAAAAACAAAAAAACACTGAAGACAGAGCTGAGGGAAAAAAAAAAAAATGATGTCAGGACTTCTTTTTTCCCTCTATTGAGAATCATTGGTTTTGGCTCCTTGTACTGTTATGCTGTGCTATCAGGCAACACAGTGTGCAGTAATCAGCGCACATACAGTGATATGGCAACAACCCAAAAACAATAGAACAAGCTCTGAGACGTGGAATCTCTGCAGACTGCAATACCTGAACCTATCCTCACACAACTAAAAGCAGCAGTGGATTGCGCCTAACACTACCTATGCAACTCGGCACTGCCTGAGGAGCTGACTAGCCTGAAGATAGAAATACAAGCCTGACTTGCCTCAGAGAAATACCCCAAAGGAATAGGCAGCCCCCACATATAATGACTGTTAGCAAGATGAAAAGACAAAACGTAGGAATGAAATAGATTCAGCAAAGTGAGGCCCGATATTCTAGACAGAGCGAGGATAGCAAAGAGAACTATGCAGTCTACAAAAAACCCTAAAGCAGAACCACGCAAAGGGGGGCAAAAAGACCCACCGTGCCGAACTAACGGCACGGCGGTGCACCCTTTGCGTCTCAGAGCTTCCAGCAAAAGAGAATAGCACAGCTGGACAGAAAAAACGGAAACAAAAACAAAGTAACACTTAACTAGCAGAGCAGCAGGCCACAGGAAAGATGCAGTAGCTCAGATCCAACACTGGAACATTGACAAGGAGCAAGGAAGACAGACTCAGGTGGAGTTAAATAGCAAGGCAGCCAACGAGCTCACCAAAACACCTGAGGGAGGAATACCACTTGTGACCACAGGAGTGAATTCAGCCACAGAATTCACAACAGTACCCCCCCTTGAGGAGGGGTCACTGAACCCTCACCAGAACCCCCAGGCCGACCAGGATGAGCCACATGAAAGGCATGAACAAGATCTGGGGCATGGGCATCAGAGGCAAAAACCCAGGAATTATCCTCCTGAGCATAACCCTTCCATTTGACCAGATACTGGAGTTTCCGTCTAGAGACACGAGAATCCAAAATTTTCTCCACAATATACTCCAATTCCCCCTCCACCAAAACAGGGGCAGGAGGCTCCACAGATGGAACCATAGGTGCCACGTATCTTCTCAACAACGACCTATGGAATACATTATGTATGGAAAAGGAGTCTGGGAGGGTCAGACAAAAAGACACCGGATTGAGAATCTCAGAAATCCTATACGGACCAATAAAACGAGGTTTAAATTTAGGAGAGGAAACCTTCATAGGAATATGACGAGAAGATAACCAAACCAGATCCCCAACACGAAGTCGGGGACCCACACGGCGTCTACGATTAGCGAAAAGCTGAGCCTTCTCCTGGGACAAGGTCAAATTGTCCACTACCTGAGTCCAGATCTGCTGCAACCTGTCCACCACAGAATCCACACCAGGACAGTCCGAAGACTCAACCTGTCCTGAAGAGAAACGAGGATGGAACCCAGAATTGCAGAAAAATGGAGAGACCAAGGTAGCCGAGCTGGCCCGATTATTAAGGGCGAACTCAGCCAACGGCAAAAATGACACCCAATCATCCTGGTCAGCAGAAACAAAACATCTCAGATATGTTTCCAAGGTCTGATTGGTTCGTTCGGTCTGGCCATTAGTCTGAGGATGGAAGGCCGAGGAAAAAGATAGGTCAATGCCCATCCTACCACAAAAGGCTCGCCAGAACCTCGAGACAAACTGGGAACCTCTGTCAGAAACAATATTCTCAGGAATGCCATGCAAACGAACCACATGCTGGAAGAACAAAGGCACCAAATCAGAGGAGGAAGGCAATTTAACCAAGGGCACCAGATGGACCATTTTAGAAAAGCGATCACAGACCACCCAAATGACCGACATCTTTTGAGAAATGGGAAGGTCAGAAATGAAATCCATCGAAATATGTGTCCAAGGCCTCTTCGGGACCGGCAAGGGCAAAAGCAACCCACTGGCACGTGAACAGCAGGGCTTAGCCCTAGCACAAATCCCACAGGACTGCACAAAAGCACGCACATCCCGTGACAGAGATGGCCACCAGAAGGATCTAGCCACTAACTCTCTGGTACCAAAGATTCCTGGATGACCAGCCAGCACCGAACAATGAAGTTCAGAGATAACTTTACTAGTCCACCTATCAGGGACGAACAGTTTCTCGGCCGGACAACGATCAGGTTTATTAGCCTGAAATTTCTGCAACACTCTCCGCAAATCAGGAGAGATGGCAGACACAATGACTCCTTCCTTGAGGATACTCGCCGGCTCAGATAACCCCGGAGAGTCGGGCACAAAACTCCTAGACAGAGCATCCGCCTTCACATTTTTAGAGCCCGGAAGGTACGAAATCACAAAATCAAAACGAGCAAAAAATAACGACCAACGGGCCTGTCTAGGATTCAAGCGCTTGGCAGACCCGAGATAAGTAAGATTCTTATGATCAGTCAATACCACCACGCGATGCTTAGCTCCCTCAAGCCAATGACGCCACTCCTCGAATGCCCACTTCATGGCCAGCAACTCTCGGTTGCCCACATCATAATTACGCTCAGCAGCAGAAAATTTCCTGGAAAAGAAAGCACATGGTTTCAACACTGAGCAACCAGAACCTCTCTGTGACAAAACCGCCCCTGCTCCAATCTCAGAAGCATCAACCTCGACCTGGAACGGAAGAGAAACATCTGGTTGACACAACACAGGGGCACAGCAAAAACGACGCTTCAACTCCTGAAAAGCTTCCACGGCAGCAGAAGACCAATTAACCAAATCAGCACCCTTCTTGGTCAAATCGGTCAATGGTCTGGCAATGCTAGAAAAATTACAGATGAAGCGACGATAAAAATTAGCAAAGCCCAGGAACTTTTGCAGACTTTTCAGAGATGTCGGCTGAGTCCAATCCTGGATGGCCTGGACCTTAACCGGATCCATCTCGATAGTAGAAGGGGAAAAGATAAACCCCAAAAATGAAACTTTCTGCACACCGAAGAGACACTTTGATCCCTTCACGAACAAGGAATTAGCACGCAGTACCTGGAAAACCATTCTGACTTGCTTCACATGAGACTCCCAATCATCAGAGAAGATCAAAATGTCATCCAAGTAAACAATCAGGAATTTATCCAGATACTCACGGAAAATGTCATGCATAAAAGACTGAAAAACAGATGGAGCATTGGCAAGTCCGAACGGCATCACCAGATACTCAAAATGACCCTCAGGCGTATTAAATGCCGTTTTCCATTCATCTCCCTGCCTGATTCTCACCAGATTATACGCACCACGAAGATCAATCTTAGTAAACCAACTAGCCCCCTTAATCCGAGCAAACAAGTCAGATATCAATGGCAAGGGATACTGAAACTTAACAGTGATCTTATTAAGAAGGCGGTAATCAATACACGGTCTTAGCGAACCATCCTTTTTGGCTACAAAAAAGAACCCTGCTCCCAATGGTGATGACGATGGGCGAATATGTCCCTTCTCCAGGGATTCTTTCACATAACTGCGCATAGCGGTGTGTTCAGGCACGGATAAATTAAATAATCGACCTTTAGGGAATTTACTACCAGGAATCAAATTGATAGCACAATCACAATTCCTATGCGGAGGTAGAGCATCGGACTTGGGCTCTTCAAATACATCCTGATAATCAGACAAGAACTCTGGGACCTCAGAAGGGGTGGATGACGAAATCGACAAAAATGGAACATCACCATGTACTCCCTGACAACCCCAGCTGGTTACCGACATAGAGTTCCAATCTAATACTGGATTATGGGTTTGTAGCCATGGCAACCCCAACACGACCACATCATGCAGATTATGCAGTACCAGAAAGCGAATAACTTCCTGATGTGCAGGAGCCATGCACATGGTCAGCTGGGCCCAGTACTGAGGCTTATTCTTGGCCAAAGGTGTAGCATCAATTCCTCTCAACGGAATAGGACACCGCAAAGGCTCCAAGAAAAATCCACAACGTTTAGCATAATCCAAATCCATCAGATTCAGGGCAGCGCCTGAATCCACAAACGCCATGACAGAATACGATGACAAAGAGCATATCAAGGTAATGGACAGAAGGAATTTGGACTGTACAGTACCAATGACGGCAGAGCTATCGAACCGCCTAGTGCGCTTAGGACAATTAGAAATAGCATGAGTGGAATCACCACAGTAGAAACACAGCCTGTTCAGACGTCTGTGTTCTTGCCGTTCAACTTTAGTCATAGTCCTGTCGCACTGCATAGGCTCAGGTTTACTCTCAGACAATACCGCCAGATGGTGCACAGATTTACGCTCGCGCAAGCGACGACCGATCTGAATGGCCAAGGACATAGACTCATTCAAACCAGCAGGCATAGGAAATCCCACCATGACATCCTTAAGAGCTTCAGAGAGACCCTTTCTGAACCAAGCCGCCAGTGCAGATTCATTCCACAGAGTGAGTACTGACCACTTCCTAAATTTCTGACAATATACTTCTACATCATCCTGACCCTGGCATAAAGCCAGCAAATTTTTCTCAGCCTGATCCACTGAATTAGGCTCATCGTAAAGCAATCCAAGCGCCTGGAAAAACGCATCAACATTACTCAATGCAGGGTCTCCTGGCGCAAGAGAAAACGCCCAGTCCTGTGGGTCGCCGCGCAAAAAAGAAATAATAATCAAAACCTGTTGAATAGGATTACCAGAAGAATGAGGTTTCAAGGCCAGAAATAGCTTACAATTATTTTTGAAGCTCAGGAACTTAGTTCTGTCACCAAAAAACAAATCAGGAATAGGAATTCGTGGTTCTAGCATAGATTTCTGATCAATTGTATCTAGAATCTTTTGTACATTTATAACGAGATTATCCATTGAGGAGCACAGAGCCTGAATATCCATGTCCACAGCTGTGTCCTGAAGCACTCTAATGTCTAGGGGAAAAAAAACAAAAAAAAACACTGAAGACAGAGCTGAGGGAAAAAAAAAAAAATGATGTCAGGACTTCTTTTTTCCCTCTATTGAGAATCATTGGTTTTGGCTCCTTGTACTGTTATGCTGTGCTATCAGGCAACACAGTGTGCAGTAATCAGCGCACATACAGTGATATGGCAACAACCCAAAAACAATAGAACAAGCTCTGAGACGTGGAATCTCTGCAGACTGCAATACCTGAACCTATCCTCACACAACTAAAAGCAGCAGTGGATTGCGCCTAACACTACCTATGCAACTCGGCACTGCCTGAGGAGCTGACTAGCCTGAAGATAGAAATACAAGCCTGACTTGCCTCAGAGAAATACCCCAAAGGAATAGGCAGCCCCCACATATAATGACTGTTAGCAAGATGAAAAGACAAAACGTAGGAATGAAATAGATTCAGCAAAGTGAGGCCCGATATTCTAGACAGAGCGAGGATAGCAAAGAGAACTATGCAGTCTACAAAAAACCCTAAAGCAGAACCACGCAAAGGGGGGCAAAAAGACCCACCGTGCCGAACTAACGGCACGGCGGTGCACCCTTTGCGTCTCAGAGCTTCCAGCAAAAGAGAATAGCACAGCTGGACAGAAAAAACGGAAACAAAAACAAAGTAACACTTAACTAGCAGAGCAGCAGGCCACAGGAAAGATGCAGTAGCTCAGATCCAACACTGGAACATTGACAAGGAGCAAGGAAGACAGACTCAGGTGGAGTTAAATAGCAAGGCAGCCAACGAGCTCACCAAAACACCTGAGGGAGGAATACCACTTGTGACCACTGGAGTGAATTCAGCCACAGAATTCACAACAGCCACCATGCCAGATTGGATCAGTGGCCTCATCATCGACCACGTCGTCTTCCAATTCTTCAATCTGATCCTCTTTCTGAGCTGCAATTTGAAGCTGACCTGATGGCAACTGTGCCTCATGATTATCCTCCACCTCTTCAGACATCAATTGACCTTCCCTAAAGTG
This sequence comes from Ranitomeya imitator, assembly GCF_032444005.1. Lineage (NCBI taxonomy): Eukaryota > Metazoa > Chordata > Amphibia > Anura > Dendrobatidae > Ranitomeya > Ranitomeya imitator. Next base: position 467,328,675 of record NC_091287.1, on the reverse strand, counting down.
ACTTTTTCCTTGCAGAGGGTGCTAACATGTTTGGGCATCACTGCACTCCTCCTCCTCATGACCCTCTTTAATGGTTCATGTTGAGAAGCCTGACAAATTACAAGGGACTGTAAACAGTTCCTCAGAGTGGCCAGTGTTGGGGTTATATGTCTCCTGGGTCCCTTAATGGTGGGAGAAAGAAGGACCAGGTTGAAGATTCAGAGGCCCAGCTTCTTGGCTACTGAGACTGGACCGTGTGGAAGACTTTGTGGTGCTGCTTGTCAACACACTGGAGCCATTGTCTGCCATCCAACCCACAACATCCTTGCACTTGTCTAGGTTTGTTGGTGCAGAGCGCCGACCAAATTTTGACAGGAGCCTAGAATGAGATACAGTCACCTTTGGCTCTGTCACACGGCCTTGGTGGACATCCACTTTCCCTATGCTCAAACTATGCTCTCCCTGCGCTGTTTCCGGCTGCAATTTGCGCAAGATGGCACTGGCAGCCTTTAAATAGTCTCTATGATGCTGGAAGGCCAGTCAATCACAGTAATGCCACATCAAAGATGGCACTGGCATTACTGTGATTGGTAAGCCAACCCAGCATGTTCATTGGTTGCTAATAAAGCGCCAAACATGCTGGGCGGGTCACTCGAATATACCGAGGTGAATACCATATTGCTCGTCGAATAACGAATAGCCCAAATGCCGTACTATTCATGTGAGTAACGAATAGCGCCCAATGTATTCGCTCATCACTAATTATGGCATTAAACAGATAGGGATTCAGGATGAAAATTAATTTGTATTTCTGACTAAACCTACCTTTAAGGCACAGCTAACATAAATGTCTCAATATTGGTAAAGTCGATTTCACTGCACTTCCAGTGTTGTTTCATACAATGGATGATTAATAGGCAAAAAGGCCAAATACATCTTGATGGAGTGGTGGAGTTGCGCCTGCTTTATTTTAGTCACATCAATTTGTGTACTAGGTAGTCGACAAGTTTAACAATCTGCAGAAAAATTCACAACATCTGGTGAGGTATTACACATACAATCATCTCAGGACAAAGGGTATTTTCAAGTCAGAATTCTCTACATAATGGTCACAGCAGGCTTCAGTATGGTGGTTAAAGCCTGTAGTCCATGTAGATGGGAATGGTTTGAATCAACGCATGCACTTTTACTTTGCATCGCAGATCCTTGATCCTTTTCTACACATTACATCAATCAATCAGAACAGATCCAGCACCTACAGATAATACACCGCAGCGACGGCACACCTGTAAACTGGATGCATCCCATCATGACGGTCAGGCGCTCGACACACATATGGGCTTAGTTATAAATGATTGTATTTTATCATGTCCTAGCCACATTTCTTAATAGGATCTATTTATCATGAATGTTTGACAGCTACAAGTAAATCCCTTAACATATCTGTGTCCTGGAAATATCATTATAAAATGTAGAAGTGCAAAGAAAGTCAAAACTTTCAACATTTTGCTTTTATTCTAATAATACTTGATGTTACATAATGTAAGGACAGATCTCGATGTTGAAAAAAAAAATCACATCAATTTACATCAATACTGATCCTCTCCTCCTCTGTTCCAGCATGCTACGAGTCTTAATGGGATTATTTAAAAAAAAGTCATAATTGAATTTTTTTTCTTTCATGCATCCCTATAACCAATGTTACGGTAAATGAACAGTACAATTTTCTGCATTTCTGATTAAGAGTTTCAAATAAGACTTTGTCAGTATGAAGAAAACTTTATCACTATTTTTATACTTCTTTAGATATTGTTTCTTTGCATCAAAAAGATTTTATTAATTAACCTCATCATAACTGGTCTACTTTTTCTCCACATAAACAGGAAAAGGGACAGTTCACCTGCTATTGGCTTATGTCTGAATAGATATCTAAGTGATTTCTGATATTCCGATATTCGCATCGCACTCAGCCATGCAAGTCAGTGAATGACATCAGAGTGCAGTCCAATTTCCGCTGAATGAAAGAATGGAGACATTTTTTTCTCTATCTTCTCCTCATCAGAGAGAATTGGATCGCACTATGATCACATTCTGATGAGAGTGTGATCAGAGTGTGTTTTGCATAATTGACCCCAGTCTCTCAGATGGAAAATATACGGTTGTGTGATGCTAACCTAACTATGCAACCTGCAACCTCAGTGCCTATTACTACTGAAACCAGGAATCTGGTGGAATCCAATGATAGTTTCATCACTCTGCCTCATTCCGTTATTTCTAAGTAGTGTAGTCAGTGTTCCACTAACTTTGAACTTTCGAACTCTGCTTCCAACTGTAGCTCTATAAACACTCCATGCCTTGTGTATAGCCAACTTTTTAGCACTAATGTTCAGATACGGCTTTAAAGAAGCCTACTACTTGCAATATAATACAATTTTATTTCAAAGTACCAAATTAAAGGAATAGTATGATGGCGTACACCTTTGTATATTTTAACATAAAAAGGTTAAGTACATATAAAGATTAAGTACAGATAAAGATTAAGTACACATACTCACATCATCTGTCTGGAATATCAGAGAAGCAAGCACCAAGACAGACAATCCCTGGGAAATTCACAACACTGCATGGGCATCCCCACTTATGCAGGTATCAACACTGTACACAAATAAGTACAGGTACACAACTTTCTGCTTCTATCTTAGTCATGGTTCTCTGGCCCTATACAGTGATTTTCACTATGTAAAATATTTATAATTGAGAGTCCTCAGTGGTTAATACCTTGGCTAACTGAAAAGCTGGTAACAAATTGCAAGCTTTCGAGACTACACAGGTCTCTTCATCAGGCAAAGTCTAAAAGAAATTCTGAAGAATCACATATTTATGCACAACATAGCACAGAAAAAAAAACATGGATAAGACAGGTGACATGAAGCAGAATTATCATGAGTGATAAACAGTTATGCCCATAAATATTGGACCAGTTCTTAGATAAGGAATGTTTTATTGTCCTCTGATTGGGGTCTGGTTCTGTTTTGATGACCCCTCATAGTCTGAGGTGAAAGTTCCTTAGTTGATGTAAAAAGACATAAATCCATGCGACACATTAATTCCTGCACTAAGACCTTCAAAGGTTGTCATCAGTTTATATTCCCATACTCTTTTTTCTCTCTTAGGCAGCCGTCACACTAGCAGTATTTGGTCAGTATTTTACATCAGTATTTCTTAGCCAAAACCAGGAGTGGGTGATAAATGCAGAAGTGGTGCATATGTTTCTGTTATACGTTGCCTCTATTTGTTCCACTCCTGGTTTTGGCTTAAAAAAATACTGATGTAAAATACTGACCAAACACTGCTAGTGTGACGGCAGCCTTAGATTTGAAGCTACCTTTTAACACAAGTAATTTCATGTCCAAAATGTCATGATTTGGGGAAAAAAATGTATTGCCACAGGTAGATCCATTCTTTTTTCTCTTACTGTCTGGTGGTGAGAATTCATTCTTGTTGTAAGCAGCAGCAGGAACCTTTCCTTGCAATCAGAAAAAATGTAAAACCTGCCCATTTATAATGACCATGGACAAGGTAAAGATCCCCAATTCACATCAGGACTACAAGATACCAGGTAATTTCAGCTGCGACACTTCTAATGTGGTGTACCTGATTATTTGTACTAAATGTCTAACTGGGAGCCTGCATGCTGGGGAGACAGGGCAAAAGCTTAGAACAAGAATGAATTCTCACCGCCAAACAATAAGAGAAAAAAGAATGAATCTACATGTGGCAATACATTTTTTGAGCGGTCATCACAACAGAACCAGACCCCAATCAGAGGACAATAAAACATTCCTTCTGCTTCATGTCACCTGGCCTATCTATGGTTTTTCCCTTTTTTTTCTATGCCATGTTGTGCATAAATATGTGATTCTTCAGAATTTCTATTAGTCTTTGCCTGATGAAGAGACCTGTGTAGTCTCGAAAGCTTGCAATTTGCTACCATCTTTTCCATTAAAAGGTATCAACTACTGAGGACTCTCAATTCTAAATATTTTTCTATCTACTGGCTAAGGCTACTTTCACACTTGCGTTTTTTGCAATCCGGATAGCCACACATCGCGTCCGTCGTGCGATGGATCCGTTGTGTTTTGGCAGACCGTCGTCACAAAAAAAGTTCAATGTAATGTTTTTTTGTCCATCGCATCCGCCATTTTCTACCACGCATGCACGGCCGAAACTCCGCCCCCTCCTCCCCGGACTTCAGAATGGGCAGCGGATGCGTTGAAAAACTGCATCCGCTGCCCACGTCGTGCACAAATTTCACAACGTGCGTCGGTACGTCGGCCCGACGAATAGCGATGGACCCGTGCCGACACAAGTGTGAAAGTAGCCTAACACAGTACAAAGATATATATCTTTCCTGTTTCACTATGCAGTAACTCTGGTTCAGCCTTGCCCTCTAGTGGCCAGCTTTTGGGATAAGATGTATCAGAGATACCAAGCAAACATCAGACAACGGGGCAATAAACCCACATAAATCAAAAGCTCCCAAGATAACATAAGTCCACAGCAGACAGAGGTTAAATAAACATCCATGTTTTACAATAACAAACATAGAACTATTTGTGAGGTAAAAGCTTTCAGACAATGGGGCTTATAAGCAGTTCTCAAGATTGTGTCACAATGAGCATTGCCTTTCTCTAAATGTATGACCAGCAATGCTGCTCTGTCATGGTCTGAATGCATTCTGTATATTTCAATATGGACTAAAAATATCAATTTTTATATTCACACTACACTCTCGCTATCTTCTTGCTTCCTTTTCCTTGTTTCAAAGAGGCAATGATCTCATTCCTTAGCTCTCTTACCACTCTCATTCCATATATCTAAAATACAATTAAAGATCACAGTCAACAATGACCAGTTATTCTAAGTACTAAGGTTGCATTCACAAGTAGCAATCAAGTTCCACTTTTTATGTTACAATTGTGGCAAAATAAGCATTTGATTTCCTCAAATCATACAAAAAGAAAATGGGGGCACCACGGTCAGTGGGACTCAAACCCTGGGCCTAAGCAGTACCAAGTATAAATAGAACGAAAGAAAAAGTAGGCCCAAAAAAACGGGAGTCCACCACAAAGGCAATATATATATAACCAACACAGCTTTATTACACAGATATGCAAAGGACAGAATACACATTAAAAACATTAAAAAAGGGAAAAACTGAACCCCATATAAACACAGGCCCAAAATAAGGCCAAAAGCCCACACCTACCCAAACAGAGTACAATACATATGCCTATAGGCTAGCACTAACCCAAATACCAGCGTGAATGAGAAAAGTCCCTACAAATGATAACAAAGGGACAAAAGAATGTCCTAGGGTAAAGGCACGTAACACAGCAGGTTAATATATCATGCTGACCATATGGGCAATACTAATGGCATAATGAGCACATAGATACGGCCGTGCCGGCAGTGGACTAAGCATACAGGACACAAAGTGTAAAGTCTGCATGTAGTCCGGTATCCACCAAACATGCACCGACCGCCCAAGATCAAGAGGCCCCGCGGAGGGAATAAAGAGAACAAATACTACCTCTCCAGAACAGGGCAACAAGGCATATGGACCCTAAGAGGGAAAAGGAGCGGGCACCAGGCACCCAACGGGTATCGCCACGCACTGGTGGCTTCGTCAGGGGTAATGCCTGCAGTACCTGTCCTTCACCTATATATCCAATAATCAGCGACTTACCGAGGAACAGCTGCAAAGCGGCTGAGTGCGTCGCATGGAGAGCGCATAATGGCGATTCTACAAGCCGGGCCCGGCATGTGTGCACTGCGCATGCGCCGGCGTCTAGGAGCGGAAGTGTACACTCCGCTCCTGATCACCATGGCAGCACGCGCACTGCGCTTGCATGCACTATCTAGGCATACACAAAAGAAAAGAACGTACTCAGTGATGAAAACAGCGGCGCCCAAAGGGGCATGATGACTACAGGGAAAACGTGCGTCCTAAAGACATAAATAGCTAGAAGAGCCCGGTACAATCCTTGACACCAGAGGGGTACACACTATATCTATAGTCTGGAGAATAAAGGAACCCCGATAAATAGAGCAATAGCCCTAAAACACATATGGCAGAAAATAAACAGTGATAGCAATAAGGGGCATGTACATACAAAGCGGACACTGGTCATGCCCAGCCCCATTAAGCAGACCTCGATACACGGTTTAATCAAACAAAAACACATATCGGACAAATAGTAGGAAACGATGGCAATGAGGGGCATGTATAAACAAAGCGGACACTGGTAATGCCCAGCCTACTTAAGTGAACCCCAGTAAATAAAATAATGAAACTAAAACACATATCAGGCAGATAAACAATAATGGCAATAAGGGGCATGTACACATAAGGTGGACACTGGTAAAACCAAGCCCAGTAGGTTGTAAAGAAGGGTAAATGCCCTAGGCCAACCTGTAAGCGCAAGGAAAAAATATATATATATACATAAGTATAAATATACAAATTAAACTAAATGGTGAACCAGAGCTCGTCAAAATCCGCTGAAGGGACAAATATCAAAACCAATGATGTTGTGTCCTATTGTTTGTAAAAGCCGGTAAATAACAGATCTTCGTTGATGCCATTGGGGATGACACAGTTCAAATCGAAGATCCACTTTGATTCCCGCTTCAAAAGTTCAGTAGTAGCATTTCCTCCCAGAATGTTCATATGTACTGCCTCAAGTCCTAGAATCTTCGTGCCAGCCCATTGTGCATCATGCTCGGCCAAAAAATGCGCAGCCACCGATGTAAGGGTTTTCCCCATTGCTTTATCCCTTTTTGCCGTGGTGATGGTGGAGAAGTGTTGCTGAATTCGTCGTCTTAGCTCCTGGGTGGCTTGGCCCACATAAACTTTTGGGCAAGGGCATACCAACGCATACACCAAATTCCGGGATCTGCAATTAAAATAGGCCTTGATAGGGGTCTGTAGAGGCAAAGAGGGCACCATAATTCTTTCAACACCACTGGTATACGGACAAATATTACAATTGCCACAGGGGAAAGTGCCCAACACTCTGCCACCTCTACGGAGTTTTGTGACAGGGCGCTGGAAATGACTATGACTCAAACAGTCCCTAAGGCTCCTGGCCCTCCTGGCTACTAAGTTAGGCCGCGGGGCAATATGGGGAAGCAACTTAGATTCACTTTGCAGAATACCCCAATATTTTGATAAAATGCCCCGTAAGTCCTGCCACTGGTTATTAAACGTAGTGACTATTCCTAGTGGTTTGTCATTAGCCTTAACTCTATTCTGCAGAAGGTCCCCTCTGTCAATATTGTTGGCCGCAGAGAAGGCACGGGAGATCACCCGTTTAGGGTATCCCCTTTCTCGGAAACGTGCAGTGAGATCGCGTGAATGCATGGTAAAATCCCGAAATTCACTGCAGTTCCTCCTAACCCTGTAGAATTGGCCCTTAGGGATACCTGTTTTGAGGTGTAGCGGATGGAAACTGTCAAAATGCAGCAGGCTATTGGTGGCCGTAGGTTTTCGATGCAGGGTCGTAAGAATCTTCCGCCCTCTCACCTGCAATTTCAAATCCAGAAACTCCATGTCCTTCTGGGAATACTGTGAGGTAAGGCGTATATTCCAGGGGTTATTGTTCAATAGGTCCACAAAATCCTTACATTGTTCCAGGGTGCCTGTCCAAATAAAAACAACATCATCAATATATCTAAGCCATTTGATGACATGCTTAGAGAAGTGTTCCAGACAGAACACCCATGTGACCTCCCACCAACCTAGAAACAGGTTGGCGTACGAGGGGGCACACCGAGCCCCCATAACAGTGCCCCTCACCTGCCTGTAAAATACACGATCAAAGATGAAATAATTCTGATTCAGGACAAATGATAATAGATCCAGGATAAACGAGTCATGTCCTCTGTCACCAGTAGAATTGGAGTCCAGGAAGAAGGATACAGCACGTAAGCCCAACTCGTGTCCAATGCAGGTGTAAAGAGATTCCACGTCAAGGGTGACAAGCCACGCCCCCGACGGGATCTCCAGATCTTGAAGTTGCACGATGAGAGATGTAGAGTCCTTGATATGAGACTTGAGAGCCACAACTAGAGGCTGGAGAAAAAAAATCGATGTAAGAACACGGCCGTTCAAGTAACCCCCCTATCCCTGAAACTATAGGCCTACCCGGGGGTGCCTGTAGGGACTTGTGCACCTTTGTGAGCATATAGAAGGTGGGGGTCCTGGGGTGTGGGCTAGTCAAAAAGTCTCGTTCACGCTTATTAATGATGTTACGTGTGTGAGCAGCCTCCAGTAGACGACTCAATTTGCCCTGGAAGACAGATGTAGGGTCAGAGGGCAACACTTGATAGCACTCCACATTCCCCAGTTGGTGCATGGCTTGTGTGTATAGATCAACCGGCCAAATCACCAAGTTACCCCCCTTATCCGCTTCCTGGATTACAAAATCCCTGTTGGAACCCAATCTAGCCAGGATAGCTGTCATGACCTGGTGGTCAGGACAATAATGAACCTGGTGGTTAAGAGCACACGGAATGACCTGATAGTTACTGATAATAAAGGATGAGCTCTGAGACGTGGGAACTCTGCTGACCGCAATCACTAGAAATAGCCGTGGATTGCTCCTAACGCTCCCTATGCAACTCGGCACAGCCTAAGGAACTAGCTAGCCCTGAAGATAGAAAAATAAAGCCTACCTTGCCTCAGAGAAATTCCCCAAAGGAAAAGGCAGCCCCCCACATATAATGACTGTGAGTAAAGATGAAAATACAAACACAGAGATTAAATAGATTTAGCAAAGTGAGGCCCGACTTACTGAACAGACCGAGGATAGGAAAGGTTGCTTTGTGGTCAGCACAAAAACCTACAAAAAGACCACGCAGAGGGCGTAAAAAGACCCTCTGCACCGACTCACGGTGCGGAGGCTCTCCCTCTGCGTCCCAGAGCTTCCAGCAAGCAAGACAACAATAAAAATAGCAAGCTGGACAGAAAAATAGCAAACCAAAGAAATACAAGCAGGAATTTAGCTTCTGCTGGGAAGACAGGTCACAAGAACGATCCAGGAGTGAACTAGACCAATACTGGAACATTGACAGGTGGCATAGAGCAAAGATCTAAGTGGAGTTAAATAGAGCAGCCAGCTAACGAATTAACCTCGTCACCTGTGGAAGGAAACTCAGAAACACCCACCAGAGGAAGTCCATGGACAGAACCAGCCGAAGTACCATTCATGACCACAGGAGGGAGCCCGACAACAGAATTCACAACAGATAGCCTGATCTTTATGGCTAATATTCCTCCCTCTATTGGGATCAAGCCTAAGACTGTGTACCTCTCTGCATACAGCGTTGAAGAAACTCTGTACTGCCGGACATAACGTCAACGGGGGAGTAGCTTGTGATGGAAGTCTTCCAGTAAATTTTCTTCTGGGCTGGCACTCGTCGCCCTCTTCCAGCAGGTCCAAGAGGTCCCTCAGGACCAATCTGTCAGCCAAAGGCAGCTCATCTAGAGTGGAAGGACGATGGTAAAGCAATTTAAATGTAAGCTGCCGGCAAAACAGATAAACATCTTTAATGAATGTGAATTTGTCAAGCCCACTTGTGGGGCAAAAAGAGAGGCCTTTCTCTAGTAGGGTAGTCTCACATTCTGACAGGACATATTCTGATAAGTTAATAATCTGTAACTTACCAATGGCCGGCAGTGGCTCTGAGGTTAACGCCTCCTGTTTTGCCGCGTCTCTCGTTGGTAACGGGGTGACCACACTTTGCGATTCCGAGTGCGCCTTTTCTGGGCAGTATCTCCTCCTGCGGCCCCTCCTATGCCTTCGGTGTCGCTCAGCTCAGAGGATAAAAAACCATCGCTGGAGGGGATATCGGATAAAGTGGCCGCATTGTTCTCAGTCTGGGTTGGCCCACTTCCAGGCCTCCTGTTGCCCTTATGTGTCCACTTAAAAGTCTGACCATTTTTAAAGTCCATTTGGTCCCTCCTGAATTTTTGTCTCTTCCTACCAGTGATTTCTTTTTCAAAAGCATCAAGGGTGGCCTTAAGCTGCCCCTGGAATGGTGCCACCAGCGAGTTATGATCAAAGCTATTTAGTTTACCCTCACATATCTGGAGTTTATCCTTCAATGACCTCAAGACCCCCTGATCATGGTCAATCAGCATATCCAAAATATTAAACGAACATTTGGACAAACCAGACTCCCACGTTTTCTTAAAACCATCATCCGCCTCCCAGGCTGGAAAAATTTGTACCCTAAGACCCCTAGGGACAATGCCAACTCGCCTATACTCCTCTAGGGTCTTAAGATTCCACCAGGTTTTAGCATACGTTTTATGCAAATTGGTAAGTTCCCTAGTCACTAGCTGAAAGCCATCAGACAGAGATCCACTATCCAACAAACCCCCACCATCATCACTAAACCGATTTTTGGCCTGGCTACTCCATGCAGCTTCTCTCGCTGCCAAATCCATATTAAATAAAGAGAAGAAATATAAGAATATATAAAGAGAGAAAATACTGAATATCAAAAGACCGTGTGCCTACACCCTGAAAATGCGGGTAACCAGCACCGCATATACAAACAATGTACCATACAAAAAGAAAATGGGGGCACCACGGTCAGTGGGACTCAAACCCTGGGCCTAAGCAGTACCAAGTATAAATAGAACGAAAGAAAAAGTAGGCCCAAAAAAATGGGAGTCCACCACAAAGGCAATATATATATAACCAACACAGCTTTATTACACAGATATGCAAAGGACAGAATACACATTAAAAACATTAAAAAAGGGAAAAACTGAACCCCATATAAACACAGGCCCAAAATAAGGCCAAAAGCCCACACCTACCCAAACAGAGTACAATACATATGCCTATAGGCTAGCACTAACCGAAATACCAGTGTGAATGAGAAAAGTCCCTACAAATGATAACAAAGGGACAAAAGAATGTCCTAGGGTAAAGGCACGTAACACAGCAGGTTAATATATCATGCTGGCCATATGGGCAATACTAATGGCATAATGAGCACATAGATACGGCCGTGCCGGCGGTGGACTAAGCATACAGGACACAAAGTGTAAAGTCTGCATGTAGTCCGGTATCCACCAAACATGCACCGACCGCCCAAGATCAAGAGGCACCGCGGAGGGAATAAAGAGAACAAATACTACCTCTCCAGAACAGGGCAACAAGGCATATGGACCCTAAGAGGGAAAAGGAGTGGGCACCAGGCACCCAACGCGTATCGCCACGCACTGGTGGCTTCATCAGGGGTAATGCCTGCAGTACCTGTCCTTCACCTATATATCCAATAATCAGCGACTTACCGGGGAACAGCTGCAAAGCGGCTGAGTGCGTCGCATGGAGAGCGCATAATGGCGATTCTACAAGCCGGGCCCGGCATGTGTGCACTGCGCATGCGCCGGCGTCTAGGAGCGGAAGTGTATACTCTATATATCTGTGTAATAAAGCTGTGTTGGTTATATATATATTGCCTTTGTGGTGGACTCCCGTTTTTTTGGGCCTACTTTTTCTTTCGTTCTATTTATACTTGATTTCCCCAAATCATGGCAATAATGATAAGATTTTATCGTGATCATGGCAAAAAGTACATTGTGGCTGCATTGTGTGAACATAACCTTAATGTATTTTATCTCCTGCACACCTTAACTAATGACCCTCTTGATTACATCAGTTAGGTGTAGAGATGAGTGAATCAGCCAAAATTCAAATTCACCTGTTTGCGTGGATTTTCCAAGGAAACTTTATTTGCAGAGAAGTTGCACTCCGTGAATTAAATATCCCTAATTATGCTCTTTGGTCTCTCCAGAGAACAAAGCATAACAAATGTAAGATGTATAAAGGAAAACAAATACTTTACTGACCTTTGCGCTTACCTCTCTGGCCCTTCCGCTCCTCATCATTCCTTTTGCTTCTCATTGTCCCCTTTGCATCTTCCTATCACTGCCGGGAGACCTGAATCCTTCTCTCATGCTATGCTGGAACTTCTACCTCTGATGACGCTCGGGATGGTTCTGGCTCATGTGTGCCTTGTTCTTGTGTGCACATGTGCAGAACCGTGCATGCGTACAGCGCTTGCAACAGTAGTAAGAGGATGTGATGAAGAATGGGTGGCGGTGAAGAACAGAGTGGTTGGACAGGCATGCGGTGATGTGAGTACAAATATATATTTTTTTCATGTTTTAATGGCTCTCTACGGTTCAACAAAATGGTGGAAGAAAATTACAAAAAATCCACATTTTGCCGAATGTAGATTTTTGTAATATTCAAGTAGAATTCAGTTCCACCTCTTACCGGCTGTGCTTAAGACAACCCCTGAACTGCAAGTGTATACGGTTCTTAAGGCTTGTATTCATGGAACTAATAATCTTGAGACTGTAAGGCCATGTTCACACGTTGTGTCGGGTCCCTGCGGTTTCTCCCGCAGCGGATTTGATAAATCTGCAGGGCAAACCCGCTGCGGTTATCCCTGCAGATTTATCACGTTTTGTCCTGCGGGTTCCGCTGTGGGATTTTACTCCTACTATTGATGCTGCATATGCAGCATCAATAGTAATGTTAAAAATAAAAAAATAATGATATACTCACCCTCTGATGTCCCGATCTCCTCGGCGCTGCATGCGGCGGTCCGGTTCCAAAGATGCTGTGCGAGAAGGACCATCGTGATGTCACGGTCATGTGACCGCGACATCACCGCAGGCCCTGCTCGCACAGCAACCCAGACCGGACGGCCGCGTGCAGCGCTGAGAGGTGAGTATAACATTATTTGTTATTTTAATTCTTTTTTTAACCACAAATATGGTTCCCGGGGCCTGGAGGAGAGTTTCCTCTCCTCCACCCCGGGTATAACCCGCACATTATCCGCTTACTTCCCCGCATGGTGTGCACAGCCCCATGCGGGAAGTAAGCGAATCAATGCATTCCTATGGGTGCAGAATCGCTGCGATTCTGCACAAAGAAGTGACATACTGCGGGTTATAAACCGCTGCGTTTCTGCGCGGTTTTTCCCGCAGCATGTGCACAGCGGTTTGCGGTTTCCATAGGGTTTACAGGTTACTGTAAACGCAATGGAAACTGCTGCGGTTCCGCGGTAAAAACCGTAACGTGTGCACATAGCCTAATTGTCATCAACAGTAACATTTTGTGATGGCTTTCGAGAAACCGAATTCTTTATACTGGTTGCTTTGATCTATGTCAATTGTTCTTGCTTGATTGGCATATTGTACACGTTACTAATAAACCTAATTTGCAATGGGAGTTGAATCATTTTGATTTTAACTATGTGGAAAACAAGCATACATGGGTGTACCTCTTCAATAATGGTAAAAAATGTTCAAGAGCACATTAGTAATAATGATCAGCTGACATACACAGTTGTGTAATGGTAAGGGCATACATGCGATATCAGATAGCGGTGTTGCTGAGGCAGCCATATGACTCCCTAATATTCTCCTACACAATTGCCATGTAGCAGATGCTTTGAACAACATCAGCACTGTTACAACCCACCCAGCTAGCTGTAGTCATTCCTCGCTGTCATAGTTCTTTAAATGAGACAAGAAACACAAAAAATGAAAGACTCACTGTCAGTGCGATCCGAGTAAACATCCGAGGTTCAAGGAAAAAATCACTGCATGTCCTAGTTTGAGCTGATATTGGGATCGCACTTCACCACGCAAGTCAATAAATCCATGGAAACAATCGGACTGCACTCGGATGACATATAAGTGCAGTCCAATTTCGACGGACTGACAGAATGGAGAAGGAAGATAGAGAATTATTTTTCTCCATCTTCTCCTCATCTGAGAAAATCAGATCACACTATAGCTTGATCAGAGTGTGATTTGCATAATCGACCCAATTCTCTCGGGTGAGAGAATATATATGCTGGTGTACACCTAACCCAAGAGAGGCCAGCAGGGTGTGGATTGTACACAGCAGATCAGAATGTGGTGAGTTGAGAAAGCATCTATGTTCTCAGTGAGGGCAGAGAAAACATTAAATTGGGAGAAAAGCACATGAGGGAGAGTGCAGTACGTAAAATAAGGTGCTGATACATGAAAGATATTGAAGGACACATAAACCACGCATCTAGTATTCATTAGTGGGAGGGACAATGCCACAAGAGAAAAATCTGAATTAGATGCTAGCCACAAACTGCAAATCTAGAAATCTGAAAATAAATAAATAAAGGAATAAAGACTACATAAAAGCAACAGCTAAAATACACTGCTCAAAAAAAAATAAAGGGAACACTTAAACAACAGAATATAACTCCAAGTAAATCAAACTTCTGTGAAATCAAACTGTCCACTTAGGAAGCAACACTGATTGACAATCAATTTCACATGCTGTTGTGCAAATGGAATAGACAACAGATGTAAATTATTGCCAATTATCAAGACACACTCAATAAAAGAGTGGTTCTGCTGGTGGGGACCACAGACCACATCTCAGTACCAATGCATTCTGGCTGATGTTTTGGTCACTTTTGAATGTTGGTTGTGCTTTCACACTCATGGTAGCATGAGACGGGCTCTACTACCCACACAAGTGGCTCAGATAGTGCAGCTCATCCAGGATGGCACATCAATGCGTGCTGTGGATGGAAGGTTTGCTGTGTCTGTCAGCGTAGTGTCCAGAGGCTGGAAGCGATACCAGGACATGGGCCAGTACACCAGGAGACGTGGAGGTGGCCGTAGGAGGGCAATAACTCAGTAGCAGGACAGCTGCCTCAGCCTTTGTGCAAGGAGAAACAGGAGGAGCACTGCCAGAGCCCTGCAAAATGACCTCCAGCAGGCCACAAATGTGCATGTGTCTGCACAAACGGTTAGAAACCAACTCCATGAGGATGGTCTGAGTGGCTGACGTCCACAGATGGGGGTTGTGCTCACAGCCCAACACTATGCAGGACGATTGGAGTTTGCCACAGAACATCAGGATTGGCAAATTCGCCACTGGCGCCCTGTGCTCTTCACAAATGAAAGCAGGTTCACACTGAGGCCATGTGACAGAGTCTGGAGACACCATGGAGAGCGATCTGCTGCCTGCAACATCCTTCAGCATGACCGGTTTGGCAGTGGTCAGTAATGGTGTGGGGTGATATTTCTTTGGAGGGCCACACAGCCCTCCATGTGCTCGCCAGAGGTATCCTGACTGCCATTAGGTACCGAGATGAGATCCTCAGACCCCTTGTGAGACCATACACTGGTGCGTTTGATCCTGGGTTCCTCCTAATGCAGGACAATGCCAGACCTCATGTGGCTGGAGTGTGTCAGCAGTTCCTGCAGGATGAAGGCATTGAAGTTATGGACTGGCCCGCCCATTCCCCAGACCTGAATCCAATTGAACACATCTGGGACATCATGTCTCGCACCATCCACCAACGTCACGTTGCACCACAGACTGTCCAGGAGTTGGCGGATGCTTTAGTCCTGGTCTGGAAGGAGATCCCTCAGGAGACCATCCGCCACCTCATCAGATGCATGCCCAGGTGTTGTAGGGAGGTCATACAGGCACGTGGAGGCCACACACACTACTGAGCATCATTTTCTTTTCTTGAGGGGTTTCCACTGATGATGAATCCGCCTGTAACTTCATTTTCCTCTTTGATTTTGAGCATCATTCAAACCCCAGACCTCCATGGGATATTAGTTGTAATTTACGTTGATCATTTTTAGGTTTTATTTTTCTCAACACATTCCACTATGTAATTAATAAAGATTTACAACTGGAATATTTCATATCTAGGATGTGGGATTTTAGTGTTCCATTTATTTTTTTGAGCAGTGTATATACAAAATAATTTTTACCATGTCAAAGGAGTCCACAGCTTTTATGTTAGGAAAATCATCGTTATTTCTTCCATTTTAAAATAGGCTGCAGTAATTGAGCATAAAACATATTTAGAGAATCTTTTTGGGGGAAAATCAGCATTACTTTCTGTTTCCCTGATTTGAGGATATATTCAATCCATTTTAAATGACAGTGTAAATATTAAGTGGCAATTTTTCTTCATGCTATTCTGCTCCAGTAAAATGCTTGTCAAGATCATAAATCTTAAAAGCTATTTAAAAATAAAAATGCAGTTTGAGCACCAAATCAATAACTGCACATATAAAAAACAATGCCATCTATTATTCATATCTGATTAAACAGGGTATTTTGATTTGCAAATTTGTCCTATTATTTTTGGACAATGCAATAATGTCCATTAAATAGGTTAAGGTTGCGTACCATGAAGTGCGATCTGACAGATAACATGTTTAGTATTAAATATGCAATGATTTAACAAGCTTTTATATCATACTCAATACTTCTAGTCCACGACACGTAGACTTCTCTATACTTCCCGGAGAATGAAAAGTAGATGACTCCTGAGGTCCATTTTTACTAATGCATTCCTTCACCACTGACATCAAGCAATTGACCAAACACAATCCCAAATAATGATCTGATGATCATCACTGGGCATTTGGTTGAACATTGTTGGAAAATATCCATATTGTGCCCTTGAGTTTTAACCTAATATTATGGAATTATCCCACCTCTTTACTCCTAGAGCAGCCAAGTCTCGATGTGACGAGTCTCATGTTTCCAATCTCCAGTCGTACATTTTTATTGTCCTGAAAATCTGTTTGCTTATCTCTATTATCTCCTCCTAAAAATGATAATTTCCTGAACAAGCAGTGGAGCTGAATATGCTTTGGAAGAGCCCGACAGTGTTTGATAGAAGACAACAGAGAAGGATGTTCTAGCTGTGTAAGCCGGATATGATGCAGGCATGTACTGTGATCACTAGAGTTGAGCGACCTTGACCTTTTTAGAGTCGAGCCGGGTTTTGCGAAACCCGACTATGTCCAAAGTCGGGTCGAGTGAAATCGGCCGATTATGACGTAAAGTCGGGATCGACCGAAACACGAAACCCAATGCAAGTCAATGGGGCAGCATAGTCGGCAGTGAGTGGGGGCCAGGAAAACACCTAGAGTGGCCATTTTAATGTCAAAACCATCCATTCTTCTTAATGAAGCTTGTCAAGCGTAATTTACCTTATAATAATTGGAAGGCATTTGAAATTGGGGGTCATTTGGCTAAAGTTGTGGGGGGTAGGGCTGGTTCAAGTAATTAGTGGGCCCAGGAAATCTGGACCACGTCACGGCAGTGGAGCAGGGAGAGGTAAGTATTTCAACTTTGCAAGTGCTGTGAACCTGAGCAAGCAGGGGGGGCCCACTCGTTGGCATTGGCACTGGCACAGGGCCCCTCAAAGTACAGCGGTGTGTTTGCACGGCGGGGGCGCCTCCCACCGGCAGCAACACTTTTGCGTACTATGAGAGGCCCTGTGCCAGTGACGTCGCCAACTAGTATTCCTCCCCCCACCTGATGAAGGAACCTGCACTTTCATCTGCACCTTCCTCTTTGTCCCCGTGTAAGGTGGTATGGTATGCGGGAAGAGCAACCTGACTTTCAGCAGGGTCACAATGTTGTTGTGTAGCGTGCACGGGGAATGTTGCGTTATGGGTCAATGTACCAGCAGACTCATCTATCACTGGCTGGGCAATGGGCACGATGAAGTGGAAACACAGATATAGGCCCAAAGAAGAAAGTGGGCTAAATGCAGTTCAAAATTGGTAACACAGGAATAACCAGGGGGCATTGCAGTGGAGGACAACTGGAATGAGAGGCTGACACAGAGAGTAGGGCCAAATCAGTAAGTAGTCGAAATGCAGTTCAAAATTGGCAACCGTAGTAAACAGGCGGCACAGCTTTGTTCAGTGGAGGAGAACAGCAAGGAGTGGCAGACACCGATAGTAGGCCCCAAACCAACTAGTACGCCAAATGCAGTTGTTCCATTTAACCACAATTTAATGAGAGCCTGAAGATAGAAGCTCAGGAAAGGCAACCTGGGGAACACCTTGGAGTGTAACACACCATCTCTCTCCACCCCATACCCATTTTGTATGGCCTAATGCAGTGTACTTTTCTACAACTACTAAACGAGAGTCGGAAGACCAAAGCAATGGCAAGGAAACCTGGGGAACACCTTAGAGTGTAACACACCCTCTCTCTACACCCCATACCCAATTTGAAGGCCTAATGCAGTGTAGTTTCCAAGAACTACTAAACGAGAGCCGGAAGATCGAAGCTCAGGAAAGGCAACCTGGGGAACACCTTGGAGTGTAACACACCCTCTCGCTACACCCCATACCCAATTTGAAGGCCTAATGCAGCGTAGTTTCCAACAACTACTAAACGAGAGCCGGAAGATCGAAGCTCAGGAAAGGCAACCTGGGGAACACCTTGGAGTGTAACACACCCTCTCGCTACACCCCATACCCAATTTGAAGGCCTAATGCAGCGTAGTTTCCAACAACTACTAAACGAGAGCCGGAAGATCAAAGCTCAGGAAAGGCAACCTGGGGAACACCTTGGAGTGTAACAAACCCTCTCTCTACACCCCATACCCAATTTGTAGGCCTAATGCAGCGTAGTTTCCGACAACTACTAAACGAGAGCCGGAAGATCGAAGCTCAGGAAAGGCAACCTGGGGAACACCTTGGAGTGTAACACAACGTCTCTCTACACGACGGAAGGGCTGATTCTTAGGAAGGAAGGCTGTTGGAAATAAGCATTGCGCGTCCGAGGGTGATTATATTCTTATTAGGTATATACTCACCCTCGGACGCGCCCTGCTTCTTTATTTGGAATGAATGTTTATTTGCAATGTGGTGTTGACTTTCTCTATTATTTTGGTAATTAATGATTTTATTATTTTCATTATTTTGCATCTTCTCGGCAATAATATAAAGAAGACGCGACAGGACAACACTCGGTGGATGCCATATGTGTGTTTTCAATTTAAAAAAACTTTCAGTTAACTACTTGCAGGAGAAAGTAATTGTAGCTGGTGGCCATTTTTAGTACTGTACCAGATTAGAGTTGTGTGTTTGTTTTTAATGTTAAAATGTCTGCATTTGATATCTCACCAGTATTTTCTTTTTTATAAGCAAAATACTTATTTTTATATTTTCTGATGTTGGTTCCAGGGGTACACGGCCAGCAGTGCCCTGGTCAGTGTAGTAGTAGTTGAAAGAATGGACCGCAGACAGGCATCGAAGGCCTAAAATAATAACACATGGCTGTAGGCAATTTTAAATTGGTTCCAGGGGTACACGGACAGCAGTGGTGTGGTCAGTGGAGGCCTAGTGGAAGGAGTGACCGCAGACAGGCATCGAAGGCCTAAAATAATAACACATGGCTGTAGGCAATTTTAAATTGGTTCCAGGGGTACACGGGCAGCAGTGACCTGGTCAGTGTAGTAGTAGTTGAAAGAATGGACCGCAGACAGGCATCGAAGGCCTAAAATAAAAAAATTGGGCTGGCTGTAGGCAATTTTAAATTGGTTCCAGGGGTACACGGGCAGCAGTGGTGTGGTCAGTGGAGGCCTAGTGGAAGGAGTGACCGCAGACAGGCATCGAAGGCCTAAAATAATAACACATGGCTGTAGGCAATTTTAAATTGGTTCCAGGGGTACACGGGCAGCAGTGACCTGGTCAGTGTAGTAGTAGTTGAAAAAATGGACCGCAGACAGGCATCGAATGCCTAAAATAATAACACATGGCTGTAGGCAATTTTAAATTGGTTACAGGGGTACACGGACAGCAGTGACCTGGTCAGTGTAGTAGTAGTTGAAAGAATGGACCGCAGACAGGCATCGAAGGCCTAAAATAAAAAAATTGGGCTGGCTGTAGGCAATTTTAAATTGGTTCCAGGGGTACACGGGCAGCAGTGGTGTGGTCAGTGGAGGCCTAGTGGAAGGAGTGACCGCAGACAGGCATCGAAGGCCTAAAATAATAACACATGGCTGTAGGCAATTTTAAATTGGTTCCAGGGGTACACGGACAGCAGTGACCTGGTCAGTGTAGTAGTAGTTGAAAGAATGGACCGCAGACAGGCATCGAAGGCCTAAAATAAAAAAATTGGGCTGGCTGTAGGCAATTTTAAATTGGTTCCAGGGGTACACGGGCAGCAGTGGTGTGGTCAGTGGAGGCCTAGTGGAAGGAGTGACCGCAGACAGGCATCGAAGGCCTAAAATAATAACACATGGCTGTAGGCAATTTTAAATTGGTTCCAGGGGTACACGGACAGCAGTGACCTGGTCAGTGTAGTAGTAGTTGAAAGAATGGACCGCAGACAGGCATCGAAGGCCTAAAATAAAAAAATTGGGCTGGCTGTAGGCAATTTTAAATTGGTTCCAGGGGTACACGGGCAGCAGTGGTGTGGTCAGTGGAGGCCTAGTGGAAGGAGTGACCGCAGACAGGCATCGAAGGCCTAAAATAATAACACATGGCTGTAGGCAATTTTAAATTGGTTCCAGGGGTACACGGACAGCAGTGACCTGGTCAGTGTAGTAGTAGTTGAAAGAATGGACCGCAGACAGGCATCGAAGGCCTAAAATAAAAAAATTGGGCTGGCTGTAGGCAATTTTAAATTGGTTCCAGGGGTACACGGGCAGCAGTGGTCTGGTCAGTGGAAGTCTAGTGGAAGGAGTGACCGCAGACAGGCTTCCAAGGCCTAACATAACAAACTTGGGCTGGCTGTAGGCACTTTTAAATTGGTTCCAGGGGTACACGGGCAGCAGTGGTCTGGTCAGTGGAAGTCTAGTGGAAGGAGTGACCGCAGACAGGCTTCCAAGGCCTAACATAACAAACTTGGGCTGGCTGTAGGCACTTTTAAATTGGTTCCAGGGGTACACGGGCAGCAGTGGTCTGGTCAGTGGAAGTCTAGTGGAAGGAGTGACCGCAGACAGGCTTCCAAGGCCTAACATAACAAACTTGGGCTGGCTGTAGGCACTTTTAAATTGGTTCCAGGGGTACACGGGCAGCAGTGGTCTGGTCAGTGGAAGTCTAGTGGAAGGAGTGACCGCAGACAGGCTTCCAAGGCCTAACATAACAAACTTGGGCTGGCTGTAGGCACTTTTAAATTGGTTCCAGGGGTACACGGGCAGCAGTGGTCTGGTCAGTGGAAGTCTAGTGGAAGGAGTGACCGCAGACAGGCTTCCAAGGCCTAACATAACAAACTTGGGCTGGCTGTAGGCACTTTTAAATTGGTTCCAGGGGTACACGGGCAGCAGTTGTCTGGTCAGTGGAAGTCTAGTGGAAGGAGTGACCGCAGACAGGCTTCGAAGGCCTAACATAACAAAATTGGGCTGGCTGTAGGCACTTTAAATTGGTTCCAGGGGTACATGGGCAGCAGTGTATGGTCAGTGGAAGTCTAGTGGAAGGAGTGACGGCAGACAGTCTTCGAAGGCCTAACATAACAAAATTGGGCTGACTGTAGGCACTTTTAAATTGGTTCCAGGGTAACACGGCCAGCAGTGGCCTGGTCAGTGTAGTAGTTGTAGAAAGAAGGGACCGCAGACAGGCTTCGAAGGCCTAACATAACAAAAATGTCAAAACAATGGTATTGTCAGTGCCAGGCATTGAAGGATGTCAGCGGCTAGACTACACATTGGTGAAGCTGTGAGAGATAATTTTGCTAGTGGTAGAGCACTGTTTGAGCTGGGGGGGGGAACTGTCTTGTGGCCGGCGGTACAGGCACAGGGCCCCTCATATTACAACGGTGTGTCTGACGTTGGGTGCGCACCACCACCGCCAGAGACACTTTATTGTACTATGAGGGACCCAGTGGCAGTGCCGTCGACCAAAAGCGGCCACACCCACCTCTTCAGACAAACAGCACTCTCAAGGGTCCAAGCGCAAAGTGGCGATAGCACGGCCCCGTGTGGGGAGTTTGGCCATTTCGTGAGGTGGAAACATGTCGTATGCTGGACAATCAGGTGAAGAAAATTACGAGATTGGAAAAGTCATTCAGAATAGTCCACAGGCAAGACCTTTTCATAGGAAAGCTAGGTGTCAGCCGGGCAGGGTGGGGCAAAAGATTTTGAAATCCAGTTGTGGTTCATTTTAATGAAGGTTAGATCATCTACATTTTGGGTAGCCAGACGAGTCCTTTTTTCTGTTAGTATTGAACCTGCAGCACTGAATACTCTTTCTGATAGGACACTAGCTGCCGGGCAAGCAAGCTCCTGCAATGCATATTCTGCCAATTCTGGCCAGGTGTCTAATTTGGATGCCCAGTAATCAAATGGGAATGACGGTTGAGGGAGAACGTCGATAAGGGATGAAAAATAGTTTGTAACCATACTGGACAAATGTTGTCTCCTGTCACTTTGAATTGATGCTGCAGTACCTGTCCTGTCTGCGGTCATAGAAAAATCACTCCACAACCTGGTCAGAAAACCCCTCTGTCCAACGCCACTTCTGATTTCTGCCCCTCTAACACCTCTGGTCTGCTGGCCCCTGGAGCTCGTGTGAGAACGATCACGGGCGCTGTGTGCAGGGAATGCCAGAAGCAAACGGTCAACAAGAGTTGATTGTTTTGTTGCTAATATTAGTTCCAAGTTCTCATGTGGCATAATATTTTGCAATTTGCCTTTATAGCGAGGATCAAGGAGGCAGGCCAACCAGTAATCGTCATCGTTCATCATTTTTGTAATGCGTGTGTCCCTTTTGAGGATACGCAAGGCATAATCCGCCATGTGGGCCAAAGTTCCCGTTGTCAAATCTGCGGTTGTGCTTGGTTGAGGGGCAGTTGCAGGCAAATCTACGTCACTTGTGTCCCTCAAAAAACCAGAACCCGGCCTTGCCACGCCACCAATTTCCCGTGCCCCCGGGAAAGCTTCCTCATTAAAAATATACTCATCCCCATCATCCTCCTCATCCTCCACCTCCTCTTCGCCCGGTACCTCGTCATGTACACTGCCCTGACCAGACAATCGCTGACTGTCATCAAGGCTTTCCTCTTCCTCTGGTGCAGACGCCTGATCCTTTATGTGCGTCAAACTTTGCATCAGCAGACGCATTAGGGGGATGCTCATGCTTATTATGGCGTTGTCTGCACTAACCAGCCGTGTGCATTCCTCAAAACACTGAAGGACTTGACACATGTCTTGAATCTTCGACCACTGCACACCTGACAACTCCATGTCTGCCATCCTACTGCCTGCCCGTGTATGTGTATCCTCCCACAAAAACATAACAGCCCGCCTCTGTTCGCACAGTCTCTGAAGCATGTGCAGTGTTGAGTTCCACCTTGTTGCAACGTCTATGATTAGGCGATGCTGGGGAAGGTTCAAAGAACGCTGATAGGTCTGCATACGGCTGGAGTGTACAGGCGAACGGCGGATATGTGCGCAAAGTCCACGCACTTTGAGGAGCAGGTCGGATAACCCCGGATAACTTTTCAGGAAGCACTGCACCACCAGGTTTAAGGTGTGAGCCAGGCAAGGAATGTGTTTCAGTTGGGAAAGGGAGATGGCAGCCATGAAATTCCTTCCGTTATCACTCACTACCTTGCCTGCCTCAAGATCTACAGTGCCCAGCCACGACTGCGTTTCTTGCTGCAAGAACTCGGACAGAACTTCCGCGGTGTGTCTATTGTCGCCCAAACACTTCATAGCCAATACAGCCTGCTGACGTATGCCAGTAGCTGCCCCATAATGGGAGACCTGGTGTGCAACAGTGGCAGGTGCGGATGGAGTGTTTGTGCGACTGCGGTCTGTGGACGAGCTCTTGCTTCTGCAGGAGGACGAGGAGGAGGAGGAGGAGGGGGTGCGAACGGCTACAGACAACTGTTTACTAGACCGTGGGCTAGGCAGAACTGTCCCAAACTTGCTGTCCCCTGTGGACCCTGAATCCACCACATTTACCCAGTGTGCCGTGATGGACACGTAACGTCCCTGGCCATGCCTACTGGTCCATGCATCTGTTGTCAGGTGCACCTTTGTGCTCACAGATTGCCTGAGTGCATGGACGATGCGCTCTTTAACATGCTGGTGGAGGGCTGGGATGGCTTTTCTGGAAAAAAAGTGTCGACTGGGTAGCTCGTAGCGTGGTACAGCGTAGTCCATCAGGTCTTTGAAAGCTTCGCTTTCAACTAACCGGTAGGGCATCATCTCTAACGAGATTAGTCTAGCTATGTGGGCGTTCAAACCCTGTGTACGCGGATGCGAGGCTAAGTATTTCCTTTTTCTAACCATAGTCTCATGTAGGGTGAGCTGGACTGGAGAGCTGGAGATCGTGGAACTAGCGGGGGTGCCGGTGGACATGGCAGACTGAGAGACGGTGGGAGATGGTATTGTTGCCGCCGGTGCCCTAGATGCAGTGTTTCCTACTACGAAACTGGTGATTCCCTGACC
This sequence comes from Ranitomeya imitator, assembly GCF_032444005.1. NCBI lineage: Eukaryota > Metazoa > Chordata > Amphibia > Anura > Dendrobatidae > Ranitomeya > Ranitomeya imitator. The sequence continues at coordinate 467,304,372 of NC_091287.1, read as the reverse complement.
CTGACTGCTTTGGCCTGGCAAAGATACCTGCACAGATACAGCAGGTGGTGCGCTAAATGGTGGTCCTACACTGCCGGAAGGGATGTTGCGTTGATGACTAGCTTCATTGGCCGAGGGTGCAACAACCTTAAGGGACGTTTGGTAGTTAGTCCAAGCTTTCAAATGCATGGTGGTTAAATGTCTATGCATGCAACTAGTATTGAGACTTTTCAGATTCTGACCTCTGCTTAAGGAAGTAGAACATTTTTGACAGATGACTTTGCGCTGATCAATTGGATGTTGTTTAAAAAAATGCCAGACTGCACTCTTTCTAGCATCGGATACCTTTTCAGGCATTGCAGACTGAGCTTTAACCGGATGGCCACGCTGTCCTCCACCAGGTTTTGGCTTTGCCACGCGTTTTGGGCAAGATACGGGCCCGGCAGATGGAACCTGTGGCGATGTTGATGCCTGCTGCGGCCCCTCCTCCTCCTCTGCTTCAGAACTGCTGCCGCCTGCACCCTGTTCCCCCAATGGCTGCCAATCGGGGTCAAGAACTGGGTCATCTAATAACTCTTCTTGTACCTCCTGCGCAACTTCGTCTGTGTCACCGTGTCGTTCGGTGGTATAGCGTTCGTGATGGGGCAACATAGTCTCATCAGGGTCTGATTCTTGATCAGCACCCTGCGAGGGCAATGTTGTGGTCTGAGTCAAAGGACCAGCATAGTAGTCTGGCTGTGGCTGTGCGTCAGTGCACTCCATGTCAGATTCAATTTGTAATGGGCATGGACTGTTAACTGCTTCACTTTCTAAGCCAGGGACGGTATGTGTAAAGAGCTCCATGGAGTAACCCGTTGTGTCGCCTGCTGCATTCTTCTCTGTTGTTGTTTTTGCTGAAGAGGACAAGGAAGTGACTTGTCCCTGACCGTGAACATCCACTAACGACGCGCTGCTTTTACTTTTACCAGTTTCACGAGATGAGGCAAAAGAGCTAGAGGCTGAGTCAGCAAGATAAGCCAAAACTTGCTCTTGCTGCTCCGGCTTTAAAAGCGGTTTTCCTAATCCCAGAAAAGGGAGCGTTCGAGGCCTTGTGTAGCCGGACGACGAACCTGGCTCCACAGCTCCAGACTTAGGTGCAATATTTTTTCCCCCACGACCACCTGATGCTCCACCACTACCACTACCCTCATTACCAGCTGACAATGAACGCCCCCGGCCACGACCTCTTCCACTAGACTTCCTCATTGTTTTAAAAACGTAACCAAACTAACGTTATTTGTTGCAGTCACACAACTTACACGGTGAGCTATAACTTCAGTATGATTTAGCTACCCCTTTACAGGTTGGTGAGACCACAGCGAAAATCAGGCCCAATGTTACACACTCTTTTTTTGGTGGCTGCAAATTAGAGAGATGCCCCACACGCAGGACTGTCACTGAAGCACAAATGTTAATATTAATGTCACACTATTATTTTTTTTTTATTTTTATTTTTTTCAGGAACACTTTAGAAACCCCCCCAAAAAAAAAAAATAGATTTTTGCAGGGAGAATTTAGAAAACAAATGTAACAAACTATATGCTTTCTATGGGCCACTGAGTGAGAGATGACGCACACAGGAATCAGGAGTGGCACACAAGCCCAGAGGCCAATATTTTTCTACCAATGATTGATGGAGTTATTTTCTCTGGTAGATTTTGGAACCCAAATCAAGGAAAAAAAATGTAGGCTTTCTATGGACCACAATTGGAGAGAGAGAGAGAGAGAGATGGCACACCCAGGAGTCAAGACTGGCACACAAGCAGAAAGGCCAATATTAATCTCCCACTGTTTTTTTTGGTTGTTTTTTTTTTTTTTTTTTTCAGGGAGACTTTAGAAAAAAAAATAATAAAAAAAATATGATTTTATCAGGAAGAATTTAGAAACCAAATAAAATAAAATGATTTTTTCAGGGAGAATTTATAAAACAAATAAAACCAAAAATAGGCGTTCTATGGCCCACTGACTGAGAGATGACGCACCCAGGAGTCAAGACTGGCACACAAGCAGAAAGGCCAATATTAATCTCCCACTGTTTTTTTTGGTTGTTTTTTTTTTTTTTTTTTCAGGGAGACTTTAGAAAAAAAAATAATAAAAAAAATATGATTTTATCAGGAAGAATTTAGAAACCAAATAAAATAAAATGATTTTTTCAGGGAGAATTTATAAAACAAATAAAACCAAAAATAGGCGTTCTATGGCCCACTGACTGAGAGATGACGCACCCAGGAGTCAAGACTGGCACACAAGCAGAAAGGCCAATATTAATCTCCCACTGTTTTTTTTTTTTTTTTTCAGGGAGACTTTAGAAAAAAAAATAATAAAAAAAATATGATTTTATCAGGAAGAATTTAGAAACCAAATAAAATAAAATAATTTTTTCAGGGAGAATTTAGAAAACAAATAAAACCAAAAATAGGCGTTCTATGGCCCACTGACTGAGAGATGACGCACACAGGAGTCAGGAGTGGCACACAAACCCAGAGGCCAATATTTTTCTACCAATGATTGATGTAGTTATTTTCTCTGGTAGATTTTAGAACCCAAATCAAGGAAAAAAAATATAGGCTTTCTATGGACCACAATTGGAGAGAGAGAGAGAGAGAGAGAGAGAGAGAGAGAGAGATGGCACACCCAGGAGTCAAGACTGGCACACAAGCAGAAAGGCCAATATTAATCTCCCACTGTTTTTTTGGTTGTTTTTTTTTTTTTTTTTTCAGGGAGACTTTAGAAAAAAAAATAATAAAAAAAATATGATTTTATCAGGAAGAATTTAGAAACCAAATAAAATAAAATGATTTTTTCAGGGAGAATTTAGAAAACAAATAAAACCAAAAATATGCGTTCTATGGCCCACTGACTGAGAGAGAGAGAGAGATGGAACGCTTAGTACTGGCACACAAGCCCAAAGGGCAATATTAATCTCCCTTTTTTTTTCCAGGGAGAATTTCTGAAACCCAAAAAAAAAATAAAATAGGCTTTCTATGGCCCACTATTTGTGAGAGAGATGGGACGCTCAGGACTGGCACAGATGGCACGCTCAGGACTGGCACAGAAGCCCAGAGGCCAATATTAATCTCCCTTTTTTTCTGGGAGAATTTATAAAACCAAAAAAATATTTAAATAGGCTTTCTATGGCCCACTATTTGTGAGAGAGATGGCACGCTCAGGACTGGCACAGATGGCACGCTCACAACTGGCACACAAGCCCAGAGGCCAATATTAATCTCCCTTTTTTCAGGGAGAATTTCTAAAACCCAAAAAAAAAATAAAATAGGCTTTCTATGGCCCACTATTTGTGAGAGAGATGGGACGCTCAGGACTGGCACAGATGGCACGCTCAGGACTGGCACAGAAGCCCAGAGGCCAATATTAATCTCCCTTTTTTTCTGGGAGAATTTATAAAACCAAAAAAATATTTAAATAGGCTTTCTATGGCCCACTATTTGTGAGAGAGATGGCACGCTCAGGACTGGCACAGATGGCACGCTCACAACTGGCACACAAGCCCAGAGGCCAATATTAATCTCCCTTTTTTCAGGGAGAATTTCTAAAACCCAAAAAAAAAATAAAATAGGCTTTCTATGGCCCACTATTTGTGAGAGAGATGGGACGCTCAGGACTGGCACAGATGGCACGCTCAGGACTGGCACAGAAGCCCAGAGGCCAATATTAATCTCCCTTTTTTTCTGGGAGAATTTATAAAACCAAAAAAATATTTAAATAGGCTTTCTATGGCCCACTATTTGTGAGAGAGATGGCACGCTCAGGACTGGCACAGATGGCACGCTCACAACTGGCACACAAGCCCAGAGGCCAATATTAATCTCCCTTTTTTCAGGGAAAATTTATAAAACAAAAAAAAAAATTAAATAGGCTTTCTATGGCCCACTATTTCTGAGAGAGATGGCACGCTCAGGGCTGGCACAGATGGCACGCTCAGGACTGGCACACAAGCCCAGAGGCCAATATTAATCTCCCTTTTTTTCAGGGAGAATTTATAAAACCAAAAAAAAAAATAAATAGGCTTTCTATGGCCCACTATTTGTGAGAGAGATGGCACACTCAGGACTGGCACACAAGCCCAAAGGCCAATATTAATCTCCCACTGTATTTTTATCAGGGAGAATTTATACACCCCACAAAAAAAAATACAGAAAAATGAAAAGGCTTTCTATGGCCCACTATGTGAGAGAGATGGCACACACAGGGATGGCACTCTAGCAGAAATGCCAAATTGCCAATCTTAATCTCCCACCAAAAAAAAAAAAAAAAAAAAAACAGGGAATGTCCTACAATTACTATCTCCCTGCCTGCAGTAATCTCAGCCAGGTATGGCAGGCAGCTACTATCTCCCTGCCTGCAGTAATCTCAGCCAGGTATGGCAGGCAGCAATAAGGAGTGGACTGATGCACAAATGAAATAAAAAGTGTGGACAAACAAAAAAGATAGCTGTGCAGAAAGGAAGGAACAAGAGGATTTGTGCTTTGAAAAAAGCAGTTGGTTTGCACAGCGGCGTACACACAGCAATGCAGCTATCAGGGAGCCTTCTAGGGCAGCCCAATGAGCTACAGCGCTGAGGGGAAAAAAAAAAAAAAAAAAAATTCCACTGTCCCTGCACACCGAGGGTGGTGTTGGACAGTGCAAATCGCTGCAGCACAAGCGGTTTTGTGGTTAATGGACCCTGCCTAACGCTATCCCTGCTTCTGACAAAGCGGCAGCAACCTCTCCCTAAGCTCAGATCAGCAGCAGTAAGATGGCGGTCGGCGGGAACGCCTCTTTATAGCCCCTGTGACGTCGCAGACAGCAAGCCAATCACTGCAATGCCCTTCTCTAAGATGGTGGGGACCAGGACCTATGTCATCACGCTGCCCACACTCTGCGTTTACCTTCATTGGCTGAGAAATGGCGCTTTTCGCGTCATTGAAACGCGACTTTGGCGCGAAAGTCGCGTACCGCATGGCCGACCCCGCACAGGGGTCGGATCGGGTTTCATGAAACCCCGACTTAGCCAAAAGTCGGCGACTTTTGAAAATGTTCGACCCGTTTCGCTCAACCCTAGTGATCACATTTTTGTTAAATTGGTATCAATCCTTTCCCTGAAAGTGATTTTTCATTTTTGCAGTATTATTTTTTTCCACCCTACTTCTATGAGCCTTCATTTTTATTTTTCCATTGACATAGCCATTTAATGGCTTCTCCTTTGTTATCTTTCATCATTTATTTCACAATATAATGTACTGAGAAGTGGGAAAGAAATCCAAGCGCTATGAATTGGTGAAAATAAAAACACAATTTCCCATTTGTTTTTTTTTTATTTTGTTTTTACAGCATTTATTTTGCAGCAACCAGAAAAATCGCAATTCTGGGATTTTTTTTTTCAATTTTCGGTGTTTACATGTTTAGGCTAGTTTCACATTTGCGTTTAAAAACGCAGCGTTTTAAACGCAAACGCTTGTGGTGAAAAAATGCATGTAAACGCATGCAAACGCTACGCTTTTTAGACACATGCGTTTTTGCATGTGGTAAAAAAAAGCGGCGTTTTGACGCGTTTACATGCGTTTTTTCCTGCGTTTGCGTTTTTGAAACACATGATGAGAAGTGTGTGACAGCTGTCAATCATCAAAATCAACTAGAAAACCCACTATAAACAGAAATAGCTAGGGTTAGGGTTAGGGTTAGGATCCCTAGGGTTAGGGTTAGGGTTAGGATCCCTAGGGTTAGGGTTAGGGTTAGGATCCCTAGGGTTAGGGTTAGGGTTAGGATCCCTAGGGTTAGGGTTAGGGTTAGGGTTAGGATCCCTAGGGTTAGGGTTAGGGTTAGGATCCCTAGGGTTAGGGTTAGGGTTAGGGTTAGGATCCCTAGGGTTAGAGTTAGGGTTAGGGTTATGGTTAGGATCCCTATAGGGTTAGGGTTAAGGTTAGGGTTGGGGGTGGCTTATCAGTGTATTCTTGTGTTTTTCTATAAAAACGCATGCGTTTAAAAATGCAAGCAAACGCATGTGCTTAAAAACGCATGCGTTTAAATAGACAGCAATACATTTTTTGGCCGCAAAAAAACGCCTCTAGAAATTACTACATGTTGCATTTCTGCAACAAAACGCAAGCATAGAAATGACGTTTTTAATGTTAAGTATAGAAAAAAACGCATGCGTTTTTTTGCGCTACAACGCAGCGGCAAAAAACGCAAATGTGAAACCAGCCTCAAATGGGTTACATAAGTTTTGATAGACCTGATTTTTGCCAGTCTGTTTGTTTTGTATGTTTTTGATTTCTTTCTTTTTAGCTATGGAAAAGTCTTTAACCCCTTAACTCCCAAGGGTGCACGTTAATGACAGGGCCAATTTTTACAATTCTGACCACGGTCCCTTTATGAGGTTATAAGTCTTGAACGCTTCAACAGATCCTGATAATTCTGACAATGTTTTTTTCGGGACATATTGTACTTCATGGTAGTGGTAAAATTTCTTTGATATTACCTGCATTTATTTGTGAAAAAAAGTAATTTGGTGAAAATTTTGAAAATTTTGCAATTCTCCAACTTTGAATTTTTATGCCCTTAAATCACAGAGATATGTCACACAAAATACTTAAAAAGTAACATTTTCCACATGTCTAATTTACATCAGCACAATTTTGGAACCCAAATTTTTTTTGTTAGGGAGTTATAAGGGTTAAAAGTTGACCAGCAATTTCTCATTTTTCCAACACCATTTTTTTAGGGACCACATCACATTTGAAGTCATTTTGAGGGGTCTATATGATAGAAAATACCCAAGTGTGACACCATTCTAAAAACTGCACCCCTCAAGGTGCTCAAATCAAAATTACTTCAGCTCCAATTTGTTTTATTTTACCAAGGGTAACAAGAGACAATGGACCCCAAAAGTTGTACAATTTGTCCTGAGTATGCCGATACCCCATATGTGGGGGTAAACCACTGTTTGGGCGCATGGCAGAGATCGGAAAGGAAGGAGCACCGTTTGGAATGCAGACTTAGATGGAATGGTCTGCAGGTGTCACATTGTGTTTGCAGAGCCCCTAATCTACCTACACAGTAGAAACCCCCCACAAGTGACCCCATATTGGAAACTAGACCCCCCAAGGAACTTTGGGCGCACGGGAGAGCTCGGAAGGGAAGGAGAACTGTTTTACTTTTTCAATGCAGAATTGGCTGGAATTGAGATCGGACGCCATGTCGCGTTTGGAGAGACCTTGATGTTCCTAAACAGTGGAAGCCCCCAATTCTAACTGAAACCCTACCCCAAACACACCAATAACCCTAATCCTAACTCTACCCATAACCCTAACCACACCCCTAACCTGAACATGCCCCTAACCCCAACAACACCCCTAACCCCAACACACCCCCAACCCCAACAGACCCCTAACCTTAATCCCAACACTAACCACAACCCTGACTTTAACACACCCCTAACCCTAATCCCAACCATAACCCTAACCACACCACTAACCTTGACATACCCCTAACCCTAATCCCAACCGTAAATGTAATCCAAATCCCAACCCTAACTTTAGCCCCAACCCTAACCCTAACTTTAGCCCCAACCCTAACCCTAACTTTAGCCCCAACCCTAACCTTAACTTTAGCGCCAACCCTAACTGTAGCCCTAACCCTAACCCTAGCCCCAACCCTCACCCTAACCCTAGCCCTAAACCTAGCCCCAACCCTAACCCCAGCCCCAACTCTAACCCTAGCCCTAGCCCTACCCCTAGCCCCAACCCTAGCCCCAACCCTAACCCCAACCCTAACCCTAGCCGCAACCCTAACCCTAGCCCTACCCCTAGCCCTAACCCCAACCCTAACCATAGCCCCAACCTAAGCCCTAACCCTAACCCTAGCCCCAACCCTTAACCTAGCCCCAACCCTAATGGGAAAATGGAAATAAATACATTTTTTTTATTTTATTATTTTTCCGTAACTAAGGGAGTCATGAAGGGGGTTTTTATCTACTTTTATAGCGGGTTTTTTAGCGGATTTTTATGATTGGCAGCTGTCACACATTAAAAGACTTTTTTTATTGCAAAAAATAGTTTTTGCATCTCCACATTTTGAGAGCTATAATTTTTCAATATTTTGGTCCACAGAGTTATGTTAGGCCTTGTTTTTTGTGGGACGAGTTAACGTTTTTATTGGTACTATTTTCGGGCATGTGACATATTTTGTTCGCTTTTTATTCCAATTTTTGTGAGGCAGAATGACCAAAAACCAGCTAGTCATGAATTTCTTTTTGGGGGGTGCGTTTATACCATTCCACGTTTGGTAAAATTGATAAAGCAGTTTTATTCTTCGGGTCAGTATGATTACAACAATACCTCATTTATATCATTTTTTTATGTTTTGGCGCTTTTATACGATAAAAACTATTTTATAGAAAAAATAAATATTTTTGCATCGCTTTATTCTGAGGACTATAACTTTTTTATTTTTTCGCTGATGATGTTGTATGGTGGCTCGTTTCTTTGCGGGACAAGATGACGTTTTCAGTGGTACCATGGTTATTTATATCCGTCTTTTTAATCGTGTGTTATTCCACTTTTTGTTCGGCGGTATGATAATAAAGCGTTGTTTTTTGCCTCGTTTTTTTTTACGGTGATCACTGAAGGGGTTAACTAGTGGGACAGTTTTATAGGTCGGGTCGTTATAGACGCGGCGATACTAATTATGTGTATTTTTATTGGTTTTGGGGGTTATTTTAGATAAAGAAATGTATTTATGGGAGCAATATATATATTTTTTTCTGTATTTAGGATTTTTCTTTTTACATGTGTGAATATTTTTTTTTTCATTTACAACATTGCCCCAGGGGGGCATCATGTTATAGGGTCAGATCGCTGATCTGACACTTTGCAGAGCACTGTGTCAGATCAGCAATCTGACAGGCACCGCTTGCTTGCTCTAAGCAGGCGCTTGCAAGCCACCTCCCTGCAGGACCCGGATGCAGCCCCACAGCCATATTGGACCTGGGCCTGCAGGGAGGAGGTAGGAGACCCTTGGACTAATGCGATCACATTGCGTTGCTCCGAGGGTCTCAGTGAAGCACATAGGGAGCCCCCTCCCTGCATGATGCTTCCCTGTACCACCGGAACACCGCAGTGTGCCGGGGGTTCATGTGCCAGGATCGGTCCGAGACCGCTCCTGGCACATAGTGCCAGATGTCAGCTGACACCCGGCCGCGATCGGCTGTGCCCCCGTGACTGTCACTGGGAATTAAGTCCCAGGTCACCTTGACGGGACATGCATGTCATTGAAAGCTGACTAAAATGATACCTTGATATGTGTAAACCAATGTCTTAGTCTAGCAAAATCCACATTTTTTATATATGTAAATGAGATTTATGACTATGGTCCAGACACTGATCTCCTTAAGAATTTACCTCCAGAGATTATTTTAAATAGAAGGGGGTGTTACCAGTATGAAACATATAATGACTGACAGTCTGCTCTCCTGATCGCACTGCAGAGCTGTGTGTGATTATAACTGACACATCTGCAAGTTCTTCTCAGTGGTTCAGCGTCCATCTCACTGGCAGCCAGTGTTTTAATATTGCTACAATACAGCAGAGCTCTGAAAGCTGAAGCTGCTGATATTCGTGTTATGAGACAATGTCCAATTTTACTGTTCTGTGTTAGTTACATGTTTAACACTATTAACTCCCCCTTTCATTTAGAATCAGCTCTGGAGGCAGATTCTCATCCAGATCAGTGTTACACCCACAGATCTTAACAGCTTATTTATTTATTAGTAAAACATGGATTTCTCTAGAATAAGACTTTGGATTGCAGATATCAAGGTATAAATTTATTCATCTTCACTGCGCAATCCTTTCTACAAGCAGTTATCAAATTTGCCTATCCATCATCGCTGTCCTGCAGTTACTATATGCTGTAAATATAATAAACTCTTCTCTGCCAATACTAGTACAGTTCACACTTACAATTCTGCTGCAATATACTCTTCTTTTCAAGCAAGATTTCAGTTGTCATAAATGCAGTCTTGCAGCTATTCATTTTTCTGCTCATTGCATCTCTGACACATCTCTACCATTGACCATCCATCTGCTGATAACATTCAACTCCGCCATTAACCATTTGTCTGCTGCAAGTCCTGGATTATATATCTATCTACAGTTACTGTGTATATCCACCCTCCTGATTGTGTATCCTGAGGTTTCCTACTCCTTTTTTTCTGCCACCCTGGTCCTCGTTGGTCCATATACCATCCAGCAAATCCTGCTGTCCTGTGCCATAGCCTTTACGTCTATGTTATCACTCTAGTCTGCTGCTTAGATAATCCACCTCTCCAGGGGAGCCTTTAATATTAACCAGAGGACATATTGGCTACTAGAAAAGATTATTTTTGCAGATAAGAGGCAAATATAATATTTGTGGTATAGCTAAAAAGTGACAAAAAGCGCACAAAAGGGCACCACCCGGGCAGTAAATAATATGGTATTCTTCACCAGGCTGGGTTGTGTCAGGCAGAAATCATATACAGGTATAGATACCAGCTGCTGCTGCTCCGTATGCTGGAATATTATACCAGCATTAAATGCAATGGTAGAAAGGGATATATGGATAAATCTGCTGCGCTACTGGTCAATAAGATATCCAGGGGGATAATATTGTTGAACAGAGAGCAGTTTTATTAATTAACACATTTCAGAGTTGAACAAACTCCAACATGAGAAAACTTCCAGTCCTCCTGATGAAGGAGTATGTTAAAGTGAACCGGTCATCAGGTTTGGCCAATAAGAAATACAACCATCACCTTTCAGGGCTGATATAAAGCATTCTATAACGCTGTATATCTGTCCCCAACCCGACCTGTAAAAGAAGAAAAATTACTTATTATGCTCACCTGTGGGGCGATCCAGTCAGATGGGCGTCGCTGGTCTTGCTCTGGTGCCTCCCATCTTCTTATGATCCCTGCCCTCCTGCTTGCTTCATGTGGATGACACGTCCTGTGCAGGCGTACTTCTCTGTCCTGTCGAGGGCAGAGCAAAGTACTGCAGTGTGCATGCGCCGGGGCTCTTTGACCTTTCCCAGCACCTGCACACTGCAGTACTTTGCTCTGCCCTCAACAGGACAGAGAAGTACGCCTGCACTGGAACACCGAGGAGACGCGTCATCCACACGAAGCAAGCAGGAAGGCAGCATCGCAAGAAGAAGGGAGGCGCCGGACCAAGACCAACAACGCCCATCGAACGGACCGCCCAGCAGGTGAGTATAATAAAAGTTATTTTTCTCCTCTTGCAAGTTGGGTTGGGGGCAGATATCCAGCATTATAGAATGCTGTATATCAGCCATGAAAGATGATGGCTGTATCTCTTTTCTGCCAAACCTGGTGACAGGTTCCCTTTAAACTCTGAAACTTATTGATTATTAAAACTGCTTTTTTTTCAACACCATCATCTCCATTGGATATCTTCTTGACCAGCAGCACAGCAGATTTATTGGTATTTCTCTTTCTACTATCGCAAATATAATACTTGATAGCTTATGTTCAGAGCAGATACAAATATAATACTTGATGGCTGCCCTGCAACGATAATCGTGTAGGGTTCCCCTGATTATGTCAGGGGATATCTTTTTGTACTTTAGATAGATAGTCCACTGTCACATGAGTCTGGTAGAAACTTATTACACTCTGGTCATAGGAAACACTTGATCGTTTGGCTGTGAGCTTATGTATATGCGAAAGTCTGAAGATACATCGATGTCGGCTGAATTAGCCAACGGCTTTCCTTCTATGGTTTACATAGGGAAAGCATTTTTTTTCTACAGGATACTATGCCTCATACTGCAGCTGTGTTAAATAATTGCTGTTTAGCACACACTGTGTTGAGGTTATGTATAACTGTACGTATATGTATTTATTTTTTAAAACTTAGATAAAATATCCAATATATAAGGCAACGAACACAGTTACAATTTTGCAGTTCCTAACCTCCATATATATAAACAGCAGAAATGCAATTATTAATTTGAACTAAATTCCAAATTGGTAGAAGAATAAAAGTGCGGTATGTGCTGTGACTAAATCCCCCCTCCCCGATGTCTGCGTTATATCAGTGTCTAGGATTTGATAAAGTAAACACTAATACAGCCTGGATTCAAAACGAAGACTTTCAAAGGAATAACAAAGAAACCAAAAGGAGATTATTCGACAGAGCTAAAATAAGATAAACAAATGCGTCCCTTGGTGGAATTATTTCGACTATTTCAGTACATAGTTGCCATCAAGCGGTATAAAGACTATTGCTCTTCCTGGCTTAAGAACCAGCACAAGTTTTTTTTCAGTATTTGAAGAATTTCCTGTGACATGGACATGACTGTAGAAATCATTTCGAACATTAAATCTGCTGAACTGTTGAACTTTGTTAATATTTTTTGCAGTGTTCAATCCATTTTTAATAAATTGCAAGGCACTGGCAACAGAATAGACTGGGAGGACGTAAGATTGAAAGCTTTAAGAGGTCATAGAAAAAAAGGTGCATTGAGACTACAAGCCTGTTAAAAACGTTAACCATAAAAATTAGGCCGTAAAGCAGGGTTTAAAAAATACCAGAAGAATCTTTGATCAGCAGATTGAAGGAATGGAAAACGACAAACAGGAAATTGCAGAAAATAACTGTTTTGACTAAGAAGAAAAGAAGATTTAGGTAGCCATAGTTCAGTAAAATAATTCTAAGTGGGAACGTCACCCTACTAATCCCAGCTGTTTTATGCTACATTTGCCCAAACTGTAGACAATATTCGGAATCAGTATTTTATTAAGATAACTTGCTTTCGCCTTCTTCTACACGTTAGGAATGGGGAGGAAAATCCAATGTGCTGTGCCCTGGTCTGAGGACAAGAAAGATGGTTGAGGTTATTCAAGGCTTTCTAAACACAAAATACAAAATTGCAATTTAACTTCTTGTATGAAGGTTAAAATTAACCTGATACATCCTGCCCAATCTGTGCAAACACAACCAGGTATCTTTGACTCTTAAAAGTTGCAGCTCTTAAGAGAAAAACATACTTTAAAATCCGCCGGGGACCAAGACCACGCTATGGACCTCTCGGACAGGATGGTCCCCAGTGACTTCCCCCTGCCGGATGCACTGGATTGATAGGTCTCTGCCTTTATTCTCATGTAGGGGACTTTTACAGTTTGTTTTTCTGGTGTCAGGTGTCTTTAAATGTTCCATACATGCTTCTAACCATAGCGATTAGAGTGGCGTGCTACCATCAGTTTGGTTCAATGTTATGTAAGTGGTTAGAGATGGGTAGGGCCCCGTATGTTGTCCCTTCCCCACAAGAAGATCAAAGGAAGCTTTTGGTGTTGCAATGGCAGCCGGTGGCCTACTGAACGCCCATCATGTATGCCATGTTGGTATTCTTATGAAGCCCTGCTTATGGCTATGCTACATAGGAGAAACTTTAATTTTGTAGCTGATAAAAAATTGAATTGATCAAAGGGTCACAGTAATAAAAGGGGCTGTAAAAAGTGATTCCAAATTCAGGACAGTTGTATTGTTGTGGTGTTGGCCTGTAATGTATATTGCCGATAATACTAGCAAGGCTTAAGCTAGCCGAGATCAGCAGCTAACCATATGCTCCAGGGATCCTGGCCTGCCTGAGTGCACAACTTACAAGCTCAGTAGCTTGTAAGCCCTGGGCATTTTCTGCCAACTAGGAGTGGTGGGCGGTATCTTGATAATAAGCAGTAAACAATATATAAAAAATATGGCTATTTTGAGAAGAGCAAATGTAAAAAAAATAAAAGTTATTTGAAAAGTTACTTTTTTTAACAAGCATTTTTCAAATATATCCATCTATGAATATGGGAATAGCCCGTAAATGTTTGGATACTGGCTGATGGAAGACGCATGAAGTTGACCACGACTGAACGAAGTACGATGGTTTGTCTCTGAATCTGCATAAATATTCATGAATCCAGTCCTGATTGTTCACATCTTAATGTAAATAGATTTATTTTTCAGTTAAAAATAACTATATTTCGATAAACATTGTATGTTGCTTGGACATATACATGCGACATGAGGTTAAAAAGATCAGTATAATATCGTCACAATATAACTATTATTTTTGCAGTAAATCTTCAGGTAGATGACGTGCATAGAGAGCACAGATCATCTATGTGACACTTGGTACAGGTAGATTATATGAACATTTTCTCAGTGCTTTAGCTTCCACCTGTTCCTATAGTAGCTAAAGCCTTAAATATCCTCACCTTCCTCAATCGTCAGCAGGCAGGTGAAAAGGTAATTGACTACAAAAATCCAGTTGGCAGAAATAGAAGAATTCCTCCCCAAATCTTTTCCTGGAAAAAAAAAACAGATGTCCAAATAGAGAACTCACTGCTGCTTTTATTTCTTTTCTGGCAAAACTGCAATACACTGCTAGACGAGTTTAGCTGGAAGACTTTTTCCAATGTATTTACATAATTACATGCATATTTTATGTTCCTACATTCCATCGTATGGTAGTGGTAATATTTAATGTCTGCCCTGAATATAAAAGGAGCATTTCTATGTAGTTATTTTGTAAATTCACATTAAAGGGGCTATACCAATTGTTTAAGTTATCTTCTTAAGAGATACCTCACTGATTGCTGGTGGACCCCAAGCAATCTGAAGAACAGGCAGAGCCCCATCTGAATGGAGCAGAAGTTGATCATGTGCATCTCCGCTCCATTCATTCTCCATGGGACTGCTAAAGATACTGTAGCTAAGTAAAGTGAATTGACCCAAAGTGGTAGGTTATCCCGTCACTTATCAATAGAGCATAACTTAAACATTTGGTCCTTTACAAGTAATATGCAAATGTGAGCAGGTAGGAAGATGCCGTAACGGGTCGGAGGCAGAGCAAGTGTTAATGTGGGGTTTAATTTAACAGGAACTCTCCTCGCAGGGAGAAAACAGATAAAACAATATAAAGGAACACAGGGGACGTAACTCAGAGAAAGCGGGTGTGAAGAATAGGGTAGGAAGTTCAAGGATAGCAAACTTATCAGTCTGACGACTTCAGAATGTGGTTAGTTCAGGATGTGGACGTTGGCGCCAAAGCAGTGGCACATAAGGGGTCCAGTATGGTCCTGGAAAAGATGGCATCCTGGATCCTGGCGGCGGCGGTGATTCCTCGAGGTCCGGTCGGTGATCGGTGTGTCAGGAAACGATGAACCGGACAGAGCATAGTTTTTCCCCTGTCTGCGTACAGGGACAATGAGCAACTCAATTCAGTTACAAAGGGAAACCCCTCACAGCGGGTGTCCCAATTCTCCCGTCGGTGCATGCGCAGGCTTATGTGCTGACTGGGCATCCTGTCACTCACGGTCAGCGATGTCAGCGGGGACCAGGTACGTCGTTGTCGGCAGTCTCTGTTAACAGCTTTTAGCCTCTGCTGGTTTTTGCCCACTCTGGCAGTTGGCCCCCCCCGCAGAAGCCCTGACACTGCCCTCCTGCGCAATGCACGTTCCCACGGCAACTAACTGATTTGCCGCATGCTGTGACCCTTTTATCTTATCCACGCTCCCTACTCATAGGTGCAGAGGTCGGTCGGGGCTTTAAGCTCTCCCCCATGAAGCCTGGGTGACAACCCCGACAGCTCCGGATCCATCATGGAGTAGGTTGGCCTGGTCCGGACCTTCTCCTTACACATACCGTGAAGTGATATGTCTGCAATAATAACGGTAAGTCACAAGGAGATCAAAAGCAATGTATGTGTCACAATGTCCATATCAGGGAACAGCAAGAAAGGTTCCTAACAAATATGCCTTATGCTGTACAATGTGATTTTTTGGAAAGCAAAGTTATGTTTACTTTGATGTTTGATGTTTTAATGTTTACATTATTTACCCTGACACAAATGCAGTTAGGCCCCCGACTGCACATTTAATTTATATTACTGGTGTCCTCTGATATGATATGATATCTAACCTTATGACCACCACAGGCACTAGTGTAAAATGATTTTATATTTGTAGCCTATCATTATCCCACTCAAAAATAATGCACTGACTAACATGGAGGGTTTAATTTTTGGAGTTACACACAATATAGAGGTATGGAGCTTGTAGGTTCCCCTTTCATAGTGGGTTTACTGCTACAGAGAGGAGCCAGAAAACCGTAGCGTTTGATTTCACCTACCCCTGCACAGGTTAGAAGCACTTCACCTTCGTATTAAACGGCGTAAATTTATTTTGGCAGTGCAGGGGTTAATCTGCTCAGTTGAGAACTCCTGGAGCTAAGGCTCTCAGCTGTGCATTGTTAGCCTCTTCCATCTCCTATATAAACTGGCTGGTACTCATTGTCAGAGCTAGCTTTTGCTGAGTGGCTGGAGGTTGTTGTTGGTGGTTGTTAAGGTACCATCACACTGAACGATATCGTTAACGATATCGTTGCTTTTTGTGACGTAGCAACGATATCGTTAAGGAAATCGTTCTGTGTGACAGCGACCAACGATCAGGCCCCTGCTGGGAGATCGTTGGTCGCTGAGGAAAGTCCAGCACTTTATTTCGTCGCTGGACTTCCCGCTGACATCGCTGAATCGGTGTGTGTGATAACGATCCAGCGATGTCTTCACTGGTAACCAGGGTAAACATCGGGTTACTAAGCGCAGGGCTGCGCTTAGTAACCCGATGTTTACCCTGGTTACCAGCATAAACATTAAAAAAACAAACATTACAGACTTACATTCAACTGTCTGTCCCCGGCGCTGTGCTTCTCTGCACTCCTCCTGCATCCTGTGTCAGCGCCGGCAGCCGGAAAGCACAGCGGTGACGTCACCGCTCTGCTTTCCGGCCGCTGGGCTTACACAGAGCAGAGAAGCAGAGCACCAAGGGACAGTCAGCGGAAGGTAAGTATGTAGTGGTTTTTTTTTTTTACTTTAACGCTGGTAACCAGGGTAAACATCGGGTTACTAAGCGCGGCCCTGCGCTTAGTAACCCGATGTTTACCCTGGTTACCGGCATCGTTGGTCGCTGGAGAGCTGTCTGTGTGACAGCTCTCCAGCGACCAAACAGCGACGCTGCAGCGATCCGGATCTTTGTCGGTATCTCTGCAGCGTCGCTCAGTGTGACGGTACCTTTAGAGTAGGCGGTTGGTGGATTTATTTGTGACTGTTGCTAGATTTTCAGTGTGTGATAACTCCCTTTCTTCTCCTACTGTGGTTTAATCCCATCCTCCACCTTCTGCTGCATCCCTCTGTTATTTGTGTGTATATTTGTATGTTTGGTATTTTCACTACCTCTGTTTGTATTACCTTGTTAGTCTGGTTGGTGCATTACTGTACACTACTACTACTCCCCTCTTCTCTGGGTGGGGATAGGTTACAGACTGAGGGTGGATTCAGTAGCTAAGGCAAGGTATGTGAGCCTGGTGTCTTCACCTTAAGAAGTAATCTGGGGAACAGGGCAAGCTAGTGTTAGGGACAAGGAAAGAGTTTGTGGTCCCGGGACACCCGACAACAGAGCTGTGACAGATTCCTTTGTGGAAATGAAAAAAAAATGAGTAGCTATTTTCCTGTTTCTGTCGTCTGTGGAATTTTACAGGCAGTGGAAGGCAATGGCATTAGGTTTCTGTTCTTCCACAATTATCAACTGATTCTGTGCCCTGAAGACAAGGATCCAGGGCACCTTGTCCGTTGGTGAAACACCATTGGAATGTATAGGCATCATTCATAGCACATCTGAATTTATTGCTAAGCTGTTTGCCATTTTCCTAAATTGTGGAGGGACAGGAAAAGGAGTAAAAAAAATTGCCTGTCACTGCCTCCACTGTAGACCGACAGCTAATCGTCTTGCTGGGTCTCTTTCAGCCTACACGAGAAATATTTCAGTCTTCTTCAGCCTGCGACCGGACTTCCCGTGATGAATAGACCTTTGACTTTGCAGCACATGATGTGAAGTTCTGATGAGTGTTGTTTGAGGAGTTGACTTGAATTTAGGTGATGTATATCATAACATCGTGATGTCAAACTTTGCGGCGCAATGTTACAACGTCATGTCAGAGGTCTATTTTGTGCCGAATGTCCCAGTGCAAAGTGAAGAATGCTGAAGAAGATGTGTCACAATGGGGAAAAGTGGAAAGAAGAGGCTGTATGGTGGGCACCAAGGTGAACATTAATTTTTTTTTACACTTTACTTGTGCTATGCTCGGGTTCTGGAAAGACTACAGAACATAATAAGGAACATTCAAATCTCATTGAATAACTTCAATGCAAATCAAATTTTCCTAACATATTTGAGCAATCTGACAAATTTCTAGATATGCTCATCTGTAGCCAGCTTGGGAGTTAGGTCGGTGTTCCACTTGCAACTGCAATGCAAGAAATTCACGCGAGTCTCTCGCCTCAATACCCGGCACTGCTGCTGGCACTCGGGACCGGAGTGTGCAACTGCATGTATTTCTATGTAGATGAACTCTACAGTCTGAACCGCCGGCAGCAGTGTCAGGTATTGAGGCGAGAGACTCGTGTGAGTTACTTGCATTGCAGTTGCACGTGGGACACCGGCCTTACTCAGAGCATTCCTTTGGACCCTGAAGTGTTTTACACAATTACTTAAGGTAAATAGTTTAGGGTAGAAACCACATGCTTGTTATTAACAATGGAGGATGAAAAAATGGTTCTGTCTTACAGAATATCTAATAGCGTTGTCATTTTTGCACCATATACTAGTCTGTAATAAGAAATTTCTCCGAAATGCAAATTTTCGCTTTAGCACCTGCAGGCAAATTTCTATTTAGATAGAAGAAATCTTACTGCTCTCCACCGCTGAACCTGTGTCCTACAACTGGTAAAATATTAAATAGATTATTATTGAATGTAAAGGATGCCCATTTATTCCTGGCCTCTTATGTATTTGTGTGGATCATTAAGCTACATATCCAGCCACAGCGTTCACTATTTTATGCCTTATGTATTTTAGTACATTGCTTTGTTCCTATTTTATGAGCTTTAACTCATCATCAACATATCATAAAGGACAATCAATGTTAAGCAGTGTGTTAGACGGCATCTAAAAATAAAGCTATGCTTTGGTAGCAGCTGCTCTGAGCTACAGTATAGGAAGGGAGCGAGAACAATCAGGTGCACGTTCAACTTTCAAGTCTCCGCAGTCACAATGGATCATTAATATTTTAGATTTCACATAAGCAAAATGAGATAAAATAGGAAAAGATAAAGGCAGAATGCAGTGGTGCAAAGAACATGTAGGCAGTCATTACAGCAAACACTTCCGCTGCTTTAGAGGAGACGTGCCAGAACTTTTTATGCTTTATGGCTAACAAGGTTGTATTTAGTGAAAAGTTCAACTAGACTTGTGTGTAGGACAACTCCATTCAGAGGTATATAGATTGGCAAGTAAGTGTATAAGGCACATAAATGGCATATCAATGTATAAGGGGCATAGACAATCTTTGAGTATTTATTCCCTCTCCTAATCGTATTTCTGCTTTCCCTCCAGAACGTGTGCACACGTTCTGTTTTTGTGTCATTTTTGTATCATTTTTTCAGTGAAGATTTCCTTATGCCGACAATGTGAATGAGAATTCTGAAGTCTCATACACACATTGCTTATTGCGTCTTGCGGATTTTTTGCGTCTTGCGGTGTTTTTTCACCCATTGAATTCAATGAAGTCAGTAAGAAAGTCTGAAAATGATTGCAAATTTTCAGATTATTTTCTGCGTTTTTTGCATGCGTTTATAGACAGCAGTGAATTCTACTGTATAGAGATAGATGATAATAGACTATTTGGCCTTAGTGTCAATATAAGAGTGAAATGGTCCCTGGGCATCCCTGGGGCACATGGATATCGAAACTATTCCCATATATTGTTTACAAGTGTATTAAACATATTATAGTTATATATGGTTGTTATTTGATTTTGTACTGCTCATTTGTTTGCGCTGGTTTAGTTCTAGCTTTGTGAGACTCCCATGCAGTCACATCTTGAAGCATTATTTGCACACACCCAGTTTACTTTCTTTTGTTTTTTTATATACAAGGTAAGTCTATTTACTCTATGCATCACACTACCATCCATTATTTAAAATGTCATTCATATTCTACTGTATGTGTGTATACCTATCCATCTTATATTTACAACCAATGTGGTGGTTTGATTCAGATATACAGTCATGGCCTAAAGTGTGGGTACCCTTGACATTTTTACAGAAAATTAAGTATTTCTCCCAGTAAATAATTACAAATACACACTCATATGTGGCAAGTAACAGGTGTGGACAATATTAAAAATCACACTTGAAACCAAATAAAAGGGTAAGGTCGGGGCCACACTAGCGTAGAATACAGACGAGGGCTATGCCAGAAAACATCACATAGCATTCGGACCAGTGTTAATCTGGGTGGAAGCGCACATCGCCGTTTTCTTTCTTGGGCGTATTCTACGTGCGAGTGAAATCACAGCACGCTGCAATTGTACAAGTATATCGCTTGAGTCTCGCCACTGCAAGTCTATACGCACACATTTTCCTCATTTCAACCCATTGAGCCCATTAAATTCATTGGGGAAAAGCAGTGAGAAATGTAAAGCCATACCCATGTCATATGGATGTCATACGGATACTTAGATGCGAGGAAATTGCATCATCGCATTGCAAACAGCTTACATATGGATGACCATACGGAGAACATTGCTGCGATTCTCGGGCGAGAGAATCAGACTGATTTTTAATACGTTGCACCTGACTCCGGCCTAAGATGTTGACTCAATCTTTGCATTGTGTGTCTTTGTGTACCACACTAAGCTTTTTTTGTTAAATTAGGTCCAATTTTCCTTTTTTTCTCCTATTTTGTGTTGTTCCAATACACACAAATGAAATAATTATGTGAATAAAAAACATGTGTATTTGCAATAATTTTCTGGTAGAAATACTTCATTTTCTTGGAACAATTTCAAGAGTGCCAACACTTTTGGCCATGACTGTATATGGATAATAATAATAATAATTTTATTTATATAGCGCCAGCATATTCCGCAGCACTTTACAAATTATAGAGGGGACTTGTACAGACAATAGACATTACAGCATAACAGAAATCACAGTTCAAAACAGATACCAAGAGGAATGAGGGCCCTGCTCGCAAGCTTACAGACTATGAGGAAAAGGGGAGACACGAGAGGTGGATGGTAACAATTGCTTTCGTTGTTTGGACCGGCCATAGTGTAAGGCTCGGGTGTTCATGTAAAGCTGCATGAACCAGTTATCAGCCTTAGTATGTAACAGTACAGACACAGAGGGCTATTAACTGTATAAAGTGTATGAGAACATGATGCGAGGAACCTGATTATGGTTTAAGTTTTTTGAATGGGCCACACAGGGATAGTTAGGTTGGATGGTATTTTGTAGTAAGTTTCAGCTATCATTGTCCCAATGACAATGTTTTATATTGTGCCCTGAGTATGTTTTTTGCATCCTACACAATTCTTCTAGTTTCTATTTTTAAATGGTTTTAATATGTACTGTATAGTCCTTTAAATTGATGTATGAATAAATAATTTTTACATTAATCATTGGAGAAGAGTCTCTTTTTTTCTGTCAGAACTATAGAATAATAAAGATAAAGATAAATAATAGCTATAGATAGACAGACATATAGACAGATGTATAATTGCACAGCTCCCCAAAATATCATAAAATTGCACCCTGTGGAGCTTATTAACCCCTTTATGACCAGAGGTATTTTCGTTTTTGCGTTTTCACTTTTGCTCCCCTCCTTCCCAAAGCCATAACTTTTTTATTTTCCGTCAATATGGCCATGAGAAGACTTGTTTTTTGTGTGACAAGTTGTAGTTTTGAACGACACCATTGGTTTTAACATATCATGTACTGGAAAATGGGAAAAAAATTCAAAGTGCGGTGAAATTGCCAAAAAAGTGCAATTCCACAATTGTTTTGCTTTTTTACTATATTCAGTAAATGCTAAAATGACCTGCCAGTATGATTCTCCAGGACATTAGAAGTTCATAGACATCAATCATGTCTAGGTTCTTTTTTATCTCAGTGGTTCAAAAAAATTCCAAAGTTTGTAAAAAAAAAAAATGCATTATTTTCCATACCCATAGCGTCTCCATTTTTTGTACTCTTGGGTTGGGTGAGAGCTTATTTTTTGCGTCCCGAGCTGACATTATTAATGATATAATTTTGGTGCAGATGCGATCTTTTTATCACCTGTTATTGCATTTTAATGCAATGTTGCAGCAACCAAAAAAACGTAACTCTGGTGTCTTGACTTTTTTTCTCATTACGCCATTTAGCGATTGGGTTAATTTTTTTTTATATTGCTAAAACGGGGGATTCTAAATGCGACGATAGCAAGTATATGTATAGAAACCTCCTCAAAAAGTGAATATACAGAATTCAAATATCAGAAACTTTAAAATAATTTTATTGAATACAATATTAAAAGCAGGGAGAAACTGACAGCAAATATCATAAAAAATACCATAGTACAAAAAGATATTGAATACATAATTGGAGGCACGGATCCCATAACATATACATATATAAATAAATACCACCCCAAATAATCCTCATAAAGAGCAAATCTATAAGCAGACTATAAAGACTGAATGAAGTGCATAAGTGATATATAGGGGAACATATAAATACCAGTTAAACAGTGATCCGTGATTTCCCAGGACTCTAGCTCCAACGTACGTTTCGCCAGCGTGGCTTTTTCAAGTTAAAAAAAATCAGTTTGAAAATGGTGCCGGTCGCACCTGCGCAGTAGCAGCTATCTGCAACCCAATAGCTGCTACTGTGCAGGCACCGGCTGCACAATTTTGCTAGAAAAAAAAATTGTCTCCACTAAGATGGCGCCGCTGACGCCTACCCAGTAGCAGCTATTGGATATAAAATTTCCCAAAGTAGCATTGTTTGGTGAATAATCCTCCTTACCTTGACAAGCCATAGCTGGTATGTCACTCTCCACAAGGAGAAACCTTACCCCTAAGACCCCAGTCCAGAGCCTCTCACCTAGCTAAATCAGATCTCATACTTTGCACTGATGAGGGCCAATAGCACAAAACACCGTGTCTGCGAATTGAGATTCTTATTTGGCTTTTATCCTAAGTCATATTGCAAGACGTGTTAAAGGGTTGATTGTGACTTGCAGGATCGCCACTTCCAACAGGTGGCGTTATATAGAGTTCAAAGTTCTCTTTCTCTCTGAAAAGGCAATTTGCATAGAGACTGCAGAAACATCCATAGAAGAAAAGTTGGGGACCTGTTGCAAGAGATTAGTAGTGCAAGTTGTCAGTGTTAGCCAGACCTGGAGGCTAGCAGGGAAAGAATATGGGATCAGCCAAGTAGGGGCATGTCCATAAGGTGGCAGCTAGTGAGGGCTTTCTTTCACCGTCCCCACAGAGTGCAGTAGAGATGCTGTTAGCACAGCATAACACGTTGACCCATGTGTCCCTGGTACCAGGAAGATGGAGTTACCCAATTTGTCCTATTGTTCCTCAGCAATGTTGATCACAAGTATTGTGCTGCTGTTCTTAATCACTAATAATGTGCCAAAGTATTGTGCAGAAGATAAAGAATGCATGTATTTCACTTGCTACCCAATGTACCCAACACAGATAAACACACTCAAGGACCCCTCTGTAAGGTGTTCGGGGGTGCGGAAATAGATGTTGATCAAATTACACTTTTACAATGATGGTAGTAATATTTAATACTAATAGGGCTCCTTCAGACATCAGTCATTTTCTCTTACGCAAAAAAGGTCCATGTTTCCTCCAGAGTTTAAAGCACCACTCCAGTATTTTTATTCATTTCAGAGCTGGAAGCACGCTTTTAATCTAATGTCCCTAACCATAGACTTATACTTAGTCATCTGTGGTATTTGCATGTGAATGGAATATAGGAAACACACACGGAAGGAGTCCTGAAATCCCAACAATTGAGTGTGCTACGTTATTTGTTGCGCACTTTGTAATATTTAAGCTCATTGTTTTACCGCCTGAAAATAAATCCATCCAGATACTTTATTCCTATCTCTTGTGAGTGACTGAGCTTGGATGTGTGGGTTGGGGGGGGTTCGTAAGTCAACCCCTGCATTGACACTTCATAACTTTTGTTGGCCTCCATCTTTCCAGGTAGTACTTTCCCTTCCTTCTGACTGCAGCCCATTCCCAGTATACAAACTATGATTCTGGTTGACTATCTAGACTTCTTCCTCTAAATTCCAAGTTCAGTTATATGTAGCCTCTGCTCCTGTTGCCTTGCCATCTCAGGGTCCCACAAATCCACGGCTTCTTTTTTCATTTCTTGCCTAGATCTCTGCCCTGGTGCAGAATCTTACCAGCTGCATTCCAGTTTCTCAACTACATATCAGTATCGAGGTCAGTTTATACTCATTCTTTTTTTTTCATACAGTACATACCCTGGTGCAGCCTTCTCCTTTGTTCTCGGTCTCACATAGCTTCTCTTTGTAATACACTGCTCAATAACTAACTACTATCCAGAAAGCATCCGCCATACTGCTGGTCTGGATACCTGCTAACTAGTGTTGAGCATTCCGATACCGCAAGTATCGGGTATCGGCCGATATTTGCGGTATCGGAATTCCGATACCGAATTCCGATACTTCCCGCGTATCGGATACCGGAATCGGAAGTTCCCAGAATTCAAACTGAACGCAGCAGCCAATGAGGAATGATTGGAAGTGTGGGCACATCCTGTTTAGCATGGTGGGCATGTAAGTACTGGCAAGGCTTGGATTGGCTGCTGAAATGATGTCACTCTGCACTATAAAAAACGCTGCCGCCATTTTGCGCTCACTCTGCTGTGATTTCAGTTAGGGACAGGACGCTGTGTTCTAACTGAGGGCCAGTCGAGCTAGCTAATTGCTTTATTTTCCTTTCCAAAGGCTAATTTAGCAAAACGCTGTGTGTTCTTCACTGTTCACCTTGATCTTGCCTTGCAGCGCTGTTTTAACAGCGTTCTGCAAGGTCTCTGTGTGTGTGTGTGTGTGTGCAGCTCACTCTGTAGTCTGTGTGCAGCCATATACCCGGTTGTATTCAGCTCAGGGGGGGTTCACACTGCCTCACACAGTTTTTCCACCAGTCTCCAGCTCTATTGTGGAAAAACACTACATAGGATAACCTAGAGGGGGGTTTTTGGGCCTTGCAGCGCCGTTTACGGCTGTTTGCACGGTCTCCGTGTGAGCCCAGCTCGCCCGGTAGTCTGTGTGCAGCCATAGCCAGTTGGATTCAGCTCAGGGTTCGTTACTGGCTCATACCTTGAGAAAAATTTTACTTTTTTTCAAATAGTGCAGCCTGTTTAAAATTTGAAAAAAAAAATTCCTATTAGTGTCTTTCCACTCGTATCCAGCTAAATAGTGGAAAAACACTATATAGGATAACCTAGAGGAGGGTTTTTTGGCCTTGCAGCGCCGTTTACGGCTGTCTGCACGGTCTCCGTGTGAGCCCAGCTCGCCCTGTAGTCTGTGTGCAGCCATAGCCGGTTGGATTCAGCTCAGGGTTCGTTACTGGCTCATACCTAGAGAAAAATTTTACTTTTTTTCAAATAGTGCAGCCTGTTTAAAATTTGAAAAACAAAAATTCCTATTAGTGTCTTTCCACTCGTATCCAGCTAAATAGTGGAAAAACACTATATAGGATAACCTAGAGGAGGGTTTTTTGGCCTTGCAGCGCCGTTTACGGCTGTCTGCACGGTCTCTGTGTGAGCGCAGCTCGCCCTGTAGTCTGTGTGCAGCCATAGCCGGTTGGATTCAGCTCAGGGTGCGTTACTGCCTCATACCTTGAAAAACAATTTCCTTTTTTTCAAATAGTGCAGCCTGTTTAAAATTTGAAAAAAAAAATTCCTATTAGTGTCTTTCCACTCGTATCCAGCTAAATAGTGGAAAAACACTATATAGGATAACCTAGAGGAGGTTTTTTTGGCCTTGCAGCGCCGTTTACGGCTGTCTGCACGGTCTCCGTGTGAGCCCAGCTCGCCCTGTAGTCTGTATGCAGCCATAGCCGGTTGGATTCAGCTCAGGGTTCGTTACTGCCTCATACCTTGAGAAAAATGTTACTTTTTTTCAAATAGTGCAGCCTGTTTAAAATTTGAAAAAAAAAAATTCCTATTAGTGTCTTTCCACTCGTATCCAGCTAAATAGTGGAAAAACACTATATAGGATAACCGAGAGGAGGGTTTTTTGGCCTTGCAGCGCCGTTTACGGCTGTCTACACGGTCTCCGTGTGATTTAAACTAGCTCTGTAGCCCGATCTGCACCAAAAAAAAAGTTAAGTTCACCAAACACAACTTAACACTTGTGTAGGCCACATTTGAAAAATAATAAAGTTTAGTCCACAATTTACAACATTAGTGTTTCTTACACCTGTTAGGAGGAGCATTTCAGGAATAAGCACACTAAGGCCTTAGTACTTTTCTGCTTATCTTTATCTGTCAACCAAGATGAAGAGGGCAGGGAGTAAGGCACGTGGGCGTGGGCGCGGAGCAGGGAGAGGAGCAGGGAGAGGACGTGGTGATTCTGTGCCTGCTGCGGGCGCCGGTGACTCGTCGTCACTCAGTTTCAGCAGGGAACAGTCCTTCATGCGCAGCTTTGTCGGAGAGCGCCGTGCACCGCTGCTACGTGAAGACCAAATTGAAGCCGTTGTCGGGTGGATGGCAGCTAACGCCTCGGCATCGACTTCAGTTAGTGCCACATCCTCTCAGGCACAGAGCACTGGAGAGCAGCCATCTGTCTCTTCACCACCTGCCAAATTGGCCAGGCAGTCAGAGAGCCCAGGACAGGAGCCGTCTCTACTTCTGTTCTCTGAATCTCTTGGCTTGGAAACAGGGGGCCAGCCAAGCAGCATTGGAGAAATGGAAGAAGAGGCAGTGTGCAGTGATGCCCAAAAGCTTTATCTCTCTGACTCTGAAGAGGCAGGTGGGCCAGTGCCTCCGGTGACCACAGCGCAGTACGCATCTGATGATGAAACTCAGGTGCCGCTTTCTGATGCGTACTGTGCTGCCGAGACTACCCAGGAGGAGCAGTTGGTGGCAGAGGGTAGTGGAGATGATGAGGTCCTTGACCCATCGTGGCGTGAGGAACAGGAAGGTGGTGGGAGCAGCTCTGAGGAAGAGCTTCCCCTTACGGGCCAAAGAGGGAGAGGGAGGGGGAAGACTGCGGAGCCTGTAGCCTCCACTTTGGCACCCGTTAGGAGCCTGTCTCTTTCCAAAGCCAAAAAGGGCGCTCCCAAGACTTGCAGTGCCTGGTCCTTTTTTGACACAGTTGCAGATGACATTTGTTTTGTCAAATGCAAGCTGTGTCATCAGAAAGTAAAAAGAGGTAAAAGTGTCAGCAACCTCAATACCACAAATATGTGGAAACATGTGCGGAACAGGCACGCGGTGGAGTTACAGAAACACAGTGAAGACGTAGGCCAACCAACAGCGGCAGCTACCACCTCTTCATCTCGTGTTGCCTCTTCCTCCACTGTTGTCCAGAGACCTAGTGTAATTCCACCCACAGCACCACCTTCCCAGTCATCCTCACACTCCCAGTCTACTCTACAGCCATCGGTAGTCCAGGCATGGGAGAAAAGGCGGGCATTCTCTGCCAACCACCCCCGAGCACAGGCTCTGAATGCAGGCATTGCCAAACTGTTGTCCCTGGAAATGCTCTCGTTCAGGCTGGTGGAGACTGACAGCTTCCGTGACTTGATGGCATTGGCAGTCCCACAGTACAAGGTGCCCAGCCGCTTTTACTTCAGCAGGCAGGCTGTCCCTGCCCTGCACAGGCATGTTGAGGCAAACATAAAACAAGCGCTACCGAACGCCGTCAGCAGCAAGGTCCACCTCACCACCGATGCGTGGACCAGTCAGCATGGACAGGGGCGATATGTTTCCCTCACTGCCCATTGGGTTAATGTTGTTGAGCCAGGTACAGATCGTGCGAGTGGCGCAGGACGTGTCCTGCCCACTCCAAGGATTTCAGGAATCCAGTCTGTACGCATCGACTCCTCCTCTTACACCAGTTCCTCTGATTCCTCTCTGCAGGATCCGTCACAGTCCACCTCCACATGGACCCGTGAACGTTTACCTATGACCGACATGAGCACAGCCGTGGCCAAACGTCAGCAGGCCGTCTTGAAACTAGTTTCATTGGGGCATCGAAGCCACACAGCGCAGGAGCTCTGGAATGCCATCAAGCAGGAGAGCGATGTGTGGTTACTGCCAGCGAATCTCCAGCCAGGCATGGTAGTGTGTGACAATGGCCGAAATCTGGTGGCAGCTTTGGCCCTTGGCAACCTCACTCACATCCCATGTCTGGCACATGTGCTCAATTTGGTTGTGCAGAGTTTTCTGAGGGACTATCCGGATCTTGATGCCCTGCTGCACAAGGTCCGCCTAGAGTGTGCTCACTTGCGGCGTTCCAGCTTGGCCAGATCCCGCATTGCTGCTCTGCAGCGCCGATTCCGCCTTCCGGAACACCGCATCATATGTGACCTACCTACCCGGTGGAATTCCACGTTACATATGTTGGAGCGGTTGTGTGAGCAGCAGCAAGCAGTTATGGAGTACCAGCTGCATCAGGCGCAAAGAAGTCGCAGTCAGCGCCGATCAGACTTCACAACCACAGAGTGGGCCACTATGAAGGACGTCTGCCAGGTTTTGCATCCTTTTGATTATTCCACGCGGATGGCAAGTGCAGATGATGCACTAGTCAGCATGACTGTCCCCCTTATCTGCCTGCTTCAGCAAACTTTGCAAGGGTTAAGGGATGATGTGGTGGAAGAGGTGGAGGATGAGGAGTCACCTTTTCCATCAGCTTCTGGAGAGTCAGCGCCACGTGGTTCCTCACAAAGGGGTACGCAGGGGCCTATTTGTGAGGAGGATGAGGAGGAGTCAATGGAGGAGGAAGAGCTCCGTCCAGAGGAGGGAGCGACACAATTGTCCAGTGGTCAGTGTGTACAGCGAGGGTGGGGTGATGACGAGCGGGCAGAGATCATGTCTCAAGCAGGGGACAGCGTTTCTGGGCCAGTTGGCACTCTGCAGCACATGGTGGATTTCATGCTGCAGTGCCTGAGAAACGACCGCCGCATCGACCACATTCTCAACATGCCTGATTATTGGGTGTTCACCCTCCTCGATCCTCGCTACCGGGACAACGTCCAAAACCTCATCCCTGCGTTGACCCGGGAGCGTAAATTGCGGGAGTACCACGACACACTGGTGAATTCCATCATCTTCTCCTGTCCAACTGAGAGGAGTGCTGCTAGTGCTTTACAAAGCAGCTCAGTGCGTCGAGGCAGTGGGGGAGGCTCTGCCCAAAGAGGGAGCAGAAGCAGTGCCTCTGCCCAAGGCAAGCCCAGTATGGCACAACTCTGGCACACTTTTGTGTGCCCGCCCCAAATGTCTACACCATCACTGGCGGCTCCAGTCAGCAGGAGGCAACGGTTCCGTCAGATGGTGACAGACTACATGGCTTGCCCTCTTACTGTACTCCCAGACGGCTCTTCCCCGTTCAAGTTTTGGGTCTCTAAGCTGGATACATGGCCAGAGCTAAGCCAGTATGCATTGGAGGTGCTGGCTTGCCCTGCAGCTAGTGTCTTATCGGAACGTGTCTTTAGTGCCGCAGGTGGTGTACTAACAGACCGTCGCATGCAACTATCCTTCGATAACGTTGACCGGCTTACTTTCCTGAAAATGAACCAGGCCTGGATCTCGCAGGAATTTGCCACTCCTCTGCCTGATTAAGTAATTGGGTGTCATCCAGGTCTCCTGCTGTGTTCATCTTTCTACCACCTGAACTGCTATTCCTGGGCTCCAACACCGCCAGTTGCGGCTCAGAAGTGCAGGCTGCACAGTAAAAACATATGACCCAGTGTTATTGGGTTTCAGTAACGTCAGCTGATCCCCAGCTGTGTAGCCAGCAATGTGTCCTGCGACCGCCACGCTGGCACAACAACCTAAATGTAAGGGAACCTGTCCCCCCCCCCCCGTGGTTTGTTACTGAAAGAGCCATCTTGTGCAGTAATGCTGCACAAGGAAAAGGTAGCTCTTTTTTTTTTAGCTCTTTGCACACGCAGAACTTAACACTTATAAAATGTGTTCACTGATACCGTTATACCGTCCCGGAGCTGGGACTTTCCTTCGTAATGTGACGCAGCACAGCCGTCATTCCTACCCCCTTGGTGCCATGCGCTGCCTCCTCAGCGTTGTTTTAAGCTGTCACGGAGCCTGCGCTGTTCTGTTATCCCTTGGGCATGCCCTATTTGCGCTGCCTGTCTTCTGACATAATTTGGTGTCAGGCTGGCTGCGCCTGTGCGGCCGCGCTGCCCGAGATCCCGCCTCGCAGTGTCTTCTGATTGAGTCACACT
This sequence comes from Ranitomeya imitator, assembly GCF_032444005.1. NCBI lineage: Eukaryota > Metazoa > Chordata > Amphibia > Anura > Dendrobatidae > Ranitomeya > Ranitomeya imitator. The sequence continues at coordinate 467,273,962 of NC_091287.1, read as the reverse complement.
GCGGGCCTGGGATCCATGGGCATGCGCAGTGCATATCTTCCCCTCGGGCTCTCGCTCATTTCCCTCCGCCTTCTTTAGACTGTGCGCCGTCAGCTGATCCCTAGCATGCCACGGCCGTGACACCGCACAGTCTGAAGAAGAGGGAAGGAGGGGAGTGAGAGTCGAGGTTATGCACTGTGCATGCCCATGGTTCCAAGGCCCGCAGTGGGATTACGTTAGACGAGACTGCGAGGTGGGATCTGGAGCAGCGTGGACGCACAGGCACTGACAGCCTGACACCAAATTATGTCAGAAGACAGGCAGCGCTAATTGGGCATGGCCAAGGGCTAACAGAACAGCGCAGGCTCCGTGACAGCTTAAAACAACGCTGAGGAGGCAGCGCACGGCATCAAGGGGATAGGAATGACAGCTGTGCTGTGTCCCATTACGAAGGAAATTCGCACCTCCGGAACGGTTTAACGGTATAAAGGGACACATTTTTAGTGTTTACTTCGGTGTTTGCAAGGAGCATAATTAAAAGAGCAACCTTTTCCTTTTGCATCCTTAGTGCTGCACAAGATGGCTCTTTCAGCTACAAACGTCTGGGGGGGGGGGGGGTTAAAGGTTTCCTTTCAACTTGCTCCAATCAGGCTTCGGCCTACACTCTGTTCCTCTGCTCCTCCTGCTGTCCCTGGGCTCTAACACCGCCAGTTGGTGCCTGGAAGTGCTGTGTGCACAGTCAACAGTCGCTCCTCTGTTATTGGGGTTCAGTAACGTCAGCTGATCCCCAGCTGTGTGTGCGGCAATACCTCCAATCTGCTCCTCCTGCTGTCCCTGGGCTCTAACACTGCCAGTTGGTGCCTGGAAGTGCTGTGTGCACAGTCAACAGTCGCTCCTCTGTTATTGGGGTTCAGTAACGTCAGCTGATCCCCAGCTGTGTGTGCGGCAATACCTCCAATCTGCTCCTCCTGCTGTCCCTGGGCTCTAACACCGCCAGTTGGTGCCTGGAAGTGCTGTGTGCACAGTCAACAGTCGCTCCTCTGTTATTGGGGTTCAGTAACGTCAGCTGATCCCCAGCTGTGTATCCGGCAACGTGTCATGCGACCGCCACGCTGGCACAACTAAAATGTAAGGGGACCTGTCCCCCCCCCCCCCAGGCGTTTGTTACTGAAAAAGCCACCATGTGCAGCACTAATACTGCACAAGGGAAAGGTCGCTCTTGAAATTATGCTCCTTGCAAACGCTGAACTACACACTCATGTAATGTGTCCCCTCACACCGTCCAACCGTCCCGGAGGTGGGACTTTCCTTTGTAATGTGACGCAGCACAGCCATCATTGCTACCCCCTTGGCACCGTGCGCTGCCTCCTTAGCGTTGTTTGATTCCGACATGGACCCTGCGCTGTTATGTTATCCCTTGGCCATGCACAGTTTGCGCTGCCCGTCCTCTGACATCATTTGTTGTCGTCCTGGCTGCGCCTGTGCATCCACGCTGCCCGAAATCACACCTCGCAGTGTCGTCTAATGTGATCCCACAGTGGGCCTGGTATCCATGGCCATGCGCAGTGCATATACTAGCCTCTCACTCCCCTTCTTCACGCTTCTTCAGACTAGGCGGCGTCAGCTGATCCCTAATAGCATGCCACGGCCGTGACGCCGCACAGTCTGAAGAAGCAGGAAGGAGGTGAGTGAGAGGCGATGATATGCACTGCGCATGCCCATGGATCCCTGGCCCGCAGTGGGACTACATTAGATGACACTGCAAGGTTGGATCTCGGGCAGCTTGGACGCACAGGCACTGCCAGCCTGACACCTACATGATGTCAGAAGACGGGCACCGCTAACTGTGCATGGCCAAGGGATAACATTACAGCGCGGGCTCCGTGACAGAACCAAACAACGTTGAGGAGGTGGCGCCCGGCACCAAGGGGGTTGGAATGACGGCTGTGCTGTGTCACATTACAAAGGAAAGTCCCACTTCCGGGATGGTTTGACGGTGTGAGGGGACACATTATATGAGTGTGTACTTCAGCGTTTGCAAGGAGCATAATTTTCGGAGCCACCATTTTCCATGTGCAGTATTACTGCTGTACAAGATGGCTCTTTCAGCAACAAATGCCTGGGGGGGGGGTTAAAGGTTCCCTTTCAACTTGCTCCACTGCAGGCTTCGGCCTACACTCTGCTCCTCTTTGATTCCCTGGGTTTCAACACTGTCAGTTGCCACCTGGAAGTGTTGTCTACACAGAAAAAACACTAGGTGATGTGTCAGTGGGGTTCAGCACCGCCAGCTGTTCCCCTGCTGTGTAGTCGGCAACGTGTCCAGCACAAGCCACGCTGGCACAACAGAACAAAAGCTGCCACCAGTGCAGGCTTCGGCCTACACTCTGCTCCTCTCCTCCTCCTGCTGACCCTGGGCTCAAACACCGCTAGTTTTTGCCCAGAAGTGCTAGCTGCACAGAGAAAAACACCAGCCAATGTGTTAGTGGGGTTCAGCAACGCCAGCTGTTCCCCTGCTGTGTAGCCGGCAACGTGACCTGCAAACGCCACGCAGGCACATGAACTGAAATTAAAGGGAACCTGGCCCCACCCCCCCAGGTGTTTCTATGTATAACAGCCACCTAGTACAGCAGTACTGCTGCATTTGTACAAGGTGGCTGACTTTTTCTCCTTGCCCACGTGGAACTCAACACGTACAAAATGTGTCTCATTGAGACCATTCCACTGTCCCTGAGGTGTGACTTTCCTTTCTAATGATACGCAGCACCCCCCTTGGTAGCGTTTCCCGTCTTTTGTCATCATGGTTAGCTGGCTGCGCCTGTGCATCCGCCCTGCTAGAAACAACGCCCCTCGTTGTCATATTTATTTTGTCAGCGAGGGTGTGGTTTATGGGCACGAGCAGTGCATATGTTCGCCTGTCTTAACTCATCTCCTTCCGCCTTCTTCAGACTGTGCGGCCTCCTGGCCGTGGTAGGCGATAAGGGATCAGCTGAGGCCGCCCAGTCTGGAGCAGGTGTAAGGACATGTGTAAGCGGCAAACCTATTTACTGCACAAGGCCACGAATCACAGCCACGCAGTGTGATTTTTTGAAAACACACTGTGGGTCTGGGATTCATGTCCATCGCTAACCGCAACGGCCGAAATGAAATGAGGTCAGAAGACAGGAAGCGCTCACAGCGCATGGCCAAGGGATCACAATAGCGCAGACTCCTGTACAGCAAATAACAACGCTCAGGAATCTGCGCCCAGTACCTAGGTGCAAATTTTGACACCTGTGCTGCGTCTCCTTAAAAAGACAAGTCACGCCTCCACAACTGTTTGACAGTATAATGGGCTAAATAGTGCACGTGTTTTAGTCAGCGTGTGCAAGGAGCAAAACAAATAGAGCAACCTTTTACTTGTGCAGCATTAATGCTGCACAAGGTGTGGCTCTTGTACCTTGCAACACCTGAGGGGGGTTAAAGGTAACCTTTGAAATTGGTTCAACTAGGCTTCGGCCTACACTCTGCTCCTCTCCTGCTGACCCTGGGCTCAAACACCGCTAGTTTTTGCCCGGAACTGCTAGCTGCACAGAGAAAAACACCAGTCAATGTGTTAGTGAGGTTCAGCACCGCCAGCTGTTCCCCTGCTGTGTAGTCGGCATCGTGTCCAGCACAAGCCACGCTGGCACAACTGACCAAAAGCTGCCACCAGTGCAGGCTTCAGCCTACACTCTGCTCCTCTCCTCCTCCTGCTGACCCTGGGCTCAAACACCGCCAGTTTCTGCCCGGAAGTGCTAGCTGCACAGAGAAAAACACCAGCCAATGTGTTAGTGGGGTTCAGCACCACCAGCTGTTCCCCCGCTGTGTAGCCGGCATCGTGTCCAGCACAAGCCACGCTGGCACAACTGACCAAAAGCTGCCACCAGTGCAGGCTTCGGCCTACACATTGCTCCTCTCCTCCTCCTGCTGACCATGGGCTCTAACACCGCCAGTTTTTGCCCGGACATGCGAGCTGCACAGAGAAAAACACCAGTCAATGTGTCAGCTGGGTTCAGCACCGCCAGCTGTTCCCCTGCTGTGTAGCTTGCAACGTGACCTGCAAATGCCACGCAGGCACATGAACTGAAATTGAAGGGAGCCTGCCCCCCACCCCCAGGTGTTTCTATGTAAAACAGCCACCTTGTTCAGCAGTACTGCTGCATTTGTACAAGGTGGCTGACTTTTTCTCCTTGCCCACGTGGAACTCAACACGTACAAAATGTGTCTCATTGAGACCATTCCACTGTCCCTGAGGTGTGACTTTCCTTTCTAATGATACGCAGCACCACCCTTGTTAGCGCTGCCCGTCTTTTGACATCATTGGTTAGCTGGCTGCGCCTGTGCGTCTGCCCTGCTCGAAACAACGCCCCTCAGTGTGTCTTATTTTTTTGAACAGCGAGGGTGTGATTGATGGGCATGTGCAGTGCATATGTTTGCCTGTGTTCACTCATCTCCTTCCGCCTTCTTCAGACTGGGTGTCCTCATGGCCGCGGCAGGCGATAAGGGATCAGATGAGGCCGCCCAGTCTGAAGCAGGTGTAAGGACATGTGTGAGCGTCAAACATATTTACTGAACAAGGCCACGAATCCCAGCCACGCAGTGTGATTTTTTGAAAACACACTGTGGGTCTGGGATTCATGTCCATCGCTAACCGTAACGGCCGACATTAAATGAGGTCAGAAGACAGGAAGAATCACAGCGCATGGCCAAGGGATCCCAATAGCGCAGACTCCTGTTCAGCAAATAACAACGCTCAGGAATCTGCGCACAGCAGCTAGGTGTAAATTTTGACACCTGTGCTGCATCTCCTTAAAAAGACTAGTAGTCACGCCTCCACTACTGTTTGACAGTATAATGGGCTAAATAGTGTACGTGTTTTATTCAGCGTGTGCAAGGAGCAAAATTAAATAGAGCAACCTTTGACTTGTGCATCATTAATGCTGTTCAAGGTGTGGCTCTTGTACCTTGCAACACCTGAGGGGGGGTTAAAGGTAACCTTTGAAATTGGTTCAACTAGGCTTCGGCCTACACTCTGCTCCTCTACTCCTCCTGCTGACCCTGGGCTCAAACAACGCCAGTTTCTGCCCGGACATGCTAGCTGCACAGAGAAAAACACCAGCCAATGTGTTAGTGGGGTTCAGCACCGCCAGCTGTTCCCCTGCTGTGTAGTCGGCATCGTGTCCAGCACAAGCCACGCTGGCACAACTGACCAAAAGCTGCCACCAGTGCAGGCTTCGGCCTATACTTTGCTCCTCTCCTCCTCCTGCTGACCCTGGGCTCAAACAACGCCAGTTTCTGCCCGGACATGCTAGCTGCACAGAGAAAAACACCAGCCAATGTGTTAGTGGGGTTCAGCACCGCCAGCTGTTCCCCTGCTGTGTAGTCGGCATCGTGTCCAGCACAAGCCACGCTGGCACAACTGACCAAAAGCTGCCACCAGTGCAGGCTTCGGCCTACACTTTGCTCCTCTCCTCCTCCTGCTGACCCTGGGCTCAAACAATGCCAGTTTCTGCCCGGACATGCTAGCTGCACAGAGAAAAACACCAGCCAATGTGTTAGTGGGGTTCAGCACCGCCAGCTGTTCCCCTGCTGTGTAGTCGGCATCGTGTCCAGCACAAGCCACGCTGGCACAACTGACCAAAAGCTGCCACCAGTGCAGGCTTCGGCCTACACTTTGCTCCTCTCCTCCTCCTGCTGACCCTGGGCTCAAACAACGCCAGTTTCTGCCCGGACATGCTAGCTGCACAGAGAAAAACACCAGCCAATGTGTTAGTGGGGTTCAGCACCGCCAGCTGTTCCCCTGCTGTGTAGCTGGCAACGTGTCCTGCAAACGCCACGCAGGCACATGAACTGAAATTGAAGGGAGCCTGCCCCCCACCCCCCCAGGTGTTTCTATGTATAACAGCCACCTTGTACAGCAGTACTGCTGCATTTGTACAAGGTGGCTGACTTTTTCTCCTTGCACACGTGGAACTCAACAAGTACAAAATGTGTCTCATTACAGACCATTACAATGTCCCTGAGGTGTGACTTTCCTTTTTAATGACACGCAGCACCCCCATTGTTAGCGCTGCCCGTCTCCTGACATCATTGGTTGGCTGGCTGTGCCTGTGCGTCCCCCCTGCCCGACACAACGCCCCCCGTTGTCTCATATATTTTGACTGCGAGGGTGTGATTGATGGGCACGAGCAGTGCATATGTTCCCCTGTCTTCACTCCCCTCCTTCCGCCTTCTTCTGACTGTGCGGCCTCATGGCCGCGGCATGCGATAAGGGATCAGCTGAGGCCGCCCAGTCTGAAGCAGGTGTAAGGACATGTGTGAGCGGCGAACATATTTACTGAACAAGGCCACGAATCCCAGCCACGCAGTGTGATTTTTTGAAAACACACTGTGGGTCTGGGATTCATGTCCATCGCTAACCGTAACGGCCGACATTAAATGAGGTCAGAAGACAGGAAGCGCTCACAGCGCATGGCCAAGGGATCCCAATAGCGCAAACTCCTGTACAGCAAATAACAACGCTCAGGAATCTGCGCACAGCAGCTAGGTGTAAATTTTGACACCTGTGCTGCATCTCCTTAAAAAGACTAGTAGTCATGCCTCCACTACTGTTTGACAGTATAATGGGCTAAATAGTGTACGTGTTTTATTCAGCGTGTGCAAGGAGCAAAATTAAATAGAGCAACCTTTGACTTGTGCATCATTAATGCTGTTCAAGGTGTGGCTCTTGTACCTTGCAACACCTAAGGGGGGGGTTAAAGGTAACCTTTGAAATTGGTTCAACTAGGCTTCGGCCTACACTCTGCTCCTCTACTCCTCCTGCTGACCCTGGGCTCAAACACCGCTAGTTTTTGCCCGGAACTGCTAGCTGCACAGAGAAAAACACCAGTCAATGTGTTAGTGGGGTTCAGCAACGCCAGCTGTTCCCCTGCTGTGTAGTCGGCAACGTGTCCAGCACAAGCCACGCTGGCACAACAGAACAAAAGCTGCCACCAGTGCAGGCTTCGGCCTACACTTTGCTCCTCTCCTCCTCCTGCTGACCCTGGGCTCAAACAACGCCAGTTTCTGCCCGGACATGCTAGCTGCACAGAGAAAAACACCAGCCAATGTGTTAGTGGGCTTCAGCACCGCCAGCTGTTCCCCTGCTGTGTAGTCGGCATCGTGTCCAGCACAAGCCACGCTGGCACAACTGAACAAAAGCTGCCACCAGTGCAGGCTTCGGCCTACACTTTGCTCCTCTCCTCCTCCTGCTGACCCTGGGCTCAAACAACGCCAGTTTCTGCCCGGACATGCTAGCTGCACAGAGAAAAACACCAGCCAATGTGTTAGTGGGGTTCAGCACCGCCAGCTGTTCCCCTGCTGTGTAGCTGGCAACGTGTCCTGCAAACGCCACGCAGGCACATGAACTGAAATTGAAGGGAGCCTGCCCCCCACCCCCAGGTGTTTCTATGTATAACAGCCACCTTGTACAGCAGTACTGCTGCATTTGTACAAGGTGGCTGACTTTTTGTCCTTGCCCACGTGGAACTCAAAACGTACAAAATGTGTCTCATTGAGACCATTCCACTGTCCCTGAGGTGTGACTTTCCTTTCTAATGATACGCAGCACCCCCCTTGGTAGCGCTTCCCGTCTTCTGACATCATTGGTTGGCTTGTTGCGCCTGTGCGTCCGCCCTGCCTGAAACAATGCTCCTCGTTGTCTTATTTTGACTGCGAGGGTGTGATTGATGGGCACGAGCAGTGCATATCTTCACCTGTCTTAACTCATCTCCTTCCGCCTTCTTCAGACTGTGCAGCCTCATGGCCGCGGCATGCGAGAAGGGATCAGCAGAGGCCGCCCAGTCTGAAGCAGGTGTAAGGACGTGTGTGAGCGGCCAAAATATTTACTGCTCAAGGCCACGAATCACAGCACCGCAGTGTGACTTTATGAAAAGGCACTGTGGGTCTGGGATTTATGGCCATCGTTAACCGCACCGGCCAACATGAAATGAGGTCATAAGACGGGCAGCTCTAACAGGGCATTGCCAAGGGATAACACAAGAGCGCAGACTCCTGTACAGCAAATAACAACGCTCAGGAAGCTGCGCCAAGCACCAAGGCGTTATTTGGGACCCCTGTGCTGCGTCTCCTTAAAAAGCCAAGTCACGCATCCACTACAGTTTGACTGTAGAATGGGCTAAATTGTGTACGTCTTTCATTCAGCGTGTGCAAGTAGACAAATTAATAGAGCAACCTTTCACTTGTGCAGCATTAATACTGCACAAGGTGTGTCTCTTGTACTTTGTAACACCTGAGGGGGGGTTAAAGGTTTCCTTTGAAATTGGTTCAAATAGGCTTCGGCCTACACTCTGCTCCTCTACTCCTCCTCCTGCTTCAACACGGGCTCTAACATCGCTAGTTTTTGACCACAAGTGCTAGCTGCACAGAGAAAAACACACGCCATTGTGTTAGTGGGGTTCAGCAACGCCAGCTGTTCCCCCACTGTGTAGCCGGCAAAGTGTCCTGCAAACGCAACGCAGACACAAAGCTGCCTCCAGTGCAGGCTTCGGCCTACACTCTGCTCCCCCTGCTTACCCTTAGCTCCAACACCGCTAGTTGGGGCTCTAGGAAGACAATCTTTAATAGGCAACGCATCTGGGTTCCAGCACCGCCAGCTGGTTCTCGGCAGTGTTCTTGTCACAGGTACTCCCTCGTGCCAAGCCTGGTTTCAGCACCGTCAGCTGTTTCCGGGTTGTGTCAAGCTCACTGAGACGCCTATGCTTGCCCCGTCGTGGTGCGGTCGGGTTAGCCAACTCCAGGGTGCCTCCAGTTTAGGAGCTTCCTATGTGGGCTGCGTGAACCGGTAGTCAAGGCTGGTTCTGTAGTGCCAGTAGGCCCAGCTCCCCCTGTCGGACTGTTGGGGTTCGGTAACTGCGGCTGCCTCGCGGCCTAGCTGTTCTCTCCTCTCCTGTGGGCCTTGTGGTCCACCACCTGGTTCCAGCACCGTCAGCTGGTTCCAGGCCGAGCCTTTGGCTTAGGTGCCTCCTCCTGGGTATCCGAGTTCCGCCAACGTCAGGCGGTCCTTGGTAGTGCTTTTAAGCGCGGGCACCTACAGCTTAGTAACCGGGTTCCAGCACCGCCAGCTGGTCCTCGGTCGTGCCATTGGCTCTTGCACACTGGGGCAACGCATCTGGGTTCCAGCACCGCCAGCTGGTTCTCGGCAGTGTTCTTGTCACAGGTACTCCCTCGTGCCAAGCCTGGTTTCAGCACCGTCAGCTGTTTCCGGGTTGTGTCAAGCTCATTGAGACGCCTATGCTTGCCCCGTCGTGGTGCGGTCGGGTTAGCCAACTCCAGGGTGCCTCCAGTTTAGGAGCTTCCTATGTGGGCTGCGTGAACTGGTAGTCAAGGCTGGTTCTGTAGTGCCAGTAGGCCCAGCTCCCCCTGTAGGACTGTTGGGGTTCGGTAACTGCGGCTGCCTCGCGGCCTAGCTGTTCTCTCCTCTCCTGTGGACCTTCAGGTCCACCACCTGGTTCCAGCACCGTCAGCTGGTTCTCGGCAGTGTCTTTTGCTCTTGTACCTTCTGCTCCCCATCCTGGTTCCAGTACCGTCAGCTGGTTCCGGGCAGAGCCTTTGGCTTAGGTGCCTCCTTCTGGGTATCCAAGTTCCACCAACGTCAGGTGGTCCTTGGTAGTGCTTTCGGGCACGGGTACCTCCTGCTTAGTAACCGGGTTCCAGTAACGTCAGCTGGTCCTCGGTAGTTCCATTGGCTCTTGGACCTTCGGCTACCCATCCGGGTTCCAGTACCGTCAGCTGGTTCTCGGCAGTGTCTTTTGCTCTTGTACCTTCTGCTCCCCATCCTGGTTCCAGTACCGTCAGCTGGTTCCGGGCAGAGCCTTTGGCTTAGGTGCCTCCTTCTGGGTATCCGAGTTCCGCCAACGTCAGGCGGTCCTTGGTAGTGCTTTTTAGCACGGGTACCTCCTGCTTAGTAACCGGGTTCCAGTAACGTCAGCTGGTCCTCGGTAGTTCCATAGGCTCTTGAACCTTTGGGTAGCCATCCGAGTTCCAGTTCCATCAGCTGGTTCTTGGCATTTTCTCAGCCTTCTTGTACCTTCTGCTACATTTCCAAGTTGAAGACCCTAAAGTCGACGACCCGGAAAACCACCCCGATGACGACGACGACGACCCGGAAGACCACCCCGATGACGACGACGACGACGGCGGAGACGACGACGGCTGAGACGACGACGGCGGAGATGACGACACTGGAGACGACGACCCTGGAGACGACGACATGGAAGACCGAGAAGCAGAAGAACAAGAGGCTGCAGAACAAAGAGCAGAAGAACATTAAGCATAAGACTTAATATCAGAGCAAAAGATATTATCTAAATTATATGCAGAAGAAGACTAAGCAGTGTATGGGGGTGAGTCCGTTCCTCCTCGTGGTGCCCCTGGATAAAGCCTGATGCTGCAGGCCAAACTGAACGCGGACAAATGTAACTTTTGTGACTGGCAGAACGGAAGGTGTAATCTTCCAACTTTTATAGATAACAACTACGGGAATGCCTGTCACAAATGAGAATATGATGAAGAAGTGGAATAGGAAGAATAATAACAGTGGAATAAAAAGAATATGTAGAATAGGAAGAATAATAATAGTTGAATAAAATGAATATGAAGAATGTAATAAAAAAAAAAAATAGGTAGAAGATGAAGAAGAAGATGAATAAGGTGAAGAAGAAGTTGATGTCAAAGATGCTGATGATGACGAAAGTGTGGGAAAAGTAAAAAAAAAAAAGAAAAAAAAAGAAGGGGAAGGGCGTGGAATAGTGAAACATCAATATCTGACAAAATAAATAAAAAAATAAACATACTCAATATCTTTTTCACTCCGAACGTCTTAAAAAAAACAAAAACATGCTATTCTATTTGATTGGGCTAAACCTCATTGCCTTTAATGTCTCCGCCACCTCCCACAATACATCCTACATTATTCTTAGTTGTTTTCCTTCATGTAGAATGAACCTACAAGGCAAGAAAGGGTTTATTTTAATTCCGATATTTTGGTCCCATTGACTTGCATTGGGATCGGGGATCGGTATCGGCGATATCCGATATTTTTTGAATATCCTATCCGATACCGATACTTTCCGATATCGGAAGGTATCGCTCAACACTACTGCTAACGCTTCCACGTGACTTTACCAGAACATGTTTCCTTACTATAAAACTGTCTACAAATCTCAATACTTTCCATAAATATGAAATAATAGCAGAATATCTAGGAACAAATTACATGTAACACATTAGATCACATCACCAATCTCTTCAGGGGGGCTCAGCCATATTCTACTCCTTTACATAAGGTCACAGGACATGATCATTTGGTCTTCATGTAGTTTGTATATTGTTGCCCCCATATTCTCGTTTTACATTGCAATGGTAAAGATTATTTTACATGCCATATTTATGATGAGATCTTGTCATTGACTTACTACCACAATATTTACATGAGCTAATGATCAGGACGTAAAATTCTTGCAAATGCTAATTTGTCCAATTACAGACCCATATAAAACAATTAATGTGTTGTTACCTATTTAGACCAAAATCTGCTGAAATAGAAATGAAAATACTTTCTAATTGAATGCAGAAGTAAATATAGATGGTACAGAATTTGCTCTAAGGTCTGATGGGGCATAAAAGGTCCCTCTGTCTCATATGAGTGGGTTAGTACTGTAAATGATGTGTGATAGTTGTGTGTCTCTGTTTCATAATTCACTTTGCAGGGTTAGGAAAACAAAGTTATATTTAAAAATATACATAAAATGGAGAAAATAAGTATTTGATACACTGCCGAGTTTGCGAGTTTACCAACCTACAAAGAATGGAGAGGTCTGTAATTTTTATCGTAGGTACACTTCTACTGGGAGAGGCAGAATCTTCAAATAAAATGCAGGATAACACATTGTATGATTTTTAAATAATAAAATTCTCTCCTACTGCATGAAATAAGTATTTGATCACCTATCAACCAGCAAGAATTCTGGCTCTCAAGAACCTCTCCACCATGGTCAAGGCCAAAGAGCTGTCCTAGGACTCCAGGTACAAAATTGTAGACCTGCACAAGGCTGGGATGGGCTAGAGGGCAACAGGCAAGCAGCTTGGTGTTGGCAGAAAATATGATTAGAAAATGGAAGAGACATAAGATGATCTTCCTTGGTCTGGGGCTAAATGCAAGATCTCGCCTTGTGGGGTAAGGATGATTCTGAGAAAGGTCAGGAATCAGCCCAGAACTACAGCGGAAGACCTGGTCAATGATCTGAAGAGAGCTGGGACCATAGTCTCAAACATTACTGTTAGTAACACACTACCCCTTCACGGATTAAAATCTTGCAAGGCAAGCAAGGTCCCCCTGCTTACACCAGCACGTGTCCAGGCCCATTTGAAGTTCGCCAATGACTATTTGGATCAGATCTACCTTTCTGGCCCAGATGTCACCTCTATGCTGTCCAGAATCCTGGAGTGTCTATCAGCCATATCCTCCTTCTTCTCCTTTTGCTTCCTCAAACTCAATTTGGACAAATCTGAACTCATCATCTTTCCTCTATCTCATAGATCTTTGTTACATGACCTATCTATCGCAATTAACGACATCACACTTTCCCCTGTACCGGAAGTCCGCTGCCTCTGAGTAACCCTTGACTCTGCCTTGTCCTTTAAACCGCACATCCAAGCTCTTTCCACCTCCTGTCTCCTCCAGCTCAAAAATATCCCCAGAATCTGTCCTTTCCTCAACCATCAATCTACTAAAATGCTTGTGCATGCTCTCATCATCTCCCGCCTTGACTACTGCAACATCCTTTTCTGTGGCCTCCCTGCTAACACCCTTGCACCTCTCCAGTCCATCCTTAACTCTGCTGCCCGACTAATTCATCTCTCTCCTTGCTACTCCTCCGCTTCCCCCCTCTGCAAATCTCTTCACTGGCTCTCATTCCCTCAGCGTATCCAGTTCAAATTACTAATACTAACCTACAAAGCCATCCATAACCTGTCTCCTCCATATATCTCTGAACTAATCTCCCGATATCTTCCCTTATGTAACCTCCGGTCCTCCCACAACCTCCTTCTCTCCTCCACACTTAATCGCTCCTCACTCAACCGCCTCCAAGACTTCTCCCGAATATCCCATATCCTCTGGAATTCTTTGCCTCAACACGTCTGACTATCAACTACATTCAGATCCTTCAGATGGAACCTGAAAGCCCCCCTTTTCAGGAAAGCCTACAGCCTGCACTGACCCTGCTGCCTCCTCACCACCACCAAAGCTATAGCTTCACCAACACCGGAGCTCCTGCAACCCTCAACCTATTGTCTCCTTCCCCACCATCCTGTAAAATGTAAGCCCTCAAGGGCAGGGTCCTCGCCCCTCTGTATCAGTCTGTAATTGTTAGTTTGCTTACTGTAAGTGATATCTGTAATTTGAGTGTAACCCCTTCTCATCCACAGCACCATGGAATCAATGGTGCTATATAAATAAATATTAATAATAATTTGGATGATCCAGAGGTGGCATGGGAGGAGGTCGTGTGGTCAGATGAGACCAAAATAGAACTTTTCGGTATCAATTTGCTGTGTTTAGAGGAAGAAAAAGGATGAGTACAACCCTAAGAACACCGTCCCAACTGTGAAGCATGGTGGGGGAAACATCATACTTAAGGGGTGCTTTTCTGCAAAGGGAACAGGCCAACTGCACTGTATTGAAGGCAGGATGGATGAGGTCATGTATTGAGATATTTTGGCCAATAACCTCCTTCTCCCAGTAAGAGCATTGAAGATGGGTTGTGGCTGGTTCTTCCAACTTGACAATGATCTGAAACATACAGCCATGGCAACTAAGGCATGGCTCCGTAAGAAGCATTTCAAGGTCATTGAGTGGCCTAGCCAGTCTCTGGACCTAAACCAGCAACAGCCCTGAAACCTGAAATATCTAGAGAACATCTGTATGGAGGAGTGGGCTTCAGGGTGCGAAAACTTGGTCAAGAACTACAGGAAACGTCTAATTTCTGTAATTGCAGATAAAAGTTTCTGTACCAAATATTAAGTTCTGTTTTTCTATTGTATCAAATACTTATTTCATGCAATAAAATGCAAGTTAATTATGCATTTAAGCAGTCATCAAAGCAAAAGGTGGCTACTTTCCAGTGAACCTGGAAATTATAGGCCAGTAAGTCTAACCTCTATTGTTGGTAAAATATTTGAAGGGTTTCTGAGGGATGTTATTCTGGATTATCTCAATGAGAATAACTGTTTAACTCCATATCAGCATGGGTTTATGAGAAATCGCTCCTGTCAAACCAATCTAATCAGTTTTTATGAAGAGGTAAGCTATAGGCTGGACCACGGTGAGTCATTGGACGTGGTATATCTCGATTTTTCCAAAGCGTTTGATACCGTGCCGCACAAGAGGTTGGTACACAAAATGAGAATGCTTGGTCTGGGGGAAAATGTGTGTAAATGGGTTAGTAACTGGCTTAGTGATAGAAAGCAGAGGGTGGTTATAAATGGTATAGTCTCTAACTGGGTCGCTGTGACCAGTGGGGTACCGCAGGGGTCAGTATTGGGACCTGTTCTCGTCAACATATTCATTAATGATCTGGTAGAAGGTTTACACAGTAAAATATCGATATTTGCAGATGATACAAAACTATGTAAAGCAGTTAATACAAGAGAAGATAGTATTCTGCTACAGATGGATCTGGATAAGTTGGAAACTTGGGCTGAAAGGTGGCAGATGAGGTTTAACAATGATAAATGTAAGGTTATACACATGGGAAGAGGGAATCAATATCACCATTACACACTGAACGGGAAACCACTGGGTAAATCTGACAGGGAGAAGGACTTGGGGATCCTAGTTAATGATAAACTTACCTGGAGCAGCCAGTGCCAGGCAGCAGCTGCCAAGGCAAACAGGATCATGGGGTGCATTAAAAGAGGTCTGGATACACATGATGAGAGCATTATACTGCCTCTGTACAAATCCCTAGTTAGACCGCACATGGAGTACTGTGTCCAGTTTTGGGCACCGGTGCTCAGGAAGGATATAATGGAACTAGAGAGAGTACAAAGGAGGGCAACAAAATTAATAAAGGGGATGGGAGAACTACAATACCCAGATAGATTAGCGAAATTAGGATTATTTAGTCTAGAAAAAAGATGACTGAGGGGCGATCTAATAACCATGTATAAGTATATAAGGGGACAATACAAATATCTCGCTGAGGATCTGTTTATACCAAGGAAGGTGACGGGCACAAGGGGGCATTCTTTGCGTCTGGAGGAGAGAAGGTTTTTCCACCAACATAGAAGAGGATTCTTTACTGTTAGGGCAGTGAGAATCTGGAATTGCTTGCCTGAGGAGGTGGTGATGGCGAACTCAGTCGAGGGGTTCAAGAGAGGCCTGGATGTCTTCCTGGAGCAGAACAATATTGTATCATACAATTATTAGGTTCTGTAGAAGGACGTAGATCTGGGTATTTATTATGATGGAATATAGGCTGAACTGGATGGACAAATGTCTTTTTTCGGCCTTACTAACTATGTTACTATGTTACTATGTTACTTTGAAGAACCTAGAATATAAGACATATTTTCAGTTGTTTCACACTTTTTTGCTAAGTATATAAGTCCACATGTGTTAATTCATAGTTTTGATGCCTTCAGTGTGAATTTACAATTTTCATAGTCATGAAAACACAGAAAAATCTTTAAATGAGAAGGTGTGTCCAAACTTCTGGTCCGTACTGTATTTATTTGGTCTTTTTTTCCATGTATCCACTCTTTTTTTAAGGCAGCTAAACAATGCTTCTATTCCACCTATGATCTCCGTCTTCTGTATATTGCACTTGACACAATGCATATACTTCACAGTATAGGACAATGTAAGTGAATGGTACTTTGATTTGTGTGGTATCAAGTAGCAGCTATAATGGATAAGAGCATCAATTAGCTGATAACATCAGTGTAACAATTAGATTAAACATATGAGTAAAATGTCAAGTACATCTACAATCAGCAAAGTAACAGGTTTAAAAAGCTGCCAGCTTGCAGTTTCCATTGATTTAGGGGACAATGTCACAAACATAGATATTTTTGTTACTGTCGCAGTTCAAAAACACAATAAAGTATATATACAGTATATATATATACCGTATATACAGTATATGTAATAAAGCACCAGTAACTTGTACAGAAAAGAATAACATCCAATGAAGACATCTTCTAGATTATGTTATATTGCAGAAATAAAGAAATGCTTCTCATAATTACAGCTCCAAACAGACAATGACTTGTCTGATTGTTAATATATATATTAAAAAGGATCTTTCAGCCTTCTTGACTTTTCTGTCTTTTTAACCCCTCTGTGACCTTAGACGTACTATCCCGTCGAGGTGCCCTGGGCTTATCTGACCCTGGACGGGATAGTACGTCATAGCCGATCGGCCGCGCTCACGGGGGGAGCGCGGCCGATCGCGGCCGGGTGTCAGCTGCTTATCGCAGCTGACATCCAGCACTATGTGCCAGGAGCGGTCACGGACCGCCCCCGGCACATTAACCCCTGGCACACCGCGATCAAAGATGATCGCGATGTGCCGGCGGTGCAGGGAAGCACCGCGCAGGGAGGGGGCTCCCTGCGGGCTTCCCTGAGCCCCCCGCAGCAACGCGATGTGATCGCGTTGCTGCGAGGGTCTCCTCACCTCCCTCCCTGCTCGAGCCCCGGATCCAAGATGGCCGCGGATCCGGGTCCTGCAGGGAGGGAGGTGGCTTCACAGAGCCTGCTCAGAGCAGGCACTGTGAAGGCTGCAGCGCTGCAAGTCAGATCAGTGATCTGACAGAGTGCTGTGCAAACTGTCAGATCACTGATCTGTGATGTCCCCCCCTGGGACAAAGTAAAAAAGTAAAAAAAAAATTTTCCAAATGTGTAAAAAAAATTTAAAAAAATATTCCAAAATAATGAAAAAAAAAAAAAAATATTATTCCCATAAATACATTTCTTCATCTAAATAAAAAAAAAAAAACAATAAAAGTACACATATTTAGTATCGCCGCGTCCGTAACGACCCGACCTATAAAACTGTCCCACTAGTTAACCCCTTCAGTAAACACCGTAAGAAAAAAAAAAAAAAAAACGAGGCAAAAAACAACGCTTTATAATCATACCGCCGAACAAAAAGTGGAATAACACGCGATCAAAAGGACAGATATAAATAACCATGGTACCGCTGAAAGCGTCATATTGTCCCGCAAAAAAAGAGCCGCCATACAGCATCATCAGCAAAAAAATAAAAAAGTTATAGTCCTGAGAATAAAGCGATGCAAAAATAATTATTTTTTCTGTAAAATAGTTTTTATCGTATAAAAGCACCAAACCATTAAAAAATGATATAAATGAGGTATCGCTGTAATCGTACTGACCCGAAGAATAAAACTGATTTATCAATTTTACCAAACGCGGAACGGTATAAACGCCTCCCCCAATAGAAATTCATGAATAGCTGGCTTTTGGTCATTCTTCCTCACAAAAATCAGAATAAAAAGCGATAAAAAAATGTCACGTGCCCAAAAATGTTTTCAATAAAAACGTCAACTCGTCCCGCAAAAAACAAGACCTCACATGACTCTGTGGACCAAAATATGGAAAAATTATAGCTCTCAAAATGTGGTATTGCAAAAAATATTTTTTGCAATAAAAAGGGTCTTTCAGTGTGTGACGGCTGCCAATCATAAAAATCCGCTAAAAAACTCGCTATAAAAGTAAATCAAACCCCCCTTCATCACCCCCTTAGTTAGGGAAAAATAAAAAAAAATGTATTTATTTCCATTTTCCCATTAGGGCTAGGGTTAGGGCTAGGATTAGGGTTAGGGTTAGGGCTAGGGTTAGGGCTAGGGTTAGGGCTAGGGCTAGGGTTAGGGCTAGGGTTAGGGCTAGGGTTAGGGTTAGGGTTAGGGTTAGGGCTAGGGTTAGGGCTAGGGTTAGGGCTAGGGTTAGGGTTACGGTTAGGGCTAGGGTTAGGGTTAGGGCTAGGGTTAGGGTTAGGGCTAGGGTTAGGGTTAGGGTTAGGGCTAGGGTTAGGGCTAGGGTTAGGGCTAGGGTTAGGGTTGGGGCTACAGTTAGGGTTGGGGCTAAAGTTAGGGTTAGGGTTTAGATTACATTTACAGTTGGGAATAGGGTTGGGATTAGGGTTAGGGGTGTGTCAGGGTTAGAGGTGTGGTTAGGGTTACCGTTGGAATTAGGGTTAGGGGTGTGTTTAGATTAGGGTTTCAGTTATAATTGGGGGGTTTCCACTGTTTCGGCACATCAGGGGCTCTCCAAACACGACATGGCGTCCGATCTCAATTCCAGCCAATTCTGCGTTGAAAAAGTAAAACAGTGCTCCTTCCCTTCCGAGCTCTCCTGTGTGCCCAAACAGGGGTTTACCCCAACATATGGGGTATCAGCGTACTCAGGACAAATTGGACAACAACTTTTGTGGACCAATTTCTCCTGTTACCCTTGGGAAAATACAAAACTGGGGGCTAAAAAATAATTTTTGTGGGAAAACAAAAAGATATTTTATTTTCACGGCTCTGCGTTATAAACTGTAGTGAAACACTTGGGGGTTCAAAGTTCTCACAACACATCTAGATAAGTTCATTGAGGGGTCTAGTTTCCAATATGGGGTCACTTGTGGGGGGTTTCTACTGTTTAGGTACATTAGGGGCTCTGCAAACGCAATGTGACGCCTGCAGACCATTCCATTTAAGTCTGCATTCCAAATGGCGCTCCTTCCCTTCCGAACCCTCCCATGCGCCCAAACGGTGGTTCCCCCCCCACATATCGGGTATCAGCGTACTCAGGACAAATTGGACAACAACATTTAGGGTCCAATTTCTCCTGCTAATCTTGGAAAAATACAAAACTGGGGGCTAAAATATAATTTTTGTGGAAAAAAAAATATTTTTTATTTGCATGGCTCTGCGTTATAAACTGTAGTGAAATACTTGGGGGTTCAAAGCTCTCACAACACATCAAGATGAGTTCCTTAGGGGGGCTACTTTCCAAAATGGTGTCACTTGTGGGGGGTTTCTACTGTTTAGGTACATTAGGGGCTCTGCAAACGCAATATGACGCCTGCAGACCATTCCATCTAAGTCTGCATTCCAAATGGCGCTCCTTCCCTTCCGAACCCTCCCATGCGCCCAAACGGTGGTTTCCCCCCACATATGGGGTATCAGCGTACTCAGGACAAATTGGACAACAACTTTTGGGGTCCAATTTCTCCTGTTACCCTAGGGAAAATACAAAACTGGGGGCTAAAAAATAATTTTTGTGGGAAAAAAATTTTGTTTTATTTTTATGGCTCTGCATTATAAACTTCTGTGAAGCCCTTGGTGGGTCAAAGTGCTCACCACACATCCAGATAAGTTCCTTAGGGGGTCTACTTTCCAAAATGGTGTCACTTGTGGGGGCTTTCAATGTTTAGGCACATCAGTGGCTCTCCAAACGCAACATGGCGTCCCATCTCAATTCCTGTCAATTTTGCATTGAAAAGTCAAACAGCGCTCCTTCCCTTCCGAGCTCTCCCATGCGCCCAAACAGTGGTTTACTGCCACATATGGGGTATCAGCGTACTCGGGACAAATTGGGCAACAACGTTTGAGGTCCAATTTCTTCTCTTACCCTTGGAAAAATAAAAAATTGGGGGCAAAAATATAATTTTTGTGAAAAAATATGATTTTTTATTTTTACGGTTCTGCATTATAAACTTCTGTGAAGCACTTGGTGGGTCAAAGTGCTCACCACACCTCTAGATAAGTTCCTTAGGGGGTCTACTTTCCAAAATGGTGTCACTTGTGGGGGGTTTCAATGTTTAGGCACATCAGTGGCTCTCCAAACGCAACATGGCGTCCCATCTCAATTTCTGTCAATTTTGCATTGAAAAGTCAAACTGCGCTCCTTCCCTTCCGAGCTCTCCCATGCGCCCAAACAGTGGTTTACTGCCACATATGGGGTATCAGCGTACTCAGGACAAATTGGACAACAACTTTTGAGGTCCAATTTCTTCTCTTACCCTTGGAAAAATAAAAAATTGGGGGCAAAAATATAATTTTTGTGAAAAAATATGATTTTTTATTTTTACGGTTCTGCATTATAAACTTCTGTGAAGCACTTGGTGGGTCAAAGTGCTCACCACACATCCAGATAAGTTCCTTAGGGGGTCTACTTTCCAAAATGGTGTCACTTGTGGGGGGTTTCAATGTTTAGGCACATCAGTGGCTCTCCAAACGCAACATGGCGTCCCATCTCAATTCCTGTCAATTTTGCATTGAAAAGTCAAATAGCGCTCCTTCCCTTCCGAGCTCTCCCATGCGCCCAAACAGTGGTTTACTGCCACATATGGGGTATCAGCGTACTCAGGACAAATTGGACAACAACTTTTTGGGTCCAATTTCTCCTGTTACCCTTGGTAAAATAAAACAAATTGGAGCTGAAGTAAATTTTTTGTGTAAAAAAGTTAAATGTTCATTTTTATTTAAACATTCCAAAAATTCCTATTAAACACCTGAAGGGTTAATAAACTTCTTGAATGTGGTTTTGAGCACCTTGAGGGGTGCAGTTTTTAGAATGGTGTCACACTTGGGCATTTTCTATCATATAGACCCCTCAAAATGACTTCAAATGAGACGTGGTCCCTAAAAAAAAATGGTGTTGTAAAAATGAGAAATTGCTGGTCAACTTTTAACCCTTATAACTCCCTAACAAAAAAAAAATTGGTTCCAAAATTATGCTGATGTAAAGGAGACATGTGGGAAATGTTACTTATTAAGTATTTTGTGTGACATATCTCTGTGATTTAATTGCATAAAAATTCAAAGTTTGAAAATTGCGAAATTTTCAAAATTTTCGCCAAATTTCTGTTTTTTTCACAAATAAACGCAGGTACTATCAAAGAAATTTTACCACTATCATGAAGTACAATATGTCACGAGAAAACAATGTCAGAATCACCAGGATCCGTTGAAGCGTTTCGGAGTTATAACCTCATAAAGGGACAGTGGTCAGAATTGTAAAAATTGGCCTGGTCATTAACGTGCAAACCACCCTTGGGGGTAAAGGGGTTAACTTGCAGTAACAATACTGGCGCATTTTGTTGCTCCTTGTTGGTCTATTCCACTGTCTGTTCTAGACATCTATGAATAAATATACTACTGGGTAATAAAAATTGGAGACACGTCCCAATACAGACTGACACCGTGCTATGCAATCTGCTGTTTTACTCAGCAGCTATTTTTTTATTTTTTTTTTGCAGGACCATTTACAGTTTCCTATACTACAGAATTTATAACAACAATAAAGAGTTTTAACTATCCCAATAAGATGTACAATAACAAATTGTATTGTGGTACCGTGTTAGCCAGAAAAATTGATGTGAATACTTTTCTGCCCAATGATGACAGAAGTATTCTAGGAGTGATACCTTTATTGGCTAACCAGAAAATGTATATATTTTATAATATATATATATATATATATATATATATATATATATATAATATTTTCTGGTTAGCCAATAAAGGTATCACTCCTAGAATACTTCTGTCATCATTGGGCAGAAAAGTATTCACATCAACTATCCTAATAGTAAGGTATGGATGTACCAAAAGAGCACATTCAATAATTAATCAGAAAAAGACTAGAAATTTAAATAGAAAAAGTCTTTATTAAATTCACAATACCAAATAACAACAATACAATATAAAAAATCCATACTGAATAACAAGATTCATATGGTAAAGAACAGGCGGGCAGGAATTTAACCATTTAAGCAAAGGAGAGGCTTATCAAATGACTATAATGAACACATCCAGGTATATATGTTCATTAGTGAAGTGCATAGTGCTTACAACCAGGATATATGTACATACAACGTATATATATATACATAGCCATAAAGTTACCAGGGCAGAGATATCACTAGTACAAAAACTATCCATAGATTATCACCAAAATATATAATAAGGTATGACTAGCTAAAACATCAAGATCTCTTACCCATACTGATGCCCAAAACCGATGCACAGGAGCCCCGACGCGCATTTCGCTGTCACTTCCTTGGGGGCAGTGCATTTGTGTCCAAAGCCCTCCATAATCCCCCCAAACCAATGAGTACATCACAGCAAGAGACATCCGGTCGTCTCATAAAAACATGTGGAGGTGGAGTCCCGGCTAAAATGGTAGAAAGCTTATCCTATCACAGCATGTGAGCGTGCATAGGCGGAGACTCCCCACAGTCCGATATGTCACTTCCGGCATCACGAGGTGGTGAGTTAAGAGCAAGTGCTCTTGTAATGTATCTGCAAAAACCGGATGCCACTGATGGTCCGTATGGCATGAGATTTCCTTCTCACACTAAACCAATTTTGGAGTGAAATCTTAGCATGCCGAATACAGCTGAAAAATAATCCACAGATCTGCACTGCCTCATTGAATGACATGTGTGTTCAAGTGCAATCCGATTATTTTCCATTGGTTGTGGAAGCGCTCGTGTCATTCTTTATTACTTCTATTTTTCCCTTTTAAAAATAAAGAAACAAAAAAATGTACATATGTGGTATGGCTGCATCTATAAAAGTCTACTCTATCCAAATATAAAATTATATAACCCTATCACTAAAACCTGTAAAAATAAAAACAATTAAACCATCAGAATTGTACTTTGTTGGCTGACATAATACTGCGAAAAAAGTGCAAGTAGAAGCAATCAAAAGGTCTTAGCTACTACAAAATGCTATCAATAAAGATGTCAATTCGGAGAGCAAAAAACAAGCACCCTCACAGTTCTATTGGCAGAAAAAAACAAAAAAATGATAATATTATGAGATTTTATGAAATTTAACAAATTGACCACTTAAATTAATAAAAAATGTATATTTGGTATCCACATAATCTTAGTAACCTAGAGAATCATATTGTTAGGTCAATTTAAATTCATAAGGAATTTCATAAAAGCAAACCCCAAAAAACTATAGTGTTTTTTTTTACTTTACGTCCTGTGATGATATGTCATCAGGGGTAGAAACAAGGTAAAGACAATTCATTTGATGGAAGTGATAGAAACTGTGAGGCAGTGCTGGTATCACCCACCTTGCCACTATCACTTACCCCTGGTGAAGTAGGGCGCCAAAACCTCAGTCACTTCTTCCACACCTTCTGTTATTGCTATGGGTTTGTAAGAGTGGTGGACTTTACTGTTGCGATCCTACCCCTGAAGACAAAATCACAATATGTGAATGATGTTAATGCTTTCATATATATGTAATGTGATATAGTAATGTATAATGTGTAGAGTGTGATAAGTATTGATAGTATAGTAGGCATAGTGTGCATAGCAAATGTAATGTACAACATAAGAGATATAATACATAGGTTAGGTTTTAGGACATAAGGTAGTGACCATAGGATAAGATAGTCTTTGACAAGCAGTCTAAATTTAATATATATAATGTATGTAAATGTAATATATAGTGTGTGTGATGGAAGTCTGTCCAGCTACAAACTATAGGAACAGACATAGTTAAAGTTTAGGACTGGTCCATAGTGAAAAAAGGAAAACCCTATAAAACAAGACTTCTTCCTGATAGTCAGTCAGATAGGAAAATGCAGTAACCAAGGTCAATCTCAAGTTGCAGTGGGAAACCTTACTGGAATCCCTTGCGGACAATCCTGCAATGTCTGGAGCTCAAGGTTCGGAACAGGTACTACAAAGTGTGCACTATCCCCTGATGTAGGGAGAACCATGGACGTGGAACCGAGTAGATGGAAAGTAACGGCTCTCGGGTGCACTGCCAGGCTGGATGGGAGATCCCTGAGGCTGACAGGAGCAGTAAATATAAAGATACTCCATGAGGAATGGATAGTGATGCTGAAGATGTACTGTACTAAGGAAACAAGAACTAAGAAGTGATGTGCCCAGTACAGTGTGTTACAATATGATGATGTGGAGTCGGTAAGCCAAACCTCTGACTCCGACTCCAACTCCTCAATTTCCCTGACTCCAACTCCACAGCACTGCATCACCACTGAGCATGTGCATAAAATATTAAATTAAAAGAAAAGTCCTAATAAGTATTCAAACCAATAGGTCATAGGGTCACTTTTCAAAGTATACAATTATCAAAAAATCTTTCAACTCAGTATCACTGCTTGGATATATAGAGCAAAATCCACTTACAGTATAATATATAATTTTGTATTAGAATATATTTAAAATAACATGATAAAATAAGGTACCTCTAATAAGAGGGACACAGGAAAAGATCACTTTAACATCCATATGCACACAAACAGATTACAAATAATACCAGAAAAAAGATACTGATATTTCCTAATCATTCAATAGTTATGAACTGCATGGGTACCAAACAATCGTTAATATTGTCAACGCACATTTCCTGTATATATTGCCATCAGCTATGATTTCTAAGCCCGCATAATCAGTCGGTCAGTCAATGAACAAGTGGTTTACTGGTTTGCCAGCTGATCACTGCCATGTTTAGACAGGCCAATGATCCAAAACCAGCATTCTAACAAACTATTGGGTGGCTGATTATCGGTAGTCTTGCGTTCTTCAATCAATCTACAATAATGTCTTAATGTCTGCTGTTGTGAAGGTTACTTCTTCTCAATATCTTTAATACAGGGGCAGCCATCAGAGGCCCAAGGTGGTCCACGTCCATTTCCAAAACAGGTGGAATTTTGGATTATGATACTCTATTGGACTACAAAGGGTCCATGTATTGTTCCTACACAGGGGCCCCATTCTTTCTGTGTCTCCCTCTGCTCTAACACTAATAACTTTCACAACACAAACTTATACATTTGTGACTGAGACAATACGTAATCTGAACGATTCAGGGTCATGATCTCCCCAGGCCATTTGACTAGTAGTATGATACTGATATTTTCATCTTAGTTCTCAGATGTTAATATTTATTATATTACATGTGCAGACACCTGTCTAGTCTGCTGCACTTTACATTTCGGTACTAGCTCCATGGCACACACCTTATACTTTTCCTTCCGCAGATATATATGGTTTATCAAAGCATATTAGGATAAATAACACAGAAATGTTACAGATCTCATAAATCTGATTTCGCAAGACTTATTGTAAATTTTTCCAGATGTGTAGAGCTTGGTACCAAAAAAAAAAGATAATGTACAAATTTTTGGAAGAACACTTTAAGGCTCTTAAAAGCTGATCTAGGGTTATAAATAAAATTTACTGGGGAGGTTAAACCTTCTTTCCTAAAAGTATTTCAAGTTAGACATGGAAGTATTGAATGACTTCCATAAAAACGGCCAATGTAGTCATTGTGATATACTGTAGAAGATATGACGGAGCTGCCTAATAGGACGACACAGAATATTGAATTTTACTTTAAGTCAAATTCACAGAAGAGAATTTATTATACACTAAACAGATAACATTTGGACAAATGAAACAACAGAGCCAAATGCTATATATACAGTGGGGCAAAAAAGTATTTAGTCAGTCAGCAATAGTGCAAGTTCCACCATTTACAAAGATGAGAGGCGTCTGTAATTTACATCATAGGTAGACCTCAACTATGGGAGACAAACTGAGAAAAAAAAATCCAGAAAATCACATTGTCTGTTTTTTTATCATTTTATTTGCATATTATGGAGGAAAATAAGTATTTGGTCAGAAACA
The DNA here is from genome assembly GCF_032444005.1 of Ranitomeya imitator. NCBI lineage: Eukaryota > Metazoa > Chordata > Amphibia > Anura > Dendrobatidae > Ranitomeya > Ranitomeya imitator. The sequence goes on along the minus strand of NC_091287.1, from coordinate 467,248,208 downwards.
AAATTTCATCTCAATACTTTGTAATATATCCTTTGTTGGCAATGACAGAGGTCAAACGTTTTCTGTAAGTCTTCACAAGGTTGCCACACACTGTTGTTGGTATGTTGGCCCATTCCTCCATGCAGATCTCCTCTAGAGCAGTGATGTTTTTGGCTTTTCGCTTGGCAACACGGACTTTCAACTCCCTCCAAAGGTTTTCTATAGAGTTGAGATCTGGAGACTGGCTAGGCCTCTCCAGGACCTTGAAATGCTTCTTACGAAGCCACTCCTTCGTTGCCCTGGCGGTGTGCTTTGGATCATTGTCATGTTGAAAGACCCAGCCACGTTTCATCTTCAATTCCCTTGCTGATGGAAGGAGGATTGCACTCAAAATCTCACGATACATGGCCCCATTCATTCTTTCATGTACCCGGATCAGTCGTCCTGGCCCCTTTGCAGAGAAACAGCCCCAAAGCATGATGTTTCCACCACCATGCTTTACAGTAGGTATGGTGTTTGATGGATGCAACTCAGTATTCTTTTTCCTCCAAACACGACAAGTTGTGTTTCTACCAAACAGTTCCAGTTTGGTTTCATCAGACCATAGGACATTCTCCCAAAACTCCTCTGGATCATCCAAATTCTCTCTAGCAAACTTCAGACGGGCCCGGACATGTACTGGCTTAAGCAGTGGGACACTTCTGGCACTGCAAGATCTGAGTCCATGGTGGTGTAGTGTGTTACTTATGGTAGGCCTTGTTACATTGGTCTCAGCTCTCTGCAGTTCATTCACTAGGTCCCCCTGCGTGGTTCTGGGATTTTTGCTCACCGTTCTTGTGATCATTCTGACCCCACGGGGTGGGATTTTGCGTGGAGCCCCAGATCGAGGGAGATTATCAGTGGGCTTGTATGTCTTCCATTTTCTAATTATTGCTCCCACTGTTGATTTCTTCACTCCAAGCTGGTTGGCTATTGCAGATTCAGTCTTCCCAGCCTGGTGCAGGGCTACAATTTTGTTTCTGGTGTCCTTTGACAGCTCTTTGGTCTTCACCATAGTGGAGTTTGGAGTCAGACTGTTTGAGGGTGTGCACAGGTGTCTTTTTATACTGATAACAAGTTTCAACAGGTGCCATTACTACAGGTAATGAGTGGAGGAAAGAGGAGACTCTTAAAGAAGAAGTTACAGGTCTGTGAGAGCCAGAAGTCTTGATTGTTTGTTTCTGACCAAATACTTATTTTCCACCATGAAATGCAAATAAAATGATAAAAAAACAGACAATGTGATTTTCTGGATTTTTTTTTCTCAGTTTGTCTCCCATAGTTGAGGTCTACCTATGATGTAAATTACAGACGCCTCTCATCTTTTTAAGTGGTGGAACTTGCACTATTGCTGACTGACTAAATACTTTTTTGCCCCACTGTATATACAGTATATATATATATATATATATATATATATATATATAGGGGTTGGACAAAATAATGGAAACACTTAACGTTTTGGCATCATATATATGAAACTCAGTAGTTAGCTTTCCCCTCTGCGTGACTGAAATTCAAGAGCTATAAAATGCTGAGAATCACGTAGGTGGAAAGAACTTATCAACACCAGCGAACAACAACAAAAAGATTAAGGAACTCCTACAATAATTGCTGTAAACAACACGAACTACAGCAAAGAAGAGAAGGAAACAATATATATCGCGCCTCACAGAGACGACATTTCTACTTGCCTGAGTCACCTTAAATTACTGTACCATAAACATTTTACAATAGTCTTCGATAAATGAAAAACAATAAATGAAAGATTATTGTACTCGCCTAATGACAAAAATGCACAATGCAACATGATTGACTTATTAAAGCTATGAAACATGAAAAAGGCAAATTGAAAGCAATTACAGAAATGGTAATTTGCAGAATAAACCGCCAGGAGGTTGCACTTTGTGATCTTCAAGATAGTTTACTTAAGGACTATTGAGGACAAATCTATCAATAAGAAATATCCAAGGAGGATCGGGTTTGAGTCAAATTCCCTAAAAATTCACACTTCTATTTGAATTCGAACAATTTGCGATTTGATAGGACCGCCTTTTTGGTAAATCATATAGGGCAAGCAAAGGGCAAAAAAAATGTAAAAAATGTCTACCTTCCTGTCCTCTTTTATTGCCAACTTTTTGCTGTGGCCAGACCTTGGGGCTCACGGAGCTTCATAAGGTAGAAACGTTGTGTTGCTACGATGTGCATCACGACCTTACAACACACAGTAATTGCCCCGGAAATCCTAGCATATAGTGAAGAGGACAGAGTGATGAGAGGTGATGTATTAGGTTTTTATTTGTGTTTTGTTTTTTTAAACCTTACATGTTTTATGATCTGGGGTATGGGGAGACCGAAGAGCATAAAAAGAAACATTCAAATTTAACAGGTGTGGGCAATATGAAAATTATACCTGAAAACATGTAAAAAGGGGAGAAGTTGACTGAATCTTTGCATTGCTTGTCTGTATGTGGTACGCTAAGCATGGAGAACAGAAAGAGGAGAAGAAAATTGTCTGAGGACTTAAGAACCAAAACTGTGAAAAAAATTAACAACCTCAAGGTTACAGGTCCATCTCCAGAGATCTTTTTGTTCCTTTGTTTAATGTGCACATCATATCACATCATATGGAGCACATCATTTCCCAGAACATGGACGGCAAAGAAAAATTGATGAAAGATTACAGCTCAGGATAGTCCGGATGGTGGATAACCTTGCCCAATGAAGTTCCAAAGAAATTTCAGCTATCCTACAGGGCACATCAGTGTCAGTGCAAACTGTCTGTTGACATTTGAATGAAATTTAAACACTATGGCAGGAGACCCAGGAGAACCCCATTGTTGACACAGACGCATAATATAACAACATACACTTGTAAAGGGTGCACGCAAGCTGTATACACAAATAAATGTTATAGGGTGCAGTGCCTAGTCCAATATTAAATGTATAACCAAAAAAAGAAAACAGAATGGACTATGAAACAGAAAAGTAGAAAAATAACACAATGTTTATTGAACATCACAGCAAAACATAAAAACATTTAAAATGTACCAATAGTGTACAAAAACACCCCTATTCAAATGCCCTACAAATAAATATGAAGTCGACATGAAACATAATACAATGGGTCAGCATAATATATGTCACCTTATATAGATGAAATAATACCCCCTAGTTGAAAGGGAAACACATCCATATATGCTTAGGGCATAAGAGGTCATAGGCGCAAAGAACCATAAGCCCCCTATTGGAAAAGCTAGAGCAAAAAAAAAAAAAACCTTGTAAAAAGGATGTCCGTATCAAATCTACTGTTTGGTTTGGAAGTAAAGTGCCCAGCAGATAACAAGGAAATACAGCCTATAGTTACAGAGGGGGGGCAATATAAAGCCCAGCATACTCATCTGAGGCGGGGAGAAAAAAGACAGGCTGAACCCAAAAATATATCAAATAGAAGCCAGTGCCTAAATGTGAACGGCATAAGGCAGGGTAGGGTAGGGTGTGAGAGCCCCACGCGTATCGCCGCCACAGCAGCTTCGTCAGGGGAAGCTCCCCTGTCTTTTTTCTCCCCGCCTCAGATGAGTACCACCGGCGCCTGTGCAATAGCAGCTATCGGATCAACTCTATATACTCCGCTAGCTGCTACTGCGCAGGCATGGCGGGTGCCATTTTCAAATGGATTTTTTTAATATCAGGATGAGGGATTAGTGACCTGTCAGCAGTCTTCAGTATGAATAAGTAGGTCACCACATGAAGATTTCCCCACAGGCCACCCCAGAGCACAAGCATATCATTAACTCAAAACTGAAAATAAAGATTAAACAACAACCAGAAGATGGATTTCATCAACCAAGGAATCATTATTATCAGTATAACGGCGCCAACCTGACACTGTGTAGGTTACTGTGTACAATCCTGCTGACTGGTTCCCTTTAAGTGGCCAGCAATGAGGCCAGATCTAAATTTCATTTAACACCTGAGAGACCTTAAAATTGCTGTTGGGAGAAGGCACCCTCCAACTATGAGAGATCTGGAGCCGTTTGCAAATGAAGAGTGGTTGAGAATTCCAGTTGAGAAGTTTAAAAAGCTTGCTGATGATTATAGGAAGTGGTTGATTGCAGTTATTTATGTGCAATCCTCTTACTCTTACAGATGCGAGGACAATTGAAGCTCTGACTGCCAGGTCAGAGCGAAGCCAGCAGCGTGACCAGATCATGTGATCACACTAATGACGTCACTCGCCGGCACTGCAGAGATGGAAATGGGTGGTAAGTATTCCAGTGGAGCTGAAGACACCAAAGATTAAGTGCACGGGGGAGATTTAATGTGTGTAGAGGGAGAATTTGAGTGAGGATGGGGGAATTTATTGTGTGTGGGGAGAATTGGAGTGGGGATGGGGGATTTATTGTGTGGGGAGAGAATTAGAGTGGGGATGGGGGATTTAATATGTGGGGGAGATTTGAGGACATAAAATGAAGAGCAAAGGGGGAGATGGGGTCCATGTATAAGGAAACAGTACGGGGAATAGGGGGCATGTATGTGGAAACATTTTGGGGGGGAATAGGGGGCATGTATGAGGAAACAGTACAGGGGAAAGGGGGCATGTATGAGGAAACAGTACAGGGAATGGGTGGCATGTACGAGGAAACAGTATGGGTGAGTGGGGGCATGTATGAGGAAACAGAACAGGGGAATGGGAGGCATGTATGAGGAAACAGTACAGGGGAAAGGGGGCATGTATGAGGAAACAGTATGGGGAATGAGGGCATGTATAAGGAAACAGTACTGGGGAATGAGGGGCATGTATGAGGAAACAGTACAGGGGAATGGGAGGCATGTATGAGGAAACAGTATGGGGGAATGGGGGCATGTACAAGTAAACAGTACTGGGTAATGGGGGCATGTATGAGAAAACAGTACAGGGGAAAGGGAGGCATGTATGAGGAAACAGTACAGTGGAAAGGGGGGCATGTATGAGGAAACAGTACAGGGTAATGGGGCATGTATGAGGAAACAGTATGGGGGAATGGGGGCATGTACAAGGAAACAGTATGGGGGAATGGGGGCATATATTAGGAAACAGTATGGGGGTGCAGACACAGTATGATGAGTGAGGATGGGTGCAGACAGTATGAGGAGCAAACGGGGGAATGTATGAGGGCACAGTATGAGTAGCGATGTGAAAAATGTATGTGGACAGAGTAAGGAGAGTGAGGGTGATGGGATGTGTGCAGACACAGTCAGGGAAGCAGGCAGTATAGAAAGTGAGGGAAAAATATATGAGGAGACAGTATGGTGAACAGGGGGATGTGAGAGGAGACAGTATGAGGAGGGAGGGGAATAGTGTGAGGAGACAGTATGGGGGGAGAAAAGTGAGTGGGCACAGAATAGAAACTGAGTAGTGGGGGCATAGCATGGGGGGACAGTGTAAGGGTACAACCAGGAGGGGACAGTATACCAAGGAGAGGGAGTGTGATGAGAACGTACAGTATAAATACTGGACCCTATAGAGGAGACACAGTATGAGAGGACAGTGTGAAGAGGGGGGCTGGTATGGAAAGGAGAGGTCAGTGTAAAGAGCATGTACCATAACAGGGACAGTGTGAGGGTCATATTTTGTGCAGACAATATAGTGAGGGGCAATTTTTTATTCAGGAGCATTATAATGACACTTCTGTCTTTAAGGGCATCATGTGGAGATTTTCTGCAAAAGAGCGGAGAAGATGGAAGTCTGCAGACGTGAGCTGTGGAAGAGAAAACTCATCTTGGGGTCTGGACAAGATGAAGAAAAGAAGGAGAACGACTTCAGAGACGACGTCATCTATAAGGTACCTGGATGTAAATGTTATTTGTAATACTAGCTAATTCTTATGTTTTTATTTATGCTAGGAGCATTAATGGTGATGTCCATGTTTGTAATGAGTCTGCAGTCATTCTTTGTGATTGCAGACCTCTGAATTCTCCCAGTGCGCACTGCACGCTGTCAGGATTCTCTCGTGCTGGCGATTTACATTAATGCAGTCACAAGCTGACTAGACATGTGTGACCTCAGTCAATGAAAATGAACTGAGCGAGTCCAGTTCCATCTAGTCGGAATGTGTTAGAAGTATACAAATCACATACAAGGGAGAATCCTAAAAGTGTGCAGTGCATTAGTTGTGAGAATTCAGAAGCCTATGATGTCAGGATTCAGCTCTGCAGGTTCCAGCAGTCGTCACATGGACACTTCACTCATATGTGACTTTCATACTTGTGGTCCTGTGACATCGAGCTTCTCTTCTGCTTCTCTCAGTTTTTCACTGAACATTGAGAGCATTAGGGAGAGGAGCTCGTCAGTACATGACTAAGTGTGCAAATCGCATATGTCCTTTGGGGGGGCGCCAAGCTGAATTCTTGCCCCGGGTGCCAGAAAACCTACATACAACTCTGTTTCTTGGGACCACCATCGGCGGCTCTTATCACAAGGCAAGGAGTGTTGCTGAAGCTCTGCTGCCAGCAATACAGAATGGCTGAGCCGCTACAGGGCATCTATACAGCAAAGGAGACCCTGGGTCATCTATATTGCACATGAGCCACTGAGGCATTCACACAACAGAGGAGATGCTTTAGAGCCTGTGGAGCATCAAGACAGCACAGGATGGCCTGGGGCACCCATACAGCACAGGAGACACTGAAGCATCCATTCAGCACAATAGATACTGGGACAACTATACAGCACAGGAGACAATGGGGCATCTATATAACACAGGAAAATCTGGGGCATCCATACAGCACAGGAGACACTGAGGCATCTATACATCGCAGGAGATGCTGGGGCATTCATCCAACACAGAAGTGGCTGGGGCACCTATACATCACAAGATATGCTGGAGCATGTACACAGCACAAGAGACACTGGAGCGTCTGTTCCTGACAGGAGACCCTAGTGCATTTATACATCACAGGAAATGCTGCAGTATCCATACCGCACAGAAGGAGCTGGAGCATCAACACAGCACAGGAGACACTGAGACATCTATACATCACAGGAGGCACAAGAACATCCATACAGCACAAGACATCCTGATGCTTCCATGCAGCATAGGAATCACTGGAGCATGTATACATCACAGGAGACACTGGAGCATCCATACAGCACAGGAGACACTAGAGCATCCATACAGCACAGGAGACACTAGAGCATCCATACAGCACAGGAGACACTGGAGCATCCATACAGCACAAGACATCCTGAGGCATCCATACAGCATAGGAATCACTGGAGCATGTATACATCACAGGAGATGCTGGAGCATCCATACAGCACAGGAGACACTAGAGCATCCATACAGCACAGGAGACAATAGAGCATCCATACAGCACTGGAGACACTGGAGCATCCATACAGCACAGGACACATTGGAGCATCTGTACAGCACAGGAGACACTGGGGTATCCATACAGCACAGGACACATTGGAGCATCTGTACAGCACAGGAGATACTGGGGTATCCATACAGCGCAGGAGACACTGGAGCACCCATACAGCACAGGAGACACTAGAGCAGCCATACAGCACAGGAGACACTGGAGCATCCATACAGCACAGGAGACACTGGAGCATCCATACAGCACAGGACACATTGGAGCATCTGTACAGCACAGGAGACACTGGAGCATCCATACAGCGCAGGAGACACTGGAGCACCCATACAGCACAGGAGACACTAGAGCAGCCATACAGCACAAGACATCCTGAGGCATCCATACAGCATAGGAATCACTGGAGCATGTATACATCACAGGAGATGCTGGAGCATCCATACAGCACAGGAGACACTGGGGTATCCATACAGCGCAGGAGACACTGGGGTATCCATACAGCACAGGAGACACTAGAGCAGCCATACAGCACAGGAGACACTAGAGCAGCCATACAGCACAGGAGACACTGGAGCATCCATACAGCACAGGAGACACTGGAGCATCCATACAGCACAGGACACATTGGAGCATCTGTACAGCACAGGAGACACTGGGGTATCCATACAGCGCAGGAGGCACTGGAGCACCCATACAGCACAGGAGACACTAGAGCAGCCATACAGCACAAGACATCCTGAGGCATCCATACAGCATAGGAATCACTGGAGCATGTATACATCACAGGAGATGCTGGAGCATCCATACAGCACAGGTGACACTGGGGTATCCATACAGCACAGGACACATTGAAGCATCTGTACAGCACAGGAGACACTGGAGTAACCATACAGCACAGGAGACACTAGAGCATCCATACAGCACAGGAGACACTGGAGTAACCATACAGCACAGGAGACACTAGAACACCCATACAGCACAGGAGACACTGGAGTATCCATACAGCACAGGAGACATTGGGGTATCCATACAGCACAGGTGACACTGGGGTATCCATACAGCACAAGACACATTGAAGCATCTGTACAGCACAGGAGACACTGGAGTATCCATACAGCACAGGTGACACTGGGGTATCCATACAGCACAAGACACATTGAAGCATCTGTACAGCACAGGAGACACTGGAGTAACCATACAGCACACGACACATTGGAGCATCCATACAGCACAGGAGACACTAGAACACCCATACAGCACAGGAGACACTGGAGTATCCATACAGCACAGGAGACACTGGAGCATCCATACAGCACAGGAGACACTAGAGCATCCATACAGCACAGGAGACACTAGAACACCCATACAGCACAGGAGACACTAGAGCATCCATACAGCACAGGAGACACTAGAACACCCATACAGCACAGGAGACACTGGAGTATCCATACAGCACAGGAGACACTGGGGTATCCATACAGCACAGGACACATTGAAGCATCTGTACAGCGCAGGAGACATTGGAGCATCCATACAGCACAGGAGACACTAGAGCATCCATACAGCACACGACACATTGGAGCATCTGTACAGCACAGGAGACACTGGGGAATCCATACAGCGCAGTAGACATTGGGGCTGCCGCTGCTGTCATCAACATCGGCAGGGGAGCGCAGAGTGCACGTACTTCGTCCAAAAAGTGCATTCTGCTCCTTGTCCTGGCAAGGGTCAGGACGCAATCCTTCATGGCATGCGTCTCCGCGTTCTGTAGTGAATGCTGCGTTCTGTGACGGGAGCAATTAAAGTTATATGTCAAAATACGAAAATGGTTGCATTCAATTGTGTTAAAGCATGTCAATGTGAAATACATGAAGTGGGAATAGCAAAATGGCTTTTGAAATTTAGGAAAAATACACGAGACACAAAATTTGGCCAAATAGTGTGAGGCCATCAACCATCGTCATGGTAATCTCATGAATCTGAAGGGTCCCTGACCTAACTTCCCAGTGTGAACACTTACCTATGGCTAATATCTGAATGCATGGGTGAATATAAACACCTCTCTTGGTAAAGCCTACATTTATGGGTTGGTCAGAACCTGACGTGATTAGATGTAGTTAAAATCACCACATGGTGAAGGGTGGAGTGCTCAGTCAGAAAGCTTAGCATATAAATAACAGAAAAACTGACCGGCATATCAAGAACTAGTCTGAACAGGTGCATATCAAAACAAAAAAAATTTGGAGCAATTAAAGGACACAATGTGGCCTCCGGTCCGTGGAATGCGGAGCCCTGGAATCTGTCCGAGGGCCACAGAGAAAGAAATTGCTAGTCGTTTGCGGCCGGAGGTTCCTCATCCCTGCTCTATTGCTATGTATAGCACTGTACATTAGGGAAATAATTTAGACAGGGGTTTTTGTGCAAATTACACCAGAATTGTGGTTTATTTAACTTTATAAATATGTCCCATTGTGTGAATCCAGCCTTAAATCAATTTTTGTACATTATTTTCAGATTCTGAAAGAAAATGCACAGAGCATTGTCATTAGATGTCAGAATCCCAGTTTTCAAAACTAAATTCTATATGCAAAAGCCAATAGGAGTATTAAAAAAAATAATTTAATTCCGTCTTATATGTAAACATTTAGAAAATCACAAAATAGTAAACAAAAAAAATGATTCCTCTTCCTAATCTGAAGTTTTGTAACAGTACAAAAGGAAAACAGAGACAATGTTGATTCACTCCACAGGGACCAAAACTGAAAGGAGAAAAATTCAGAGAAAAACTTAGCAGAGAGCGATTGTAATAGCAATTTGCAGGCTGGCGACTGACTGAGGCCCTGAAATTGTAAACAGCGATAGACGGAGTTCGGTTTTGGCTTTTTTTTTTCTTAGCGTGTGCACTCACTAATATAATTAAAATAAAACTTGTCAAGGATTTGCCGTTCTGTTGTTTATATGTGAATTTGTGGACAGGAATTACAGATTTAAGGCATTTTGAAAAAGATTATTTGCCAGCAGCAATATTTAGTGCAAAGCACATACTTTTATTAACAATAATTTCAAGAGCCAGAAAATATTGATATGATTATAGCCAGAGGCAGTAAAAAAAATGATCATAATGAGGTGGCGGTAATCAGAGAGAGTACTGAGCGTTGCTTGACTAATGACTATATGAACACCAATGTACATTATTCATAGAGCTTCCGATTAAAGGAAATCAAAAATGTAACACGAGGTTCTTAGTTACAAAATCTGCACTTATCTGCATTTCAAATGCAAGCCATACTTACAGATTTTTCACTAATTCTGAGCGAATAGGACTTTCCATATATTAACCTGAAGTGGATGTATTCATTTCAAGATTTGCCCTCTATATATACATCAGCCAGCCATAATATTAAAACTACTGAAATGTGAAGTGACTAACATTGATTATCTTGTTACATTGCATTGCCATCAGCCAAAGTGCGGAATATATAAAGCAACAAGTGAATAGTCAATTCTTGAATGTAATAAGTATAAAAAAGGAAAAATGGGTCAGTATAAGCACCTGTGCAACTTTCACAATGGTCAAAATGTGATGGATAGATAACAGGGCCTGGGAACCTCCAAAATGTCTGGTATTTTTGAATGTTCCCAGTATACAGTGATTAGTAATAATGGATAGAAGTCAAAGTGAAGGCAACCGATTAAGCAGGAACATAGTTATTGGTGTCCAAGGCTCATGAATGCATGTGAGGAATTAAAGCCAATTCATTTGGTTCAATCCCACAGAAGACCAATTATAAGTGATGAAATGGCCTCCATCACATTTTTAAAATTACAGCCTATCCAAGTTATTTGTCAAATGACAGTAGAGCAATATTGTAAAAAGTAGAAATAAATATCCTCGCTAAGGCTACGTTCACATTAGCGTTCTGCCGGGCTGCGTCCGGCGCAGCCGCGGCGACGCATGCGCCATGCGCCCGTATATTTAACATGGGGGCGCATGGACATGCGTTTGCATGCGTTTTGCGATGCATGTGTCTTTTTTGCCGCAAGCGTTAGGGTGCAGAGGACGCAGCAAGATGCATTTTTCTTTCACGTCCAAAATCCGGCAAAAAAAGGACCCATGCGTCGCAAAACTATGCGTTTTGGCATGCGTTCTTGTTTGCGCTGTGCGTTGCGTCGCCGACGCAGCAGTGCACAACGCAAATGTGAACATAGCCTAACTGAGCACAAAGGCTTTTCTTTTCCAGCCTTAGTCAGTCTCTCATGCCTAGATAAAAAGCTGTCTGCATGACATCACAAAGCGGATATACAAATAAGATTGAAGTAGGATGAAGCTGGACATAAACCTCGTCCTCAGACAGCGAGATGATTTATTTCTTCTCCTGTCACAGTCTTGCTCCATGAATGACTGAGGTATGGTTTTTTTATGATACTGCTCTTCTGTCAGTTGAGACATACATCACAAGCAGTGTTTCTTTATACTGCAAGCTGTCCTGACAGGTGACTAGGAGGGGCTGCAGTTTGACATATTTGACATTGCAGTTATTTGGTGCTACAAAAAAATTGCAAATATGAGATAAGAGAAAATAATGATGCACAAAGCCTGAAAAATGTAACACAGGTAGCGAACTTATATAAACACCATGTGATGACTGATTTTACGTTTTTAATTGTCTGTTTCATTTGTAAATTGAGAGACGAAATATGATTGGTTGCCATGTGTACTTAACCTGGATTAGTTTTTAAAATCAAGCCTACTCTACAGCTAAAATACCTCTTGCACTCGGCAGTACTATGACTGAGCATAACTTCCAAGTTACACAGAGCCATAGTATAGTATTCATAGAATTGCAGAGGTTCCTGCTGTTCCTCTAGGCGTCTCCAATTATGTATATGCAGGCATAGAGGAATATAAAGAAATCATGACATGCTCCATCAGATGCTGCATTATGAATTTATGAGACCAAAAAACCATTGCATTGCCTCCTGACAGGGGTGGACACAGACAGCTTGGGGCCCTTGTGCCGAAAATGGGTCTGGGCCCTACTCCTTTTAAGGCGACAAAGCTACTTATATATACAGTACAGACCAAAAGTTTGGACACACCCTCTAATTTAAAGATTTTTCTGTATTTACATGACTATGAAAATAGTACATTCACACTGAAGGCATCAAAACTATGAATTTACCCATGTGGAATTATAAACTTAACAAAAAACTTTTGGTCTGTACCTTTGGTCTGTACTGTATATATATATATATATATATATATATATATATATACAGTATATATATAAATAAATATAGCCACACACACATACATGTATATAGTTTCCTTTATTAAGTATAATGCCGTCCCAAATTATACAGAGCCCTCTCTTGTTATGTACAGCACCATCCCTTACATATTGGATTTTATAAAGTCCTGTTTTTTATTACATACCATCCTGTCTTGTTAGCTGTATAATGCAATGATGGCTGATGAAGCATGGGAAATCTTTTCTAAAGGAGCAGCTGATTGATGAACTGGTAGTCTGGTCACCGACTCCTCCATCAGTAGTCATTTTATATCTAACAAAAGAAGGGACTATGTAATAAAAGAAGGCACTGTGAATAACAAAAATAACAAGAATACACTATCATTTCTCCTTGCGGAGAGTGACATGTTAAGCATGTCGAGATGAGGAGACTTAAAGCAATGCTCCTCTGGGAATTATGCAAATTGTCTCTTCAGAGAGGAACAGGACTAGAACTCTAGTGCCATCCTAGACCTCATCTTAATATGCTTAACATGTCACTCTCCGCAAGGAGAAACAATACTTCTTGGATCCCGGTCAGACGCCTCTCACTCAGCCAAACCAGATCTCCACTTTGTACTGATGAGGGGCAGTACCCCAAAACACAGTGTCTGCAAATTGAGACTCTGGTATGGCTTTTATCCTAAGTCATGTGACAAGGCTTGTTAAAGGGTTCAACATTGACTGTTAGGATTGCTACTTCCAATAGTAATTTAACAGTAATAGAAGTATTGACTTCTACTCTTCTTTTGAGATTTTTTTTGGTACGTTTGGTCCACTGGTTTCTCTTTCATCTTATTTTAGGTCTTGGTGGTCAGTTTTGTTGAGATTAATGAATAAACTTTTGGAGCTGTATCCTAATATGTTCTTGTGGACAATGACTGTTGCATTTTTGGGGTATGAGTATAATTACATTATATACTCTAGTATGAGCCGACCCAAGTTTAAGCCGAAACCCCTAACTTTGCCACAAAAAACTGGGAAAATGACTTAATGACTTGAGTATAAGCCTAGGGTGGAAAATGCAGCAGCTACTGGTAAATTTCAAAAATAAAAATAGATACCAATAAAAGTAAAATTAATTGAGATATTAGTAGGTTAAGTATTTTTTAATATCCATACTGAATCAGGAGCCCCATATAATGCTCCATAAAGTTTATGATGGGCCCCATAAGATGCTCCATATTAAAATGTGCCCCATATAATGCTGCATAAAGGTTAATAATGGCCCCATAAGATGCTCCATAGACACATTTGCCTCATACAGTGATGCATAAAGGTTAATAAGGGCCCCATAAGATGCTCCATAGAGATATTTGCCTCATATAATGCTGCACGAATGCTGATTATGGCCCCATAAGATGATCCATAGAGATATTTGCCCCATATAGTGCTGCACAAATGTTGATTATGGTCCCATAAGATACTCCATAGAGATTTTTGCTCCATATGCTGTTGCTGCAAATTAAAAAAAATGGCATACTCACATCTCATCGCTGAGGCCCCCAGCACTTGCAATATTCACCTGTCCTCGTTCCACTGCTGAGCGCTGCTGTGTCTTCTGCCTCCTCTGCACTGACGTTCAGGCAGAGGGCGCGCACTAACCACGTCATCGCTCTTTCTGACCTGAGCATCACAGCAGAGGATGTGGAAAACGGAGCGGCGCCCAGCAGTGGGACGAGGACAGGCGATCACCCTCCCCATTATACTCACCTGCTCCCAGTGCGGTCCCTGGAAGCTTCCCTGATGGTCTTCTCCAGGCGCTGATAGCTTCTTCCAGCATTGAGCGGTAACCGGTACCGATCATTACAGTAATGAATATGCGGCTCCACCACTATGGGAGTGGAGTCACATCCATATTCATCACTGTAATGAGCGGTACCATGTGTTAGGAGTCGAGTTTCCTCTGCTGCACAGGGGGAATCTCGATCTGTGTCTGCTGCGGTCTCCCATTCGGTATCGGCCGCAGTGGGCTCTGCTCAGCGGAGACGTCGCTCCCAGCATCTTGCTGGGGCTGATTCGGTGCATAGGGTCACTACTGCCTTTTCTGGCTTTCCTATGGTACCCTGCACTGATCTGCGGCGAGCGAGCCTCTCTGGGACTAAGTCCTTGTTTACTCACACTGAGCATGCCCAGGGCAGGGTCTCCCATTGGAGGTCGAGGGCCACATGTTCGGTCACATGCTCAGGTGCTGCAGTACATTCCATTGGTCCTTCTGGAAGGTCCTGAAAGGGCAAACATGCTCAGGTACTGCAGCACTTTCCATTGGTCCTTCTGGAAGGTCCTGAAAGGGCAAAAACTTCATTAGCAGCTTCCTGTGCTGCAACTATATAAACTGCGCATGACCGCACGGCCATGCGCTAGTATTGTCTTATGTTATGTGCTTTGCGCCAGTGTGGTCACATGTATGTGTGTTCAGGGACCCGGCTGAAATAAGCCCCTAGAATGCTGGCTCCTCCGGCGAGGAGATTGAGTCTGAGTGTATTCAGGGACCCGGCTGAAATAAGCCCCTAGAATGCTGGCTCCTCCGGCGAGGAGTTTTGTGTGTTTGTGTGACCACTGACTGCTCTCTGTTTGGGCAGTTAGCCTGTGCCTCTGTGGAGTCTAACAGGGCACAGTGCTTTCCTTTCACGGCTACTCAGTGAATTAACTGAGTTAGTTTATACCACCATATAGCTCCGCCGTTTGCTAGCAGCAGGTACTCCTGCACGGTGGACCCCGGGCTGCGAACGCGCCAATATCAATAAACATCTCTAATTACTCGGTGCGTTCCGCTAGCCCTAACTGAATACTAGCGCCAGGGTCTGGCTAGTAAATGGCGGACATTCAGCAATCTTTGCGGTATATCCAGCAGCTGGAGGGTAGGTTGGCGGCTCTCGAGAGCTCAACCTCAGCTGTGGATGTTACCGCAGTTGCTGTACAGGCTGCTAGCGTGGCTGCAGCAACCTTGTCCACTGCCACCCCTGTTCCGACGTTATCTCGCCTACCGCTGCCAGAAAAATTTTCTGGAAATAGCAAAACTTGTAGGGGATTCGTGAGTCAGTGCTCTATTCACCTCGAGCTCCTGGCTGCACGTTTTCCTACAGAGTGGGCTAAGGTGGGATTTATTGTGTCTCTTTTGTCGGACAGGGCGTTGGAGTGGGCTACGCCGCTGTGGGAGCGTAGTGATCATGTGGTGCAGAGTGCTCCGTTGTTCCTGAGCACTCTGAAAAAGGTCTTTTTAGGACCTCAAGTCACCCATGACACAGCGCTCCAACTACTGGCATTAACTCAGGGTGAGTCCTTGGTCAGCCATTTTTCCATCCGCTTCCGTACTTTAGCTTCCGAGCTGGAGTGGTCGGATAAAGCCCTTATCCCCATATTTTGGAGGGGCCTGGCTGACCACATTAAGGACGCTCTGGCCACTAGGGAGATTCCTGCCACACTGGAGGAGTTAATAACTGTCTCTACTCGTATTGACCTCCGTTTTAACGAGCGGAGGTTGGAGCGAGCCCAGTGTAGGCAGAGGTTTCGGCTGGCTCCCACCTTCGCCAAACCTTTGGAATCTCCAGTCCAGGCATCCGAGTCACATGAGGCCTTAGAGGTGACACGAGCGGGATCCAAGTCTCAGTCTGCCCGTGCACATAAGGTCCATCATGTTTGCCAGCAGTCAGGACACCTTGCCTCCAAGGGTCCTCAGCGGTCGGGGAAACATCAGTGTCTAGTGGCAGTTGGAGGAGGTACACTAGACACGGCGACGTTTGCCTCAAAGTTGTCCTTCAAGGGGACAATTACCATAGGCCCATCCACTCTTATGGTCGAGCTATGCGTGGATTCTGGGGCAGAGGGTAACTTTATGTCTTCCGCTTTTGCCCAGCGTCACGCAATACCCTTGGTGATGCTCGCCAAGCCAGTAACCGTTCGAGTGGTAAATGGGTCAACACTACCTTCACAGATTACCCACCAAACCATTCCTTTCACGCTATCTGTGTCTCCATCACATCAGGAGATAATCTCCCTATTAGTCATTCCTGAGGGAATTGATGAGGTCCTGTTGGGGATACCATGGCTTCGCTACCATTCTCCTCATATTGAGTGGTCCTCTGGGAGAATTTTGGGATGGAGTAAATCCTGCGAGGGTAGATGTCTGAGGGAGTGCGTTCAGGTTGCTTCTACACAGGTACCCGCAGATCTTTCCTCTCTCCCCAGCACTATTGGCCCTATGCAGATGTGTTCTCCAAAAGAGCTGCGGAGACCCTTCCGCCTCACCGCCCCTATGACTGTCCTATTGACCTCTTGCCTGGTGCTGAGCCTCCCCGGGGTCGAGTCTATCCATTATCTCTCCCGGAGACGGAGGCAATGTCCCAGTACATCCAAGAGAATCTGGCAAGAGGATTCATTAGGAAGTCAGTGTCACCGGCAGGGGCAGGGTTCTTCTTCGTACAGAAGAAGACTGGAGACTTACGTCCATGCATAGACTACAGGGGTCTTAACGCCATCACCGTTAAGAACAAGTACCCACTACCCCTGATATCTGAGCTGTTTGATAGGCTACGGGGAGCGAGGGTATTTACAAAGTTAGATCTGCGGGGTGCTTAGAACCTGATTCGCATCCGTGAGGGGGATGAATGGAAGACGGCTTTTAACACCAGGGATGGGCACTATGAATATCTGGTGATGCCCTTCGGGCTCTGTAATGCCCCAGCCGTTTTCCAAGACTTTGTGAACGACATCTTCTGGGATATGCTCACCACCTCGGTCGTAGTCTATCTGGATGATATTCTCATCTCTCCAGATATTGACTCCCATCGGAGAGATGTTCGCAAAGTCTTCGACCTCTTACGGGCAAACTCCCTCTACGCCAAGTTGGAGAAGTGTGTGTTTGAGCAGGAGTCCTTGCCTTTCCTTGGTTATATCATCTCTGCCCAGGGTTTGGCTATGGATCCTGCCAAGCTACAGGCTGTAATGGACTGGCAGGAACCCCATTCTCTTAAAGCAGTGCAGCGCTTTATGGGGTTCATTAATTACTATCGCCAGTTCATTCCACACTTCTCAACTTTGGTAGCTCCCTTGGTTGCCCTCACCAAGAAGGGAGCAAATCCCAAGTTGTGGTCAGAGGAGGTCTCCAAAGCCTTTCTCTCGATCAAGTCACACTTCGCTAGCGCTCCCATCCTACATCACCCTAATGTTGATAAGCCATTTATCTTGGAGGTGGATGCCTCATCCGTTGGTGCTGGAGCAGTCCTTTTCCAAAAGGATGCTCAAGGTCGGAAGCATCCTTGCTTCTTCTTCTCCAAGACCTTCACACCAGCGGAGAGGAATTATTCCATCGGGGACAGGGAGTTGCTGGCCATGAAGTTGGCTTTTTCGGAGTGGAGACATCTCTTGGAGGGAGCTCGCTTTCCCTTCCAAGTCTTCACTGACCACAAGAACTTGGTGTATCTGCAAACGGCCCAGCGGCTGAATTCTCGCCAGGCTAGATGGTCCCTGTTCTTCTCCCGGTTCCATTTTACTCTCCATTTCCTCTCCAGGGAGAAGAACGTTCGTGCTGACGCTCTCTCCCGCTCCGTGGTGTCATCGGAGGAGGAGGAGGAGGAGCCTCGGCTTATTGTCCCTTCTGAGAGCCTGAGAACTGTAGCTCCGGTTTCGCTAGAGTCTGTGCCCCCGGGCAAGACTTTCGTACCAGCTAACTTGCGACCGGAGGTTCTCTCTTGGGCTCACTCCTCCAGAGTGGGTGGGCATTTTGGGACCAAGAGGACATCTGAGCTTCTGGCGAGAACATACTGGTGGCCGCATATGGCCTGAGATGTCAAGGACTATATTCAGGCGTGCGTTTCTTGCGCCCAGAATCGGTCTTCTCGGCAACGGCCTGCTGGGTTGCTTTACCCTCTACCGGTGGCAGACAGGCCCTGGGAGATGGTCGGGATGGACTTTGTGGTGGCTCTACCCAAGTCGCGTGGCTGCTCCATTATTTGGGTTGTCACCGACCATTTCTCCAAGATGGTGCATTTGGTGCCGCTTCCTCGGTTACCCTCAGCACGGGCCTTGGCGGTGTTGTTCATTAAACACGTTTTCCGATTGCATGGTATGCCTGATAAGATTGTCAGTGATCGGGGTCCCCAGTTCGCATCTCGGTTTTGGAGAGAGCTCTGCCGTTTACTCAGCATAGAGTTAAACCTCTCCTCTGCATACCATCCCGAGACGAATGGGTTGGTGGAGAGAACCAACCAGACTCTGGTGACATATTTGCGACATTTCGTCTCTGCTAGGCAGGATGACTGGGCATCTTTGCTACCTTGGGCGGAATTTGCCCTGAACAACGCCGTAGCCGATTCCACTGGTCAAACTCCTTTTCTCCTTAATTACGGCCAGCATCCGCGTGTCCCTGTGCCCATGCCCGTGTCATCCACCGATTTCAGGGTGGCAGACTGGGCGGTGGAGGCACGTGACATCTGGGACCGCACACAGGATGCCATCCGGGCCTCCAAGGAGGGAATGAGGGTTTCGGCTGATACACACCGGCGCCCCGCTCCGGTCTTTGCTCCTGGCGACTTAGTGTGGCTCTCCGCCCGTAACATCAGGCTGCGAGTTGAGTCCACTAAGTTTGCTCCTCGCTACATTGGCCCGTTTAAGGTTCTGGAACAGGTCAACCCTGTGGTCTATCGTTTGGCTATTCCTCCACGCCTTGGTATCACCGATACTTTCCACGTTTCCCTCTTAAAGCCCGTTCATTTGTCCCGGTTTTCCGAGTCATCTGCTGGGACATCAGGTTCATCCACGGATGAGTTTGAGGTGAATGCTATTGTGGGGTGCAAAGTGGTATGTGGCAAGAAATTTTATCTGGTGGACTGGAAGGGTCACGGCCCAGAGGATAGAACCTGGGAGCCTGTGGAGCACATTCGGGCTCCGCTGCTTATCGCAGCTTTTGAGCGTAGTGAGGCTCAAGGAGGGGGGGGCCCTAGGAAGGGGGGGTAATGTTAGGAGTCAAGTTTCCTCTGCTGCACAGGGGGAAGCTCGATCCGTGTCTGCTGCGGTCTCCCATTCGGTATCGGCCGCAGTGGGCTCTGCTCAGCGGAGACGTCGCTCCCAGCGTCTTGCTGGGGCTGATTCGGTGCATAGGGTCACTACTGCCTTTTCTGGCTTTCCTATGGTACCCTGCACTGATCTGCGGCGAGCGAGCCTCTCTGGGACTAAGTCCTTGTTTACTCACACTGAGCATGCCCAGGGCAGGGTCTCCCATTGGAGGTCGAGGGCCACATGTTCGGTCACATGCTCAGGTGCTGCAGTACATTCCATTGGTCCTTCTGGAAGGTCCTGAAAGGGCAAAACATGCTCAGGTACTGCAGCACTTTCCATTGGTCCTTCTGGAAGGTCCTGAAAGGGCAAAAACTTCAGTAGCAGCTTCCTGTGCTGCAACTATATAAACTGCGCATGACCGCACGGCCATGCGCTAGTATTGTCTTATGTTATGTGCTTTGCGCCAGTGTGGTCACATGTATGTGTGTTCAGGGACCCGGCTGAAATAAGCCCCTAGAATGCTGGCTCCTCCGGCGAGGAGATTGAGTCTGAGTGCATTCAGGGACCCGGCTGAAATAAGCCCCTAGAATGCTGGCTCCTCCGGCGAGGAGTTTTGTGTGTTTGTGTGACCACTGACTGCTCTCTGTTTGGGCAGTTAGCCTGTGCCTCTGTGGAGTCTAACAGGGCACAGTGCTTTCCTTTCACGGCTACTCAGTGAATTAACTGAGTTAGTTTATACCGCCATATAGCTCCGCCGTTTGCTAGCAGCAGGTACTCCTGCACGGTGGACCCCGGGCTGCGAACGCACCAATATCAATAAACATCTCTAATTACTCGGTGCGTTCCGCTAGCCCTAACACCATGTGACCGCTCAACGCTGAAAGAAGCTGTCAGCACCCAGAGACCATCGGAGATGCAGGGAGCGCGCCGGGAGCAGGTAAGTATGTGACAGCCGCCGCTCCCCTTCCCCCACCAACCCCCCTGGGACAATGACTCGAGTATAAGCCGAGAGGGGCACATTCATCCTAAAAAAAAAAGGGCTGAAAATCACGGATTATACTCGAGTATATACGGTATATTATTATGATGATACTTATCTACACCTTCTTTTTATGGAACTAGTTTTGCTGGAAGTGATACACTAATTTATTAGGCTTATATGAAAATAAGAAGTCACGATCATTTCCAATTACACCTTCCATAGACAACCATTAAAAAGGTATGATGCCAGCTGTCAATCCATAGCCTTTATTTTCCCAAAAATATTTAAATTCTTCTGGCTGTTTTCAAAAATCCCTTCTCAAGAACTAAAGATTAATAAACAATTCTTTCTAGTGCAGCGTATACTTTTTTCCTGCTATTATTTTATTTGGCATTTTCAAGTTTGAAGTCTGTGTACAAATGCGTTTGTTTAGACAGCCTCGTATCTGAGGTCAAGTCACACTCTTCAGGACGACATTCACATATCTTTTTGATCAATTGATGCGCTTATGAAAAAAAAAACAATTTAGACCATGATGTACCATCTTAATGTCGAATTACTTTATTCATAATCCATTCCGCCAGTCAGGAGGCCGAGGAGATTTTCTGACTTATGGCCAACTTGAGAGAATGAAAGAACTGTATTTTTTGCAATAATCATGTTTGTTTTTCAGTGGCATAAAATGTATTAACATAAAAATGTCTTTATGCAATCATTTCCGAGAACAGAGGATCTACGAACAGTGCTAGAACTATAACCTGATTCCGAATCTATGTTATTATTATTGTAATGAGGAGAATTTGATGGTATTTATTCAAGCTCCTTTCTACTTCAGGTAATGCATTGTTTGCTCTCCAGCAAGAATTTTCTAAACTATATTGAATAGGAAAGCGGAAATTATTGGAGCAGATGACTTAATATAATCAGATTGTTTATAGATGGTAACAATATATGATAGACTGTTTTAAAAAAAAATGACTCTGCTTCATTAAGTGAACAGACATCTGCCATTGTTCTTAGTCTACTCCCTGCCCATTGTTCCATTTCAATCATTTCTTTTATTTTGGGGATGAAATTAATGAACAGCTGCAACTATCGAAAACTTCAATTTCTTTAATCAAAACACTTTTTAAGTATATCCATAATTACTAGTAAGAGGAAACCATTAATACTATTGTATCATTCTGACATTTTTAGTATTGCCTGTGAATTCACTGATATTATTGTATTTTAAAGAAATCGTGACATGTGTGAAGATGGAAATTATATATTTCTTAAAGCACATTTTATTAATTTCCTCTATCCCATCACTCGCTTGCTCATGTTATCTGCACCTTAAAAACATTTCTAGAATTCAACCTTTTCTTACTTTTTACTCTGCAAAAACTCTTATTTTTGCTCTGATTCAGTCTTGTTTTTACTACTATATATCTCTACTGGTTGGTCTGCCTCTTACTAATCCCTCCCTTCTCTAATCTATCTTGAATGCAGCAGGATCATATTTCTGTCCAACCATTACACCAATGCCTCTACTCTGTTCCAGTGTTTGCACTGGTTGCCCATCCAGTACAGAGTCCAATATAAAGTTATCACTCTCAGCCACAAAGATCTCTACAGTTGTCCACCGCCCTACAATTCCTCACTCATCTCTGTCTACCATCCTACACACCCTCTCTGTTCCACTAATTACGGTGTATAATTTTTTTTAACCTAAAATACAAGGGAAATTTGTAATCTTTAACTTAAGGCCTTTTCGAGATCATTTAATCTTCAACTTTCTTAACTGTTCATGATAACAGTAATTTTGACCAGGTATGCCCAAACTTTTACATGTCACTGTACACCAAGATTCCAAGATTTGTGACCAGGGGATTCTGCACTTTAAGAGCAGTAAGAACATATTCTGATGCGAAAATGACGGTCTTTCCACATGAGGGTTTTTCTTTCTTCCTATAGATCAACATTGCAGAACAAGGAAAATAACGAAAAATATTTCTACTGCCTCTACTAGGTGCATTATAATAGTACGTTCATGATCTCATCATTATTGGTGCTAATTAAAGGGTACCTGTCAAGTTCGATAATACTATTATCTAGCAGATATAAGGTCAGTCTGCAGGTTAATAGCGTTATGAAGGTGCCCAGCCGAAGTACTGAAAGTGTTTCTCCCAGGAGAGACTGGACTTTCCCTGCGAGCAGCTAGCTTACAGTCATGCAGGTGTTCCCGGAGCAATTACAGTCACCACTCACAGCACTGAGATTGGAAGCGGTAAGCACACCTTGGCACTGATTGACAGCTGGCTCCGCACTGATACACTGTAGAGTGAGCGGTCAGACGGTCCCGTTGCGTGCTTACAGCCACCAATCTCGAGGCTGTGAGTGGTGATTGCGATTGCTCCGAGCACGCGTGCCTGACTTTTCTCTTGGGTGGTGCATTTTCAGTACAGTGGTCAGGCGCATTCATAACACTATTAACCTGCAAATTAACCCAATATCTGCAAGTTAATAGCGTTATCAGACCTCACATGTTCCCTTTTAAGTTAAATTCACTGATAAAAAAGGAAATATCACCTAGCAAGAAAATTTGAAAAAGCCAAAAAGTGTGTAATTAGTCAAAAATGTATTAGGTATATATTTACAGTACATATTGGATTAGTAGCTGTGATCACAATTCTACTATATGAAAAGAAAGTGTTCATGTAATTTTAAGAAGCAATGTTACCTATTGAATTAAACACACACCGGAGCATACTGTAAGTTATGCCCTGGTCATTGCAAAATAGGAAAATAAATTCTGATAATGCCCCTTTAATTGACTGTAAGCTACTCCAGTAATTTCCTATCAGGATAGATTGGAGCTACACAATGCTTCCTCTGAGAGCATTATCTCACCTTTTACGTTTTTGGCAAATGGTCCATCATAAAACAGCAGCATCTCCTCTGAGCATTACTTCCCAGCACTGGTATTTCATAGTTAACTAGGCTGCATTGATATCAGATTGCAATTAGACTGTAGATAGATGCAAGGGGAGAGAGCATTGTGTAGAACAACCTTCCGTACATCTACATAGATTTATAATGCACTCCCTTCTATTTAATTGCTTGGACTCGGGACAACACGAACACCTAATCACCACGGTAAGAAAATTCTTAAATGGGAGGGGCAGTTACTGTTCATGAAAATATAAGTCCGTAATGATCTGCTTAGACATTTTTAATGGGAGGAAACTTTATATTATTGCTGATATTGTGTCAGTTTATTGTCTTGAATTCAACAAAAAAAGGTATTTATGAATAACAACGTGCACCTGAGTATTATATAGACTCATTTATAATGACTCTATAAAACAAGGTATTTTGGAGTTGGATCAAATCTTTCAGGTATAATGCACAAAGTGATACCATCCCTTATAAAGGGGTATATGGGTAGGGTGGGGCATTCATAAAAAATTAAAACACAAATATAATTATATTGTATTATATATAATACAATATACAAAATATACAAAAATAATATTATATTGTATTATATAAAATACAAATATAAGTATATAAGGGGACAATACAAATATCTCGCTGAGGATCTGTTTATACCAAGGAAGGTGACGGGCACAAGGGGGCATTCTTTGCGTCTGGAGGAGAGAAGGTTTTTCCACCAACATAGAAGAGGATTCTTTACTGTTAGGGCAGTGAGAATCTGGAATTGCTTGCCTGAGGAGGTGATGATGGCGAACTCAGTCGAGGGGTTCAAGAGAGGCCTGGATGTCTTCCTGGAGCAGAACAATATTGTATCATACAATTATTAGGTTCTGTAGAAGGACGTAGATCTGGGGATTTATTATGATGGAATATAGGCTGAACTGGATGGACAAATGTCTTTTTTCGGCCTTACTAACTATGTTACTATGTTACTATGTTACTATGTTAAATATATATACACATATATTGGGGTACATCAGTTCACTTGGCTGCACATAGAGGTAGACACAGGAACACTGTCTCTTTAAATCTTCCACTGATTTATTAAAAGTACTGTATAAATCAGTAAAAAGTTAGCAAAAACAAACCTGGCCTTCCTAGCATACCAAGAAAGCAAAAAACATAATGTATGGCAAAGTCCTTGATGCAACAGGAAACCACCCATTTCAGGAGCAAACAACACCAGGCTCAGCTTTCCTTAACATGAAACCATAGCTCTAGAGCTTGCACCTCCAGGCCCACCACACTGAATGCTCTAGAGCAGTGTTCCCCAACTCTGGTCCTCAAGAGCCACCAACAGGTCATGTTTTCAGGATTTCCGTAGTATTGCACAGGTAACATATACATAGTTAGTAAGGCCGAAAAAAGACATTTGTCCATCCAGTTCAGCCTATATTCCATCATAATAAATACCCAGATCTACGTCCTTCTACAGAACCTAATAATTGTATGATACAATATTGTTCTGCTCCAGGAAGACATCCAGGCCTCTCTTGAACCCCTCGACTGAGTTCGCCATCACCACCTCCTCAGGCAAGCAATTCCAGATTCTCACTGCCCTAACAGTAAAGAATCCTCTTCTATGTTGGTGGAAAAACCTTCTCTCCTCCAGACGCAAAGAATGCCCCCTTGTGCCCGTCACCTTCCTTGGTATAAACAGATCCTCAGCGAGATATTTGTATTGTCCCCTTATATACTTATACATGGTTATTAGATCGCCCCTCAGTCATCTTTTTTCTAGACTAAATAATCCTAATTTCGCTAATCTATCTGGGTATTGTAGTTCTCCCATCCCCTTTATTAATTTTGTTGCCCTCCTTTGTACTCTCTCTAGTTCCATTATATCCTTCCTGAGCACCGGTGCCCAAAACTGGACACAGTACTCCATGTGCGGTCTAACTAGGGATTTGTACAGAGGCAGTATAATGCTCTCATCATATGTATCCAGACCTCTTTTAATGCACCCCATGATCCTGTTTGCCTTGGCAGCTGCTGCCTGGCACTGGCTGCTCCAGGTAAGTTTATCATTAACTAGGATCCCCAAGTCCTTCTCCCTGTCAGATTTACCCAGTGGTTTCCCGTTCAGTGTGTAATGGTGATATTGATTCCCTCTTCCCATGTGTATAACCTTACATTTATCATTGTTAAACCTCATCTGCCACCTTTCAGCCCAAGTTTCCAACTTATCCAGATCCATCTGTAGCAGAATACTATCTTCTCTTGTATTAACTGCTTTACATAGTTTTGTATCATCTGCAAATATCGATATTTTACTGTGTAAACCTTCTACCAGATCATTAATGAATATGTTGAAGAGAACAGGTCCCAATACTGACCCCTGCGGTACCCCACTGGTCACAGCGACCCAGTTAGAGACTATACCATTTATAACCACCCTCTGCTTTCTATCACTAAGCCAGTTACTAACCCATTTACACACATTTTCCCCCAGACCAAGCATTCTCATTTTGTGTACCAACCTCTTGTGCGGCACGGTATCAAACGCTTTGGAAAAATCGAGATATACCACGTCCAATGACTCACCGTGGTCCAGTCTATAGCTTACCTCTTCATAAAAACTGATTAAATTGGTTTGACAGGAGCGATTTCTCATAAACCCATGCTGATATGGAGTTAAACAGTTATTCTCATTGAGATAATCCAGAATAATCCAGTGATAATTGCATCACTTGGACAGGCAAGAATTCAATCACCTGTGCAATACTAAGGAAATCCTGAAAAATGACCTGTTGGTGGCTCTTGAGGACCGGAGTTGGGGAACACTGCTCTAGAAGGTTGGGTATTTATCCTCTCTACAGCTGTTTAATCAACCTAGCACTAAACATGGCTGATTAACCCCTATCAGCACTTCATATGCTGGAACATTTTCCTAAGCCTAGGTTGCTGTCACTAAAGCTAACACCCTTAGTGAAACATACCTCCCCTCCAGTACTTTGAAAGCAACTTTCACAATATATATATGTATATTGTGTATTATATATCTATATATGTATATACAGTGCAGACCAAAAATTTGGACACACCTTCTCATTTAAAGATTTTTCTGTATTTTCAAGGCTATAAAAAATTGTAAATTCACACTGAAGGCATCAAAACTATGAATTAACACATGTGGAATTATATACTTAACAAAAAAGTGTGAAACAACTGAAATTATGTCATATATTCTAGGTTCTTCAAAGTAGCCACCTTTTGCTTTAATGACTGCTTTGCACACTCTTGGCATTCTGTTGATGAGCTTCAAGAGGTAGTCACCGGAAATGGTTTTCACTTCACAGGTGTGCCCTCTCAGGTTTAATAAGTGGGACTTCTTGCCTTATAAATGGGGTTGGGACCATCAGTTGTGTTAAGCAGAAGTCTGGTGGATACACAGTTGATAGTCCTACTGAATAGACTGTTAGAATTTGTATTATGGCAAGAAGAAAGCAGCTAAGTAAAGAAAAATGAGTGGCCATCATTACTTTAAGAAATGAAGGTCAGTCAGTCCAAAAAATTGGGAAAACTTTGAAAGTGTCCCCAAGTGCAGTTGCAAAAACCATCAAGCGCAACAAAGAAACTGGCTCACATGAGGACCGCCCCAGGAAAGGAAGACCAAGAGTCACCTCTGCTTCTGAGGATAAGTTTATCCGAGTCACCAGCCTCAGAAATCACAAGTTAACAGCAGCTCAGATTAGAGACCAGCAGACACAGTTCTAGCAGCAGACACATCTCTACAACAACTGTTAAGAGGAGACTTTGTGCAGCAGGCCTTCATGGTAAAATAGCTGCTAGGAAACCACTGATAAGGACAGGCAGCAAGCAGAAGAGACTTGTTTGGGCTAAAGAACACAAGGAATGGACATTAGACCAGTGGCAATCTGTGCTCTGGTCTGATGAGTCCAAATTTGAGATCACCATCATGTCTGTGTGCGAAGCAGAAAATGTGAACGGATGGACTCTACATGCCTTGATCCCACCATGAAGCATGGAGGAGGAGGTGTGATGGTGTGGGGGGCTTTGCTGGTGACACTGTTGGGGATTTATTCAAAATTGAAGGCATACTGAACCAGCATGGCTACCACAGCATCTTGCAGTGGCATGCTATTCCATCCGGTTTGAGTTTAGTTGAACCATCATTTATTTTTCAACAGGACAATGACCCTAAATACACCTCCAGGCTGTGTAAGGGCTATTTGACCAAGAAGGAGAGTGATGGGGTGCTACGCCAGATGACCTGGCCTTCACAGTCACCAGACCTGAACCCAATCGAGATGGTTTGGGGTCAGCTGGACCGCAGAGTGAAGGCAAAGTGTGCAAAGCAGTCATCAAAGCAAAAAGTGGGTACTTTGAAGAACCTAGAATATAAGACATATTTTCAGTTGTTTCACACTTTTTTGTTAAGTATATAATTGCACATGTGTTAATTCATAGTCTTGATGCCTTCAGTGTGAATTTACAATTTTCATAGTCATGAAAATACAGAAACATTTTTAAATGAGAAGGTGTGTCCACACTTTTCGTCTGCACTGTATATATATATATATATATATACTGTATATATATACAGTTAGGGCCAGAAATATTTGGACAGTGACACAATTTTCGCGAGTTGGGTTCTGCATGCCACCACATTGGATTTGAAAGGAAACCTCTACAACAGAATTCAAGTGCAGATTGTAACGTTTAATTTGAAGGGTTGAACAAAAATATCTGATAGAAAATGTAGGAATTGTACACATTTCTTTACAAACACTCCACATTTTAGGAGGTCAAAAGTAATTGGACAAATAAACATAACCCAAACAAAATATTTTTATTTTCAATATTTTGTTGCAAATCCTTTGGAGGCAATCACTGCCTTAAGTCTGGAACCCATGGACATCACCAAACGCTGGGTTTCCTCCTTCTTAATGCTTTGCCAGGCCTTTACAGCCGCAGCCTTCAGGTCTTGCTTGTTTGTGGGTCTTTCCGTCTTAAGTCTGGATTTGAGCAAGTGAAATGCATGCTCAATTGGGTTTAGATCTGGAGATTGACTTGGCCATTGCAGAATGTTCCACTTTTTGGCACTCATGAACTCCTGGGTAGCTTTGGCTGTATGCTTGGGGTCATTGTCCATCTGTACTATGAAGCGCCGTCCAATCAACTTTGCAGCATTTGGCTGAATCTGGGCTGAAAGTATATCCCGGTACACTTCAGAATTCATCCGGCTACTCTTGTCTGCTCTTATGTCATCAATAAACACAAGTGACCCAGTGCCATTGAAAGCCATGCATGCCCATGCCATCACGTTGCCTCCACCATGTTTTACAGAGGATGTGGTGTGCCTTGGATCATGTGCCGTTCCCTTTCTTCTCCAAACTTTTTTCTTCCCATCATTCTGGTACAGGTTGATCTTTGTCTCATCTGTCCATAGAATACTTTTCCAGAACTGAGCTGGCTTCTTGAGGTGTTTTTCTGCAAATTTAACTCTGGCCTGTCTATTTTTGGTATTGATGAATGGTTTGCATCTAGATGTGAACCCTTTGTATTTACTGTCATGGAGTCTTCTCTTTACTATTGACTTAGAGACAGATACACCTACTTCACTGAGAGTGTTCTGGACTTCAGTTGATGTTGTGAACGGGTTCTTCTTCACCAAATTAAGTATGCGGCGATCATCCACCACTGTTGTCATCCGTGGACGCCCAGGCCTTTTTGAGTTCCCAAGCTCACCAGTCAATTCCTTTTTTCTCAGAATGTACCCAACTGTTGATTTTGCTACTCCAAGCATGTCTGCTATCTCTCTGATGGATTTTTTCTTTTTTTTCAGCCACAGGATGTTCTGCTTCACCTCAATTGAGAGTTCCTTTGACCGCATGTTGTCTGCTCACAGCAACAGTTTCCAAATGCAAAACCACACACCTGGAATCCACCCCTGACCTTTTAACTACTTCATTGATTACAGGTTAACGAGGGAGACGCCTTCAGAGTTAATTGCAGCCCTTAGAGTCCATTGTCCAATTACTTTTGGTCCCTTGAAAAAGAGGACGCTATGCATTACAGAGCTATGATTCCTAAACCCTTTCTCCGATTTGCATGTGGAAACTATCATATTGCAGCTGGGAGTGTGCACTTTCAGCACATATTATATATATAATTGTATTTCTGAACATGTTTTTGTAAACAGCTAAAATAACAAAACTTGTGTCACTGTCCAAATATTTCTGGCCCTAACTGTATATTATATATATATACACTGTTCAAAAAAATAAAGGGAACGCTAATATATATGTTTATACACTGTATATAGTGTACTGTATATATATATATATATATATATATATATATATACATATATATATGCACTGCTAAAAAAAATAAAGGGAAAACTAAAATACCACATTATTATTATTATTATTATACATTTTTATAGCGCCATTTATTCCATGGCGCTTTACATGTGAATACGGGGCAAATATAGACAATTACATTAACCATGAGCAGATAACAAGGCCCACGAGTACATAAGGAGGGAGGACCCTGCCCGCGAGGGCTCACAGTCTGCAGGGGGTGGGTGAGGATACACTAGGAGAGGGAAGAGCTGGCTGTGCGGCTGTTCAGTAGGTTGAGGATCACTGCAGGCTGTAGGCTTGTCGGAAGAGATGAGTCTTCAGGTTCTGAAAGTACACATCCTAGATACTGTACCCTGAGTGCATTATACTCTATCAAGGAACATGTAGAGCGCATTATATCATATTTACTATATGGGACCTGCATTATACTGTATCGAGGACTATCTGTCCCCATCATTCTTTTTCAGCCGATGTAAAGAAACTTGAGCACAAGTGCTGAATGACTTCAATATTGTAGATCATGCTTGTTTAAGGGCCTGAACTTAGCGCATGTAAATACAATCAAAATGTTTCTGTGCGATGGTGCAATATCTGAGCATTTGGGGCCCCACTTAAAATTCTTTCTCAGGACCCCACTGTGTCTAAAACCGACCGTGCCTATCCCTTATATAGGGGTAGGGTGTGGCATTTGAAACCAGTTAAAACACAACTATATCTATAATATAATCTGGGAGCGTCACTCTGTCCGAAGCCTTTATAGACTGCGCAAGCGCCGGCACAGTCTGGACCCCACAGAGTGACGATCCCAGGAGATCGCGGTATGCATAAACACTAGTGTTGAGCATTCCGATACCGCAAGTATCGGGTATCGGCCGATATTTGCGGTATCGGAATTCTGATACCGAATTCCGATACTTCCCGCGTATCGGATACCGGAATCGGAAGTTCCCAGAATTCAAACTGAACGCAGCAGCCAATGAGGAATGATTGGAAGTGTGGGCACATCCTGTTTAGCATGGTGGGCATGTAAGTACTGGCAAGGCTGTGATTGGCTGCTGAAATGATGTCACTCTGCACTATAAAAAACGCTGCCGCCATTTTGCGCTCACTCTGCTGTGATTTCAGTTAGGGACAGGACGCTGTGTTCTAACTGAGGGCCAGTTGAGATAGCTAATTGCTTTATTTTCCTTTCCAAAGGCTAATTTAGCAAAACGCTGTGTGTTCTTCACTGTTCACCTTGCTCTTGCCTTGCAGCGCTGTTTTAACAGCGTTCTGCAAGGTCTCTGTGTGTGTGTGTGCAGCTCACTCTGTAGTCTGTGTGCAGCCATATACCCGGTTGTATTCAGCTCAGGGGGGGTTCACACTGCCTCACACAGTTGTCCTTTTTTGCTCATAGTGCAGCCTGCTGCACATTTTTTCTCAAATTTCCTATTAGTGTTTTTCCACCTGTCTCCAGCTAAATTGTGGAAAAACACTACATAGGATAACCTAGAGGGGGTTTTTTGGGCCTTGCAGCGCCGTTTACGGCTGTCTGCACGGTCTCCGTGTGAGCCCAGCTCGCCCTGTAGTCTGTGTGCAGCCATAGCCGGTTGGATTCAGCTCAGGGTTCGTTACTGCCTCATACCTTGAGAAAAATTTTCCTTTTTTCCAAATAGTGCAGCCTGTTTAAAATTAAAAAAAAAAAATTCCTATTAGTGTTTTTCCACCCGTCTCCAGCTAAATTGTGGAAAAACACTACATAGGATAACCTAGAGGGGTTTTTTTGGGCCTTGCAGCGCCGTTTACGGCTGTCTGCACGGTCTCTGTGTGAGCGCAGCTCGCCCTGTAGTCTGTGTGCAGCCATAGCCGGTTGGATTCAGCTCAGGGTGCGTTACTGCCTCATACCTTGAAAAAAAATTTCATTTTTTTCAAATAGTGCAGCCAGTTTAAAATTTAAAAAAAAAATTTCCTATTAGTGTTTTTCCACCCGTCTCCAGCTAAATTGTGGAAAAACACTACATAGGATAACCTAGAGGGTGTTTATTGGGCCTTGCAGCGTCGTTTACGGCTGTCTGCACGGTCTCTGTGTGAGCGCAGCTCGCCCTGTAGTCTGTGTGCAGCCATAGCCGGTTGGATTCAGCTCAGGGTTCGTTACTGCCTCATACCTTGAAAAAAAATTTCCTTTTTTTCAAATAGTGCAGCCTGTTTAAAATTTTTTAAAAAAATTCCCTATTAGTGTCTTTCCACCCGTCTCCAGCTAAATAGTGGAAAAACACTAAATAGGATAACCTAGAGGAGGTTTTTTGGGCCTTGCAGCGCCGTTTACGGCTGTCTGCACGGTCTCCGTGTGATTTAAACTAGCTCTGTAGCCCGATCTACAAAAAAAAAAAAAGTTAAGTTCACCAAACACAACTAAACACTTGTGTAGGCCACATTTGAAAAATAATAAAGTTTAGTCCACACTTTACAACATTAGTGTTTCTTACACCTGTTAGGAGGAGCATTTCAGGAATAAGCACACTAAGGCCTTAGTACTTTTCTGCTTATCTTTATCTGTCAACCAAGATGAAGAGGGCAGGGAGTAAGGCACGTGGGCGTGGGCGCGGAGCAGGGAGAGGAGCAGGGAGAGGACGTGGTGATTCTGTGCCTGCTGCGGGCGCCGGTGACTCGTCGTCACTCAGTTTCAGCAGGGAACAGTCCTTCATGCGCAGCTTTGTCGGAGAGCGCCGTGCACCGCTGCTGCGTGAAGACCAAATTGAAGCCGTTGTCGGGTGGATGGCAGCTAACGCCTCGGCATCGACTTCAGTTAGTGCCACATCCTCTCAGGCACAGACCACTGGAGAGCAGCCATCTGTCTCTTCACCACCTGCCAAATTGGCCAGGCAGTCAGAGAGCCCAGGACAGGAGCAGTCTCTACTTCTGTTCTCTGAATCTCTTGGCTTGGAAACAGGGGGCCAGCCAAGCAGCATTGGAGAAATGGAAGAAGAGGCAGTGTGCAGTGATGCCCAACAGCTTTGTCTCTCTGACTCTGAGGAGGCGGGTGGGCCAGTGCCTCCGGTGACCACAGCGCAGTACGCATCTGATGATGAAACTCAGGTGACGCTTTCTGGTGTGTACTGTGCTGCAGAGACTACCCAGGAGGAGCAGTTGGTGGCAGAGGGTAGTGGAGATGATGAGGTCGTTGACCCATCGTGGCGTGAGGAACAGGAAGGTGGTGGGAGCAGCTCTGAGGAAGAGATTCCCCTTACGGGCCAAAGAGGGAGAGGGAGGGGGAAGACTGCGGAGCCTGTAGCCTCCACTTTGGCATCCGTTAGGAGCCTGTCTCTTTCCAAAGCCAAAAAGGGCGCTCCCAAGACTTGCAGTGCCTGGTCCTTTTTTGACACAGTTGCAGATGACATTTGTTTTGTCAAATGCAAGCTGTGTCATCAGAAAGTAAAAAGAGGGAAAAATGTCAGCAACCTCAATACCACAAATATGTGGAAACATGTGCGGACCAGGCACGCGGTGGAGTTACAGAAACAGACTGAAGATGTAGGCCAACCAATAGCGGCAGCTACCACCTCTTCAGCTCGTGTTGCCTCTTCCTCCAGCTCACGCACAGCTGGTTTGGCTTCCTCCCAGGATCGCCATGGAAGAACCTCTGGCACTGTTGTCCAGAGACCTTGTGTAATTCCATCCACAGCACCACCTTCCCAGTCATCCTCACACTCCCAGTCTACTCTACAGCCATCGGTAGTACAGGCATGGGAGAAAAGGCGGGCATTCTCGGCCAACCACCCCCGAGCACAGGCTCTGAATGCAGGCATTGCCAAACTGTTGTCCCTGGAAATGCTCTCGTTCAGGCTGGTGGAGACTGACAGCTTCCGTGACTTGATGGCATTGGCAGTCCCACAGTACAAGGTGCCCAGCCGCTTTTACTTCAGCAGGCAAGCTGTCCCTGCCCTGCACAGGCATGTTGAGGGAAACATAAAACATGCGCTACTGAACGCCGTCAGTAGCAAGGTCCACCTCACCACCGATGCGTGGACCAGTCAGCATGGACAGGGGTGATACGTTTCCCTCACTGCCCATTGGGTTAATGTTGTTGAGCCAGGTACAGATCGTGCGAGTGGCGCAGGACGTGTCCTGCCCCCTCCAAGGATTGCAGGAATCCAGTCTGTACGCATTGACTACTCCTCTTACACAAGTTCCTCAGAATCAACTCTGCAGGAGCCGTCACAGTCCACCTCCACATGGACCCGTGAACGTTTACCTATGACCGACATGAGCACAGCCGTGGCCAAACGTCAGCAGGCCGTCTTGAAACTAGTTTCATTGGGGAATCGAAGCCCCACAGCGCAGGAGCTCTGGAATGCCATCAAGCAGGAGAGCGATGTGTGGTTACTGCCAGCGAATCTCCAGCCAGGCATGGTAGTGTGTGACAATGGCCGAAATCTGGTGGCAGCTTCGGCCCTTGGCAACCTCACTCACATCCCATGTCTGGCACATGTGCTCAATTTGGTTGTGCAGAGTTTTCTGAGGGACTATCCGGATCTTGATGCCCTGCTGCACAAGGTCCGCCTAGAGTGTGCTCACTTGCGGCGTTCCAGCTTGGCCAGATCCCGCATTGCTGCTCTGCAGCGCCGATTCCGCCTTCCGGAACACCGCATCATATGTGACCTACCTATCCGGTGGAATTCCACGTTACATATGTTGGAGCGGTTGTGTGAGCAGCAGCAAGCAGTTATGGAGTACCAGCTGCATCAGGCGCAAAGAAGTCGCAGTCAGCGCCGATCAGACTTCACAACCACAGAGTGGGCCACTATGAAGGACGTCTGCCAGGTTTTGCGTCCTTTTGAATATTCCATGCGGATGGCAAGTGCAGATGATGCACTAGTCAGCATGACTGTCTCCCTTATCTGCCTGCTTCAGCAAACTTTGCAAGGGTTAAGGGATGATGTTGTGGAAGAGGTGGAGGATGAGGAGTCACCTTTTCCATCAGCTTCTGGAGAGTCAGCGCCACGTGGTTCCTCACAAAGGGGTGCGCAGGGGCCAATTTGTGAGGAGGATGAGGAGGAGTCAATGGAGGAGGAAGAGCTCCGTCCAGAGGAGGGAGCGACACAATTGTCCAGTGGTCAGTGTGTACAGCGAGGGTGGGGTGATGACGAGCGAGCAGAGATCATGTCTCAAGCAGGGGACAGCGTTTCTGGGCCAGTTGGCACTCTGCAGCACATGGTGGATTTCATGCTGCAGTGCCTGAGAAACGACCGCCGCATCGACCACATTCTCAACATGCCTGATTATTGGGTGTTCACCCTCCTCGATCCTCGCTACCGGGACAATGTCCAAAACCTCATCCCAGCGTTGACCCGGGAGCGTAAAATGCGGGAGTACCACGACACACTGGTGAATTCCATCATCTTCTCCAGTCCAACTGAGAGGAGTGCTGCTAGTGCTTTACAAAGCAGCTCAGTGCGTCGAGGCAGTGGGGGAGGCTCTGCCCAAAGAGGGAGCAGAAGCAGTGCCTCTGCCCAAGGCAAGCCCAGTATGGCACAACTCTGGCACACTTTTGTGTGCCCGCCCCAAATGTCTACACCATCACCGGCGGCTCCAGTCAGCAGGAGGCAACGGTTCCGTCAGATGGTGACAGACTACATGGCTTGCCCTCTTACTGTACTCCCAGACGGCTCTTCCCCGTTCAAGTTTTGGGTCTCTAAGCTGGATACATGGCCAGAGCTAAGCCAGTATGCATTGGAGGTGCTGGCTTGCCCTGCGGCTAGTGTCTTATCGGAACGTGTCTTTAGTGCCGCAGGTGGTGTACTAACAGACCGTCGCATGCGACTGTCCTGCGATAACGTTGACCGGCTTACTTTCCTGAAAATGAACCAGGCCTGGATCTCGCAGGAATTTGCCACTCCTCTGCCTGATTAA
This sequence comes from Ranitomeya imitator, assembly GCF_032444005.1. NCBI lineage: Eukaryota > Metazoa > Chordata > Amphibia > Anura > Dendrobatidae > Ranitomeya > Ranitomeya imitator. Next base: position 467,212,362 of record NC_091287.1, on the reverse strand, counting down.
GTAATTGGGTGTCATCCAGGTCTCCTGCTGTGTTCATCTTTCTACCACCTGAACTGCTATTCCTGGGCTCCAACACCGCCAGTTGCGGCTCAGAAGTGCAGGCTGCACAGTAAAAACATACGACCCAGTGTTATTGGGTTTCAGTAACGTCAGCTGATCCCCAGCTGTGTAGCCGGCAATGTGTCCTGCGACCGCCACGCTGGCACAACAACCTAAATGTAAGGGAACCTGTCCCCCCCGTCGTTTGTTACTGAAAGAGCCATCTTGTGCAGCAGTAATGCTGCACAAGGAAAAGGTAGCTCTTTTGGTTTAGCTCCTTGCACACGCAGAACTTAACACTTATAAAATGTGTTCACTGATACCGTTATACCGTCCCGGAGCTGGGACTTTCCTTCGTAATGTGACGCAGCACAGCCGTCATTCCTACCCCCTTGGTGCCATGCGCTGCCTCCTCAGCGTTGTTTTAAGCTGTCACGGAGCCTGCGTTGTTCTGTTATCCCTTGGGCATGCCCTATTTGCGCTGCCTGTCTTCTGACATAATTTGGTGTCAGGCTGGCTGCGCCTGTGCGGCCGCGCTGCCCGAGATCCCGCCTCGCAGTGTCTTCTGATTGAGTCACACTGCGGGCCTGGGATCCATGGGCATGCGCAGTGCATATCTTCCCCTCGGGCTCTCGCTCATTTCCCTCCGCCTTCTTTAGACTGTGCGCCGTCAGCTGATCCCTAATAGCATGCCACGGCCGTGACACCGCACAGTCTGAAGAAGAGGGAAGGAGGGGAGTGAGAGTCGAGTATATGCACTGTGCATGCCCATGGATCCAAGGCCCGCAGTGGGATTACGTTAGACGAGACTGCGAGGTGGGATCTGGAGCAGCGTGGACGCACAGGCACTGACAGCCTGACACCAAATTATGTCAGAAGACAGGCAGCGCTAATTGGGCATGGCCAAGGGCTAACAGAACAGCGCAGGCTCCGTGACAGCTTAAAACAACGCTGAGGAGGCAGCGCACGGCACCAAGGGGATAGGAATGACAGCTGTGCTGTGTCCCATTACGAAGGAAATTCGCACCTCCGGGACGGTTGAACGGTATAAGGGGACACATTTTTAGTGTTTACTTCAGTGTTTGCAAGGAGCATAATTAAAAGAGCAACCTTTTCCTTTTGCATCCTTAGTGCTGCACAAGATGGCTCTTTCAGCTACAAACGTCTTGGGGGGGGGTTAAAGGTTCCCTTTCAACTTGCTCCAATCAGGCTTCGGCCTACACTCTGTTCCTCTGCTCCTCCTGCTGACCCTGGGCTCTAACACCGCCAGTTGGTGCCTGGAAGTGCTGTGTGCACAGTTAACAGTCGCTCCTCTGTTATTGGGGTTCAGTAACGTCAGCTGATCCCCAGCTGTGTGTGCGGCAATACCTCCAATCTGCTCCTCCTGCTGTCCCTGGGTTCTAACACCGCCAGTTGGTGCCTGGAAGTGCTGTGTGCACAGTTAACAGTCGCTTCTCTGTTATTGGGGTTCAGTAATGTCAGCTGATCCCCAGCTGTGTGTGCGGCAATACCTCCAATCTGCTCCTCCTGCTGTCCCTTGGCTCTAACACCGCCAGTTGGTGCCTGGAAGTGCTGTGTGCACAGTTAACAGTCGCTCCTCTGTTATTGGGGTTCAGTAACGTCAGCTGATCCCCAGCTGTGTGTGCGACAATACCTCCAATCTGCTCCTCCTGCTGTCCCTGGGCTCTAACACCGCCAGTTGGTGCCTGGAAGTGCTGTCTACACAGTCAACAGTCGCTCCTCTGTTATTGGGGTTCAGTAACGTCAGCTGATCCCCAGCTGTGTATCCGGCAACGTGTCATGCGACCGCCACGCTGGCACAACTAAAATGTAAGGGGACCTGTCCCCCCCCCCTAGGAGTTTGTTACTGAAAGAGCCACCATGTGCAGCACTAATACTGCACAAGGGAAAGGTCGCTCTTGAAATTATGCTCCTTGCAAATGCTGAACTACACACTCATGTAATGTGTCCCCTCACACCGTCCAACCGTCCCGGAGGTGGGACTTTCCTTTGTAATGTGACGCAGCACAGCCGTCATTGCTACCCCCTTGCCTCCGTGCGCTGGCTCCTTAGCGTTGTTTGATTCCGTCATGGACCCTGCACTGTTATGTTATCCCTTGGCCATGCACAGTTTGCGCTGCCCGTCCTCTGACATCATTTGTTGTCGTCCTGGCTGCGCCTGTGCGTCCACGCTGCCCGAAATCCCACCTCGCAGTGTCGTCTAATGTGATCCCACAGTGGGCCTGGTATCCATGGCCATGCGCAGTGCATATACTAGCCTCTCACTCCCCTTCTTCACGCTTCTTCAGACTAGGCGGCGTCAGCTGATCCCTAATAGCATGCCACGGCCGTGACACCGCACAGTCTGAAGAAGCAGGAAGGAGGTGAGTGAGAGGCGATGATATGCACTGCGCATGCCCATGGATCCCTGGCCCGCAGTGGGACTACATTAGATGACACTGCAAGGTTGGATCTCGGGCAGCTTGGACGCACAGGCACTGCCAGCCTGACACCTACATGATGTCAGAAGACGGGCACCGCTAACTGTGCATGGCCAAGGGATAACATTACAGCGCGGGCTCCGTGACAGAACCAAACAACGTTGAGGAGGTGGCGCACGGCACCAAGGGGGTTGGAATGACGGCTTTGCTGTGTCACATTACAAAGGAAAGTCCCACTTCCGGGACGGTTTGACAGTGTGAGGGGACACATTATATGAGTGTGTACTTCAGCGTTTGCAAGGAGCATAATTTTCAGAGTCACCATTTTCCATGTGCAGTATTACTGCTGTACAAGATGGCTCTTTCAGCAACAAATGCCTGGGGGGGGGGGTTAAAGGTTCCCTTTCAACTTGCTCCACTGCAGTCTTCGGCCTACACTCTGCTCCTCTTTGATTCCCTGGGTTTCAACACTGTCAGTTGCCACCTGGAAGTGTTGTCTACACAGAAAAAACACTAGGTGATGTGTCAGTGGGGTTCAGCACCGCCAGCTGTTCCCCTGCTGTGTAGTCGGCAACGTGTCCAGCACAAGCCACGCTGGCACAACAGAACAAAAGCTGCCACCAGTGCAGGCTTCGGCCTACACTCTGCTCCTCTCCTCCTCCTGCTGACCCTGGGCTTAAACACTGCTAGTTTTTGCCCGGAAGTGCTAGCTGCACAGAGAAAAACACCAGCCAATGTGTTAGTGGGGTTCAGCAACGCCAGCTGTTCCCCTGCTGTGTAGCCGGCAACGTGACCTGCAAACGCCACGCAGGCACATGAACTGAAATTAAAGGGAACCTGGCCCCACCCCCCCAGGTGTTTCTATGTATAACAGCCACCTAGTACAGCAGTACTGCTGCATTTGTACAAGGTGGCTGATTTTTTATCCTTGCCCACGTAGAATTAAACACGTAAAATATGTGTCTGATTACAGACCATTACAATGTCCCTGAGGTGTGACTTTCCTTTTTAATGACACGCACCACCCCCCTTGGTAGCGCTGCCCGTCTTCTGACATCATTGGTTGGCTGCCTGTGCCTGTGCGTCCGCCCTGCCCGACACAACCCCCCTCGTTTCATATATTTTGGCTGCGAGGGTGTGATTGATGGGCATGTGCAGTGCATATGTTCGCCTGTCTTAACTCATCTCCTTCCGCCTTCTTCAGACTGTGCGGCCTCCTGGCCGTGGTAGGCGATAAGGGATCAGCTGAGGCCGCCCAGTCTGAAGCAGGTGTAAGGACATGTGTGAGCGGCAAACATATTTACTGCACAAGGCCACGAATCCCAGCCACGCAGTGTGATTTTTTGAAAACACACTGCGGGCCTGGGATTCATATCCATTGCTAACCGCAATGGCCAACATGAAATGAGGTGAGAAGACAGGCAGCGCTCACAGCGCATGGCCAAGGGATCACAATAGCGCAGACTCCTGTACAGCTAATAACAACGCTCAGGAATCTGCGCCCAGCACCTAGGTGTAAATTTTGACACCTGTGCTGCGTCTCCTTAAAAAGACAAGTCACGTCTCCACTACTGTTAGACAGTATAATGGGCTAAATAGTGTACGTGTTTTATTCAGCGTGTGCAAGGAGCAAACTAAATAGAGCAACCTTTTACTTGTGCAGCATTAATGCTGCACAAGGTGTGGCTCTTGTACCTTGCAACACCTGAGGGGGGGTTAAAGGTTACCTTTGAAATTGGTTCAACTAGGCTTCGGCCTACACTCTGCTCCTCTCCTCCTCCTGCTGGGCTCTAACACCGCTAGTTTTTGCCCGGAAATGCGAGCTTCACAGAGAAAAACAACAGCCAATGTGTTAGTGGGGTTCAGCACCGCCAGCTGTTCCCCTGCTGTGTAGCCGGCATCGTGTCCAGCACAAGCCACGCTGGCACAAACGACCAAAAGCTGCCACCAGTGCAGGCTTCGGCCTACACTTTGCTCCTCTCCTCCTCCTGCTGACCCTGGGCTCTAACACCGCTAGTTTTTGCCCGGAAATGCGAGCTTCACAGAGAAAAACAACAGCCAATGTGTTAGTGGGGTTCAGCACCGCCAGCTGTTCCCCTGCTGTGTAGCCGGCATCGTGTCCAGCACAAGCCACGCTGGCACAACCGACCAAAAGCTGCCACCAGTGCAGGCTTCGGCCTACACTTTGCTGCTCTCCTCCTCCTGCTGACCCTGGGCTCTAACACCGCCAGTTTTTGCCCGGACATGCGAGCTGCACAGAGAAAAACACCAGTCAATGTGTCAGTGGGGTTCAGCAACGCCAGCTGTTCCCCTGCTGTGTAGCTGGCAATGTGTCCTGCAAACTCCACGCAGGCACATGAACTGAAATTGAAGGAAGCCTACCCCCCACCCCCAGGTGTTTCTATGTATAACAGCCACCTTGTACAGCAGTACTGCTGCATTTGTACAAGGTGGCTGACTTTTTCTCCTTGCCCACGTTTAATTAAACACGTACTAAATGTGTCTCATTGAGACCATTCCACTGTCCCTGAGGTGTGACTTTCCTTTCTAATGATACGCAGCACCACCCTTGTTAGCGCTGCCCGTCTTTTGACATCATTGGTTAGCTGGCTGCGCCTGTGCGTCTGCCCTGCTCGAAACAACGCCCCTCGGTGTCTTATTTTTTGGACAGCGAGGGTGTGATTGATGGGCATGTGCAGTGCATATGTTTGCCTGTGTTCACTCATCTCCTTCCGCCTTCTTCAGACTGGGTGGCCTCATGGCCGCGGCATGCGATAAGGGATCAGATGAGGCCGCCCAGTCTGAAGCAGGTGTAAGGACATGTGTGAGTGGCAAACACATTTACTGCACAAGGCCACGAATCCCAGCCACGCAGTGTGATTTTTTGAAAACACACTGTGGGTCTGGGATTCATGTCCATCGCTAACCGCAACGGCCGACATGAAATGAGGTCAGAAGACAGGAAGCGCTCACAGCGCATGGCCAAGGGATAACAAGAGCGCAGACTCCTGTACAGCAAATAACAACGCTCAGGAAGCTGTGCCCATGCACCAAGGTGTTATTTTCGACACCTGCGCTGCTTTTCTTTAAAAACAAAAGTCACGCCTCCACTACTATTTTACATTAGAATGGGCTAAATAGTGTACGTGTTTTATTCAGCGTGTGCAAGGAGAAAAATTAAGAGAGCAACCTTTGACTTGTGCAGCATTAATGCTGTTCAAGGTGTTGCTCTTGTACCTTGCAACACCTGAGGGGGGGTTAAAGGTTACCTTTGAAATTGGTTCAACTAGGCTTCGGCCTACACTCTGCTCCTCTCCTCCTCCTGCTGACCCTGGGCTATAACACCGCCAGTTGTAGCTTGGAAGTGCTAGGTGCACAGAGAAAAAAAACAGCCAATGTGTTAGTGGGGTTCAGCACCGCCAGCTGTTCCCCTGCTGTGTAGCCTGCATCGTGTCCAGCACAAGCCACGCTGGCACAGCTGACCAAAAGCTGCCACCAGTGCTGGCTTCGGCCTACACTCTGCTCCTCTCCTCCTCCTGCTGACCCTGGGCTCTAACAACGCTAGTTTTTGCCCGGAATTGCTAGCTGCACAGAGAAAAACACCAGCCAATGTGTTAGTGGGGTTCAGCACCGCCAGCTGTTCCCCTGCTGTGTATCCGGCAACGTGACCTGCAAACGCCACGCAGGCACATGAACTGAAATTGAAGGGAGCCTGCCCCCCACCCCCAGGTGTTTCTATGTATAACAGCCACCTTGTACAGCAGTACTGCTGCATTTGTACAAGGTGGCTGACTTTTTCTCCTTGCCCACGTGGAACTCAACACGTACAAAATGTGTCTCATTAGAGACCATTACAATGTCCCTGAGGTGTGACTTTCCTTTTTAATGACACGCAGCACCCCCATTGTTAGCGCTGCCCGTCTTCAGACATCATTGGTTGGCTGGCTGTGCCTGTGCGTCCGCCCTGCCCGACACAACGCCCCTCGTTGTCTCATATATTTTGACTGCGAGGGTGTGATTGATGGGCACGAGCAGTGCATATGTTCGCCTGTCTTCACTCCCCTCCTTCCGCCTTCTTCAGACTGTGCGGCCTCATGGCCGTGGCAGGCAATAAGGGATCAGCTGAGGCCGCCCAGTCTGAAGCAGGTGTAAGGACATGTGTGAGCGGCGAACATATTTACTGCACAAGGCCACGAATCCCAGCACCGCAGTGTGACTTTATGGAAAGGCACTGTGGGTCTGGGATTTATGGCCATCGTTAACCACACCGGCCAACATGAAATGAGGTCATAAGACGGCCTGCACTAACAGGGTATTGCCAAGGGATAACACAAGAGCGCACTCTCCTGTACTGCAAATAACAATGGTAAGGAGTCTGCGCCCAGCACCTAGGTGTAAATTTTGACACCTGTGCTGCGTCTTCTTCAAAAGAAAAGTCACGCCTCCACTACTGTTTGACAGTATAATGGGCTAAATAGTGTAAGTGTTTTATTCAGTGTGTGCAAGGAGCAAAATTAAGAGAGCAACCTTTGACTTGTGCAGCATTAATGCTGTTCAAGGTGTTGCTCTTGTACCTTGCAACACCTGAGGGGGGGTTAAAGGTTACCTTTGAAATTGGTTCAACTAGGCTTCGGCCTACACTCTGCTCCTCTCCTCCTCCTGCTGACCCTGGGCTCTAACACCGCTAGTTTTTGCCCTGAAGTGCTAGCTGCACAGAGAAAAACACCAGCCAATGTGTTAGTGGGGTTCAGCACCGCCAGCTGTTCCCCTGCTGTGTAGCCGGCATCGTGTCCAGCACAAGCCACGCTGGCACAACCGACCAAAAGCTGCCACCAGTGGAGGCTTCGGCCTACACTCTGCTCCTCTCCTCCTCCTGCTGACCCTGGGGTCTAACACCGCTAGTTTTTACCCGGAATTGCTAGCTGCACAGAGAAAAACACCAGCCAATGTGTTAGTGGGGTTCAGCACCGCCAGCTGTTCCCCTGCTGTGTAGCTTGCAACGTGACCTGCAAACGCCACGCAGGCACATGAACTGAAATTGAAGGGAGCTTGCCCCCCACCCCCAGGTGTTTCTACGTATAATAGCCACCTTGTACAGCAGTACTGCTGCATTTGTACAAGGTGGCTGATGTTTTCTCCTTGCCCACGTGGAACTCAACACATACAAAATGTGTCTCATTGAGACCATTCAACTGTCCCTGAGGTGTGACTTTCCTTTCTAATGATACGCAGCACCACCCTTGGTAGCGCTGCCCGTCTTCTGACATCATTGGTTGGCTGCCTGTGCCTGTGCGTCTGCCCTGCCCAACACAACGCCCCTCGTTGTCTCATATATTTTGGCTGCGAGGGTGTTATTGATGGGCATGTGCAGTGCATATGTTCGCATGTCTTAACTCATCTCCTTCCGCCTTCTTCAGACTGTGCGGCCTCATGGCCGCGGCATGCGATAAGGGATCAGATGAGGCCGCCCAGTCTGAAGCAGGTGTAAGGACATGTGTGAGCGGCAAAAATATTAACTGCACAAGGGCACGAATCCCAGCCACGCAGTGTGATTTTTTCCAAACACACTGTGGGTCTGGGATTCATGTCCACCGCTAACCGCATCGGCCAACATGAAATGAGGTCAGAAGACAGGAAGCGCTTACAGTGCATGGCCAAGGGATAACAAGAGCGCAGACTCCTGTACAGCAAATAACAACGCTCAGGAAGCTGCGCCCATGCACCAAGGTGTTATTTTCGACACCTGGGCTGCTTTTCTTTAAAAAGACAAGTCACGCCTCCACTACTGTTTTACAGTAGAATGGGCTAAATAGTGTACGTGTTTTATTCAGCGTGTGCAAGGAGCAAAATTAAAAGAGCAACCTTTTACTTGTGCAGCATTAATGCTGCACGAGGTGTGGCTCTTGTACCTTGCAACACCTGAGGGGGGTTAAAGGTTACCTTTTAAATTGGTTCAACTAGGCTTCGGCCTACACTCTGCTCCTCTCCTCCTCCTGCTGACCCTGGGCTCTAACACCACCAGTTTTTGCCCGGACGTGCTAGCTGCACAGAGAAAATCACCAGCCAATGTGTTAGTGGGGTTCAGCACCGCCAGCTGTTCCCCAGCTGTGTAGCCGTCAACGTGACCTGCAAACGCCACGCAGGCACAACAGAACAAAAGCTGCCACCAGTGCAGGCTTCGGCCTACACTCTGCTCCTCTCCTCCTCCTGCTGACACTGGGCTCTAACACCGCCAGTTTTTGCCCGGACGTGCTAGCTGCACAGAGAAAAACACCAGCCAATGTGTTAGTGGGGTTCAGCACCGCCAGCTGTTCCCCAGCTGTGTAGCCGGCAACGTGACCTGCAAACGCCACGCAGGCACAACAGAACAAAAGCTGCCACCAGTGCAGGCTTCGGCCTACACTCTGCTCCTCTCCTCCTCCTGCTGACCCTGGGCTCATAACACCGCCAGTTTTAGCCTGGAAGTGCTAGCTGCACAGAGAAAAACACCAGCCAATGTGTCAGTGGGGTTCAGCACCGCCAGCTGTTCCCCAGCTGTGTAGCCGGCAACGTGCCCTGCAAACGCCATGCAGGCACATGAACTGAAATTGAAGGGAACCAAAATATAGATTCAAAAAGCAGAAATAGCCAATCTTAGCCAGAAGCATTCTGTACTTGCTTCTCTATCAATAATAAACAACCTATTACCGATTAGTGGACAAGTCCATATAGCTACAACAATATGAGTACTAAGTACCCACAGACCACTATATCACACTGTTATAAAATCAATAAAGTTTATTGAAAATAAGTTAAAAATAGTACATCCTACCATATGAAATTTATCAAAGAGAATTACTCAAAAAATTCCATGAGCTGCAGAAAAATCGCATCCAGCCATGTCATGTCAAGCATAGAAATGCAAAATCTATTACAATCACTAATCACACATATAGATACAGAGTTCCCAACACATCCTTTAAGGATAAATACAACATCTATTGTTCCCGGATGATGAGAATTCAATGTGCAATGTGAAAATCAGCTAGTAAATGAATCATGCTTACCCATGGTTTGTGCTCTGCTGCCCAGGAACGCCCCGACGCGCGTTTCGCCCGTGCTTTTTCAAGGGGAATGTGTTCCTACCCCCACCTTACCTCGTTAAATACTCCCTGAAAAACAAGGCCAGCCAGTAATATGTTCGCATGTCGAGACACTACCGCCAAATTCCCAGCTGCATCGGCTCCGGTACTCATTTCCGGCGCGCGCTAGAGGAAATCCCTCTCAGACGTCATATGACGCGCACCGGAAATCTGTGGAGACCTTCGACGACGCAGGGAAGAGAAGGCGAGTGACTGCGCATGCGTATACCGGCGCCATTTTCAAGAAGCCCTGTAGAGGATGCCATGTCTGCGTGCCCTTATACCAAAAAGGGGAGGAAGAGTGCACCTGCGCATACCTGCGCCTTCTATGAATAGAAAAAGACATATATCTATCTATTTGTGCCGCGCCAAGCAGAGCAGCCCAAGATATAGACACCCCCTATAGGTATGCACACAAAGAAAGCCCTTTCCTCTCAATTTTACCCCAAGACCAATCCATATGGGGGAATAATACATGATTTTGAAGGGTCGCCACATATTCTCATCATCCGCACAAAAGAGAAAATTAATTTCATACTATAATGCAAAAAAAAAAAAAAAAAAAAAAAACCTTCCTAAAAAATGTATATGTGCCATAGAATATCGTGATACCACAAAAAACATACCACATATTACATATATTAACCATTCCAAGAATAAATAACGGCTCTATTCCCAGGGGATCCAGAGAAGGAAATCACATAATAAAATATGGACATCTTCCTCCAAGAACCCCCAGGAAAAGCCCACATATATAACATAACCCACATTACATCCCTATAGAACATCCACCATAAATTGTGAACATACACAAAATATCATGAACATATATAATTAGTTTATCCATATTAGATGTACAATCACCATAAATATTAACTGTGCATATAAACATTATCCCATTTATTAAATATTCATTCTCTTGTTTCTTCCTCTGTGCTTCTGCTTTTTTGTGTACAGTCCTTCTTCTCATGTGTCCACCCAGAACGTTACCCATGCAAAAAATTGTCGAATGTGCTTGATAAATCAATATCCCCATGCTTGATAGACTCTCCGGGGTGTAGAAAATGAACGAGGTAGGGGGGAAAAAGAGAAGTCACAAATAATTCTTCTTTCGGTGAAGATCGATCGCGGGAACTTCACTCATAAGCAAGAGATGATCCTACTACTAAAAATTAAATAAACAAAGAAAAATTAAAATACAAATACAAATAAAAGAATTTTAATTTTTCTTTGTTTATTTAATTTTTAGTAGTAGGATCATCTCTTGCTTATGAGTGAAGTTCCTGCGATCGATCTTCACCGAAAGAAGAATTATTTGTGACTTCTCTTTTTCCCCCCTACCTCGTTCATTTTCTACACCCCGGAGAGTCTATCAAGCATGGGGATATTGATTTATCAAGCACATTCGACAATTTTTTGCCTGGGTAACGTTCTGGGTGGACACATGAGAAGAAGGACTGTACACAAAAAGCAGAAGCACAGAGGAAGAAACAAGAGAATGAATATTTAATAAATTTAATAAATGGGATAATGTTTATATGCACAGTTAATATTTATGGTGATTGTACATCTAATATGGATAAACTAATTATATATGTTCATGATATTTTGTGTATGTTCACAATTTATGGTGGATGTTCTATAGGGATGTAATGTGGGTTATGTTATATATGTGGGCTTTTCCTGGGGGTTCTTGGAGGAGGATGTCCATATTTTATTATGTGATTTCCTTCTCTGGATCCCCTGGGAATAGAGCCGTTATTTATTCTTGGAATGGTTAACATATGTAATTTGTGGTATGTTTTTTGTGGTATCACGATATTCTATGGCACATATACATTTTTAGGAAGGTTTTTTTGTTTTTTTTGTTTTTTTTTTTGCATTATAGTATGAAATTAATTTTCTCTTTTGTGCGGATGATGAGAATATGTGGCGACCCTTCAAAATCATGTATTATTCCCCCATATGGATTGGTCTTGGGGTAAAATTGAGAGGAAAGGGCTTTCTTTGTGTGCATACCTATAGGGGGTGTCTATATCTTGGGCTGCTCTGCTTGGCGCGGCACAAATAGATAGATATATGTCTTTTTCTATTCATAGAAGGCGCAGGTATGCGCAGGCGCACTCTTCCTCCCCTTTTTGGTATAAGGGCACGCAGACATGGCATCCTCTACAGGGCTTCTTGAAAATGGCGCCGGTATACGCATGCGCAGTCACTCGCCTTCTCTTCCCTGCGTCGCCGAAGGTCTCCACAGATTTCCGGTGCGCGTCATATGACGTCTGAGAGGGATTTCCTCTAGCGCGCGCCGGAAATGAGTACCGGAGCCGATGCAGCTGGGAATTTGGCGGTAGTGTCTCGACATGCGAACATATTACTGGCTGGCCTTGTTTTTCAGGGAGTATTTAACGAGGTAAGGTGGGGGTAGGAACACATTCCCCTTGAAAAAGCACGGGCGAAACGCGCGTCGGGGCGTTCCTGGGCAGCAGAGCACAAACCATGGGTAAGCATGATTCATTTACTAGCTGATTTTCACATTGCACATTGAATTCTCATCATCCGGGAACAATAGATGTTGTATTTATCCTTAAAGGATGTTTTGGGAACTCTGTATCTATATGTGTGATTAGTGATTGTAATAGATTTTGCATTTCTATGCTTGACATGACATGGCTGGATGCGATTTTTCTGCAGCTCATGGAATTTTTTGAGTAATTCTCTTTGATAAATTTCATATGGTAGGATGTACTATTTTTAACTTATTTTCAATAAACTTTATTGATTTTATAACAGTGTGATATAGTGGTCTGTGGGTACTTAGTACTCATATTGTTGAAATTGAAGGGAGCCTGCCCCCCACCCCCAGGTGTTTCTATGTATAACAGCCACCTTGTTCAGCAGTACTGCTGCATTTGTACAAGGTGGCTGACTTTTTCTCCTTGCCCACATGGAACTCAACACGTACAAAATGTGTCTCATTGAGACCATTCCACTGTCCCTGAGGTGTGACTTTCCTTTCTAATGATACGCAGCACCCCCCTTGGTAGCGCTTCCCGTCTTTTGACATCATGGTTAGCTGGCTGCACCTGTGCATCCGCCCTGCGTGAAACAACGCCCCTCGTTGTCTTATTTATTTTGTCAGCGAGGGTGTGGTTTATGGGCACGAGCAGTGCATATGTTCGCCTGTCGTCACTTATTTCCTTCCGCCTTCTTCAGACTGTGCGGCCTCATGGCCGCGGCATGCGAAAAGGGATCAGCAGAGGCCGCCCAGTCTGAAGCAGGTGTAAGGACGTGTGTGAGCGTCGAAAATATTTACTGCTCAAGGCCACGAATCCCAGCCCTGCAGTGTGACTTTATGAAAAGGCACTGTGGGTCTGGGATTTATGGCCATCGTTAACCGCAGCGGCCAACATGAAATGAGGTCATAAGACGGGCAGCGCTAACAGGGCATTGCCAAGGGATAACACAAGAGCGCAGACTCCTGTACAGCAAAAAACAACGCTCAGGAAGCTGCACCAAGCACAAAGGCATTATTTGGGACACCTATGCTGCGTCTCCTTAAAAATACAAGTCACGCCTCAACTACAGTTTGACTGTAGAATGGGCTAAATTGTGTACGTGTTGCATTCAGCGTGTGCAAGTAGAAAAATTAATAGAGCAACCTTTTACTTGTGCAGCATTAATGCTGCACAAGGTGTGGCTCTTGTACTTTGTAACACCTGAGGGGGGGTTAAAGGTTACCTTTGAAATTGGTTCAACTAGGCTTCGGCCTACACTCTGCTCCTCTCCTCCTCCTGCTGCCCCTGGGCTATAACACCGCTAGTTTTTGCCCGGAAGTGCTAGCTGCACAGAGAAAACATCAGCCAATGTGTTAGTGGGGTTCAGCACCGCCTGCTGTTCCCCCACTGTGTAGCTGGCAAAGTGTCCTGCAAACGCAACGCAGACACAAAGCTGACTCCAGTGCAGGCTTCGGCCTACACTCTGCTCCCCCTGCTTACCCTTTGCTCCAACACCGCTAGTTGGGGCTGTAGGAAGACAATCTTTGATAGGCAACGCATCCGGGTTCCAGCACCGCCAGCTGGTTCTCGGCAGTGTTTTTGTCACAGGTATTCCCTCGTGCCAAACCTGGTTTCAGCACCGTCAGCTGTTTCAGGGTTGTGTCAAGCTCACTGAGACGCCTATTCTTGCCCCGTCGTGGTGCGGTCGGGTTAGCCAACTCCAGGGTGCCTCCAGTTTAGGAGCTTCCTATGTGGGCTGCGTGAACTGGTAGTCAAGGCTGGTTCTGTAGTGCCAGTAGGCCCAGCTCCCCCTGTAGGACTGTTGGGGTTCGGTAACTGCGGCTGCCTCGCGGCCTAGCTGTTCTCTCCTCTCCTGTGGGCCTTGGGGTCCACCACCTGGTTCCAGCACCGTCAGCTGGTTCCGGGCCGAGCCTTTGGCTTAGGTGCCTCCTCCTGGGTATCCGAGTTCCGCCAACGTCAGGCGGTCCTTGGTAGTGCTTTTAAGCGCGGGCACCTACAGCTTAGTAACCGGGTTCCAGCACCGTCAGCTGGTCCTCGGTCGTGCCATTGGCTCTTGCAAACTGGGGCAACGCATCTGGGTTCCAGCACCGCCAGCTGGTTCTCGGCAGTGTTTTTGTCACAGGTACTCCCTCGTGCCAAACCTGGTTTCAGCACCGTCAGCTGTTTCCGGGTTGTGTCAAGCTCACTGAGACGCCTATGCTTGCCCCGTCGTGGTGCGGTCGGGTTAGCCAACTCCAGGGTGCCTCCAGTTTAGGAGCTTCCTATGTGGGCTGCGTGAACTGGTAGTCAAGGCTGGTTCTGTAGTGCCAGTAGGCCCAGCTCCCCCTGTAGGACTGTTGGGGTTCGGTAACTGCGGCTGCCTCGCGGCCTAGCTGTTCTCTCCTCCCCTGTGGGCCTTGGGGTCCACCACCTGGTTCCAGCACCGTCAGCTGGTTCCGGGCCGAGCCTTTGGCTTAGGTGCCTCCTCCTGGGTATCCGAGTTCCGCCAACGTCAGGCGGTCCTTGGTAGTGCTTTTAAGCGCGGGCACCTACAGCTTAGTAACCGGGTTCCAGCACCGTCAGCTGGTCCTCGGTCGTGCCATTGGCTCTTGCACACTGGGGCAACGCATCTGGGTTCCAGCACCGCCAGCTGGTTCTCGGCAGTGTTTTTGTCACAGGTACTCCCTCGTGCCAAACCTGGTTTCAGCACCGTCAGCTGTTTCCGGGTTGTGTAAAGCTCACTGAGACGCCTATGCTTGCCCCGTCGTGGTGCGGTCGGGTTAGCCAACTCCAGGGTGCCTCCAGTTTAGGAGCTTCCTATGTGGGCTGCGTGAACTGGTAGTCAAGGCTGGTTCTGTAGTGCCAGTAGGCCCAGCTCCCCCTGTAGGACTGTTGGGGTTCGGTAACTGCGGCTGCCTCGCGGCCTAGCTGTTCTCTCCTCTCCTGTGGGCCTTGGGGTCCACCACCTGGTTCCAGCACCGTCAGCTGGTTCCGGGCCGAGCCTTTGGCTTAGGTGCCTCCTCCTGGGTATCCGATTTCCGCCAACGTCAGGCGGTCCTTGGTAGTGCTTTTAAGCGCGGGCACCTACAGCTTAGTAACCGGGTTCCAGCACCGTCAGCTTGTCCTCGGTCGTGCCATTGGCTCTTGCACACTGGGGCAACGCATCTGGGTTCCAGCACCGCCAGCTGGTTCTCGGCAGTGTTTTTGTCACAGGTACTCCCTCGTGCCAAACATGGTTTCAGCACCGTCAGCTGTTTCCGGGTTGTGTCAAGCTCACTGAGACGCCTATGCTTGCCCCGTCGTGGTGCGGTCGGGTTAGCCAACTCCAGGGTGCCTCCAGTTTAGGAGCTTCCTATGTGGGCTGCGTGAACTGGTAGTCAAGGCTGGTTCTGTAGTGCCAGTAGGCCCAGCTCCCCCTGTAGGACTGTTGGGGTTCGGTAACTGCGGCTGCCTCGCGGCCTAGCTGTTCTCTCCTCTCCTGTGGGCCTTGGGGTCCACCACCTGGTTCCAGCACCGTCAGCTGGTTCCGGGCCGAGCCTTTGGCTTAGGTGCCTCCTCCTGGGTATCCGAGTTCCGCCAACGTCAGGCGGTCCTTGGTAGTGCTTTTAAGCGCGGGCACCTACAGCTTAGTAACCGGGTTCCAGCACCGTCAGCTGGTCCTCGGTCGTGCCATTGGCTCTTGCACACTGGGGCAACGCATCTGGGTTCCAGCACCGCCAGCTGGTTCTCGGCAGTGTTTTTGTCACAGGTACTCCCTCGTGCCAAACATGGTTTCAGCACCGTCAGCTGTTTCCGGGTTGTGTCAAGCTCACTGAGACGCCTATGCTTGCCCCGTCGTGGTGCGGTCGGGTTAGCCAACTCCAGGGTGCCTCCAGTTTAGGAGCTTCCTATGTGGGCTGCGTGAACTGGTAGTCAAGGCTAGTTCTGTAGTGCCAGTAGGCCCAGCTCCCCCTGTAGGACTGTTGGGGTTCGGTAACTGCGGCTGCCTCGCGGCCTAGCTGTTCTCTCCTCTCCTGTGGGCCTTGGGGTCCACCACCTGGTTCCAGCACCGTCAGCTGGTTCCGGGCCGAGCCTTTGGCTTAGGTGCCTCCTCCTGGGTATCCGAGTTCCGCCAACGTCAGGCGGTCCTTGGTAGTGCTTTTAAGCGCGGGCACCTACAGCTTAGTAACCGGGTTCCAGCACCGTCAGCTGGTCCTCGGTCGTGCCATTGGCTCTTGCACACTGGGGCAACGCATCTGGGTTCCAGCACCGCCAGCTGGTTCTCGGCAGTGTTTTTGTCACAGGTACTCCCTCGTGCCAAACATGGTTTCAGCACCGTCAGCTGTTTCCGGGTTGTGTCAAGCTCACTGAGACGCCTATGCTTGCCCCGTCGTGGTGCGGTCGGGTTAGCCAACTCCAGGGTGCCTCCAGTTTAGGAGCTTCCTATGTGGGCTGCGTGAACTGGTAGTCAAGGCTAGTTCTGTAGTGCCAGTAGGCCCAGCTCCCCCTGTAGGACTGTTGGGGTTCGGTAACTGCGGCTGCCTCGCGGCCTAGCTGTTCTCTCCTCTCCTGTGGGCCTTGGAGTCCACCACCTGGTTCCAGCACCGTCAGCTGGTTCCGGGCCGAGCCTTTGGCTTAGGTGCCTCCTCCTGGGTATCCGAGTTCCGCCAACGTCATGCGGTCCTTGGTAGTGCTTTTAAGCGCGGGCACCTACAGCTTAGTAACCGGGTTCCAGCACCGTCAGCTGGTCCTCGGTCGTGCCATTGGCTCTTGCACACTGGGGCAACGCATCTGGGTTCCAGCACCGCCAGCTGGTTCTCGGCAGTGTTTTTGTCACAGGTACTCCCTCGTGCCAGACCTGGTTTCAGCACCGTCAGCTGTTTCCGGGTTGTGTCAAGCTCACTGAGACACCTATGCTTGCCCCGTCGTGGTGCGGTCGGGTTAGCCAACTCCAGGGTGCCTCCAGTTTAGGAGCTTCCTATGTGGGCTGCGTGAACTGGTAGTCAAGGCTGGTTCTGTAGTGCCAGTAGGCCCAGCTCCCCCTGTAGGACTGTTGGGGTTCGGTAACTGCGGCTGCCTCGCGGCCTAGCTGTTCTCTCCTCTCCTGTGGGCCTTGGGGTCCACCACCTGGTTCCAGCACCGCCAGCTGGTTCTCGGCAGTGTCTTTTGCTCTTGTACCTTCTGCTCCCCATCCTGGTTCCAGTACCGTCAGCTGGTTCTGGGCAGAGCCTTTGGCTTAGGTGCCTCCTTCTGGGTATCCGAGTTCCGCCAACGTCAGGCGGTCCTTGGTAGTGCTTTTTAGCACGGGTACCTCCTGCTTAGTAACCGGGTTCCAGTAACGTCAGCTGGTCCTCGGTAGTTCCATAGGCTCTTGAACCTTCGGGTAGCCATCCAAGTTCCAGTTCCATCATCAGGTTCTTGGCATTTTCTCAGCCTTCTTGTACCTTCTGCTACATTTCCAAGTTGAAGACCCTAAAGTCGACGACCCGGAAGACCACCCCGATGACGACGACGACAACCCGGAAGACCACCCCGATGACGACGACGACGGCGGAGACGACGACAGCGGAGACGACGACGGCGGAGACGACGACGGCGGAGACGACGACGGCGGAGATGAGGACACTGGAGACGACGACATGGAAGACCGAGAAGCAGAAGAACAAGAGGCTGCAGAACAAAGAGCAGAAGAACATTAAGCATAACACTTAATATCAGAGCAAAAGATATTATCTAAATTATATGCAGAAGAAGACTAAGCAGTGTATGGGGGTGAGTCCGTTCCTCCTCGTGGTGCCCCTGGATAAAGCCTGATGCTGCAGGCCAAACTGAACGCGGACAAATGTAACTTTTGTAACTGGCAGAACGGAAGGTGTAATCTTCCAACTTTTATAGATAACAACTACGGGAATGCCTGTCACAAATGAGAATATGATGAAGAAGTAGAATAGGAAGAATAATACAGTTGAATAAAATGAATATGTAGAATAGGAAGAATAATAATAGTTGAATAAAATGAATATGAAGAATGTAATAAAAAAAAAAAAAAAAGGTAAAGGATGAAGAAGAAGATGAATAAGGTGAAGAAGAAGTTGATGTCAAAGATGCTGATGATGATGAAGATGAAAGTGTGGGAAAAGTAAAAAAAAAAAAGAAGGGGAAGGGCGTGGAATAGTGAAACATCAATATCTGACAAAATAAAAAAAATATTTACATAGTCAATATCTTTGTCACTCCGAACGTCTTTAAAAAAAAACAAAGAAAAAACATGCTATTCTATTTGATTGGGCTAAACCTCTATGACTTTAATGTCTCCGCCACCTCCCCAAATACATCCTGCATTATTCTTACTTGTTTTCCTTCATGTAGAATGAACCTACAAGGAAAGAAAGGGTTTATTTTAATTCCGATATTTTGGTCCCATTGACTTGCATTGGGATCGGGTATCGGTATCGGCGATATCCGATATTTTTTGAATATCGGCCGATCCTATCCGATACCGATACTTTCCGATATCGGAAGGTATCGCTCAACACTAGTAAACACTGAACACACACCGCGATCTCCACCGGAGAGGCAGGGATGCACCAGGAGGGTTAGGCTGTGTGTCCACGTGCAGGAAACGCTGCGTTTGACGCTGCATAGAGCCGCAGCGTCAAACACACAGCGTCCAGATGTTACAGCATAGTGGAGGGGATTTAATGAAATCCCGTCTCCACTATCCGTGGTAACACGCACGCGGCGGCCCTGCGACTACGGACATGCGGCGCGTCTTTTAAGATCGCAGCATGTCTGTATATCTTGCGCCGCCGCTGCACCGCCGCAAGATATAGCACAGGGCCCTATGCGTGGGGTGCGATGATCCCGGATGTGTGCTATGAACACATCCGGCATCATCGTGTCCCAGAAGGGGGCGGGGCTTAGCACAGAGCGGGATTGCCGCTCCGACTAAAACGCCGGCCATCCTGATCGTGGACACGCAGCCTAAGTATAAGCTATATTCACCTGTCCCCCGTCCCAGCGCTGCATGCAGCTCCGTGTTCCGGGTCCTCTGCCTGTGAAGTTCACAGTTCAGAGGGTGCGATGATGCGCTTAATGCGCGCCTCCCTCTGACTGAACAGTCACAGCCAGAGGACCCGGAAGAAGCAGCACGCAGCGCTGGATCAGGGCCAGGTGAATATAGCAAGTGTCGGGGGCCTGAGCTAGCAGCGACTCCGGCACCTGACCCCCACAGCGCGCCGGTGTCCCCACCTGCTCAGGCCCCCCAGCACTCGGCGCCCAGCAACGATAGGTGAGTATGTTATTTTTTTTTTTTATATATCGCAGCAGAATACGGGGGCATATAATATCATGGAGCATGTTATGGGGCCATAAACCTTTATGGAGCAGTGTACGGGGCATATACTATGGAGCATCTTATGGGGGCCATAAACCTTTATGGAGCAGTGTACGGGGGCATATACTATGGAGCATCTTATGGGGGCCATAAACCTTTATGGAGCTGTGTACGGGGCATATGGATGGGAGCAGCAAATTACAGAACGGGGGCGCAGGATGGGAGCACATGACAGAACGGGAGCGCAGGATGGGAGCAGCACATGACAGAACGGGGGCGCAGGATGGGAGCAGCACATGACAGAATAGGGCAGCACATGACAGAACGGGGGTGCAGGATGGCAGCAGCACATGACAGAACGGGGCGCAGGATGGGAGCAGCACATGACAGTTGCACAGCCCAACACCGAGCAGGACGCTTGGCATTTGCCACAGAACACCAGGATTGGCAAATTCACCACTGGCGCCCTGTGCTCCTCACAGATGAAAGCAGGTTCAAACTGAGCACATCTGACAGGTGTGACAGAGTCTGGAGACGCCGTGGAGAGCGATCTACTGCCTGCAATATCCTTCAGCATGACCGGTTTGGCAGTGTGTCAGTAATGGTGTGGGGTGGCATTTCTTTGGAGTGCCGCACAGCCCTCCATGTGCTCGTCAGAGATAGCCTGACTGCCATTAGGTACAGAGATGAGATCCTCAGACCCCTTGTGAGACCATATGCTGGTGCGGTGGGCCCTTGGTTCCTCTTAATACAGGACAATGCCAGACCTCATGTGGCTGGAGTGTGTCAGCAGTTCCTGCAAGAAGAAGGCATTGAAGTTGTGGACTGGCCCGCCCGTTCCCCAGACCTGAATCTGATTGAACACATCTGGGACATCATGTCTCGCACCATCCACCAACATCACGTTCCACCACAGACTGTCCAGGAGTTGGCGGATGCTTTAGTCCAGGTCTGGGAGGAGATCCCTCAGCACCTCATCAGGAGCATGCCCAGGTGTTGTATGGAGGTCAAACAGGCACGTGGAGGCCACACACAACAAAACATGATTTCCTTGTCTTGAGGCATTTCCAGTGAAGTTGGATCAGACTGTAATTTGATTTTCCACTTTGATTTTAAGTATCATTCCAACACCCAACCTCCATGGGATATTAATATTGATTTTCATTGATCATTTTTATGTTTTATTGTTCTCAACACATTCCACCATGTAATGAATAAAGATTTGCAACTGAAATATTTATTCAGTGATACTGTATGCTGCAGCCCCCTCATAGAGTATACTGCAGCCCTCTCATAGAGTATAATGCAGCCCCACACACATAGTATAATGCAGCCCCCTCAGAGTATAACGCAGCCCCTCTCAGAACATAGTGTAGCCCTCCTCAGAGTATACTGCAGCTCCCTCATAATATACTTCAGCCTCCCTCATAGTATACTGCAGCAGAGAATAATGCATCCCCACAGAGAATACTGCAGCCCCCTCACAGTACAATGCAATTCCCCTCAGAATATAATGCATCCCCTCAGAGTATAATACAGCCCCCTCAGAGTATACAGCAGCCCCCCCTCAGAGTATAAGGCAGCCTCTCAGACTATACTGCAGCCCCCACAGAGTATAATGTACCTCCCTTACAGTATACTGCAGCCCCCCTATGTAGCGCCATCATAGAGCATAATGCAGCCACACACAGTATAGTGCAGCCCCCATACACACAGTATAATGTATGTCCCCCCAAGCACCATATAATGCAGTCCCCCACACACGCAATATCATGCAGCCCCCCCACACAAAGCATAATACAGCCCAAACACATAGTAAAATGTAGCCCCCCACACACACACAGTAAAGTGCAGTCCCCCCACACACAGCATAGTGCAGCCCCCCACACAGTGTGACACAATATAATGCAGCCCCCACACACATAGTATAATGCAGAGACACACAGGCACACACTATAATGCAGTCCACACACACAGACACACAAACAATACTCACCTCTCCCCTTTATTACCCGTGCTGCTGCAGGCTCTGCTCCGGTCTTATCAGCTCCACTGCCGGCACAGTGTGGCACATGATGATGTGATGACATCGTGCACCCACTGAGTCACAAACAGAGTGTGAATGATGGAAGAGGGAGCATCAGCCGACGCTCTCTCCTCCATCAATGCTTTCAACTGTATCGGCGTCTTTGATGCCGATAAGTTGAATGCATGATGGGGCGGTGTCGGGCCCCTCTTACAGGCCCCATAGTGGCCATGTGGTTTGCCTCTATTAATGGCATGCCACTGGCTGGGGGGCTCTGGAGGGGTGGGGGCCCTAGGCAGCTGCCTAGTCTAACACCGGCTGCCCCTAACACCGGCTCTGAGGATAGGTAATCATTTTGGGTATTATACCTGATGAAGTTGATCCAACTCTGAAACACATTGTTTTATAGAGTTGTTATATATGACTCTTTCTAATACTCCAATGCATATATATATATACACAAATATATAAACTAATGAAAACACAATAAAATCACATGGAATTAATGCCTAAATTGGAAGTAGTTCTATAAAAGAAACTCATTGCTTGAATCTACTGTATAGCTTTATTGGAATATAATTGCCTTGTGAAGAAGTTTTATTCCTTTATTCCTTACATTTAACACATCATCGTGTGTTCTCAATAGTCTCATTTAACCTTTTGGGCACTAGGGTATTTAAAAAATCTAAAAGGATTCACAAATGATTAGTTGTTGAAATCTACTAGGGAAATCGTCCAGTATGTGCTTAAGTATAGTCAAATGTACATTCATTGAAATATTTTTATTTTTATTGTAAATGTTGTTTGGTTTGTTGGTATGTTCTAATAAAAACTCTTTGGATAAATTGTGTTTAAGAATGCCATTTTTATAATCATATCTGTGCTTATTACTTTGGCAATGGAGGGGTTATATTGTTCTTCTGAAATATTGGAGATTGTAGTCACACTCAATCAGATAAATGACCAAAGAATTGTTGATACAGAAAACATAGTTGATAAGAAACATTTCTTTGGTGACCACTGAAAGGTCGAACATCTGTTTTTAATGATCAGACAGCATGGGGAAGACTCCTAAATGCATCTCTGACTTCAAGATCACTGCTGAGAACAATATTTTCAGTGTATTACTCCACTTTTATGGTAGACTCACAATAAAACATGCAAAACTGAAAATAAAATGGATTTTACAGGATAAAAATGTAGGAAACTTTATTTCCTATATAATGACCTGTTTATAAGTAGTGTTGAGAGATACCTTCCGGTATTCGGAAATATCAGTATCAGATTGGATCGGCCGATATAAAAAAATATCGGATATCGCCAATACCGATACCCGATACCAATTCAAGTCAATGGGACAAAAATATCGGAAATTAAAATAAACCCTTTCTTTCCTTGTAGGTTAATTCTATATGAAGGAAAACAACTAAGAATAATGTAGAATGTATTGGGGGAGGTGGAGGAGATGTTAAGGGCATAGAGGTTTATCCCAATCAAATGGAATAGCAGGAATTATTTTTTTTAAGACATTCAGAGTTACAAAGATATTGACTATGTTAAGATTTTTTATATTTTGTCAGATATTTATGATTCACTACTTCCATGCTCTTCACCTTCATTTTTACTTCTTCCACACTTTCTTCTTCATCATCCTCAGCAGCAGCATATTTTTCATCAACTTCTTCACCTTATTCATCTTCTTCTTCTTCACCTTCTTCCTATTATTCTTTTTTTACATTCTTCATATTCTTTTTATTCAACTATTCTTCTTCTTCATATTCTTATTTGTGACAGGCATTCCTGTAGTTATTATCTATAAAAGTTTGAAGATTACACCTTTCGTTCTGCCTGTCACAAAAGATTTACAACAGGATTTGTCCGCGTTCAGTTTGGCCTGCAGCAGCAGGTTTTTTCCAGGGGCACCACGAGGAGGAACGGACTCACCCCCATACACTGCTTAGTCTTCTTCTGCTTATAATTTAGATAATATCTTTTGCTTTGATTTTTAGTCTTATGCTTAATGTTCTTCTGCTTTTTGCTCTGCAGCTTCTTGTTCTTCTGCTTCTTGGGCTTCTTCGGGGTGATCTTCAGGGTCGTCGTCTCCAGGGTCGTCGTCTCCAGGGTAGTCGTCTCCAGGTCATCATCTCTGGGGTCGTCGTCTTCTTCGGGGTGGTTTTCAGGGTCGTCGTCTCCGAGGCCATCGTCTCCGGGGTCGTCGTCTTCTTCGGGGTGCTCTTCAGGGTCGTCTTTAGGGTTGTCATCAGGGAGATCCAGAGTGATTAGCAAAAACCATTTCCAAAAGCTTGAACTTGGAAATGTAGCAGAAGGTACAAGAAGGCTGAGGAACTGCCGATAACCAGCTGACAGTACTGGAACCAGGATGTGTAGCCGAAGGTACAAGAGCCAATGGAACTACCAAGGACCCGCTGATGGTACTGGAACCCGGTTACTAAGCAGGAGGTACCCGTGCCAGAAAGCACTACCAAGGACCACCAGACGTTGGTGGATCTCGGATACCGAGAAGGAGGCACCTATGCCAAAGGCTCTGCATGGAACCAGCTGACGGTACTGGAACCAGGGGGACTTATTCAAGATTGTCTTCCAAAGAAACAGCTAATGGTGCTGGAACTGGATAGGCAGCAGAAGGTCCACATGAAAAAAAAATTGCTAGGCCGTGAGCCGGCCGTAATTGCTGAAAACCCACAGTCCTACAGGGGGAGCTTGTGCTATTGGCACTGCGGAACCAGCCTTGATTGCCAGTTCCTGCAGCCCACATAGGAAGCACCTAAACTGCAGGCACCATAGAGTTGGCTAACCCGACCACAACCCAACCGGACTATGTATTGGAGGCAAAGTGACCTTGACACTACCCGGAAACAGCTGGCGTGCTGGAACCAGGATGGGCAGGAGGAAGTACCCGTGCCAAAGACACTGCTGAGAACCAGCTGACGGTACTGGAACCTGGATGGGTAGCCGAAGGTACAAGAGCCAATAGAACTACCGAGGACCAGCTGATGGTACTGGAACCCGGTTACTAAGCAGGAGGTGCCCATGCCAGAAAGCACTACCAAAGACCACCAGATGTTGGTGGAACTTGGATACTGAGAAGGAGGCACCTAAGCCAAAGGCTCTGCCTGGAACCAGCTGACGGTACTGGAACCAGGGGGACCTATTCAAGATTGTCTTCCAAAGAACCAGCCAATGGTGCTGGAACGGAGATGGGCAGCAGAAGGTCCACATGAAAAAAAAATTGCTGGGCCGCGAGCCGGCCGTAGTTATTGAAAACCCACAGTCCTACAGGGGAAGCTTGTCCTATTGGCAATACGGAACCAGCCTTGATTGCCAGTTCCCGCAGCCCACATAGGAAGCACCTAAACTGCAGGCACCATAGAGTTGGCTAACCCGACCGCAACCCGGCAGGACAACGTATTGGAGGCAAAGTGACTTTGACACTACTCAGAAACAGCTGGCGTGCTGGATCCAGGCTGGGAAGGAGGGAGTAACCATGCCAAAGACACTTCTGAGCAGCAACTGGCAGTGTTGGAGCCCAGGGATTACAGGAGAAACAGTGTAGGCTGAGGCCTAATTGGAGCAAGTTGAAAGGTAACCTGTAACCCCCCCAGGTGTTTGTAACTAAAAGAGCCAACTTGTGCAGCACTAATGCTGCACAAGGAAAAGGTGGCTCTTTTAGTTATGCTCCTTTCACACGCTGAAGTAAACACTTATAAAATGTGCCCCCTCATACCATGAAACCGGCCCAGAGGCAGTACTTTCCTTCTTAATGAGAAGCAGCACAGCCGTCTTTCATACCCCCTTGGCACTGGGCGCCGCCTCCTTAGCGTTGTTTGAATCTGTCCCAGAGCCTGCGCTGTAATGTTATCCCTTGGGCATGCGCAGTTAGCGCTGCCCGTCTTCTGACATCAATTCTTGTCAGGCTGACTGCATCTGTGCGGCCGCGCTGCCTGAGATCCCGCCCCACAGTGTCTTCTGATTTATTCACACTGCGGGGTTGGGATTCATGGGCATGCACTGTGCATAACTTCGCCTGTCACTCATCTCCTTCTGCCTTCTTCAGACTGTGCGGTGTCAGCTGATCCCTAAGCGCATGCCATGGCGATTAGGGATCAGCTGATGCCGCACAGTCTGAAGAAGGCGGAGGGAGATGAGTGAGAGGCGATGATATGCACTGCGCATGCCCATGAATCCCAGTGTGAATAAATCAAAAGACACTGCGGGGCGGGATCTCGGGCAGCACGGCCGCACAGGCGCAGTCAGCCTGACATCAAATGATGTCAGAAGACGGGCAGCGCAACTGCGCATGCCCAACAGATAACATAACAGCACAGGCTCCGGGACAGATTCAAACAACGCTCAGGAGGCGGCGCATGGCGCCAAGGGGGTATGAATGACAGCTGTGCCGCATTTGATTAGGAAGGAAAGTCCCGCCTCCGGGACTTTCACGGTATGAGAGGACACATTTTATAAGTGTTTAATTCAGCGTGTGCAAGGAGCATAACTAAAAGACCACCTTGTCCAAATGCAGCATTAGTGCTGCACAAGGTGGCTCTTTTAGTTACAAATGCCTGGGGGGACAGGTTCCCTTTAATATCTGTAGTAGTGTGAGTGTGGAGGGAGCAGGAGAAATTGCCGGATACACAGCAGGGGATCAGCTGACATTACTGAACCCCAATAACACGGCAGCAAGTGTTGACTGTGCAGACGGTCCTTCCATGCAGCAACTGGCGGTGTTGGAGCCCAGGAACAATGCTAGAAACAGAGTAGAGAAATTGCCGCACACATAGCAGGGGTGCAGATGGTGTTACTGAACCCCAATAACAGAGGAGCAACTGTTGACTGTGCAGATGGCACTTCCGAGCAGCAACTGACGGTGTTGGAGCCCAGGGTCAATGCTAGAAGCATAGTGTAGGCCGAGGCCTAATTGGAGCAAGTTTAATATCTGTTGAAGTCTTAGTATGGAGGGAGCAGGAGAAATTGCCGGATACATAGCAGGGGATCAGCTGACATTACTGAACCACAATAACACGGCAGCAAGTGTTGACTGTGCAGACAGCACTTTCGAGCAGCAACTGGCGGTGTTGGAGCCCAGGGTCAATGCTAGAAACACAGTGGAGAAATTGCCGCACACACAGCAGGGGAGCAGCTGGCGTTACCGAACCCCAATAACAGAGGAGCAACTGTTGACTGTGCAGACAGCACTTCCGAGCAGCAACTGGTGGTGTTGGAGTCCAGGGTCAATGCTACCAGCATAGTGTAGGCCGAGACCAAATTGCAGCAAGTTTAATATCTGTTGCAGTGTGAGTGTGGAGGTAGCAGGAGCTATTGCCAGATACACATCTGGAGATCAGCTGATGTTACTGAACCCCACTAACACAGGAGCTAGTGTTTTTCTCTGAGCAGATGGCACTTCCGAGCAGCAACTGGCGGTGTTAGAGCCCAGGGTCAATCAGGGTGTAGGCCGAGGCCTAATTCGAGCAAGTTGAATATCTGATGTAATGTGAATGTGGAGGGAGCAGGAAACATTGCCGGATACACAGCTGGGGATCAGCTAACGTTACTGAACCCCAATAACATGGCAGCAAGTGTTGACTGTGCAGATGGCACTTTCGAGCAGCAACTGGCGGTGTTGGAGCCCAGGGTCAATGCTAGAAACAGAGTGGAGAAATTGCCGCATACACAACAGGGGAGCAGCTGGCATTACTGAACCCCAATAGCAGAGGAGTAACTGTTGACCGTGCAGACAGCACTTCTGAGCAGCAACTGGCGGTGTTGGAGCACAGGGTCAATGCTAGAAGCATGGAGTAGGCCGAGGCCTAATTGGAGCAAGTTTAATATCTGTTGTAGTTTAAGTGTGGAGGGAGCAGGAGAAATTGCCGGATACACAGCAGGGGATCAGCTAACATTACTGAACCCCAATAACACGGCAGCAAGTGTTGACTGTGCAGATGGCACTTTTGAGCAGCAACTGGCGGTGTTGGAGCCCAGGGTCAATGCTAGAAACAGAGTAGAGAAATTTCCGCACAAACAGCAGGGGAGCAGCTGGCGTTACTGAACCCCAATAACAGAGGAGCAACTGTTGACTGTGCAGACAGCACTTCCAAGCAGCAACTGGTGGTGTTGGAGCCCAGGGTCAATGCTACAAGCATAGTGTAGGCCGAGGCCTAATTGGAGCAAGTTTAATATCTGTTGTAGTGTGAGTGTGTAGGTAGCAGGAGCTATTGCCGGATACACAGCTGGGGATCAGCTGATGTTACTGAACCCCACTAACACAGGAGCTAGTGTTTTTCTCTGAGCAGATGGCACTTCCGAGCAGCAACTGGCGGTGTTAGAGCCCAGGGTCAATCAGGGTGTAGGCCGAGGCCTAATTGGAGCAAGTTTAATATCTGATGTAATGTGAGTGTTGACGGAGCAGGAGAAATTGCCGGATACACAGCTGGGGATCAGCTAACGTTACTGAAACCCAATAACACTGGGTCATGTGTTAACTGTGCAGACCACACTTCTGAGCAGCAACTGGCGGTGTTGGAGCCCAGAGATTACATTTCAGGTGATAGAAACATGAACACAGCAGACCAGGATACTGTTGCCAACCAATTATTTAATCTGGAAGACTAGTGGCAAAATGCTGCGAGATCCAGGCCTGGAGTTCACTGAGAGAGCAAGACATGTAGTCTGTCACCATCTGACGGAAACATTGCCTCCTGCTGACTGGAGCCGTCTGTGATGGTGTAGACATTTGTGGCGGGCACACAAAACTTTGCCACATTTGGACCATACTGGTCTTGCCTTGTGCTGAGGTACTGCTTCTGCTCCCTCTTTGTGCAGAGCTTCCTCCACTTCCTCGACACACTGAGCTGCTTTGTAAAGCACTAGCAGCACTGCTCTCAGTTGTAATGGAAAACATGATGGAATGCACCAGTGTTTCTTGGTACTCCTGCATTTTACGCTCCCGGGTCAACGGTGTTATGAGGCTTTGTAATTGTCCGGGTAGCGAGGATCTAGGAGGGTGTACACCCAACAATCAGCCGTGTTGAGAATGTGGGCGATGTGGCAGTCGTTTCTCAGGCACTGCAGCATGAAATTAATCATGTGCTGCAGACTGCCAACTGGCCAAGAAACGCTGTCCCCTGCTTGAGGCGTCATCTCTGCCTGCTCTGCATCACTCCACCCTCACTCTACATACTGACTACTAGAGCATTGTGCAACTCCTTCCTCTGGACAGATGTCTTCCTCCTCCATTGACTCCTCCTCATCCTCCTTACAAATTGTCCCCTGCCTAGGCCTTTGTGAGGAACCACATTGCGCAGACTGTCCAGAAACAGATGGCATTTGTGACTCCTCATCCACCACCTCTTCCACAACCTCGTCCTTTAGTGCTTGCAGTGTTTTTTCAAGCAGGCAAATAAGGGGATAGTCATGCTGACTAGTGCATCATCTGCACTCGCCATCTGCGTGGAATCATCGAAGGCATGCAAAACGTGGCAGATGTCCTTCATAGAGGCCCACTCAGTGGTGGTGAAGTGTGAACGGCGCGCAGTGCGACTTGTTTGCGCCTCAAGCAGCTGGTACTCCATTACTGCTGCCTGCTGCTCACACAACCGCTCTAATATATGTAACATTGAATTCCACCTGGTCGGTAGGTCACATATGATGCGATGTTCCGGAAGGCGGAATCAGCGCTGCAGAGCAGCAAAGTGCGATCTTGCCATGCTGGAACGCCGCACGTGAGCACACTATAGGCGGACCTTGTGCAGCAGTGCATCAAGATCCGGATAGTCCCTCAAAAAACTCTGCACGACCAAGTTGAGCACATGTGCCAGACATGGGATGTGAGTGAGGTTGCCTAGGCTCAGAGCTGCCACCAGATTTCGGCCATTGACACACACTTCCATGCCTGGCTGGAGATTCGCTGGCACAAACCACATGTCGCTCTTCTGCTTGATGGCATTCCAGAGCTCCTGAGCTGTTTGGCTTCGATTCCCCAAAGAAATTAATTTCAATACGGCCTGTTGACATTTGGCCACGGCTGTGCTCATATCGGTCGTAACAGGTAAGCGTTCACGGGTCCATGTGGAGGTAGACTGTGAAGGCTCCTGCAGCGGTGATTCTGAGGAACTGGAGTATGAGGAAGAGTCAATGTGTACAGACTGGATTTCTGCAATCCTTGGAGTTGGCAGAACACGTACAGCGCCACTCTCAAGATCTGTCCCTGGCTCCACAACATTTACCCAATGGGTAGTGAGGAAAGGTATTGTCCCTGTCCATGGTGACTGGTCCACGCATCGGTGGTCAGGTGGGCCTTCCTACTGATGGCATTTAGTAGCGCATGTTTAATTTTTCCCTCCACATGCTTTTGCAGGGCAGGGACGGCTTGCCTGCTGAAATAAAAGCGTCTGGGCACGTTGTATTGTGGGACTGCCAATGCCATGAAGTTATGGAAGGTGTCAGTCTCCACCAGCCTGAATGATAGCATTTCAAGGGACAGCAGTTTTGCAATGCCAGCATTCAGAGCCTGTGCTCAGGGGTGGTTTGCTGAGTATGGGCACCTTTTCTCCCATGCCTGTGCTACCGATGGCTGTAGACTGGCCTGGGAGTGTGAGGATGACAGTATAAAAAGCTGCAAGGTTCTTCAACTGACTGCAAGGTGACCAATTAATCAAATCTGGAATTAGGATGAAAAAGGGGCGCACTGTCATATCGTGCAATAATAATGGCAAAGGGGTGCAATACCTAGTCTATACATATGAATATGTGAAACAAGAAAAAGTAGACTAATATGGTATGCACAATCACAACTAATATAAGAGTATCAAAAAACACCTTTATTAACACCTTACAAATATACATAAAACCATTTACAACATAGTACCAAAATCAGTACAGAACACCACACTCCAAAAGCAGAAGTCCCTTATAATAACAAACTCATCATAGCAAATACTGTTGTACATGCATTAAACCCTGTATGCATGCGAGCACCAACTCTACATGTAATTATAATTGGCACTGGATCACATGGGCTGTGTGTATCCACTGCCTGAGCATACCTGGAAGCTCAAAAACAAAGGATAAATGTCCTTAGGAAGATACATATGTGTACCGCTCCCAAGCGAAAGATAACAATAATATGCATAATCCAGGTGAATACAACCTATGCGTGAACACGATAGACCAAGAGCGTGCAGCAGGGATTTATAGAGCGGGACTCCAAAGCAAAAATCAATTCCCTATCAAAGGGAGAGAAGCCAGGCATAATAACTCAGAAATGTGGGGGAGTGTGGCGAGAGCAGGCCCCACGCGTATCGCTGCCGCAGCAGCTTCGTCAGGGTAAGTGGCCTGGAGGTGCATTTAGCCGGGTTAAATAACAAGATGAATAAAAATAATGACATACCGCTGTGTGCAGGATCGCATGGCTGAAAGATGCGGAAGGTGCTGCGCCATTAAAGTAAGTGTCATGGCCGGAATGAGTTCAGCGTTCATGGTACAGAGTGTGCGTGCGCACACTGCGATCTAGGATAGGATCGCGTTGCGCATGCGCAGAACCAGGCAGCCGGACAGGCATGGGAGAATGTAAGATGTGCAATTGTAACAAGGAATAGAAGGGAGAAGACAAGCGCCGATACCAGCAAAGAGAGGGGAAACAGAAGAAGTCATGCTTGCTGAATGTGGAAGGAAAAATGCAACTGGGCGGTGAAAATGGCACACAAAATATCCAAACAATGACTTAGGGGAGGCAGAATGAGATCCATGGGTAAATGTATTAGGTGGAATCCTTTTAGCAGATAGAATATAATACCTGGGGAAGGAAGGATCTGTTAGTGAACTAAAATATAGATGAACAAATACCAATAGACCCAGGCAAACATGCAAAGCCATACCCCAATATATGTGAAAACCCCATGGTATGCAAATGAATAAATGGTGTACATGGGGCTGATGCATGTGTATTTTTGTTTATAATTAGTAGGTATTATAGACATGTATTTTGGACATCAAGCCATCATACAAAGGACTAGATGAGTTCAAAAGTTCAAAAATGTTCGGACCTCACCGGGCAAAGGACCCATGATCCAAAGATCCCCCACCCCGCTCTGCTCATCCCCACAACTTCCTCTCCACCACAGCAAATCCAACACAGTTGACCATATCCATGTCCTCGAATGAAGGCAAATCCTCCCATAGGACCCCAAAGGGATTGATTGGATCAGTTCATCCACATCAGATGTCTTTTGAATTTCCATCCTCTTCAGTAGCCACCTACATCCACCCTAAATCGGATGTCTTGTCGTCATCTCACATTCCAGAGTTTAGATGCTGTCGGCTTCAAAGATAGGCGGGTCATTTTCAGCATTTTGGGGATCCGTTATGTGTCAACACCATCAAGTCGTATATACATCTCACTTTCCTGATGGAGATAAGGGACAGGTGATTAGATGAACGCATCCTATTATGAAAATCCAACCCAAAACCACAGACAACCCCGTAAAGAGCAACTCTTCATTAAGTCCCATTGGTGTGACCGCCTGAAGATCAAAAATCCACCTAGACTCTATCCGTAAGAGATGATTGCGTATATCACCACTCCTTTTGCCACAGGAAATCTTCTGCAACCCCACAATCCTAAGATTAGTTGAGGAGCCCCCATGTATCAACAGGAAATGAGCCGCCACAGGGGTAAGCGTCTTACCTTTATTTTGGTTTCTATGGCTTCCAAATATATGGTGGATATATTTTTGCGCTCTTTTTCTTAGTTCCTGGGAAGTTTGCCCTACATAAATCATATTACAAGGGCATATTAAAGCGTAGATCACATTCCTGGTTTTACAGTTTATGTAGGCTTTTAAAGCATGTCTGCTAGAGTTGGTGGGGTGAATAAATGTGTTCTAGGTAGGCACCATAAAGGGGCAAACATTGCAAGCCCCACAGGGGATTGATCCCTTGAGATCAATGCCCCTGTTTAGTCTAACTGTGGGTCTGATGAAATGGCTCCTGGTTAAGAACTGTCTCAAGTTTGGGGCTCTTCTAGCTGTTAGCAATGGTCTACTGCTAATGATTTCTGTTGTTTGTATATCCATTTGCAGTATTGGCCAGTGTCTGGTAAGAATTTCTCTTACCTGCCCCCAGTTGCTGATGTAGTCCGTGATGAATCTCATTTGTGATTCCCGAGATCGTCCTGCAGAAGTCAGAAGTGAAACCTGATCCTGTTGTCTTGCTTACTGGAAAGCTGTAGAGATGACATGTTTCGGATAGCTCTTTTGTCTGAAGCGATCCGTCAGGTCACGGGTTTGTGATAGAAAATCCTGGTCCAGGGTGCAATTGCGTCTGACACGCAAGAAATGCCCCGTGGGGATGCCCACCCTGGTGTGCCAAGGGTGGAAGCTGTTGAACTCCAAAAGGGCATTAGTCGCAGTAGGTTTCCGAAATAGGTCAGTTACCAATCAATTCTCCCTCTCAAAGATCCTTAGATCCAAAAAGGTGATGGAGCTGTTAGAGATAGAATGAGTGAGAAAAATGTTATGGGGGTTAGAGTTGAGTCCATCAATGAACTCAATTCAATCCTCTTTTGTACCCAACCATACAAAGAATATGTCATCGATATATCGATGCCAATTCCGAACCTGATTTTTGAAAGTCACGGATGGGTACACAAACATTTCCTCCCACTATCCTAAAAAGATGTTTGCATAGATCGGTGCGCATTTCGGCCCCATTGCCACTCCTGCCATTTGTAAGTAGAATGTCCTATCGAACAAAAAGAAATTGTGGTGGAGTACGAATCTAAGCAGATCCAAGAGGAAGGAGTCATGCCCCCGGTCCGTATGTGTGTTCCTGTCCAGAAAGAAGGCAACCGCATCAAGGCCATCCTCAAGTTCAATGTTGGAGTACAAGGACTCCACATCACAAGTCACTAGGTAAAACTCCACTGGCAGCTCTATCTGACCACAAATCTCAATAAAATGGATAGAGTATCTTACAAAGGAGGGCAAGGACGTGACTAGTGGCTGAAAGAAAAAATCAAGATATTCACTTGCCTTCTCGCAGATGCTACCAATACTGGAGACAATCGGTCTACCCGGTGGTCTCTTTTCATCCTTATGTATCTTCGGCAGCATATAAAATGTTGCAGTGACAGGATGTTCCACCCATTAATATTTTTTCTCCTGAGGCAAACTGATGCCAAATCACTGAGCCCTGCAAAGCAAAGATTCAAACTTAGCCGAAAAGACTTCAGTGGGGTCAGATGGCAATCTTTGGTAGCACCTTGGATTAGTGAGCTGTCTGTTGGCCTCAACCAAATATGCTTCCACAGACCACAAAACCACGTTGCCCCTTTATCTGCTTCCTTGATGATAAATTCTTTATTATTTTGTAAGTACAATAGTGCCCGTTTCTCCACCCGACTGAGATTAGGAAGTGTACCCACTAGAATGTACCAACTAGCTAGAATATCCAGTTTGACCAAATCAAAAAATATCTTGATGGCGGGAACCAACAAAAAAGAGGGTGTTTTCAAGGATCTATTTCTGCCAGGGAATCTTCTCCTAGTACATCCGGACTCATTTTGTTTTATACTGACCGCACAGTATTCCATCCTGTCCTATCTATTTAGTTAGACTGGCCTCCTGTGCTCATCCTGGTTTCATTCTGTGTATGTCTTTTCCCTCTCCACTCACAGTCATTATTTGTGGGGGGCTAATCTATCCTTTGGGGATTTTCTCTGAGGCAAGATAGCTTTCCTGCTTCTTTCTTTAGGGGTAGTTAGCTCTTAGGCTGTGACGAGATGCCTAGGGAGAGTTAGGAGCATTCCACGGCTACTTCTAGTGTTGTGTTGAGCTTAGGGACTGCGGTCAGTACAGTTACCACTTCCTTCAGAGCTCGTTCCATGTTGCTCCTAGACCACCGTATCATAACAACTTCCCCTGACGAAGCTGCTGCGGCAGTGATACGCGTGGGGCCTGCTCTCGCCACACTCCTGTTATGACCTGGTAGTTAAGAGGCCACACTGAGATGACCTGGTGGCTAAAATGCAACATGGAACGAGCTCTGAGAAGGTGGTATATCTACTGACCGCAGTCCCTAATCCTAACAACACAACTAGAAATAGCCGTGGGATGTTCCTGACACTCCCTAGACACCTCGTCACAGCCTCAGATATAACTACCCCTAAAGAAGGAAATAGAAAGCTATCTTGCCTCAGAGAAACCCCCAAAAGGAAAGACAGCCCCCCACAAATATTGACTGTGAAAGGAGAGGGAAATGACGAACACAGAAATGAAATTAGATTTCAGCAAAGGGAGGCCAAAACTAAACTAGATAGACAGAGAGCAAAGGATACTGTGCGGTCAGTATTAAAATCTACAAAATCCACGCAGAGTTTACAAAAGTAAACTCCACACCGACTCACGGTGTGGAGGGGCAAATCTGCTTTCCCAGAGCTTCCAGCTAGCCTGAATAAGACATAGTGACAAGCTGGACAAAAGAGACAAAATGCAAAGCAATAGAGTCCAAGCAAATGGACAAACAAAATTAGCAAAACTTATCTTTTGCAGACAAGCACTGGCCATATGAGAAATCCAAGGGAAGAATCAAATCCAACCAAGAACATTGACAGCAGGCATGGACTAAGGCCCAGAGCAGGTTTAAATAACAAACCCAGGCAAGGCGATTAGTGAAGGCAGCTGCCACAGCTACCTAACGGAGCAGCAGTTCCACTTGAAACCATCAGAGGGAGCCCAAGGGCAGAACTCGCAAAGATACCATTAGCAACCACAGGAGGGAGCTCCAGAACGGAACTCACAACACACTCCCCTACATTTCTGGGTTATTATGCCTGGCTTTTCTCCCTTTGATAGGGAATTGATTTTTGGTTTGGAGTCCCGCTCTATAAATCCCTGCTGCACGCTCTTGGTCCATCATGTTCACCCACAGGTTGTATTCACCTGGATTACGCATATTATTGTCATCTTTTGCTTGGGGGCGGTACACATATGTATCTTCCTAAGGAAATTTATCCTTTGTTTTTGAGCTTCCAGGTATACTCAGGCAGTGGATACACACAGCCCATGTGATCCAGTGCCAATTATAATTACATGTAGGGTTGGTGCTCGCGTGCATACAGGGTTTAATGCATGTACAACAGTATTTGTTATGATGAGTTTGTTATTATATGGGACTTCTGCTTTTGGAGTGTGGTGTTCTGTACTTATTTTGGTACTATGTTTTAAATGGTTTTATGTGTATTTGTGAGGTGTTAATAAAGGTGTTTTTTGATACTCTTATATTAGTTGTGGTTGTGCATACCATATTAGTCTACCTTTTCTTGTTTCACAATTAATCAAATCTGGCATAACGCAAGCTCACGGTACACCAGTCTTGACAGAGTACATGGCACTGAATTCATTAAGAGGTTGCACATCACTTAAAGATTTTGGCACCTCTACTAAGTGACAAGTGGCTATATACCAGAAATGCTATTCTAGTCAGAGACTGGAGTAGCAATTCTGAAGTGAAAAACACTATCAGATCTTATGAATTCTATAAGGGCATGGCCCCGCAATAACTGACACCTGACTCTGTATTGATGCACTGCTGAGCTGTCATTCAGTTTTGGGATGTGGTTACAGCCACCGCACACTGTGTTCTGAGCGATGAGTAAAACAGCATCGGCCACATCTCTGTGATTGAAAGCTGGAGGCTCCTGGGAAAATAGAATTTTTTCCCTTTAAGCAACATGCTTTTACGTGAAGCTTTGTACCATTTTTGAATATGCCACTGACTTTGAAGGAATACAAAAAGGAAGGAGGTTTTTTTTCCCCTAAGGAACCAGTGCAAAATCCACATCCTATTCTGCATCATATCACTTATTTTATTAAACACATACAGTACATGAAGCAGCTGATTTTCATTCACCTACATCATGCCTTCATCTTTCCAAATCACTTTACCACCTAGCCAAGTGCATCTCCAAATAGGTCAACTTTAGGAAATTTGAAGCATCAAAATTCACTAACGCATCAGATGTTTCAGGTTTGAAGTTCAACCTCTTTAACTCCTCCAGACAATGTTCCCGAATTCCACTGTTGACAAGAGAGGACTTCATGACTGTATATGTGATGACACCTCTGTAAATCACTATCCCAGCGTTAACATAATTATGGCATTATGACATAACAAGACACAAGGGAGAGTTGAATCAAATTGTTGAAATTTGCTGATTGAAGTAAACCATGGCTAATCAGTCATTTCTGAATACATTAATATGCCGGCTTTGCAGCGCCTTATTTGCACTATATCTTAAAATTACAACACTAAGTATTGTAAATGACATTGAATAATGTCTCTCATTTGTTGTACTTAATGAAAGTGGATTTTTGGCTCTTCAGACATGCTAAATCTACAAGGCACATAGTCATTTAAAACATAACTTCTGAGTATTAATAATTTTACATCCAAATTAAATGAGCCAATGAAGGCCACATCCTCAGATTGTATCTGCCGGTATCAGCCCAACATATACCCATATTCAGGTTATCTACTTACAAACGCAAAGTCATGTCTGTATAATGTGAGTTTATGGATCTGAGATTGAGAAATCAGATTGTGCACCGGACTATGGGAGATGGTGGTGAATCACCTCAACCTGTGTGCGGTGCTATGGAATATACAATAAACTACAAGAAATGAATACATTAATAACATAATTTAGTGTATTATCTAGATACAACAGACAGACATTTAGTCTTCTGTACATCACTTTTATTTTGAACTTGGAGGGTCAAAGACCTAGCTAACAGTTCAGTATTGGGGTGAAACAAAACATTTGCGTGGTCCCTCTTTCAAGCATGGTATGTTTACAACTAATCTAAGTATAAATTAGAGTTAAGTGTGAACTGATTCATAGGGCCTGATCTAGCAATCTAGTCAGTAATCTGTGGCCATTGGACGAGACCTATGAGAACTGCCTCCTGCCTCCCAGCATATACTTTCTTTTCTGTGATTAGCCAACCTAGCGCAACATCACATGTGTTTCACGCCACATTGATGACATCACGCCAGGACAGTTAATCAACAGAAGAGTCATGGATGACAACAGGTAGGTGGCAGTTCTCAGGCCTTCGTTCCTATGGCCATAGTGACCTGGCCGTTCGGCGGGGTCCTGCAAACCAATTTGCACCATTTCTAGTAAGTAAATTGAGCACCCAAGCAGATGACAATGCTATAAGTGAATAGAAAAAAAACACTATACAAAGACTAAGACCAATTTTACTGTTATCCATTGCCTATGCAGTGGTAGATACCCATTCTTTAGACCATATGAGTGACTACAGTACATTTACCACATGGAAATTAGGTGCCAATCTTACTAATTGGAGTTGTTCAATTTTCCATCTAGCCCTGAATATTATGAAAACTTCTCCCTGCCAAAACCTGTCTGCCGAGTTTAAAAGGGTTAAAATAGTTAGTAAAAGAGGTTTTTCAGGCTGGGAGGAGTTACAGATGGGTGTAGTACAGAACAGTGGGATATAGTGAAGGTACTTCCTGGTTAGTGAGCAGAGCTCGGGCAGCCATGCCCAGGGCAAGGTGTAGTGCTGCAGCAGTTAAAGAAGGCAGACAGATAACCATTGGGGTGGAGTTGCTGAGACAAGAAGGAGCCCTAGGCTGAGTGGTGTGCAGGCGGTCACCATCTTAAACGGTAACCATTCCAAGGAAAATCCGGAGCCAACGGCTGGGATTAGGCAAAGCTGAGATGGCGAGCCCTTTACCTTTTCCTATTGAAACCGGACAGTGGGAAAGGGAGGAAGCTGGTGGACCTAAAGGCATGGACATCATAGAAGGGTCAGAGATTGTCCAGCGAGGCAGAGACTGCCGGGAAGGGAAAAGATTGAAAGGACGGGACAGGGATTGTCCAGCAAGGCAGAGATTGCCAGGACCAGGCAGGTATTGCCAGGAAGAAGCAGAGATTGCCAGGAAGGGCAGAGATTGCCAGGACTGAACAGGGTTTGTCCAGTGAGGTAGATATTGCCAGGACCAGGCAGGGATTGCCAGAAAGAGGCAGAGATAGCCAGGAAGGGCAGAGATTGCCAGGACTGAACAGGGTTTGTCCAGTGAGGTAGAGATTGCCAGGACCAGGCAGGGATTGCCAGAAAGAGGCAGAGATAGCCAGGAAGGGCAGAGATTGCCAGGACTGAACAGGGTTTGTCCAGTGAGGTAGATATTGCCAGGACCAGGCAGGGATTGCCAGAAAGAGGCAGAGATAGCCAGGAAGGGCAGAGATTGCCAGGACTGAACAGGGTTTGTCCAGTGAGGTAGAGATTGCCAGGACCAGGCAGGGATTGCCAGAAAGAGGCAGAGATTGCCGGAACAAGGCAGAGATTGCCGGGAAGACAGAGAACACTCTAGGAATATCATTGCATGAGGACCGTGCTGTAACTATGTTAAAACACCTGTTACTAAGTAAAGTTGAACTGTTAAACATGGATGTGGATTCTGGAGTCGTTTGTGAGAATCAGGAATCTGGAGCTGGGATGGCTGAAGCAGAAGGGACCTTAGAATCTGAAGTGAGTGTTCTACTTTATGCTTCCTTTGTGGCCGCCTTACATATAGATGGATGTTACCTGGAAAGTAAGGGTTCATTTAGGCATCAGTTTTTCATGTACAAGTTCTGTCTTTGTTTTTCACTTTGTTTTGTTGTTATAATAGAATTTCCATCTATTATAATATACAGTATCTATAATCTATGTACAGTATTGTATTCCATGGAGCTGTTCACAAGTCTGTGTATTTTTGCAACCAGTGTGGTCCACACAAAATCACGGAGATATGTCCGATATTGATCCGAGTCTCAATCCAAACTCAACAGTGAAAGTCTATGAGTCTGCTCAATAAAACAGACAACAGTTAGATGCCATCCATCTGTGGTCCATTTTCACAGACTGATAAGAGAAGCTATAAAAACCTCCAGAAGTTCATTTTTTTCATCCAAGAAAAAACTTATGAAACTCTTATAAGAAAAACTGATGAAACTCAGACTGTTTCCCTGACATCTGAATGAGCCCTAATAGTGGTGGAAATATCAAGTAGTTGGAGTGGACAGCACAGACCAGGGCATCAAATCTGTAGAAAAGGAGACTACTCCATCATCTGTGTATGTACATGATATATTCTGATGCTCTAAATACTACTTCTTTTTCGACAAATATTGTCCAGGCACCATAACAAACTTATTCTTTCCTGAAATGGAAGCCAACAGCCAAGACACATTAAATTAACCATAGCTATAAATAAATGGGAGTGTGGGGGCTTAAGGACAATTATAAACAAATGAAGTTTTAATATAAGAAAAAGATACAATTCTTTACATTAAAGAAAAACTGCTCGTTTATTCTCTGGACAATACCCATGCAAGACTGCCTACAGTGTTATCACTCGGGAATATGGGAATTAAAATTAATTATCTTATTAAATATTCATGCAGTGTTTAATTGGCGCATCCAGGGATTCTCCAAAGTATCATCACAAATAATTATTCTACATTTATATAGAAATAATATATGGAGAAGATTGTGTTTGGAATAATCATATTGCGTTGAATGCCACACATGCATATCAATATACAACAAAAAAATAAAGAAAAAATCCAAATAAATAAATCAACTTCCTATTCCTACAACAAATATGTTCAGCCCTTCTATAAACTTTTCATAGGCATTTATTAATAAAAATGACACAAATCCTGATATCTCAAGATCACTTTTAGCAAATACAATTGTTTTCTGTCGTAGTCTGAATTTGAATTAAATCTGATATATATACACATATACAGCTCTGGCAAAAATTAAGAGACCACTGCAAAATGCTCAGTTTGTCTGATTTTTCTCTTTATAGGTATATTTTTGAGTGGAATGTAAATTGTTCATTTATTTTATAAACTTCTGACAACATGTCTCCGATTTTCCAAGCAATAAGTTTTGTGTTTTTTTTTCTAAAAAAGAAAAATGGTAAAAAAAAAACAAACCAAAAAAAAACCAAGTGCTTTCAGAATCTCAAATAATGCAAAGAAAACAAGTTCATAATCATTTAGAAACAACAATACTAATGTTTTAACTCACGAAGGGTTCAGAAATCAATATTTCGTGGAATAACCATGATTTTTAATCACAGCTTTCATGCGTCTTGGCATGCTTTCCACCAGTCTTTCACACTGCTCCTGGCACTAAAATGTAAGCAGTTCTTATTTGTTTGATGGTTTGTGACTATCCATCATCCTCTTGATTATATTCCAGAGGTTTTCAAGGGGGTTCAGGTCTGAAGATTGGGCTGCCCATGACAGGGTTTTGAAGTTGTGGTCTCTTAATTTTTGCCAGAGCTGTACATATTGCTTTGGACCCCAAGAGCAGAGAATTGTGGCTCCCGCTCTGGAGGACTCAGAGTGACCACACATAGTGTTACATAGTCACATATTTATTTGAATAGATGGGATATAATACCATGCTTTTCCTGTAGTAGCAGTGCCAAATCCAGCTCATCATCTTGGTTTTAGCTGCCGGTCTTCTGGTGAACAGCTTAGTGTCAGCAGGTTCTGGTGTAGAGAAGGCGTTGTACAGATGAGACAATCCCTGAAAGTACTTATTATTGTAATCCTGAATTGAGAACTGACCAGAGACAAGATCTACATGGTGTTTGTAAATTCTACCATTGTTAAAGGGGTTGTCCACTATTCGACAACTCCTGTAACACATCAGTATTCCATCAGAGTGTATGTCTACACTTTGTTTTAATTTTGTTATGCGGCCAGAAGTGATTAAGCAGGGGTCCAGCAGTGGACAACCCACTTTAATTTGCTTCTGCTGCTCTGGTATCTTCTTACAATAAAAAAATATGCCAAATGAACTACCGTAGATTTAAGAAAATAAAATGTCCCAGTTTGCCTACTACTGAAAATATGATCACGGGACAGTAACAATTTTGATAGATGATATAAAAGAGGACCTTTCACCAATTTGAACATGTTAAATTGGCCACATCCTGGAATAGTGGCTGCAGAGCTAAATAAAGTGTCATTTTTATCTTCTAATTTCTCTTTTCTGTTGCAGAGATATTAGCTTGTAAAATTTAGGTTCTAATTTATGCTAAGACCAAGTGGGTGTTAGCAGAGATTCTTCTCCGGGAGTGTGCACTTTTTCCCCTTACGCCCCCTTGGTCTTGATGAAGAGACAAATGCTGGAAAAGAAAAAAAAGCATAAAGAAGGTTTTCTATTGGATTAATAGTAAAAAAGAACATGCACAGGGGTGCTCACCTGGTGTGGTTGTGTGCACAGAACCACTGAAGGAGTTTAAAGGCTGCAGACTAACGATGGAGATTGGAAGACACAAAACTGGAAGCAATGGGTTATTCTGCGCTGCCATGGAGAAAGAATGAAGCTGTGCTGATGAAAGTTTAAGCTGCGTAATCGTCAATGCATTTCATGGTTTCACAACTTCTTCCTCATGACAAACCACCTGAGGAAGAAGTTGCAAAACTTTGAAATGCATTGACTATTATATGGCTTAAATTTGGAACTGATTCCCTTTCTTCTTTCTCCAGAGCAGCGCAGAATAACCCATTGCTGTCAGTTTTGTTACCCCCTTGCCCTTGGCATAAATTATAATCTAAACTTTTCTAGCTATTATCTCCTCAAACCTCCCCCAAGAGAAACTTCCAAACTGCTTTCTCCTGTGAGGCAAGTAATAACACACAGCCCTGCTTCCATTTGTGATTTCTGCATCTAATATGTACAGAAAACGGGAGCAAAACTGTTGCAGCTTTCATCTCATGGCAATCAATGTGGTGGAAAGAAGAGTAACTCAAAGCCATGTGTCATTACAAACATGTCTTGTAGATTTCAGCTCATGGCAGTCAGTGTGGGGGGCGGGGCAGTACACCAGAGGTATGTGTCGTTACAAACACTCTTAAAGCTTTCATCTCAAATCAATCTGTGTATGGGATGGGAAATATAGCAGAGCTTTGTGTTATTACAACCATCTCTTGCAGCTTTTATCTCCTGGCTCTGCCATATTAGCCCCTCCCCACACTGACTTCTGTGACATGAAAGCTGCAAGAAGTGTTAGTAATGGAACATTGCTGTGTTCTACTTTACACAGTAGATGCCGGCAGTGAGATCATAGAGGAGAGCAGTGCTCTGTGTCACTACGTGTTTATTTTTCAATCTGACAGGACAGAGAATAAGCTCCATTTCTCTGGCTATTGTGACACAACAAGATACAGTACTTTATCAATTTTCACCAATTGACTCTAGAGTGCTGACCATATTTTGATGGGGGTGATTTTTCTGTATGTTATCTGATAAGAATTAGTATAGCTCAATCTGCCCTAGTGTGCACCACTACTGAGGCAAACATATAAAATACGTACACACATCCTCACTCAGAGGTACATACACATAATGGGTTTACTATAGGCAAAAAATTATAATAAACTTTAGTGGTGAAACAGACACGGATCATAGAAAGCAGGTCTGTGATTACCTGTTCTTAATTAACGCTTTTAGGACTGTAAATTGATTAAATTAATTTTAGTTTACATCTATGGGATAAATGTGCCAATTGGTCCTAAAAGGGTTCCACTGGACAACCCCTTATTAATGGCCTACATTTTCTGACCAGCGCCGATCTCTTCGGGCACAGAGTGGTCACAGATTGCTTTGCTAGTGATTCTGCGGCTTCTGCTGAAGTCACATCCACAGAGCAGTGGCTTCTCTTACGCTCTCCTCTATTAACAGGGGAGTGACTGCCGTCATGCTGATTGACAGCCAACTTCCCTCTGTCTAACATTGAGAAGCCAGCTATGACATCAGCAGTCAATTCACATCAACAGAGCAGCTCGTAAGAGGAAGAACTGCTTTATTGATGTGGAGCAGATAACTCTCATTCCCAAGCATGCCTTATTCTCGTCGCGTTTCCCCTAAATAGGTTCAACAGTAGAACGTACTAAGTGTCCAAAACAGATAAGAAATAATAAAGACATGTATAAAACTTAGCTTTAAGATTAGTTCGTCAGTAAGATGATCAATTCAGGTCAGGAGGAGTGGTGTCATCCCATCCTGCCAATACGAGAGCTGTCCCACAGGAGGACCAATTTAGGGGAAACGCATTGAGAATAAGGCATCCTTGGGAATGAGATTAATCTTTGATGTATCCATGTATTTATTAGCATAACATACCATGCTTGGGGGAAAAGTGCATTTAATATTCACCTGCAATCAAGCCAT
Source organism: Ranitomeya imitator (assembly GCF_032444005.1). Taxonomy (NCBI): domain Eukaryota; kingdom Metazoa; phylum Chordata; class Amphibia; order Anura; family Dendrobatidae; genus Ranitomeya; species Ranitomeya imitator. Next base: position 467,168,639 of record NC_091287.1, on the reverse strand, counting down.
TAACCCCTTCATGACCGGGGGATTTTTCATTTTTCCGTGTTCGTTTTTCGCTCCCCTCCTTCCCAGAGCCATAACTTTTTTATTTTTCCATCAATTTGGCCATGTGAGGGCTTATTTTTTGCGGGACGAGTTGTTCTTTTGAACGACATCATTGGTTTTAGCATGTCGTGAACTAGAAAACGGGAAAAAAATTCCAAGTGCGGTGAAATTGCAAAAAAAGTGCAATCCCACATTGGTTTTTTGTTTGGCTTTTTTGCTAGGTTCACTAAATGCTAAAAATGACCTGCTATTATGATTCTCCAGGTCATTACGAGTTCATAGACACCAAACATGACTAGGTTATTTTTTATCTAAGTGGTGAAAAAAAATTCCAAACTTTGCTAAAAAAAAAAAAAAAAAATTGCGCCATTTTCCGATACTCGTAGCGTCTCCATTTTTCGTGATCTTGGGTCGGTTGAGGGCTTATTTTTTGCGTGCCGAGATGACGTTTTTAATTATAGCATTTCGGTGCAGATACATTCTTTTGATCGCCCGTTATTGCATTTTAATGCAATGTCGCGGCGACCAAAAAAACGTAATTCTGGCGTTTCGAGTTTTTTCCCGCTACGCTGTTTAGCGATCAGGTTAATACTTTTTTTTATTTGATAGATCGGGCAATTCTGAGCGCGGCGATACCAAATATGCGTAGATTTGATATTTTTTTTATTGATTTATTTTGATTGGGGCGAAAGGGGGGTGATTTAAACTTTTATGTTTTTTTTATTTTTTTCACATTTTTTTAAACTTTTTTTTTTAACTTTTGCCATGCTTCAATAGCCTCCATGGGAGGCTAGAAGCAGGCACAGCACGATCGGCTCTGCTACATAGCAGCGATCTGCTGATCGCTGCTATGTAGCAGAATTGCACGTGTGCTGTGAGCGCCGACCACAGGGTGGCGCTCACAGCGACGGGCAATCAGTAACCATAGAGGTCTCAAGGACCTCTATGGCTACAATGGAGACGCATCGCCGACCCCCGGACATGTGACGGGGGTCGGCGATGACGTCATTTCCGGCCGCCCAGCCGGAAGCGGTAGTTAAATGCCGCTGTCTGCGTTTGACAGCGGCATTTAACTAGTTAATAGGTGCGGGCAGATCGCGATTCTGCCCGCGCCTATTACGGGCACATGTCAGCTGTTCAAAACAGCTGACATGTCCCGGCTTTGGTGCGGGCTCACCGCGGAGCCCTGCATCAAAGCAGGGGAGCCGGCATCGGACGGTATAGTACGTCCGATGCGGGTAAGGGGTTAAACAGCTCTGGCAAAAATTAAGAGACCACTGCAAAATGTTCAGATTGTCTGACTTCTCTCTTTATAGGTATATTTTTGAGTAAAATGTAAATTGTTCTTTTATTCTATAAACTTCTGACAACATGTCTCCGAATTCCCAAGTAATAAATTTTGTATTTTTTTCTGACAAAGAAAAGTGGTCACAATTTAAAAAAAAGCAAAACCCAGTGCTTTCAGACCTCAAACAATGCAAAGAACACAAGTTCATAATCATTTAGAAACAACAATACTAATGTTTTAACTCAGGAAGAGTTCAGAAATCAATATTTTGTGGAATAACCACGATTTTTAATCACAGCTTTCATGTGTCTTTGCATGCAAAAATGGTGCAAAAAATGTAAGCAGTTCTTCTTTGTTTGATGGCTTGTGAGTATCCATCATCCTCTTGATTATATTCCAGAGGTTATCAATGGGGTTCAGGTCTGGAGATTGGGCTGCCCATGACAGGGTTTGATGTGGTGGTCTTTTCACTTTTGCCAGAGCTGTATATAGGAGTCTCTTGGATTATGACATTACACCTATTGCATTAATTGATAAGAACACATGATACTCATGAAACGTTGTGTTTTGTATTTAAATATTTGCTAAATATATACACCTGTACATGTGGGTCACCCTGGCAAGTTATGTGGTATTAAAGCTTTTTCTGTTAGATAGAACCTTTGTCTATGATAGGGCCTTATAGGAATAGTCAGGGAAAGCTGTCGTGGTGCGGTGAGCTCTATTTGTGTATTGTGTAGGGTGCCAACCTCCATGGCAAGGTAGGGAGGGACAATGCAGGTATTTAACAGGGATACTTTGTCGCCAGATAAATATATTGGCCTGTTGTATATGTTTTTACTTTAAAACTTTTAAGATTTTAAAGAGTTGAAATAAAAGTAATTTTTTTGACCGTGACAATTTGAATATAATGTGAAGTTGATGAATTTGGATAACCCCTTTATTAAAATGTTTCTACTGATAGTAAAACCCGAGCATGAAATTATCTCTACGGACAATAAAATCCATCCTGTATCTTTAGGCAAAACAAGTTATTGTGGTTAAGAAGAAAATGTATTCATTATTATTTGTTTATAACCCTGAGTTTTCTACAATTTTCTCTTTGTATCATCAGGAAACTTCAGGTGCAGCAAATAAAGCGTCTGAATGACTCTCCTGGTGACTGTCTGCTATTGTTATATCCTTTCCCTCCACACGTGGGGGTTTTATTTGCACCTTTCTGGCATTTTTAAAGGTTATATGAATGGGAAATCCACAACTATTTGATATTTTTATAGGTTATGTGGATCAAAACTTATTGCTAATATCACAACCGTATACTTGTTGCATTCTTCGAAAGCTTTATGCGCGAGTCCCTAATCTTGGCAATAAAATGCTAAAAAACAATATGAACTGTTGCCGTATCATCATCTATTATTGTACAATGGAGATGCATTGAAGGGATATTCCTGTTTCTGTAAATAAGTTGTCCAGAGTATAATATTAAAAAATTATACCATTTCCAATACATTTTCTCAATAATTTCCTGCAGTTTTGAAGATCGTTGCTTGCTGTCATTCAATAGCATGCTTTTCTGTTTACTTCCATATGACATAAATGAATCCACCGTCAAGTGATGGACACACAGGCGCTTTTGGTAGATGTTAAAGGGTACCTATCTACCTTTTTAATTTTTTTTTATAATGATTAGAAGGAAAAAAAAGCATGAAATACTTAAAAAATAAAAGTTCATGCTAATCTTTATTAGTACCATTAACACCATAATCTAAAATCATGGAAAGAGGCATGTTAGATGTTAGAGTAGAAAAAATAAATGAACACGTAGCCACTTGATCAGGGCAGAAAATACAATCTCACAGTATTACAACATAGTCTTACTAATGATCAAACTAAAGTCTAACACGTTAACAAGTCATGGAAAGCAAATGGATATCAGAAACTAAAATTCTAAATATTTACTGCAGAGGTCCAAGAGAACCAGAAGGTCAATCTCACTTTACACACGTTTCGCAATTGACAATGGATTTAAAGGTAACCTGTGATTTGATGGATTCACGCTGCCTGAATCACACACAGCATGAACAAGGCTGCATTATCGCTGTCGTATGTTTTTTACAAGGGGGTAGAAGCTTCTAGGGACGGTATATTGGACTAGTGAGCCATGACATAAAGTAATTTAAAGATATGTCATATGGTAGAAGGATCATCTTTATTCTCATTTGCACAAGGAAAGACTAGAAGCTATGGGATGAAACTGAATGGGAGGAGACAGATTAGATATTAGAAAAAAATGGTGATCAATGAGTGGAACAGGCTGCCATGAGAGGTGGTGAGTTCTCCTTCAATGGAAGCCTTCAAACAGAGGTTGGACAGACATCTGTCTGGGATGATTTAGCAGGGGTGTCAAAAACTGCATTCCTCGAGGGCCGCAAACCATGCGTGTTTTCAAGATTTCCTTAGCATTGCACAAGGTGCTGCAATCATTATGTGTGTAGGTGATTAAATTATCACCTGTGCAGTACAAGGAAATCCTGAAAACATGACCTGTTTGCAGCCCTCGAGGAATGCAGTTTGACACCCCTGATTTAGTGAGTCCTGCTTTGAGCAGGAGGTTGGACCAGATGACCCAAGAGGTCCCTTCCAACTCTACCATTCTATGCTTCTATGTTTTCTCTGAAGCACCTCTTAGGAGAAAACATACTTGGCTGTAATTATTCAGACAATGTCTGATCCTTAAAAAATCACTGAAAAAAAGGCAGCCGTATTAACCAACACCAAGACACAATATCAACGCACTACAGGATGCAGCAGACCCCTGAATCACATGCAGCATGAATCGCAGTCTGGCTGCGTATAGCAGCCATAAATGTTGTACCCAGGAAGAAGCTGCCAGGGACAGTGTAGGGTTAGTCAGCCAGGACAAATCGCCCGTTATCGACTTATAAAACTATGTTTTCCCCGAAACATCGTGACTGAGTACAACATACCATTCTGCAATGTCTCAGCCAGTGTTTGATTCATCCTGCCCATGATTCAGGCACCATGTACCAGTTGATACGATCCCTTTAAATCCATTAATAATACTTATTAAAAACATTTCCGAGCCTTGCTTTATGGTGTGAAAAATGAGCAGTTGCAAATGCCAGGTAACATTCATTATAAGAAAAATTAGATAGACAAAAATAAACATGAAGTGAGAGAAAGCAAACGGCAGCCAGACAGAGATACAAATTAGCAGACATCACACCATCGAATGGGATTATGAGCCGCAATGCACAAGAACAACAAGACCAGACTACAATTACGGATAGAAGGGAAGTGTTTACTGGGAAATAAATGCAGTAATGAGCTCCATCTCTTTACATGAAATCAAATTTAATAACATTTTTCCAGTTTTCATTACTGCACTTCTCTGGCACTGTACTGGCAGATTGCAAACTCGTTACTGATGGAACCAACCTTGATATCTCTCCAAGGACTTGCTGTTTGCATACATATACGAAATTCCATTATTTTACGATACACATAGACATTGATACTACTCTTACTACACACAATTGTAAATATGCCTAAACAAGTGGTACTAATATAGAGTGGTCATTGTAGATTGCATAAATAGATATCTGAAATTGCTGGGCTTGCGAGTGCTCGATGCTCTTGAAATGGCTTAGAATAAATGATATACTGTCCGTAGTGTGCTATCGAAGCTTCATTATTATATGTACAAGCCCTCATTATTAAAGAGAATATGCTCATATATTGAAAATACCTTAACGCAGATATCTTATAAATATCTATTACATAAAGACTAGAGATGAGCGAACATGCTTGAAGATACTCAGATATCAGTTGAGTATCTCGGCGCTCAGATATGCTCGTTACTCTTTGCGCATTAACCGAGGTTCGAATTTGAAACTCGGATCCCGCCTTACCTGTTTGGCGCATGTTCCACAGCCAATAACCATGCAGGGATTGCCTGCCAGTCACTGTAATGACGCAGCCATCTCGGTAGTGTCTTTCCTGTGATTGGCTGACCTTATTACATCATCAGATGTATAAAAGAACAGGCGCCACTACGTTCGGCACACTGACTCCATTGCACAGCTCAAGGACATTTCGTATTGGAGAGAGAGAGAGTGCTTGTCTAAGGCATTGATACCAGTACCGATTCAGAATCATCATACTAACAGCTCCTCTAAGGGCTAATATTTTGCATTGCTGTTTGTATCAGGTACATTCTGCATTTAGCCTAGGGACAGCTGTGAGTGCATGAAGAGAGCAGCTATCCATAACTGTGTGTGTATAGTTTAACTAATCAGAATCCTTTAGTGTTCATTCTGGTGCTGATGCTGAACCATCATACTAACACTGACAGTCCTTCTTAGGACTAATATTGTGTTTTGCTGTTTGTATCAGATACATTCTGCTTTTAGCCTAGGGACAGATGCAGGCAGAATGGCAAAATAAAGGCTTTAGGCAGGGCTAAGTCCTTCACAGTCTGTCGCTAAATATATAGCGGCTGCAAGTGACCAAATTTTTTAGGGGTGAAAAAATGGAATATATTGTCATCCAATAGAGTATTACGTGCTTTGTGGTTAGAGTTGAGCGAATATTTCAATGTTTGGCTCGGATAACGAGTTTGCAATATTTGCCGATTTATTTGTTGAATATTTCCCAAACATAACCGAACATCATTCAAGTTAATGGGAGGCAAAAACAAACGCATGCACAACACCTTCAAATGGCCCCAAAAGCTGCCAAAACCCATCAAATTAGGGTGAGACACCTGGAAAGTGGCCTCAATTTACCCACAGTACAAATTTTAGCATCGCGCGCCAGCAATCAGCCAAGCATGAGGTATCTAAGTCTGGGCCAGTATTTACAGCTTTCAATTGAACATTAAAGTAAGACGAGGTGGGTGAGGGATTGGATTAAGGCTGCTGTGTGGGAGCCCTGACACCACATAAGACAGCTCAGCCTGCGTTCATGCTCAGCCACACTCAGGTGGCACATATCAGTTTCATAGACTACTATTGTCAGAAAAATCTAAGGATAGTAGTAACACGGGTAGTTGACTCCGATGAAGTGGCCATTTTTGGCCATATACATAAAAGGAGGAAGACCGGGCTGCGGTTATCTGTGCTGAGCCGGATCCAGAACTGTCTGAACTGCGTCCCATGTGGCCCAAGGGAAGGTATAGGGGACCGGACAAACCCCATGACCCGGAAAGAGGGAGCATGTTAAGAGGGAGGAAAGAGCTGAAAGCATGCAAAGCAGCAGGCAGTTTCCCACCATCAAGGAGAGTGCAGGGCAGAAAGAAGCGTGCTCTCTGCTCTGAGCAGCAGCGCAGTGACGTACTGCAGCCTAGATCTCCTGAGCGCTCCAAGGGAAAAGTGAGTGTGGGAAGCGCAGCGCACCTGGCTAAGCATAAGACCACGCGCATGCAGAGAAGCATGGACGTCCATGGAAGCATGGGCGGTTACAGGACATTGAGGTGCAGTTCTCTTTGCTGGCTAGCATGCATCACCCCACAGTTGGTGCAGAGGCTTCTGCATCTTTTCCCACTTTGATTGCGTGAGCTTGTGGACTGGAGGCTCAGCAGGTAAAACCAGAGACAGCCCGCTGTCACCCCTTTGGAGGACCCTACACCGGCCGTTGTCGGTATTACTACCCCCACCGGACTGAGGACTAAGGACCCGACCAGGGGCTACGATAATTTTTGCTTGAAACTTAGATGGTTGCACTCATTCTGCTTATTTTCATTTAATTCTTGTTGTTCTAATAACGCTTTGCCACTGCTTATTAACTCCCTGCGAGGAGACTACGTTATCCTTTATTGTTAAAAAAAATAAGTACTGTTATACCATACTGCTCTGCAATCCCTGTGTACTGCATCTCAGTACCTGCTTACATACACATACTGGAGGCGGACACCCAGACTCAGTCTACTATGTCTAGAGTTTAAGTAAATAGGGCAGCACACTGCAGCGCCAAAACATGCAAACTTGAAAACACAAAATTTGAACTGCATTACTGCACTGAAAATATGAAAAATGAGAGCTTTTAGCGCATAAAAATGGCCAATTTTATGTGTACCTCGTAGCCACGATAAGGCATCTCTCTTATACGAGGCCCTACGCTTGACCTACCTCTCTGAGAATAAACGTCTCCATCTGAATGGGTACATGTGAAACCTCTCCTTGGACTCAAATTCTCTCTCACTGTGGAGGGGTATTGGACCTATTATAATTAAAACACCTGAAGCTAGGAGGCGGGGAGTGCACGATCAGAAGGCTAGAGAATACATTTCAAAAAACCTGATCTGCACATCCAAACATAGACACAGTGTGAACAGGTGCTGAACCCAGAGTCGCCAACTCGTATATATTTAAGTAAATAGGGCAGCACACTGCAGCGCCAAAACATGCAAACTTGAAAACACAAAATTTGAACTGCATTACTGCACTGAAAATATGAAAAATGAGAGCTTTTAGCGCATAAAAATGGCCAATTTTATGTGTACCTCGTAGCCACGATAAGGCATCTCTCTTATACGAGGCCCTACGCTTGACCTACCTCTCTGAGAATAAACGTCTCCATCTGAATGGGTACATGTGAAACCTCTCCTTGGACTCAAATTCTCTCTCACTGTGGAGGGGTATTGGACCTATTATAATTAAAACACCTGAAGCTAGGAGGCGGGGAGTGCACGATCAGAAGGCTAGAGAATACATTTCAAAAAACCTGATCTGCACATCCAAACATAGACACAGTGTGAACAGGTGCTGAACCCAGAGTCGCCAACTCGTATATATTTAAGTAAATAGGGCAGCACACTGCAGCGCCAAAACATGCAAACTTGAAAACACAAAATTTGAACTGCATTACTGCACTGAAAATATGAAAAATGAGAGCTTTTAGCGCATAAAAATGGCCAATTTTATGTGTACCTCGTAGCCACGATAAGGCATCTCTCTTATACGAGGCCCTACGCTTGACCTACCTCTCTGAGAATAAACGTCTCCATCTGAATGGGTACATGTGAAACCTCTCCTTGGACTCAAATTCTCTCTCACTGTGGAGGGGTATTGGACCTATTATAATTAAAACACCTGAAGCTAGGAGGCGGGGAGTGCACGATCAGAAGGCTAGAGAATACATTTCAAAAAACCTGATCTGCACATCCAAACATAGACACAGTGTGAACAGGTGCTGAACCCAGAGTCGCCAACTCGTATATATTTAAGTAAATAGGGCAGCACACTGCAGCGCCAAAACATGCAAACTTGAAAACACAAAATTTGAACTGCATTACTGCACTGAAAATATGAAAAATGAGAGCTTTTAGCGCATAAAAATGGCCAATTTTATGTGTACCTCGTAGCCACGATAAGGCATCTCTCTTATACGAGGCCCTACGCTTGACCTACCTCTCTGAGAATAAACGTCTCCATCTGAATGGGTACATGTGAAACCTCTCCTTGGACTCAAATTCTCTCTCACTGTGGAGGGGTATTGGACCTATTATAATTAAAACACCTGAAGCTAGGAGGCGGGGAGTGCACGATCAGAAGGCTAGAGAATACATTTCAAAAAACCTGATCTGCACATCCAAACATAGACACAGTGTGAACAGGTGCTGAACCCAGAGTCGCCAACTCGTATATATTTAAGTAAATAGGGCAGCACACTGCAGCGCCAAAACATGCAAACTTGAAAACACAAAATTTGAACTGCATTACTGCACTGAAAATATGAAAAATGAGAGCTTTTAGCGCATAAAAATGGCCAATTTTATGTGTACCTCGTAGCCACGATAAGGCAGCTCTCTTATACGAGGCCCTACGCTTGACCTACCTCTCTGAGAATAAACGTCTCCATCTGAATGGGTACATGTGAAACCTCTCCTTGGACTCAAATTCTCTCTCACTGTGGAGGGGTATTGGACCTATTATAATTAAAACACCTGAAGCTAGGAGGCGGGGAGTGCACGATCAGAAGGCTAGAGAATACATTTCAAAAAACCTGATCTGCACATCCAAACATAGACACAGTGTGAACAGGTGCTGAACCCAGAGTCGCCAACTCGTATATATTTAAGTAAATAGGGCAGCACACTGCAGCGCCAAAACATGCAAACTTGAAAACACAAAATTTGAACTGCATTACTGCACTGAAAATATGAAAAATGAGAGCTTTTAGCGCATAAAAATGGCCAATTTTATGTGTACCTCGTAGCCACGATAAGGCATCTCTCTTATACGAGGCCCTACGCTTGACCTACCTCTCTGAGAATAAACGTCTCCATCTGAATGGGTACATGTGAAACCTCTCCTTGGACTCAAATTCTCTCTCACTGTGGAGGGGTATTGGACCTATTATAATTAAAACACCTGAAGCTAGGAGGCGGGGAGTGCACGATCAGAAGGCTAGAGAATACATTTCAAAAAACCTGATCTGCACATCCAAACATAGACACAGTGTGAACAGGTGCTGAACCCAGAGTCGCCAACTCGTATATATTTAAGTAAATAGGGCAGCACACTGCAGCGCCAAAACATGCAAACTTGAAAACACAAAATTTGAACTGCATTACTGCACTGAAAATATGAAAAATGAGAGCTTTTAGCGCATAAAAATGGCCAATTTTATGTGTACCTCGTAGCCACGATAAGGCATCTCTCTTATACGAGGCCCTACGCTTGACCTACCTCTCTGAGAATAAACGTCTCCATCTGAATGGGTACATGTGAAACCTCTCCTTGGACTCAAATTCTCTCTCACTGTGGAGGGGTATTGGACCTATTATAATTAAAACACCTGAAGCTAGGAGGCGGGGAGTGCACGATCAGAAGGCTAGAGAATACATTTCAAAAAACCTGATCTGCACATCCAAACATAGACACAGTGTGAACAGGTGCTGAACCCAGAGTCGCCAACTCGTATATATTTAAGTAAATAGGGCAGCACACTGCAGCGCCAAAACATGCAAACTTGAAAACACAAAATTTGAACTGCATTTGGCCATTTTTATGCGCTAAAAGCTCTCATTTTTCATATTTTCAGTGCAGTAATGCAGTTCAAATTTTGTGTTTTCAAGTTTGCATGTTTTGGCGCTGCAGTGTGCTGCCCTATTTACTTAAATATATACGAGTTGGCGACTCTGGGTTCAGCACCTGTTCACACTGTGTCTATGTTTGGATGTGCAGATCAGGTTTTTTGAAATGTATTCTCTAGCCTTCTGATCGTGCACTCCCCGCCTCCTAGCTTCAGGTGTTTTAATTATAATAGGTCCAATACCCCTCCACAGTGAGAGAGAATTTGAGTCCAAGGAGAGGTTTCACATGTACCCATTCAGATGGAGACGTTTATTCTCAGAGAGGTAGGTCAAGCGTAGGGCCTCGTATAAGAGAGATGCCTTATCGTGGCTACGAGGTACACATAAAATTGGCCATTTTTATGCGCTAAAAGCTCTCATTTTTCATATTTTCAGTGCAGTAATGCAGTTCAAATTTTGTGTTTTCAAGTTTGCATGTTTTGGCGCTGCAGTGTGCTGCCCTATTTACTTAAATATATACGAGTTGGCGACTCTGGGTTCAGCACCTGTTCACACTGTGTCTATGTTTGGATGTGCAGATCAGGTTTTTTGAAATGTATTCTCTAGCCTTCTGATCGTGCACTCCCCGCCTCCTAGCTTCAGGTGTTTTAATTATAATAGGTCCAATACCCCTCCACAGTGAGAGAGAATTTGAGTCCAAGGAGAGGTTTCACATGTACCCATTCAGATGGAGACGTTTATTCTCAGAGAGGTAGGTCAAGCGTAGGGCCTCGTATAAGAGAGATGCCTTATCGTGGCTACGAGGTACACATAAAATTGGCCATTTTTATGCGCTAAAAGCTCTCATTTTTCATATTTTCAGTGCAGTAATGCAGTTCAAATTTTGTGTTTTCAAGTTTGCATGTTTTGGCGCTGCAGTGTGCTGCCCTATTTACTTAAATATATACGAGTTGGCGACTCTGGGTTCAGCACCTGTTCACACTGTGTCTATGTTTGGATGTGCAGATCAGGTTTTTTGAAATGTATTCTCTAGCCTTCTGATCGTGCACTCCCCGCCTCCTAGCTTCAGGTGTTTTAATTATAATAGGTCCAATACCCCTCCACAGTGAGAGAGAATTTGAGTCCAAGGAGAGGTTTCACATGTACCCATTCAGATGGAGACGTTTATTCTCAGAGAGGTAGGTCAAGCGTAGGGCCTCGTATAAGAGAGATGCCTTATCGTGGCTACGAGGTACACATAAAATTGACCATTTTTATGCGCTAAAAGCTCTCATTTTTCATATTTTCAGTGCAGTAATGCAGTTCAAATTTTGTGTTTTCAAGTTTGCATGTTTTGGCGCTGCAGTGTGCTGCCCTATTTACTTAAATATATACGAGTTGGCGACTCTGGGTTCAGCACCTGTTCACACTGTGTCTATGTTTGGATGTGCAGATCAGGTTTTTTGAAATGTATTCTCTAGCCTTCTGATCGTGCACTCCCCGCCTCCTAGCTTCAGGTGTTTTAATTATAATAGGTCCAATACCCCTCCACAGTGAGAGAGAATTTGAGTCCAAGGAGAGGTTTCACATGTACCCATTCAGATGGAGACGTTTATTCTCAGAGAGGTAGGTCAAGCGTAGGGCCTCGTATAAGAGAGCTGCCTTATCGTGGCTACGAGGTACACATAAAATTGGCCATTTTTATGCGCTAAAAGCTCTCATTTTTCATATTTTCAGTGCAGTAATGCAGTTCAAATTTTGTGTTTTCAAGTTTGCATGTTTTGGCGCTGCAGTGTGCTGCCCTATTTACTTAAATATATACGAGTTGGCGACTCTGGGTTCAGCACCTGTTCACACTGTGTCTATGTTTGGATGTGCAGATCAGGTTTTTTGAAATGTATTCTCTAGCCTTCTGATCGTGCACTCCCCGCCTCCTAGCTTCAGGTGTTTTAATTATAATAGGTCCAATACCCCTCCACAGTGAGAGAGAATTTGAGTCCAAGGAGAGGTTTCACATGTACCCATTCAGATGGAGACGTTTATTCTCAGAGAGGTAGGTCAAGCGTAGGGCCTCGTATAAGAGAGATGCCTTATCGTGGCTACGAGGTACACATAAAATTGGCCATTTTTATGCGCTAAAAGCTCTCATTTTTCATATTTTCAGTGCAGTAATGCAGTTCAAATTTTGTGTTTTCAAGTTTGCATGTTTTGGCGCTGCAGTGTGCTGCCCTATTTACTTAAATATATACGAGTTGGCGACTCTGGGTTCAGCACCTGTTCACACTGTGTCTATGTTTGGATGTGCAGATCAGGTTTTTTGAAATGTATTCTCTAGCCTTCTGATCGTGCACTCCCCGCCTCCTAGCTTCAGGTGTTTTAATTATAATAGGTCCAATACCCCTCCACAGTGAGAGAGAATTTGAGTCCAAGGAGAGGTTTCACATGTACCCATTCAGATGGAGACGTTTATTCTCAGAGAGGTAGGTCAAGCGTAGGGCCTCGTATAAGAGAGATGCCTTATCGTGGCTACGAGGTACACGTAAAATTGGCCATTTTTATGCGCTAAAAGCTCTCATTTTTCATATTTTCAGTGCAGTAATGCAGTTCAAATTTTGTGTTTTCAAGTTTGCATGTTTTGGCGCTGCAGTGTGCTGCCCTATTTACTTAAATATATACGAGTTGGCGACTCTGGGTTCAGCACCTGTTCACACTGTGTCTATGTTTGGATGTGCAGATCAGGTTTTTTGAAATACTATGTCTAGAGTGTCTGCCTCAAGTAGGAGTATATGCCCGAAAATGATGCATGACTGAGCACACAGTGACTCTGTCTGCACCATTATAGTCAAAGGCCCCATCGGCACATACACCCGAAACCTGTTTTGCGAGTTGTTTGAATTTAAGCACTGATGGGACCACTGATTCTGGTGAAGTACGCAGTATGGAATTAGAAGGTCGCGTTGGGTAATAAATCGCAGTCCTCTTTAGAGACAGTGAGATTCTTGTCCTATTTTAAATTGATTTCCTTCAGTGCTAAAATGGTTAAGCACTCTTTCCATGCTAGCTGAGATGATACAGCTGGGTTGTTCTCAGCTGCAACTTCTTATCATTTACTCCCACTATATATACTGGCTCTGGGCGTTTCTTCCTTGCCAATGAAAGATTTTTCTTCCTGTGCTAAGTGCTAAGCTGAGGAGTTAGAGTTGTAGTGTTGATGTTTGCTGTATTACGTGAGTGTTTTATCTCCTGGTCCCTATTCCTATTCTGCTTATTGTTCCCTGTCAGTATCCTCCTCCCTATTGTTGGTGAGTGCATTTGTATGATAGTGGGTTTTTTTTACATTATATTTCTGTCCCATGCCTCATGGAATGAGGGGACAGATTAGGGTTTTCCAGAAGCATATTAAGGTCAGAGACCTGGGCCTCACTACCTTCAAGAGTACCCTCAGGAAAGGGATAGTTAGGTTCCTAGTTCCATGGACAGTTTCAAGCCCCTCTCCTTTACTTAGGTCTGTCAGAGCGTGACAGTGAAAGGGGCCTAAGGGGACATCTCTGACTATATTAGGGCAAGAGAAGTTATGGTAAAATCACCATACACTTTTTGAGGTGTTCAAATGGTACTTTGTTATCCTGATCTGACCTGATAAGAATCCCCAAGTCTACTGTTTATACTATAATATTCTACAGAAATATCTCCTTCATGAAATAGAAATAAACTGGCAATATCAAGAATTTATTTTACCCTATGCTCCCCTCCAATAAACACAAAGATAATTGTATCTGTCTATTCATCACAATTATAATTTCATTTGCGTTTTGGACATCATATCTAAATATATTTCAACATCCGTTCTATCTAAATGCTACTGGAAACTACTTTTCCTAAACAGCCATGTTTGTCCTATATATCAGATTTAATAGCTGAAATTTAAAATAAAATATACACACCACCAAAAAAAGAAAACTGGAACATAATAATTTCTTCTTCAAATGAAACAAGATGCTATTTGCAGACCACCAAGAATCCTGTATACTGTTCAGTCCCCCTAGACAAAGCTTGGAAAATTGACAAATCCACAATTTGGCTTTAACTTGCAGAACATATATATAAAATTTGCAACCTGGCCTAATTTCATCTCCCACAATCCAGCATGTCTCCTATCAAGTGACTTTTAATTTTCTCTTTAAAATATTTAGTCCATCAGCTCCTTTGCCAATGAAAACATTGGTAAGGAAAAAAGTCCAGGAACTGAGAAGACCAGAAAAGGCTTTTGTACTCAGTGTTCTGGTTATCAAAATTGAGGTTTTTGATTTGAAAAATTACAATTCTAACATTGTTTCCTTTTTTTTAAGGTCGACAGACTTTGTACACATCGCATTTGTCGTTGAGATATGAAATGCATATACCGCTACTTCACATTGTGTACACAACATCTGTATGTTTGTCTTAGAGCGCTGTACTTTTCTGCCCTACTGAAAAGCCCGGCCAATCCCTGTTATTATAAGAGTCACTGAAGCATTCATGAGACATTCTTTCATTTGGTAGCGAGATAAATTTTAAGCTTCTCATACAAATGAGACTTTTGAAATCATAAAACGATTTTCATACTTTTGTCTATTTATACCGAACGCGAGGGTTAGAAGAGGTGAAATCACAACAATAAGAGACATTCTCATTCCTGGAAGTTTCGTTTGGCTCAACGTGGACACAGTTTCTTTTAACAGAACACACACGGGGCTGAGCTGTAAAATTATAGAGCTAATTATCTATCAGCATTTTTTATTTGCCCACATGGGAAAACAAAGCAAATGAAGCTCATTAGTAAACCATACACATTCTCGCATGCGCTCTTACCTCTAGCAAAATAATTTCTGCTTTGTCGGTAATATGTGTTTTTCCAGTTAAATTGATGCCCATGAAAATCATTTCAATTTAATTACCTTTAAGAATATATAGCTTGGAACAAAGACAGCAAATGAAA
The DNA here is from genome assembly GCF_032444005.1 of Ranitomeya imitator. NCBI lineage: Eukaryota > Metazoa > Chordata > Amphibia > Anura > Dendrobatidae > Ranitomeya > Ranitomeya imitator. The sequence goes on along the minus strand of NC_091287.1, from coordinate 467,153,297 downwards.
ACAGCAGGGAGTTTATTAAAATGACATCAAAGAGCAATTAATTTAAAGTAATTTATTAAAAAAGTATGCAAAAAGTAAATACATAAATAATAAATACATAAATACATTAAGAATTAAGAATAAGTAAATTGTGATTTTCTAAAAAAAAAAAAGTAATTAATTAAGCTGCATCCAGAGGGCCAACAACTAATATTTGAGCCCAATATGTAATCCTCAAATAAGATTTTAGTCCGTTGTCACTTCAAATTTACCCTCTGTGACTTTACCTTTCTGTGATCCATCAATTACTGCAATGACCAACTAAATGGACCCTAAAACTGCACAACCGTTCTGTCTTTACAGTGTATCAAATTGGAAAATTGCTTAAGACCCTTGATTTCAAGGAGGGTCCAAAGGATAAGACACCTAGAAAACACTTCAGAGTTTAGCAGAGAAATTTTAAATAGGCTATACAATAGACTACTCTTTTGCTGTATATACACTAATAAGTTGATAATATATGGGAGGAATAATGGAGATTTGTGGGTGGAGTATGTACAGATGTAGCCAAAATTTACCTTAACAAATATAATACTGCACTGGGATGTCACGACACAAAAAAGTGTAGTTTCGCACCTTGATTGGTCAATTGCTTCTGCACGGTTTTCTTAAATTTCTTAAATGAGATAACCTTCTTCCACAAGCTGTCAAGATGATGTGTTATTTGTCAAGCTAAACTTGGTAACAACTGTACTTAACTTAATAGAAGAACTAAAATTGACAAATGGGCTTCTTGCCCAGAGCGTAAAGTAGAGATGAGCTAATCTGCTGAGATTCAAATTTGGAAGATCATGGAAATTTGTCTCACATTGAAGTTATTCCCTGCAGCATAATAAAACTAGGGTGTAAAAAAAATGAATACTCTCTTCACTGCTTGCTTGTACCACCGCTGGATGTTCCTCTGCTCAGTCTCGCCTTATCTGTTATGTTTGCTAATGACAGGTGTTATGAAGGCAATCCAGAAACACAGTGTGCTTAGCGATCAGAGCGCACACAGTGATCTGACAAATACCCAAAAATACAAGAACGAGCTCTGAGACGTGGAAACTCTGTAGACTGCAAACCTGATCCTATCCTAAACACAACTAAAAGCGGCTGTGGATTGCGCCTAACAACTACCTAGGCAACTCGGCACAGCCTAAGAAACTAGCTAGCCTGAAGATAGAAAAATAGGCCTGACTTGCCCCAGAGAAATTCCCCAAAGGAAAAGGCAGCCCCCCACATATAATGACTGTGAGTAAGATGAAAAGACAAAACGTAGGGATGAAATAGATTCAGCAAAGTGGGGCCCGATATTCTAGGACAGAGCGAGGACAGTAAAGCGAACTTTGCAGTCTACAAAAAACCCTAAAGCAAAACCACGCAAAGGGGGCAAAACAAACCCACCGTGCCGAACTAACGGCACGGCGGTACACCCTTTGCGTCTCAGAGCTTCCAGCAAAACAAAAGACAAGCTGGACAGAAAAAAAGCAACAAAAAAACAAAAAGCACTTAGCTATACAGAGCAGCAGGTCACAGGAACAATCAGGAGAAGCTCAGATCCAACACTGAAACATTGACAAGGAGCAAGGATAGCAGCATCAGGCGGAGTTAAGTAATGAAGCAGTTAACGAGCTCACCAGAACACCTGAGGGAGGAAGCTCAGAAGCTGCAGTACCACTTGTGACCACAGGAGTGAATTCAGCCACAGAATTCACAACAGTACCCCCCCCTTGAGGAGGGGTCACCGAACCCTCACCAGAGCCCCCAGGCCGACCAGGATGAGCCGCATGAAAGGCACGAACAAGATCGGAAGCATGAACATCAGAGGCAAAAACCCAGGAATTATCTTCCTGAGCATAACCCTTCCATTTAACCAGATACTGGAGTTTCCGTCTAGAAACACGAGAATCCAAAATCTTCTCCACAATATACTCCAATTCCCCCTCCACCAAAACCGGGGCAGGAGGCTCAACAGATGGAACCATAGGTGCCACGTATCTCCGCAACAATGACCTATGGAATACATTATGTATGGAAAAGGAGTCTGGGAGGGTCAAACGAAAAGACACAGGATTGAGAACCTCAGAAATCCTATACGGACCAATAAAACGAGGTTTAAATTTAGGAGAGGAAACCTTCATAGGAATATGACGAGAAGATAACCAAACCAGATCCCCAACACGAAGTCGGGGACCCACACGGCGTCTGCGATTAGCGAAAAGTTGAGCTTTCTCCTGGGACAAGATCAAATTGTCCATTACCTGAGTCCAGATCTGCTGCAACCTATCCACCACAGAATCCACACCAGGACAGTCCGAAGACTCAACCTGTCCTGAAGAGAAACGAGGATGGAACCCAGAATTGCAAAAAAATGGAGAAACCAAGGTAGCCGAGCTGGCCCGATTATTAAGGGCGAACTCAGCCAACGGCAAAAAGGACACCCAATCATCCTGGTCTGCAGAAACAAAACATCTCAGATATGTTTCCAAGGTCTGATTGGTTCGTTCGGTCTGGCCATTAGTCTGAGGATGGAAAGCCGAGGAAAAGGATAGGTCAATGCCCATCCTACCACAAAAGGCTCGCCAAAACCGTGAAACAAACTGGGAACCTCTGTCAGAAACAATATTCTCAGGAATGCCATGCAACCGAACCACATGCTGAAAGAACAAAGGTACCAAATCAGAGGAGGAAGGCAATTTAGCCAAGGGCACCAGATGGACCATTTTAGAAAAGCGATCACAGACCACCCAAATGACTGACATCTTTTGAGAAACGGGAAGGTCAGAAATGAAATCCATTGAAATATGTGTCCAAGGCCTCTTTGGGACCGGCAAGGGCAAAAGCAACCCACTGGCACGAGAACAGCAGGGCGTAGCCCTAGCACAAATCCCACAGGACTGCACAAAAGTACGTACATCCCGTGACAGAGATGGCCACCAGAAGGATCTAGCCACTAACTCTCTGGTACCAAAGATTCCAGGATGACCAGCCAACACCGAACAATGAAGTTCAGAGATAAGTTTATTAGTCCACCTATCAGGGACGAACAGTTTCTCTGCTGGACAACGATCAGGTTTATTCGCCTGAAATTTTTGCAGCACCCGCCGCAAATCAGGGGAGATGGCAGACACAATGACTCCTTCCTTGAGGATACCCGCTGGCTCAGATAAACCCGGAGAGTCGGGCACAAAACTCCTAGACAGAGCATCCGCCTTCACATTTTTAGAGCCCGGAAGGTACGAAATCACAAAGTCGAAGCGGGCAAAAAATAACGACCAACGGGCCTGTCTAGGATTCAAGCGCTTGGCAGACTCGAGATAAGTCAAGTTCTTATGATCAGTCAATACCACCACGCGATGCTTAGCTCCTTCAAGCCAATGACGCCACTCCTCGAATGCCCACTTCATGGCTAGCAACTCTCGATTGCCCACATCATAATTACGCTCAGCGGGCGAAAACTTCCTGGAAAAGAAAGCACATGGTTTCATCACTGAGCAATCAGAACCTCTCTGTGACAAAACCGCCTCTGCTCCAATCTCAGAAGCATCAACCTCGACCTGGAACGGAAGAGAAACATCTGGCTGACACAACACAGGGGCAGAACAAAAACGACGCTTCAACTCCTGAAAAGCTTCCACAGCAGCAGAAGACCAATTAACCAAATCAGCACCCTTCTTGGTCAAATCGGTCAATGGTTTGGCAATGCTAGAAAAATTACAGATGAAGCGACGATAAAAATTAGCAAAGCCCAGGAACTTTTGCAGACTTTTCAGAGATGTCGGCTGAATCCAATCCTGGATGGCTTGGACCTTAACTGGATCCATCTCGATAGTAGAAGGGGTAAAGATGAACCCCAAAAATGAAACTTTCTGCACACCGAAGAGACACTTTGATCCCTTCACAAACAAAGAGTTAGCACGCAGGACCTGAAAAACCATTCTGACCTGCTTCACATGAGACTCCCAATCATCTGAGAAGATCAAAATGTCATCCAAGTAAACAATCAGGAATTTATCCAGATACTCACGGAAGATGTCATGCATAAAAGACTGAAACACAGATGGAGCATTGGCCAGTCCGAACGGCATCACTAGATACTCAAAATGACCCTCGGGCGTATTGAATGCAGTTTTCCATTCATCTCCTTGCCTGATTCTCACCAGATTATACGCACCACGAAGATCTATCTTAGTGAACCAACTAGCCCCCTTAATCCGAGCAAACAAGTCAGATAACAATGGCAAGGGATACTGAAATTTAACAGTGATCTTATTAAGAAGGCGGTAATCAATACACGGTCTCAGCGAACCATCCTTCTTGGCTACAAAGAAGAACCCTGCTCCCAGTGGTGAAGACGATGGGCGAATATGTCCCTTCTCCAGGGATTCCTTCACATAACTGCGCATAGCGGCGTGTTCGGGCACGGATAAATTAAATAATCGACCTTTAGGGAATTTACTACCAGGAATCAAATTGATAGCACAATCACAATCCCTATGCGGAGGTAGAGCATCGGACTTGGGCTCTTTAAATACATCCTGATAATCAGACAAGAACTCTGGGACCTCAGAAGGGGTGGATGACGAAATCGACAAAAATGGAACATCACCATGTACCCCCTGACAACCCCAGCTGGATACCGACATGGAATTCCAATCCAATACTGGATTATGGGTTTGTAGCCATGGCAACCCCAACACGACCACATCATGCAGATTATGCAACACCAGAAAGCGAATAACTTCCTGATGTGCAGGAGCCATGCACATGGTCAGCTGGGCCCAGTATTGAGGTTTATTCTTGGCCAAAGGTGTAGCATCAATTCCTCTAAATGGAATAGGACACCGCAAAGGCTCCAAGAAAAACCCACAACGTTTAGCATAATCCAAATCCATCAGATTCAGGGCAGCGCCCGAATCCACAAACGCCATGACAGAAAACGACCACAAAGAGCATATCAAGGTAATGAACAGAAGGAATTTGGACTGTACAGTACCAATGACGGCAGACCTAGCGGACCGCTTAGTGCGCTTAGGACAATCAGAAATAGCATGAGTGGAATCACCACAGTAGAAACACAGACCATTCAGACGTCTGTATTCCTGCCGTTCAACTCTAGTCATAGTCCTATCGCACTGCATAGGCTCAGGTTTAACCTCAGGCAGTACCGCCAAATGGTGCACAGATTTACGCTCGCGCAAGCGTCGACCGATCTGAATGGCCAAAGACAAAGACTTATTCAAACCAGCAGGCATAGGAAATCCCACCATGACATCCTTAAGAGCCTCAGAGAGACCCTTTCTGAACAAAGCTGCCAGCGCAGATTCATTCCACTGAGTGAGTACTGACCATTTCCTAAATTTCTGACAATATACTTCTATATCATCCTGACCCTGGCACAAAGCCAGCAAATTTTTCTCAGCCTGATCCACTGAATTAGGCTCATCGTACAGCAATCCGAGCGCCAGGAAAAACGCATCGACACTACTCAATGCAGGGTCTCCTGGCGCAAGAGAAAATGCCCAGTCTTGAGGGTCGCCGCGCAAAAAAGAAATAATAATCAAAACCTGTTGAATAGGATTACCAGAAGAATGAGGTTTCAAGGCCAGAAATAGCTTACAATTATTTTTGAAACTTAGAAACTTAGTTCTATCTCCAAAAAACAAATCAGGAATAGGAATTCTTGGTTCTAACATAGATTTCTGATCAATAGTATCTTGAATTTTTTGTACATTTATAACGAGATTATCCATTGAAGAGCACAGACCCTGAATATCCATGTCCACACCTGTGTCCAGAATCACCCAAATGTCTAGGGGAAAAAAAAAAAGTGAACACAGAGCTGAGAAAAAAAAAAAATGATGTCAGAACTTTCTCTTTCCCTCTATTGAGAATCATTAGGCGGGCTCCTTGTACTGTTATGTTTGCTAATGACAGGTGTTATGAAGGCAATCCAGAAACACAGTGTGCTTAGCGATCAGAGCGCACACAGTGATCTGACAAATACCCAAAAATACAAGAACGAGCTCTGAGACGTGGAAACTCTGTAGACTGCAAACCTGATCCTATCCTAAACACAACTAAAAGCGGCTGTGGATTGCGCCTAACAACTACCTAGGCAACTCGGCACAGCCTAAGAAACTAGCTAGCCTGAAGATAGAAAAATAGGCCTGACTTGCCCCAGAGAAATTCCCCAAAGGAAAAGGCAGCCCCCCACATATAATGACTGTGAGTAAGATGAAAAGACAAAACGTAGGGATGAAATAGATTCAGCAAAGTGGGGCCCGATATTCTAGGACAGAGCGAGGACAGTAAAGCGAACTTTGCAGTCTACAAAAAACCCTAAAGCAAAACCACGCAAAGGGGGCAAAACAAACCCACCGTGCCGAACTAACGGCACGGCGGTACACCCTTTGCGTCTCAGAGCTTCCAGCAAAACAAAAGACAAGCTGGACAGAAAAAAAGCAACAAAAAAACAAAAAGCACTTAGCTATACAGAGCAGCAGGTCACAGGAACAATCAGGAGAAGCTCAGATCCAACACTGAAACATTGACAAGGAGCAAGGATAGCAGCATCAGGCGGAGTTAAGTAATGAAGCAGTTAACGAGCTCACCAGAACACCTGAGGGAGGAAGCTCAGAAGCTGCAGTACCACTTGTGACCACAGGAGTGAATTCAGCCACAGAATTCACAACACTTATCGTCCCTCTTTCCTACTGCATGTGATGTCCTCTTCAGCCATATTTACTCAAATCTGAGGCTTCTGGTGCCAAGTAGGCCTCTAGCATCATGTCAGAAGTCGATGGGCTGTGGCGGAAAAATGGGTGAACTGCAAATGTAAGATGTTCTTCCTTGAGGACACGAGGTAGTTGTATACGTACCTTAATGTGTAATGTATAGTTATGCTCAAAAGTTTACATACCCTGGCAGAATTTTTGCTTTCTTGGCCTTTTTTTCAGAGAATATGAATGATAACACCAAAACATTTTCTCCACTCAGTGTTAGTGGTTGGGTGTTGTGAATTCTGCTCTTGGGCTCCCTCCGGTGGTTATTGATGGTAATGCAGTTATTCCTGAGCAGCAGTCTTGGACAGGTGTTTCTGCTAATTGCAATTTTAACTGGGGTATTTAGCTGTGCAGGACTTATTAGTCCTTGCCAGTAGTCAATGTTCCTTTGGAAGTGTTGGTCCTCTGCCTGGCCTCTCCTGCTTGCTGCCAATTCAGCTAAGATAAGTGTTTGCTTCATTTTTTTTAGACACACTGCTGTGTGTTTATTTTCTGTGCTTATCTTGTTTCTATTTTGTTCCTGCTAGACTGTGCCTGATGTTTTTCTCGGTCTAGTTGGACTCGCTGGAGTCGCAGATATACTCTCCACATCTTTAGTTAGGTGGTGGAGTTTTTGTATTTTTCTGCTGTGGATAATTTGTAGTGTTTTATGCTGACCGCATAGTATCCTGTACTATCCTTTCCTATCTAGGTAGAAGTTGCCTCCTTTGCTTATCTCTGTTTTCTGTCTGCGTGTGTCTTTTCCTCTCCTACTCACAGTCATTATTTGTGGGGGCTATCTATCCTTTGGGGATCTACTCTGAGGCAAGAGAGTTTTCCTATTTCCATCCTTAGGGATATTTAGTCCTTAGGCTGTGTCGAGGTGTCTAGGTCTGGTTAGACACACCCCACGGCTACTTCTAGTTGCGGTGATAGGATCAGGGTTTGCGGTCAGTAAAGTTACCACTGCTCCAGCGAAGGTCATTTCATGCTGCTCCAAGGCCACCTGATCATAACAGTTGGGTGAAGCCATTTATTGTCAAACTACTATGTTTGACTTGTGTCTCAAGTAAGTTTGATTGCCAACGAGAGAAACAAAAAGTAAGATCTAAGAGCTAGCCTCCTATAAATTTAGACATAGTTTGGGGATGCATTCATGCAGGGGAGAATTTTTGCACTATTATTTGTGTACATTTATTCAAAGTACTTTTTTCAAAAAACTGGCAGTTAAAGGGAACCTGTCACCCCAAAAATCAAAGATGAGCTGCGGCCACCGGCATCAGGGGCTTATCTACAGCATTGTGTAATGTTGTAGACAAGCCCCTGATATATCCTGAATGAGAAAAAGAGGTTATATTATACTCACCCAGGGGCAATCTCGCTGAGGTCTGGGTCTGATGGGCGTCGCGGTCCGATCCGGGGCCTCCTATCTTCATATTATGACATCCTCTTCTTGTCTTCATGCCACAGCTCCTGTGCAGGTGTACTTTGACTGCCCTGTTGAGGGCAGAGCAAAGTACTGAAGTGCGCAGGCGCTGGGAAAGGTCAGAGAGGCCCAGCGCCTGCGCACTGCCGAACTTTGATCTGCCCTCAACTGGGCAGACAAAGTACGCCTGTGCAAGAGCTGTGGCGTGAAGACAAGAAGAGGACATCATCGTAAGAAGATAGGAGGCCCCGAACTGGACCGTGATCCCCATTGGACCCGGCAGGCAGCGGGACCGCCCCCTGGGTGAGTATAATATAGCTCTTTTTCTCATCTTTTAGGATACATTGGGGGCTTATCTACAGCATTACATAATGCTGTAGATAAGCCCTGATGCCGCTGGCCGCAGCTCGTCTTCGATTTTTGGGGTGACAGGTTCCCTTTAAAACATGGCAGATAGACAGGGCAGGAGACAGGTAAGACAATCAAATAAATCTATTTCCTGTTCATTTGGAACAGAACAAATATTCACCATATGCATTTGTATAATCTATATTCTGGCTGCTGCATTCACTCTCATTCACCGCCCTAGCATTAACTCTTTACACTCCATCCATATTGGCCCCTCTGTCCTTTCATCTCCTATGTAAAGCACTCACGCTCTGTTCACATTGCTTAACAGCGCAGATTCATTCAGTCCCAACATCCAACACATGAGATGCTCTCACAAATCACTTAACCATGTGCTCACTCTTTCTATCCTCCTCCTAGTCGCTGGAGACATCTCTCCCAACCCCGGCCCCCCATGTTATAGCCAGTCAAACCTCCCAACTGCTACACTCTGAAACCCCTCTAACCTTATTAATATTCCATGCATTCCTTCTGCCTCTTTCAATTGTGCCCTTTGGATTTCTCGCTCTGTGTGTAATCAACTCCCTTACATCCATGACTTCTTCCTTTCTAATTCTCTTAACCTCCTGCCTCTTACTGAAACCTGGATCCAGCAGTCAGACACCACCGCTGCTGCTGCTCTTTCATATGGTGGACTACACTTTACTCATACACCAAGATCAGAGAACAGAGCAGGTGGAGGCGTTGGTCTGCTCCTATCATCCAAATGTACCTTCCAAGTTATCCCCCAAGTACCCTCACTTGTCTTCCCTTCCTTTGAAGTCCATGCTGTCAGACTCTACATCCCCTTCTCCATGCGAGTGGCGGTGGTGTGTCTTCCTCCTGGCCCCTTTCATCAGTATCTTTCACGATTTCACTGCACTAACTTGCTTTACAAAACAAGTCAAACTTTTTGCACTCAATAAAATCATCTATATAATGAAACTAATGTAGAAGTTAAAAGTTAATATAAATTTGATTCATCTCATAAGTAATATTCATGGATACTAATCTTCAAAAGATCTTCCCATTATGTAGAAAACATAATGAAGAAACATTTCACATTTCAAGGAGACTGGGTCTATTTCTCAGATCTAGCTGAGTATACAGAACTATCTATTTGCATTTCCAGTTCATGGAGCTGTGAAAGATGTTAATTGTATATGTGACATATTACACCCATGTGTGTATTAAAATGACTGATTTTGACTTCCAAACTTAATCATCCCTGAAGAAAAAGTTTATGAATTTGATTGGTGAACATTTTAAGGTGAAGATAAAGGTATCACCTTCACTTTATTAGAGTTTTACTTTTTTTATATTTTTGTAAAATTAACATAGAATATACGAGTTAGCAGCTTATTCCTACAATTGATAAATCTGGTATTTCCAGAAAACTATAACAGAAAGCGTGATCTATTACTCTCATATTTTATCTCCTTGTATGGTGCGAGTGGTCAGGAAGAATAGGTGTCATTGAATGAACAGTCCAAAGTATATGTGCTTGATGGGTATGCCCACCGCTGACACAAGATTGTCTACATATGTCACCCAATTTATCTGGATCTTTCAAAGGGCTGTAGATAACAGAGATGATTGTGTACAGCTATTTCTGGTGGTCCCATAGACACTGAAGAAGACCCAACTAAAGACCCAAACAGTAAAGAGGACATCTTTCAGCGGTGCTACTGATATTAAGAATCTACATGTACAGCATTTTTTTTTAAATGACAGATATCACGACGTGGAAAGATATTCTGGTGCAAAACAGTGTATTGTGGCAGCAGTATGATGGCTCCATAACTTTGCAATGTTGGGGTTTTGAGTTAAATTCCCACCAAGGACAACATCTGCTAGGAGTTTGTATGTTCTCCCTGTGTTTGCGTGGGTTTCCACCATGTACTTCTCTTTCCTCCGACACCCAAAAACATACTGATAAGGAACTAAGATTGTGAGCCCCAATGGGGACTGTGATGTTAATGTCTGCAAAACACTGTGGAATTCATGGCTCTATATAAGTGAGTAAAATAAATAAATAACTTTCTGCGCCGTCATCTCTTTCTTGGATGTTAGTTTAATAATGGCTAAATCTGTAATTTGGCTTGATGATAACATTAGCCATTATTCTATTACACCAGTCTAGTTTTAGTCTGCAATTAGACTATTAGATTATTACTGGCATAGACAACATAAGAAAATTTAAATCCCAAAATAAGAACAGCAACCAATCCTATTTGAAACCTGAAACTTGATATAGACATCATCAGTGTTCTTCTGTCCAGTCTCCATAAATCCATACAATTATATTACAACTTCTAACATCATTTTAATTTTTCTGTGATACTTCAAAGTTTTCAACAATTAATTGTATCTTTTAGTTGAATGTATAAAATGATGCATATATTTTTATAATCACAAATCATCACAGTCAAATAATTTTACCAAATTAATAAATCATGCCTCCAGGAAAAGATTATCTTCGACTCAATGTACTCATATTACACTATTTTATCTTCTAATAATCTGCGTTTTAATAAGCTTGCACTTCTGTTAATGTACTAATTAAAATGCATAAGATAAGTATTTCATGAGCGTGTATGACATGCATACTTAAAAGTGTGAGTTAACACTTTTTAGCATTCATGGTAGAGTAGGCCAGATGCTTCTCTTTATCCATCTTTCTATAAAATTGCAGAAGACTATTACATACATTTATTTTTACAATGACATAATTTAGGGTGATCTAATATAAAGCCTGCCATAGACAAAATTTGTGACCAGTACAAAATTATTTTGCCGCAAAATGAGTTTTCTGGGACTAAAACACAAATGACTTAAAAGGCCATCAATGTTAGATTGGTGTTGGATTTACCCCGTGTGTTATGATCCGGTGACCTTGTAGCTGCATGAGAACTTTCACTGGAGAAAGTGGCCACTATACTGACTGCAAACCTGAACTTAACACCGCAACTAGAAGTAGCCGTGGAATGTACCTAACACACCTAGACACCTCGTCACAGCCGGAGGACTAAATACCCCTAAAGATGGAAATCGGAATACAGAGAAAATCCCCAAAGGATAGACAGCCCCCCACAAATATTGGCGGTGAGTCGGAGAGGAAAAATCATACACAGGCAGAAAAAACAGGATTTAGCACAGGAGGCCACTCTAGCTAGATAGGACAGGATAGGACAGAGTTCTGTGCGGTCAGTATTAAAACCTTTCAAAAAATCCACAGCAGAATATACAAAAAACTTCCTACATCTAACTAAAGATGTAGGAGCGTATATCTGCAACTCCAGTGAAACCAACCAGACTGAGAAAACACAGACACAGTCTAATCTGGACAAAAGAAAAACAAACGAACAGTACTGAAAATAAGCACACTGCATGTGTGCCACAGGAAAAGAAACAGACACTTATCTTTGCTGAACTGGCAGATAAGCAGGAGAGGCCAGGCAGAGATCCACCACTTCCAGAGAAACATTGACAACTGGCAGGGGCTAAAGGATCCTGCACACCTAAATATCCCAGTCAGAATTGTAATTATCCGATACACCTGGCCAGGACTGCGAGTCAGAGACAACTGCATTCCCACCAACAACCACTGGAGGGAACCCAAAAGCAGAATTCACAGCACCCGTGACCCTTCCCGATCAACAGAACAGAGCGACCTTTCCATTTTCTCAAGAACTGCTGCCGTTTTCATTTTTACATGGATACAGGAGGCTTGTCTGTGCCTGCAGTTGTGTCTGGTACTGCAGCTTATCCCTAATTCCAGCGCATAAAGTTTACTTGCAATACCAGGCATGTATAGATGAGCCACTATGTCTGTATGAACATAGAGAAAAATTTAAAGAAAAACATTCCAAGTGTGAATCAATGTCACAAAATATATGTTGATATTTGAGCTGTCTTCACCAGACATTGTTATGCTCGGCTGAGAAGAGCCAAAACAATTCCACCGTGGAACTGCTACATCGACCATTAGTTCCAAACTCAATGGATTACAGACCTACAAGGATATGTCGGGACACAAAAAGAGCACATCATGTGTTTCTCAACGCAAGCAATGAATAGCCAGGTATTTCCCCGGGAAGGAACAACCACAGGAAGGGCAGCATCCAATAAAGGAAAACATCCAATAAAGGAAAACCACCTATGCCAAGCATGGTATCCATCCACAGACAGCTGTTTCGGGGTTTTTGCCCCTCATCAGTGTGGAGTAGGAAACTGGCTATTAGGAGCAGTGCCTAGTAAAAGGCTGTGAAGGTACAGATGAATGACCTCGGGGAGACCAAAACATCCAACACCGCGGAGACACCATCACGTGTTTCTCAACGCAGTGATCCAGAACATTTCGGAGACAATCCGTTCTTTCATCACGTACCTGATGAAGGAGTCGGGTCGTCTCCAAAACGCGTAGTCAAATAAAATGTTTTTCAAAATTCCGACTCTGGTCCTCCACATCCACAGCAGTGCCCAGATGACACAGCTCCTTCTTTTCCTTACCCGGTATGTATGAACAATGAAAGTGTTGAGGTCATCTCTGGGGCACCAATGCCCTTTTATTCTGATGACAGGCAAATGTTATAAGGTTAAGACTCCAATCAATCAGGCATTCAAGGCTGATCATAGAAAATGCTTCACAATCCCTTTGCTCTAATGTAGCTAGCTACAGCGTGTATTGTACAATACATTTACAATGCTGGAAGGTAGTTCCTATATAGTTCAATAAATGTATAGAGCGAGGTTGCCTTGGGTTTAGGAGTTGTCTGTGCCATCAGAAGCAGGAATTAGCTGATAATCTGGTCACAGTCATTTCAGCTATTAGATTCCACTGTAAATAGTGATTTTACTGGGTGAGGGGCTTCTTCTATAAATAATCCCATGAATACATCCACAATGTCATTAGTGTCTACATTTACTCGGTGATCACAACAATGGGGATATTACCAGAGACAATTAAACTACCACTATTCACTGCAGCTCCTAGGAGTAAATGGGTTCCTTCAATCCTGACCATTAGACAACTGTTTATCCAGCACCGTACACCCATACAAAGCTTATTCTACAGCAATGCAAATAAAAGTCCATAATAGAAAAGGTAAAAATGTGTTTTTGTCATGGTTAAATGACTAAAGGGAACTAGAGTTGCAGAAGATGCTGTTTGAAGAAACAAAAGAGCATTGTTACTTACCATCGGAAGACGGCTTACTGTACCAGCAGCCACCTCTTTTTTTGCCTGTCAGACCTCTAAGAGTCAATCATTTTAGATTTTTTTCATGATTTCCTACTTAACAGTGTCCTATATTAAATAAATGTACAGCAAATTGGGCCTCATTTACTAAAACGGACAGAGAAACTGGTCTTGGTGAGTAAAGAGACCAAAAACAGCCTAGCCATTTATTACAATACTCAAAGAAATGAAGCCGAGCATCAGTTGACATACTAAATGTGCAACTTCACTTTAAAAACATTTTCCTAGAATCTATTAGAATAAATGGCTTACTATTACTGATTGTTAGAAAAACATATGGGGGAGCTGCGCTATGTGATGAGCTACTGAAGAGCAATCCATCCATAAACTAATTTTATTCAGGTACATTGAGTTTGTATGTTCTCCTTATTTATGTGTGTACAAAACACTAATTTATACTCTTTTGGGGTAAGTGACAATTGTGATGAGAATTTCTATGTTGATGCTAAATAAGCAACAAAGTTTTCATGCAGGTGTAATTAAAAAAATGCTAATAGTTTATTTTTATCAAGTGAGTGCGCAAGTGTGAAATCTAAATCAAAGGAATATTATTATTATTATTATTTATTTATATAGCACCATTGATTCCATGGTGCTGTACATGAGAAGGGGTTACATACAAGTTACAAATGTCACCTACAGTAAACAAACTAACAATGACGGACTGATACAGAGGGGCGAGGACCCTGCCCTTGCGGGCTTACATTCTATTTCTATTATGTCTATTTGACATAACTATCCATTGCCTTCAAAAAGAGCATTAATTCTACTAGACTCACTTGCACACAGTTTTTGAAGGAACTCGGCAGGGAGGTTGTTCCAAACGTCTTAGAAAACAAACCACAGATCTTCTGTAGATGTAGCTTTGTGTAAAGTCCTCTGTCTTTTCATGTAATCCCAGACCTAGCTTAATGATATTAAGATCAGGGATCTGTGTGGGCCATATCATATTTTCAGAACTTCTTGCTCTTTGTTATGCTGAAGTTCGTTCTTAAAAGAAACATATCACCAGTTTTGTACTGTGTCAACCAAAAGATATGGATGAACTCTTTTTACATCAGATGTCTCTGTTCTCAAAAAATTATGACATAGTAATCATGGAAGATTTTATCTATCCAGATATTTGTTGGGAATCTCTCTCACTCAAAAGTAGTGAGTCCAGAACATTCTTATCTTCTCTTGCTGACAACTTTATCTTTGAAAATGTAGAAGAGAGAATAAAGGTACCTTCACACATAACGATATCGTTAACGATATCGTTGCTTTTTGTGACGTAGCAACGATATCGTTAAGGAAATCGTTCTGTGTGACAGCGACCAACGATCAGGCCCCTGCTGGGAGATCGTTGGTCGCTGTGGAAAGTCCAGAACTTTATTTCGTTGCTGGACTCCCTGCAGACATCGCTGGATCAGCGTGTGTGACACCGATCCAGCGATGTCTTCACTGGTAACCAGGGTAAACATCGGGTTACTAAGCGCAGGGCCGCACTTAGTAACCCGATGTTTACCCTGGTTACCAGCGTAAAAGTAAAAAAAACAAACACTACATACTTACCTACCGCTGTCTGTCCCCGGCGCTCTGCTTCTCTGTACTGGCTGTGAGCGTCGGTCAGCCGGAAAGCAGAGCGGTGACGTCACCGCTCTGCTTTCCGGCCGCTGTGCTCACAGCCAGTGCAGGAGGAGTGCAGAGAAGCTGAGCACCGGGGACAGACAGCTGAAGGTAAGTATGTAGTGTTTGTTTTTTTTACTTTTAGGCTGGTAACCAGGCCCTGCGCTTAGTAACCCGATGTTTACCCTGGTTACCCGGGGACCTCGGGATCGTTGGTCGCTGGAGAGCGGTCTGTGTGACAGCTCTCCAGCGACCAAACAGCGACGCTGCAGCGATTGACATCGTTGTCGGTATCGCTGCAGCGTCGCTGAGTGTGAAGGTACCTTAAGAGGATCTGCAATCTTGGACCTATTTCTTACCAACAGAGAGGAAATGGATAAGGAAGTAAAAGTGGGTTAGAATTTAATTGACAGTGATCATGCTATCCTCAAGTTTTGGATTACAAGAGGAGGAAGATCAGAGAGTACTGAGACTTTAAGGCTGGATATCAGAAAGGCAGATTTTAATGGACTCAGATAGAGGGTAGGAAAGGTTCAATGCTCTAAAACATAGAAATGTCCAAGGAGCACGGGAGATTTTGCCAAATGAAATTCTCACTGTACAATCAGTAACAATCCCGAAAAGAAGGAAAACTTGGAAGCATTTAAAGAGACTAGCATAGATGAACACTTGTTAAAAAGCAAACAAGAAATATACAATAAATGGAAAGAGGAGGCATATCTAAAGAAGAATATAATGCTATCTGCAGGGAATGCAGAGCAAGAGTTAGAAGAGCTAAAGTCAGTAATGAAGTAAGGCTTGCAAGGGAGACCAAAATCAATATAAAGGATTTTGAGGGTATGTCAAAAGCAAAAGAAACGTCAAAGATGCTATAGGATTTTTACAGGATGAAAAGCATGGTCAAAAATTATGTTAAAAAGGACGAATGTTTAAATTCCTATTTTGCATCTGTGTTCTCTAAGAAAGCAATTGTTACATCAATTGATATTCACGGTGCTAAGGAATAAAACATTCCACACTATCTATAAATGTAGAAATGCTGAAGGAACAATTAGCTAATTTAAATTAATTTAAATCTCCTGGTCCAGATGATTTACATCCTAGGGTACTTAAAGAGTTAGCAGAGGAAATTGCAGAATCACAAACCAGAATCTTTGACAAATTCTTAAGAACAAGAAAAGTCCCAGAAGGTTGGAAAAGGGCAAATGTCATTATCTTCAAAAAATGAAAGATGATGGAGCCAGGAAATTGCAGGTCAGTGATCCTTACTTCTATACCAAGAAATATCTTTGAACAAGTTATTAAACAGCATGTATGTACTTGGATAAGAATACAGTAATTAACCAGAGCCATCATGGGTTAGCACTAATCTAATTTCTTTCTATGATGGAATCACTGACTGGGTGGATCAGGGAAATTTGGTAGATATAGTACATCTCACCTTCAGAAAAGCATTTCATAAAGTATCTCATACTATCCTTTTTGAAAAAAAATGACCAATTATGAGTTTGACAAGGCTACAGTTATAAATGGTTTCACATCCTGTAGTAAGAGAGTTTCAAGTGGGGTACCACAAGGCTCTGTCCCGGCCTCAGTGTTGCTCATCATTTTTTAAATGATCTAGATAAGGGAACTTAAGGTACACTAATCAAATTTGCAGCCTATGCAAAGCTAGGAGGGATAGCTAACATTAGAGAAGACAGAGAAAGGATTCAGAAGGATCTAGATAAGCTTGAACAGTGGTCACTGACTAATAGTATGGTATTTAACAGGGAGAAATTGAATATTGTACATCTGGGCAAGAAAAATGAAAATTACATCTTCAGAATGAGAGCAATAGAACTAAGCAACAACACGTGTGAAAAAGACTTTGGAAAACTAATAGATCATAGACTGCACATGAGTCAACAGTGTGATGCAGCAGCAAAATTGCAAACACAGTTCTAGGATGTATTAAGAGAAGCATAAATTCTAGACCACATAAAGTAATTATCCCCCTCTACTGCTCCTTGGTCAGGCCTCATTGGGAATACTGAGTCAAGTTTTTGGTACCACATTTAAAAAAAAGACAATGAATAACTGAATAATTGGAGCAAGTTCAGAGAAGAACTACCAGGATGGTGAGCAGACTGCAAAGTATGTGCTACAAGAAACAGATAAAGGATCTGGGAATGTTTAGCTCGCAAAAAAGAAAGCTAAGCTAAGAAATCTGTATGCGGTTTTGCCGTGGTTTTGCTATGTTTTTTTCCAGACATTTCCCAATGCATTTTGTAGTGGGAAAGCGGAAAAAAAACCCGCAAAATTAATGAACATGCTGCGGTTTTTACTACGATGCGTTTTTTTCACGGAAGAAAACGCATCATGTGCACAAAACATGCGGAATTCATTATAAATGATGGGATGCTTATTGTATGCGTTTTTTTGTGGTTTTATAGTGTTTTTATTGGGAAAAACCAGGAAAAAAACGCAACGTGTGCACACAGCCTTAGTCTGATAGTTAATAGCTGTCTACAAATATCTGAAGGGATATCACAGTGATGAGGGATCATCCTTATTCTTATTTGGACATTGAAACATGAGAAGCAATGGAATGAAACTGAAAGGGAGAAGATACAGATTAGATATTAGAAAAAAAATTGACAGTGAGGGTGATCAACAGGGCTGTCATGAGATGTGGTGAGTTACCCTTCAATGAAAGTCTTCAAACAGAGGCTGGACAGACACCTGTCTGAGAAAGTTTAGTAAATCCTGCATTGAGCATGGAGTTAGACATGATGACCCTGGAGATCTATGATTCTATGACTCCGTGATGGTATTGCATGATGGATAAGAATCTGCATGTATTTTTCAGTATTGAGAACACCATAAATTTTTACCAACTCCCCAACTCCATTGCTTAAATGCAGCCCCAAACATGCAAGGAACCTCCACCATGCTTCACCATTGCCTGCAGACACACATTATTGAACGGCTCTCTAGCCCCTCAGCCAACAAACTGCCTTCTGTTACAGCAAAATATTTTTAAAAAATGGATTCATAGGTCCAGAGCAATTGCTGCCATTTTTATGCATTCCGGTTCCTATGTTTTCAAGCATAGTTGAGTCGCTTGGCCTTATTTCCATATGAAAGGTATGGCTATTTGGCAGCAGACTTCTCCGAATAGTAGACTGGTGTAGCTGGGTTTCACTGGTTGCTGGTGGCTGATGGCACTGCTGGACAACTTCACATGGGAAGTAAGCATCATGTGCCTTTTAACCTGGCACATTGCGTTTCCTTGGCTGATCACTTGATCTACTGTCTTCATTGTTTTTCATTTCTTGGTCCATCCTTAGAAAAAGATGGAAACCCCAGTGTGCCTTGAACTCTTTGTTTGTGTGGGACTGCTGATGAGGTAAAGCTATTTTTTGTCTTGGTGTATGACCTTTTGACATGAACCGTCTTCCACAACTTCACTTTGTAGCTGAGTTTGAATGTTTCTCATCCAGTTTTAAACCTTCTACACAGTTGGTTCTGTTGCAGTTAATGACTGTCTTACTGTATGAAAATTATCTTTATCACCTGTTTGGTATGATTGATTACTCTTAGGTCGGTGTCACACTTGTGTGCAATTGCTCATGCAAGTGTGACACCGGCCTTACACCTGACTTTTTTTCCCATAAAATCCTTGACTTTGTGCAAGTGTACCTAGAAGCATATATACTGTTTTGAAGGCAAAGGGTGGTCACATTGAATATTATTCTTATTTAGGATACTTTATTTTATTCATTTTGCATTTTACTCAATGATTATAATGATTATAATAAACGATTGCCATTTCTATTTTATAAATCATTTTTATTTTGCAGCATTTTTTCTATCACTGCCTAAAACTTTTGAAAGTAATGTATATCTATTTACATTTAAAGAGTTTTATCTAGAGATAAGTGAATCTGCTGAAATTTAAGATCATCAGATATGCTTGAATTTGCCTTGGAAATTTGATTTTTATTGAATAAGTAAGCACATTTTTCAGAAACAGGATGGAAAAAATTATACTCATATACTCACCTTTCCTTGGTCCTCTCCATACCTCTCCAGCATCCCCCTTTTCTGCATTCAACTCCCCTGTCTTTTTTATTCTGTTATAATTTCATGCCATTCTTCTCTAGGCCCAAAGCCATCATAAGGAGGGTGTGCTGTAATTCATTAATAAAGCATGTGGCACCCTATGTGGTGATATGTTGTCTAGTGAAGAAAAACAACATTGAAAGATCAGATGTGAGCAGCTTCCTTTTTCCTGGACTAGCGTACGTTGTGTCCCCAAAAATTTAGATAGGTATTAACTTTCAAGTTGTTTGGGGGATCTAATAGCTGAGACCCAAACTGATACCAAAAACAGGACTGAAAATCCCCATCCAAGAAAGGAACAGTAGCTGCACATGCGTACTACTATTCCAATCATTCGCTATAGGATTTCTGGAGAAAACTGATATCAGGATTCTGTTGCCTTCCTGCTTCTTGAACACTAGTGGTTGTTGTTTTACATTTTGAAAAATCGTGTTGCACTTTTACTTTCCTTTCACTTACCATTGGAGGCTGTAGCGTTGCCTCTCAACTTGCTCTTTAGCAAGCTGTCCAAGATAGGGGAGCATATACCAGGATGGGGGAGAATATTCCAGGATGGGTGGTCATATACCAGAATGTCGAAGCATATTCTATGATGGGGGAGCATATACAAAGAAGAGGGAGCATATACCAGGATGGAAGAGCATATACCATGATGGTGGGGCATATTCCAAGATGGGGAAGCATATACAAGGATGAGGGAGCATATAACAGAATGGTAGAGCATATACCAGGATGGGGGAATATATACCAGAATGGTAGAGCATATACCAGGATGGGGGAATATATACCAGAATGGTAGAGCATATACCAGGATGGGGGAGCATATACCAGGATGGGGGAGCATATACCAGGATGGGGGAGCATATACCAGGATGGGGGAGCATATACCAGGATGGGGGAACATATACCAGGATGGGGGAGCATATACCAGGATGGGGGAACATATACCAGGATGGGGGAGCATATACCAGGATCGGGAACATATACCAGGATGAGGGAGCATAAACCAGGATGGGGCAGCATATACCAGGATGTGGAAGCATTATTCCAGGATGGGGGACCAGGATGGAGGATCATGTGCAGAATAGGGAAGCATATACCAGGATGAGAGAGCATATTCCAGGATGGGGCAGCATATACCAGGATGAGGGAGAACATATGCCAGGATGGGGGACCAAGATTGGGGAGCATATTCAAGGATAGGGGAGCATATACCAGGATGGGGGAGCATATACCAGGATGAGGGAGAAAATATGCCAGGATGGGGGACCAAGATTGGGGAGCATATTCAAGGATAGGGGAGCATATACCAGGATGGGGGAACATATACCAGGATGGGAAAGCAGACTCCAGGATGGGGGAGAAAATTCCAAAATGGGGTAGCAGATTGCAGGATGAGGGACCAAGATGGGGGAGCAGGGACCAGGATAGGGGACCATATTCCAGGATGGGGGAGCATATGCCAGTATGGGGATTAGATTCCAGGATGAATGCCAATGTAGCAGATTCCCGGATGGGGGATCAACCTGGGAGCGCATGTATCAGGATGGGGGAAAATATACCTGGATGGGGGAGCAGATTCAAGGATGGGGCAGCATATACCAGGATGGGGGACCAAGATAGGGGAGCATATAAAAGGATGGGTGACCAGGATGGGGAGAATATTCCAGAATGGGGGAGAATATACCAGGTTGGGGAACCAGGATGGAGGAGCAAATACCAGGATGGGGGAGCAGATTCCAGAATGTGGGAACATATACCAGGATGGGGGAGCATATACCAAGATGGAAGACCAGGATGGGGGAGTATTTACTAGGATGAGGTGAGCATATGCCAGGATGGGGGAGCATATAACATGATGGAGGAGCATATACCAGGATGGGGGACCAGGATGGAGGAACATATACCTGGATGGGGGAGAATATGCCAGGATGGGGCAGCATATTCTAGTATGTGGAAACATATTCCAGGATAGAGGAGCATATACCAGGATGGGGGAACAGGATGGGAGAGCATATACAAGGATGGGGAGCATATTCCATGATGGATGAGCATATATCAGAATGTGGAAGCATATTCCATGATGGGGGAGCATATACCAGGGAAGGGGGAGAGAATATACCAGGATAGGGGAGAGCATATACCCGGATGGAGGAGCATATACTCGGGAGTGGGAAGAGAGAGGCTAAGTGCCGGAATTGGCGCATCTTACAGATGCGCCATTTCTGGGGTGGCTGTGGGCTGGTATTTGTAGCCTGGGGAGCCAATATCCATGGCCCCTCTCTGGGCTATGAATATCAGCCCGCAGCTGTCTGCGTAG
This sequence comes from Ranitomeya imitator, assembly GCF_032444005.1. Lineage (NCBI taxonomy): Eukaryota > Metazoa > Chordata > Amphibia > Anura > Dendrobatidae > Ranitomeya > Ranitomeya imitator. Next base: position 467,131,404 of record NC_091287.1, on the reverse strand, counting down.
CCTTTCTGGCTATAAAATACAGGGGGACCCCACATCATTTTTTGGGGGGGTCCCCATATTTTAATAGCCAGTAAAGGATACGCAGACAGCTGCGGGCTGATATTCATAGCCTAGAGAGGGGCTATGGGTATTAACCCCTTCCTAGGCTACAAATATTGGTCCTGGCTGTCGACTTTCCCCCTCTGGTGTAGAAAATTGCGCGGGAGCCCACACCATTTTTTTTTTATTTTTTTTTAACTGAAACATATTGTTCATTAACCCCTTTCTGCCAGCTGACGGAATAGTACGTCAGCTGGCAGTATCCCCCGCTTTGAGGTGGGCTCCGGCGGTGAGCCCACTTCAAAGCCGCAACATGCCAGCTGTTTTCAATAATAAAAAGGATTAACCTGATCGCTAAATGGCGTAGCGAGAAAAAATCAAAAGCAAAAATTATGGGTTTTTTGTCGCCGCGACATTGCATGGAAAATGGAATAACGGACGATCAAAAGAACGTATCTGCACAAAAGTGGCATCATCAGCTCGGTGTGCAAAAAATTAGCCCTCACTCAACCCGATATCTCGGAAAATATAGATGCTACGGGTATCAGAAAATGGCGCAATTATTTTATTTATTTTTTAGAAAAGTTTGGAATTTTTTTCACCACTTAGATAAAAAATAACCTAGACATGTTTGGTGTCTATGAACTTGTAATCACCTGGAGAATCATAATGGCAGGTCAGTTTTAGGCTGTGTGCACACATTGCAGATTTGGGTTCAGAATTTTCTGCACAAAATCTGCATCTCCTGGCAGAAAACGCAGCTGCATTTTTAATGCATTTTTGAGCGCTTTTTTTTGCACGGTTTTGATGCCTTTTTTATGCATTTTTGTGCAATTTTGATGCGTTTTTTGGTGCAGTTTTGATTCAGTTTCTGGTGCAGATTTGATGCATTTTTGATTCAGCTTTTGGTGCAGGTTTGATGCATTTTTGATGCAGTTTTTTGGCAGTTTTGATGCGTTTCTGGTGCGTTTTTTGCGCGGTTTTGATGTAGTTTTGGTGCGGTTTTGATTCCATTTTTGGTGCAGTTTTGATACATTTTTGATTCAGTTTTTGGTGCAGTTTTGATGCGTTTTTACGAGATTTGGAATCTTTTTTTGATGCAGTTTTTGGTGCGGTTTTTATGCATTTTTTGGTACAGTTTTTGCGCGGTTTTGATTCAGTTTTTGGTGCAGTTTTGATGCGTTTTTGATTCAGCATTTGGTGCAGTTTTGATGCATTTTTGATGCAGTTTTTTTGTGGTTTTGATGCATTTTTTGGTGCGTTTTTTGCACATTTTTGATTCATTTCTTGGTGCCGTTTTGATGCGTTTTTGATGCAGTTTTTGGTGCGGTTTTTGCATGGTTTTTATGCTTTTTTGTATGCATTTTTGAAAGCTAAATAAAGATGTATTATTGAACAAAATAAAAGATTTGTGATGTCATTATTGTTCAACATCCTCTTTTACATTTATCCAACCCACACTCCATTATACACACAGATAGACAGATAGATAGATGGGTGAGATGGATAGATATATCTATTGATAGATGTATGGATAGTATAGGGTGCACTTCCACTGTCCAGATTACATCCAGATTAGTTGCAGATTGGATGCTGCGTACTTGTAGTCCCATCGGATGATGCCTGCACACACACACCCCCCCCAAACAGTCCCGCACACACACTGACAGCCCCGCATACACACTGACAGCTCCGCACACACCCGAACAGTCCCGCACACGCATACACGCACACAGTCACCGCACACACAAACACAACTCCAGAAGTGCAGCGTTTCTCGGACCAACATCCGCAGCAAAACTACAGATCTTTTTTACATCTGCAGTTTTGCTGCTGATGTGCCCGACTCAATGCAAGTCTATGGGTGCAGAATCGCTGCAATTCGGCACAAAAGAAGTGACATGCTGCGGAAAAAAGCTGCGTTTTGGTGCAGCCTTTTCTGCAGCATGTGCACAACAAGTCTGCGGCTCCCATAGACTTACCTTGGTTGTGCACTACACTGCGGATTTGATGCAATTCCGTGCAGCAAAAAAAACAGCGTATCTGCAATCAAATCTGCAACGTGTGCACACAGCCTTAGCATTTAGTGAACCTAGCAAAAAAGCCAAGCGGGATTGCACTTTTTTTTGCAATTTCATCGCACTTTGAATTTTGTTCACATTTTCTGTTACACGACATGGTAAAGTCAATGGTGTCGTTCAAAAGTACAACTTGTCCCGCAAAAATAAGCCCTCACATGGCCATACTGACGGAAAAATTATGGCTCTGGAAAGAAGGGGAGCGATAAACGAAAATGAAAAAAGCTCCAGGAGTGAAGGGGTTTAGAAACATGGATATGGGCATATCTATGGAAATAGACATAGATATATAGATATATATGTATGTTTCTATCCATCCCATATCTATCTATCTATCTATGTATCTATCATCCATCCATCCATCTATCCCATATCTATCTATCTATCTATCCCATATCTATCTATTATCTATATATCCCATATCTATCTATCTATCTATCATCCATCTATCTATCCCATATCTATCTATTATCTATATATCCCATATCTATCTATCTATCTATCTATCTATCTATCATCCATCTATCTATCCCATATCTATCTAATTATCTATATATCCCATATCTATCTATCTATCCCATATCTATCTAATATCTATCTATCTATCTATCTGTGTGTAATGGAGTGTGGGTTGGACAAATGTAAAAGAGGAGGTTGGACAGAAATTACATCACAAATCTTTTTGAAGATATAGGAGGGAGGGGTTTGGGTGTGTCTTGGAGTGGGTGTGGTAGGTTCGGGCTTAGAGGCCTGTGCAATGCATCATGGAACTTGTAGTATTAGAGCACAATAACTCAGGAGAAAGGAAGTTGTTGATTAACCCAATGAGAGCTGGATCCTGCACCAAAGATGTGCTGCTACAGCATGATAAATGGTAATATTGCCAAAATAAACACAGTGGATGTTTTCAGTGGCACATAATAGCAAGATTTATGAAAAAAAAAGTTATAGTAGTGGAGAACTTCTTTAATTCTTCTCTCTCTTTTCTTTATGTAGAAACAGGAAATCACTTTTCCCTGCATGAGTCATCCTTTTTTCAACACTTGACCCAGGGGTTCTACTCCTCCTCCCCTGCCAGGGACTTTTGCAGAGTCTTCCTATTTCTGCATTGATTTTAGAAGAATTCAGCTATTCTGTTTTTAATCATGTGATGTTATAGATCTAATAAAGTAGAGAATAATTATCTTGGTAGAAAGGCAAAATGAGCAATTGTAAGTACACAGTGCTGTATAATACGATGATTGCAATGTAGTAAGAGGATGCAATTAGTGATGAGAGTGCTTGTTTAGGATTAGTTGATTGTCTAGATGTATTTCGTACTTACTATTTTGGCACAAAGCGTTCAATATTAGATGTACATAATGATACATTTAGGGTAAAGAATATAACCTATATTCAATTTTTTCAGTATTGGCAATAAAGAGCTGCGAACCTGACAGATGTGGGGCACCAATTAATGATTCTAGAATCAAAAGAGTTAATCTGTTTAGCTATCAATTTCAAATTAATTTATCGGCACTTAACATATACAAACTACCACTTTAAAGTTCTCCGTCATTAACAAAATCCCATATTTTTCTATAAAAAAATAGACATGCTGATCTACATTTTTTCATGCTGCCTTGCTAGAATAGACTCAAGGGATATTATCTTATTCAGAAAGAACCTTTCAAGGTTGAATAAAAGAAATAGTGCAGGATCCCTGGGAGAGAGAAGTGATCATCATTTTCACCTTCAACTCTTCTTTGATGTGGCAGAGTCAATTTTTAATCAGCAGCCATCAGACTGGGCTTCATTTCGCTTTACAAAGTCCTATTACTCTGCCACTTTCTGGAAGAAGGTGATAAGGACAGTACTGTTCATAGAGTCCTGCATATGATGAGTCCCCTTGGAGAGACTTGATAAAAAAAAAAAATGAGTGAGTATATAAGGAGAAAGGTCATCTCTCTTTCAGAATTAACTCTTCAAGATGACAAAGTTTGATTTTTATATTTTTTTTTATGTCCGATCGTTTTTATATTATTTTAATCTCTTTTGTCCTGATTGAAGATGAGAATAACGATTGTGGTGACTAGGGGGTTAAAAAGTCAACCATAACAGCTATAGTTCTTAAACACACTTACATAGATATTATGTTTTTTTCTAGCTATCAGTATACTACATAATATATATATATATATATATATATATATATATATATATATATATATATATACTGCATATATACAGTGAAGAGTATGCAAAAAATAAATAAAAAAATGATATATATATAGTATATATAATTTTTTATTTGTTTCTTTTTACATAGGCTTCACTATATATATATATATATATATATATATATATATATATATATAAATATATATATATATATATATATGTTACATATATCTCAATTTGTCTGCCAAGCCTGTGTATTTAGTAATTACTGAATCAATTGCGTCATAGATAGATCCATATATATCTATATATCTAGTCTATTTTTATTAATATTTAGTTATATCTATCATGTTACATTAGGTTGTTTCCTTTTATGAATGTGAAAGAAATTATGAAATACAAGACAATTGTAAGCAAAAAAAAAAAAAGAGAGAGAAATATCTCCCCTGTAGTTTTGATCTATGTTTTAAGCATTGCACTCCAGTGGAAATAAGAAAAAAAAGCCCTTTATAATCTTGGTATCATTTATTGAAGTCAGCATTCTTAATTGCTTTGCTGAAATTGATCAGGGTTCTGGGAATTACATAGTGAAATGATGTTACCAGTCTCCAGTTTGTACATTCCTTGATATAATCTCATTAAAAAAAATCAAGCCTTTAGGTGAGAGGATACATATGGATGCTAAATGCATTTTAAGCAGCAGCCGCAGCAGAAGCGGCAGCACCCAAACTGATGACCTAGTTATTAAAGAACAAAGCTGAGGAAAATGAATTTTAATGCTGGAGTACAGAATATTCTTTCCCAGTTAATGCAAAATATAATTGTGAACACGTTTTTTGGATTATATTTGCTGGTTAACCCTGGAAAGAATGAGTTTCTGAGACCAATGAAAACACTGTATTATATTCCTGGAGACCACACAAGTCTGAAATAAAAAGCTCTTAATTATCCATAAAAATGATTATACAGACAGATTTTCATCCTTAAAATATCCCTTTTGAAGCCTTATGTTTTCCATGTCATAGATTAATCCATTTTACAAAATACTAAGTGAAGAGTAGAAATCACCATCGGGCAGGTTTGGATTAGAGATGGCAAAATCCATTCTCCGGACTCTGGTCCATGGTCCAAGTCAGTAATCAGTGACCACAGCATTGGAGACCTGCAAATGTCCTCACCTCCCAGCATTTCTGCCTCTTCTTTTGATTAGCCGGGCTGGCACAATGTGTGCATTATGTCACTATGATGACGTCACGCCAGTCCAGTTAATCAAAGGAAGATCTTGGAGAGTCGGGAATTAATGAGATTTGTAGGTCTCCCGTCCAGCAGTCGGAGATTACTGACCTGCCCAATGGACCGGAGACCTGCAAATTGAATCTCCCATCTATAGTGAGTGTATATTCTTTCATGGCATTATACATATACATTCCCATTTTTTATCAAATATGCCACAACTGGTAGCAATTGAATTTCATCCTAAAAATTGGCTCAATTTATAATAAATCATCAGTGCTCCGTTGGACAATACACCATATGAAAACAGCACGTCTGCTGCTAAACTGGATTACACCTAAGGCACCATATGAGGGGATGGTGCATGACACAAGAAATCAAATGTGCAACTAGCCTCTTCAGAAAGAAGAGGAATTTGTCTCTGGTGTCACCTATTGCATGCAGCAATCCTGAAAGTCAATATCAACCCATTAACGAGCATTGACACGATTTAGAATTCTAAAAAGGTCAATATTGACTTATACATCCAATAGTTGTTGTTAGAAATAAAGTCTTCTTACTTCTAAGGAGGCTATTTGCATATTTAAATTGCCAGAGGAGCATTGCATGACCTATAAGTCTCCTTACGCTGACTTGCCACTCTCCACAAGGGGAAACCTTCCCCCTTAGGCACCCAGATAAGAAATAAAACAACAGGGAATCACTGTGTCATGTACCACCCTCTCTCCGGCTCTGTGGGAGGCATATCACTTTATTCCTAAATAAATATGCTCTCAAGATGTGTTCTCTTATCTGGTGTAGTGCAGCGGTGTCCACACTGTGCAGTGATGAGGCAGTGACCCAGGAAAAGTTTAAAGTAAACGTAGTTTAATGTCCAAACTTACAACAAAAGAAACGGTAGCCTCCGGATCGCAGCCGAGAAAACAAAGATAGTCCTTGACCAGTTACCATGGGCGACTGCACTGCCGTGTACTCTTAGAGTGCCAGGCCTTTTGGCTCCGCTTGGCCCTGTGTTGCCTTGCACAGGTTGAGCTCTGCAGAGCCTTCTGCTCTGCATGCTTGCAAGATCAAAACTGACACACCCAAACCCTTTACTGCAGGGTTTTTAACTTGAATCTGTGGCCATGGGCCACATGGAAAACCAGAGCTGGGGGGGAGGAAATGGACTGCCCCATTACCATCCTGTAGTCCATTTAAAAAATAAAAGCCCAACAGGTTTTCTTATATCTGCCATGGACACAAAGCATACCCAATACCAATCCTCACTTTTATTTTTCATTGCAATCACAGCTACACCTGTGACTGCAATGCATTCCCCTGGCCTCCGTATTCTTTGCACATCCTGGGGGGCACATTATGATCCTTGCATATAACACCAGTCACTGCCTCACACTGGGCATAGAGCATATATGTACTTCCTCAATGGGAGGTACAGCATTCTTTGCATTTAGGTGTACATGTATACATCAGCCACAGGCGTTGTGCCCCCAAAATCACCCAAAGGCGGGTTGCAGTGGCTGATAGCTACATTATTGGCTATGGTTAGAAAAAAAGTTAGATCCCTTACATTTAGTCCTCAGAATACTGTGAAGGTTGCTGTGTTAGCAACGGGAGAGGGCTCCCTTCTTGTCATTTGTAGTGAACCCTGTAATCACAATTGCCATAGATTATTGCTTAAAACCGACATTCTAGACAGACATCCTCCTCCATGGCAATATTAACAATAATAATAATTTTATTTCTATAGCACCAACATATTCCGTAGCACTTTACATTTTAGACGGGACTTGTACAGACAATAAAAGACATTACAGATTAATAAAAATACATAAATCAACAGATACCAAGAGGAGTGAGGGCCCTGCTCACAAACTTACAATCTATGAGGAAATAGGGAAGACAGGAAAGGTGGATGGTAACAATTGCTTTCTGCTTTCATTGTTCTGACCAGAAATAATGTAAGAAATTGGATGTTCAAGTAATGCTGCATGAACCGGTTACCAGCCAGAATGTGTAAAAGTACAGACACACAGGGCTATTAAACGCATAAAACATGTGACAACAGATGATATCAGGCTCCTGGTTATGAAGACATTTTTGAATGGTCGACACAGCGATGGGTAGATAAATGTGTTGAGGCAGTAGGCCAGTCTGAAGAAATGCATTCTTACGGAATGCTTAAAACTGCGGGTATTGAGGATTAATCGTATTAACCTGTGTAGTGTAATTGTAATATATCACATATTGTATTGTAATTTAATATAAAAGATGCCAGTAGCGCTAACACCGCTCTGAATCCTGCAGCAGATAATGTTACAGTACCACCCGTCCGTAACAAAGTTAATTAATATAGTAAAAAAGAAGAGCTATCTGCGCTGGAGTCCAGATTTAACCCCTTGTGAGGACCAAAACTAATGGCTGCTCAATAAAAAAAATAGTAAAAGTTCAGATAACAAATGGGAGTTGCAGTTAACTGGAGATAGTACAACCACCGTGAGAAATTTTAAAATTATATATTAAAAAGGCGTTAGTGAATGAAATATACCTGGTGAGGCTGCCGCTGTGAAGTGCAAACTTCCGTAGTTAAGTCCACTTGCGTTGCCAAAGAGGGGTAAAATCCAGTGAATGCCGCGTGTTGCCTTCAGGATTGCAGGCTGCAGGCACTGCCCCGGCCGGCGGCAGAAGATCCTGCGCTCATTTCTTCTGAGGAGTGTGTCAGCGCTGCTGGGCTGAGCCGCTAGGTACTCTGCTGTTGCAGGACCTTACGTGACGTCACGGTCATGTGATTGCTCACATGACAGGCTAAGGAAAGCGTAATGGACCAAATCCTACGCGTGTCTCCGAAATTATCTCACGGTGGTTGCACTATCTCCAGTTAACTGCAACTCCCATTTGTTATCTGAACTTTTACTATTTTTTTTTTTGAGCAGCCATTAGTTTTGGTCCTCACAAGGGGTTAAATCTGGACTCCAGTGCAGATAGCTCTTCTTTTTTACTGTATTGTAATTTAGTCTAGAGCAGAGCTGGACAAAGTGTGTCCCGCAGTCCATATCCCGCCCTATGGCTGTTCCAGCCCGCGGACCGAGACAGCCAAAGAGCTGAAACAGTGACCCATGGGCCGCACCATGCTATCTTCTGCCGGTCCGCCACCACCCAGTGTCAGCACTATCCACATCCTTGGGATAAAGACAGTGGTGAATATATTGGTGGAGGACAGAACCGCTGGCTCCTTTTTCTACCAATCAGTGTGTGAGACAGTAGATGCGACGACGTCACTTCATCGCACTTCTGCTGAGAGTCAGTCCACAGGAGGCAGGAGCAGAGCACCGGGAAGGAACAGGAGTGAGATGAGTATGTGTTTTTAATTTTTAATATGTTTATGGGATGTTTACATGTACATAGGAAGCTATTTGGGGCTTATGTTGTTTATAGGATGCTCACATTATATATAGGAGGCTATGCTGTATATAGGGAGACTGTGTTTGGACTCATACTGTATGACTGAGACTATGTGGGGTCTCATGCTGTATATATGGAAGCTGTGTGGGGACTAATGCTATATAGGGAGGCTGTGTGGGAGCTCATGTTGTATATAAAGAGGTATGTGGGGGCTCATGCTGTATATAGGGACACTGTGTGGGGGCTCATGCTGTATGATTGAGGCTGTGTGGTGCTCATGCTGTATATTGTAGGCTGTGTTACACTCACGCTATATATAATAATAATCTTTATTTTTATATAGCGCTAACATATTCCGCAGCGCTTTACAGATTGCACACATTATCGTCGCTGTCCCCGTTGGGGCTCAAAATCTAAATTCCCTATCAGTATGTCTTTGGAATGTGGGAGGAAACCGGAGAACCCGGAGGAAACCCACGCAAACACGAAGAGAACGTGCAGATGTTGTCCTTAGTGGGGCTTGAACCCAGGACTCCAGCGCTGCAAGGCTGCTGTGCTATCCACTGCACCACCGTGCTGCCCTAATAATATATTATTTATTCTGCATTTTTTATGTAGTGTTCTCATATTCCGCAGTACTTTACATACATTATCCTCACTGTCCCCATTGGGGCTCACAATCTAAATTCCCTATGTGTATGTATTTGGAGTGTGGGAGGAAAGTACCTGCAGATGTTGTCCTTGGTGGGATTTGAACTCAGGACCCCAGCATTGCAAAGCAATAGTGCTAACCTCTCAGCCACCGTATTGCCCATAAACTGTATAGGGAGGCTGTGTTGGGGCTCATGCTGTATATAGGGAGGCTTTTCAGGGGCTCATGCCTTTTTTTGGTATGCACCTGATATTGGCCATAAGTAAGTGTTCACACTGGGCAGTTAGATCAGGGACCCATCAGATTCTTGAGATGACCTTTACGATGGTTGATGGGCTCACACTATTTGGCCAAATTTTGTGCTAAACGTCTCGTGTATTTTTCCTAAATTTCAAAAGCCGTTTTGCTATTCCCACTTCATGTATTTCACATTGACATGCTTTATCACAACCATTTTCATATTTTGATATATAGGGGGATGTCAGCATAGTTAATTCTGCTTAATATTAAGTGATAATATAAATATAAAATAATTATAATTGTAATTAATATGTTAATATTAATATTTAGCAGAATTGATTTCAGCTAATTGGTTTGGCCTCCAAAGCAGTCACGGTCTCTCATGTGGCCCCCCGGGAAAATTAATTGCCCACCCGGTCTAGAATATGCTCTAATGAGTACCTATCAAGTTTTTTTTTGTTAAATGATAGAAACTACCTAAGATGTGCAGCAGATCAGTGGTGACTTGGTCCTGAGACTCCCATTAATTGCATAAAAACACTTTGTTGATGCATTTGGCCTGCTCGGCATTGCACCTATCTGCCAAGCAGTGTGCTGCAGAGCTGCCTTTTGAATGATCAGTGGGATACTCATAACCTGGACCTCACTACTCTGCAACACATATTAGGATATACCTATAAATTAAAAAAAAAAGTGATAGGCACGCTTTAAAGACAATATTAAAGCTTCTATGGAGGTGATTGGAGAATTCCACCCATGTGCAGACACCTCTCCTTTCAGCAAATAAGGCACCAGGCAGGACATATGAGCAGGGAATCACTTTTCTGCAGACATATGTAGGCTTTTGGATGGGACCTAAATCTAACAGATATATATATATATACATATATATATATATACATACATATGTATATATATATATATATATCCTATTAATACTTAACACTTTGCTTGCCTTTTACAGTTCAGTAAAATACAAAGACAATCTGTTTTATGGAGAACATTAATTTTTGTAAAATTCGAGAAAAATTCCATTTTCACTTCTAAATCATATGCAATATTCAAAGACAAAATTTTGTGGTGTTAAGACATTTAGCAGTGCATTACAGAAAAAATATTGTATATTAGTGAGAAGAGTAATGTAGAAGAATAATGGAAGGCCGTATGGGCAACTTGAAGGGGAGGATCAGACTTCATAGCTATAGGTACAAAACAACAGGAACTTTGTTAATAGGGTTGTCCACTCTTTGAATAACCCTTTCTCAATCCCTGTGCTCCCCCCTTGTAAAATAATAACACTTAGACTCACCTCTTGGACATTCAGAAGGGGTTGTCTGATTAGTAGACAACCCGTTTAAATTAAGACCGGAAACCTTGCCACATTTTCCATGTTAGATGCATTAGGACAATGCAAAAATGCGATGGGTACTGTGGACATAGTCTATAAAGCTGGTAATTCATGCCATAATATATCAGCAGGAGAATGAATACAAACTGTCAAAGAAAAATACATGACTCGTAATGGGACTAGAATATCAGGCAGTGTATCTGGAGCCACAAGCTAAAAGGAAAAGCAGACGTACAGTGATATGTGTGTTCTCAGGAAGACCTGGCACCTTGTCCATGTTAAATACAATTTGAATAACAGATTCCAATAAGAACTACATTAGAGAAACGATTACTGACTATATTGAAGACATATAAAGCAATAATAAATAATACGCTATGACCAATAATCCACAGACGGCAGACAATATTAGATCACAGACTCCAGGTCTTTCTATTAATATTCTGCTCATTATCCTTTATAGTTTTATTGTCACTCAACGTATCCAGCCCTTTTAGTCCACAATTTCCTTTGTGCACTATCAATTTATGCATATAATGGTGTCATAAACATTGTAGAATTTACTGTGTCATTCGAGTATAAAGATCTCTCCAGAACAGGCAGAGTACGTGACATTTTCTCTAATAACCCCTCATTTGTTTTGCAAGTCAATTCCAGAAATATAGCACACCAAATAGCCTTTCATTTCACATCAAAAGGTGCAATAATGGAGACTTCATCTGTATGAAGCTTTTACAAATCTTGGGTCTTCCAAAGAAAGAAACCTCTAAGGATATAAAAACTCGCTATCTGTGCAATGATACTTTGAATATCACAATGAGTTACATTAAGGCTGGATTCAAACACTATAGCAGTAGCGCAGTACAAATACCACAATGTTAGAACTTTTTTTTAATGTGATTTTGCCACAATCTAAAGCTGAAGTTTCCTGTTAAATTGTGTCTTAAATACTTTGTATGTTGTCCTTGTTATTCCCCACTTAAAATGAATCTGCCAGGTCATAGAAGTTGAATAAAATGATATCTTAATATCTGTAATCCAAAACCACTGAGGACTCTCAATTCTAAATATTTTTCTATCTACTGGCTAACACGGTACCAAGATATATATCTTTCCTGTATCTGTAATCCAATGTCTTATTCCAGAGAAATCCATGTTTTTCTTAATATGTAAATGAACTGTTAAGATCTATGGGCCGGACACAGATCTCCCAGAGAATCTGCCTCCACAGCTTATTTTAGATGACAGATACCAGTGTGAGACATGTAATAACTGATAGTCTGCTCTCCTGATCTACATGTCTCACACTGGTAACTCTCCTTTCATTTACAATACGCCCTGGAGGCAAATTTTGTAGAGATTGATACCAGGCAGAACATGCATGTAGTTATCAATTACCTGCCTGTAAGATCTTTGCCCCATAGCAGAAAAAAATTGTCAAAGTCCTGGATAACACCTTTAATAAATCAAAGCAATTATGAACCACAAAAACAAGTCATGCAAAGCTGCAGAACAGATCGCCAAGTGCATAAAAGTGGCTAACACACTGCTGACTCTGCAGAGATCCAAATCTCCTTTGTCATAAACATCAGCACATAAAGTGTACACTTGGTGTTTTATTACATTGGTTTCCATGATGAAGCAGCTTCATGAAAGCCTTACATTATTAAGCCCAATGCCATGCAGTGAATGGAGTGGGCTTAACCCCTTCACGCCACAGCCCGTTTTCATTTTTGTGTTTCTGTTTTTTCCTCCCCTTCTTCCCAGAGCAATAACTTTTTTTATTTTTCCATCAATATGGCCATGTGAGAGATTGTTTTTGGCAGGACGAGTTTCACTTTTTAACAACACCATTGGTTTTACCATATCGTGTACTGGAAAACAGGAAAAAAATTCAAAGTGCAATTCCACAACTTTTTTTGAATTTTCTTTTACTAGGTTCACCAAATGCTAAAATTGACCTGCTATTATGATTCTCCAGGTCATTACGAGTTCATAGAAACAATATGTCTAGGTTCCTTTTTTATTTAAGTGGTAAAAAAAAATCCAAAGTTTGCTAAAAAAAATAGCATCATTTTCTGAGACCTGTAGCATCTCCATTTTTCGTGATTATTTTTTGCATGCTAAGTTGTCACTTTTAATTATACCATTTTGGTGTGGATACGATCTTTTGATAGCTTGTTATTGCATTTTAATGCAATGTTGAGGCGACTAAAAATACGTAATTCTGGATTTTTTACTTTTTTCTGCTATGCCGAACTTTTAGATGTTTTCATTTTTTTTAAAAACATTTCTTTACTTTTCACATGCTTCAATAGTCTCCATGGGAGACTAGAAGCTGTGATAACCCAATCGCCTCTGCTACACACAGGCGATGATCAGATCACCTGTGTGTAGCAGAAATGCTCCCTTGCTATGATTGCCGAACACTGGGCGGCGCTCATAGCAATCCAGCAATGACAACCACAGGGGTCTGCTGCAGACCCTGGGTTGTCATGTCAACACATCAGCGACCCGCGTTTATGTCGCATGGGCGCAGATGGGTGGGATTAGTGATGCCCTTTTTCCACAATCACATTAAATGCCTCTGTCAGAGATTGACAATGGCATTTAACAGGTTAACAGCTGTGGATGGATTGCAATTCCACCCGCAGCTGTTAGGGGCACATGTTCAAAACAACTGACTTGTGCCGGGAAAGATGTGAGCTCAGGGCCAGAGCCCACATCAAAGGGAGAGACATGACATGCACAGTACATGTACAGCGCATGGCATGAAGGGGTTAAAAGGGGTACTCTGGCAAGATAAAAAATTGTACTGTACCTGTCCTCATAAACTATAAAGATGTGATGCCCAATGCACTTTCATTATCTTTAGAATACTTCAGTTTCCGTGTGAAAGGCGCTTCTCCTCACTGCCCACCCCTCCCATCTGAGACATTACATCACACACCGGGGCTCAGCTCCCCTCTGTAACAGCCAGTCTGAGAAGAGGAGGCGTGGACACACCCTCTGTTCTCTACAGAGAAACGGCTATTGCCCAAGACAGAGAGGTGAGCAGTGTAGTGAAGAGTGGCCTCATGTCACACCAGCCTTCTGATAATATCTCTGGTCTGCAATTTGGGGTTAAGGGATTATGGCGGACCTGCCACCCTGCTTCTAGTAGCAGCCTGCCCCTGATAATGTCTCCTTCACTGCAGGGTTACTAGCAGGGAGCAGGCCATGGCTCTGCCAAGCCTCCTCACCTTGGAATGCAGACAGGGAGACATTAGAGACATTATCAGGGGGCTGGAGTGAGCTTGAGCAGCTGCTCCTCACTGCTTACCTCTCCCTCCATCTGGGTCTTTATAGCAGTGTGCAGCTCCATGCTGTTACTATTAGCCAGTCTCCTGATAGTAGCTGTTTCTCTCTAGAAAATGGTGGGGGTGTAGTGATGGGTCATTTGTGAACGATCTGGTACAAAGAGCCAGCTCCCCGCTGTGAACGATGGGAGCCGGCACCCCAGTGAGAGCCACTGAATTCTCTTAATGGCTCTCACTGATAGTATAATTCCCAAGTTCAGCAGGCATAACCCTGCCCATTCATCAATTTAATTGGCTAGCTGCAAATAGGCGTGGTTTGACCACTGGTGGGCGGAGTTTCACTTTAAATATGTGTTCATCTATGGTGAACACATATTTAATAGGGATCCATTTAGGATCCAAAAAGAGATGGCTCTTTTTGGTGAGCTGAGCCATGAGAGCCGGATCACCAAAAAGAGCCGGACTGCCCATCACTAGGGGGATGGCCATGCCCCCTCTTCTCAGGCTGACTGTTAATCAGAGCTGCACACTGATGTGTGATGTAATGTGACAGATAGGAGGGTGGAGCAGTGAGGACAGCTGCTTTAACATAAAATTTACAAGTGTTCTAAACATAATAAAAGTGCCTTGGGCATCTCATCTTTATAGTTTTTGGAGGCAGGGACAGTACAAAATGTTGCTTGTTGTTTCTCAGGAGTTGGTCCAACTTCCAATGACGGTAAATCAGAATGGAAGGGCCTTATCTGTTTCAGAATGGCCATGTCCTAAAGTCCATAAAGGCATGGTTGTGTAAGTTTGCTGTGGAAACACATGACTGGCCACAAAGAGCCCTGTCCACAAGCTCATTGATAATCTTTGAGATGAATTAGAATGAAAATTGCGAAGCAAGACCTCACATCCAACATCAGTGTCTGAGATCACAAATGCTCTTCTGGATGAATGCGGAAAAGGTCCCACAGGCACTTCCAAAATTGCAATGCTAAATTGCACATACATTTTGCAACTTCTGCCATTTTCATAACAGTTTGAAGCAGCTCTGCCAAGTTGGGCAAAGCTGGGGAGGAAGCTGGGTGGGACGGGACCTGTTTACACCTGCCCATCAAATTCATTAAAAGTGCTTCATACCTCAGAAATGCTAGTCTAGTCACTGACTGCAGTAGAATTTCTGACGAGTCACATAAAAGTGCACGCCACAGAAAAGAAATTGTGAATTAAGTGGAATTTGGCACATCATACTTCAACAAGCCCTTCATTAAAATTGGTGTGTGCAAAACCAGTCGTATTGAATTGGTATTGTCCTACCAATCTTTAATATTTCAATATATCCAGAAATTTTCAGATCATTTTTAGTTCCTTCTCTCCAGGTATCATTTATTTATATTTCTATTACTCTAGGTAATAATGCCCAGATCACGTCTAGTTATTTTTTTCTAGGAATCGAGTGAGTTTTAGATATATTCCTATTACTCTCTGACATGTATCATACGTAGATTACATCTACTTACTACTTTTCAGGAATCATAAGTGAGTTTTAGATAAATTCCTATTACTCCCTGATATATATGATATATAATGCCCAGATCACTCCCAGTTACTTCTCTTTATGAATCATTTAAATATCAAAATTAAAATGCACTTTACAGAAAATCAGATGCACAGGAATTCATCTTCCGGCCTGACTGGGGCAATCTCTACACATTTGCAAACATCGAGGAACTCTGTGGGTTTTCAGCATGATGTATGCTGTATTTGAATATTTAAAAGGATTTGCTGTACACTTTACTGTCATTCATCATTACTACAACATGAGCCCTATGTGTATTTTGTCAAAGTGTTTCGGCAGGATGCTGTGACAGCTTTTCTTGATGGATTGTAAGCACTCTAATTTTTCTGTTGCATAAACTCTTTACTTATTGAAGCCTATTTGCATGATCACTCAGAGCCTCAAGAAAGGAGACAGAAGTTCACTAACAAGCAGCCGTGGGGCGTTGGTTGCAGAAGCTTAACAGCAAAAAATATGTCTAGCTTAACGTGAGTCTTTAAATTATATGAAATGCTCTTCAATCAACTTATGAGGGGAAAATTGTGGAAACTAGATGTAGGTGAAGCTGTTCAGCGCTTCATGTTATCTGATGGATTTCACAAATTTTGTATGTAGTGGTGGCGGGGAAATGTAAATTTGCCAACAACGAGAAGATTTATTGCTGTGGTTACTGCCTGTTTAAATCTAGAAGGAAATGGGATGGAAGAGATAACATCATATAATATTGTAAGTGTTCTTTATTGTGGAGAACAAAGTGACTATCAGGAAAACTGTCACCAGGGTTATAGATTTCTTGGGAAAGGTGTAGCCCCATAGATTGAAATGTATCAGCATTACTTGAGTTATATCTCAGGAACAACAAAATTCTCAGTGGTTATATGCTGATCAGCCAGTATATACACAGTTCAAAAATATAAAGGGAACACTTAAAAAGCACAATGTAACTCCAAGTTAATAACACTTCTGTGAAATCAACCTGTCCAGTTTTGAAACAATATCGATGGTGAATCAATTTCTCCTGCTGTTGTGCAAATGGAAAAGAACAGGAAGAAATTATAGGCAATTAGCAAGACAACCCCAATAAAGGAGTGGTTCTGCAGGGGGTGACCAAAGACCATTTCTTTATTCTCATCCTTTTTGGCTGTTGTTCTGATAACTTTTGCATTTTGTCATTGCTACATTAGCATGAGGCAGTGTCTACAACCCTCAGAAGTTGCTCAGGTAGTGCAGCTCATCCAGGATGGCACATCAATGTGAGCTTTGGTAAGAAGGGTAGCTGTGTATGTCAGCACAGTGTCCAGAGCATGGAGCAGATACCAGGAGACAGGCCAGTACACCAGGAGACATGGAGGGGCCATAGGAGGGCAAAAACCCTGCAGAAGGACTGCTACCTCTTCCTTTGTGCAAGGAGAAACAGGCGGAGCAATGCCAGAGCCCTGCAAAATGACTTCCAGTTGGCCTAGAACATCCATGTCTCTGTTCAAACTGTCAGAAACAGACTCCATGAGGGTGGAATGAGGGCCCAATGTCCACAAGTGGATGTTGTGCTTACAGCTCAACACCATGCAGGGCGTTTGGCATTTGCCAGAGAACACCAAGATTGGCAAATTTGACATTGGTGCCCTGTGCTCTTTACGGGAGAAAGCATGTTCACACTGAGCACATGTGACAGACATGACAGAGTCTGTAGATGCCATGGAGAACGTTCTGCCTGCAACATCCTGCAGCATGACTGGTTTTGCAGTGGGTCAATAATGGTGTGGGAAAACATTTTTAGGAGGGCCGCACAGACCTCCATATCCTAGCCAGAGGTACCCTGACTGCAATTAGGTACAAGGGTGAGATCTTTAGCCCCAATGTGAAACCATATGCAGTGGGCCCTGGGTTCCTTCTGATGCTGGCAATGCTAGACCTCATGTGGCTGAAGTTCGTCAGCAGATCCTGCATGATGAAGGTATTGATGCTGTGGACTGGCCTGCTCATTCCCCATACCTGAATACAATCGAGCACATCTGGGACATAATGTCTCGTTCCATCCACTAACACCTCGTTGAACCACCGACTGTCCACTAGTTGACTGATGCTTCAATCCACGTCTGGGTGGAGATCCCTCAGGAGAACATCCGCCACCTCATCAGGAGCATGCACAAGTATTGCAGAGAGGTCATACAGGCATGTGGAGGCCACATAAACTACTGAGCATCATTTCCTTGTCTTGAGGCATTTCCACTGATGTTGGATAAACCTGTAATTTGATTTTCCACTTTGATTTTGAGTTTCATTCCAAACCAAGACCTCCATGGGATATTAATTTTGATTTACATTGATTATTTTTATGTTTTGTTATCAACGCATTCCACTATCTCATGAATAAATATTTGCAACTGGAATATTTCATCCAGTGATATCTAGGATGTGGGATTTTAGTTTTCCCTTTATTTTTTTGAGCAGTGTATTCATATATATATAAGAGAAACAGGGCCAGCCTCTGATATGGATCACGGAGTGCAATAAACAAGGTATTTTTGGATATTTAGTGGAGCCTATTGCATCAATTACCACTCCTTTAATACTAATCCTCTTATGACCATGGATCATTATTTGCCAACCATCTTCTGAAATACTGTACATTAAAGTGTCCCTGAGTTGAATAATTTATTGATATATTTGTATGAGGGTCACTACATAATTACCGAATTCCTCACCACACCGAGGTATAAATAAAAATGATAAAATGTTATCTGCCTTCTGCTTTCTGATTCCATCCTTAAGGCTGTGTTCATAAATATGCAATAAATTGCACAAATCTTGCTGCTGATTTCTGGCAGAAACCCGCCAAGCATCCATAAAAAAAATAATCGCTATATTCTGAACTGTACTGGCACTTCTGTTGCTCCCTTGTCTGGATCCTTACACGTTTTTTAAAAACTTGGCCTATTATGATGACTTCTCGTCCAATGTGACAGCTACAGTGGTGACACAGGACAAGATGTCATCGCAGTGGGCCAAGTCATTGAGAGACCAGGCCATGAAGCCATAAAAGCAACAAAGGATGTGAGTATATTTTTATTTTACACCTTAAGGAAAATTTTTGTTGTATTCGTGACTTGTAGATTTTCCTATCAATGGGTAATCGACAGCAGAATCAGCAACAATAAACATTTGGTTCAGATTTTGACTTTCCCATTACATTTCATGTGGAAAATCTACAGCAATCCTGCAACTGATCAGTAAAAAGAATTAATATGTTGTGGATTTTAAATTTGTGCTACATGTCAATAACAGAGTATATACGGTAGGTAACCAGTGCTGCAAGATACAGATGGAAATCACGCATAATCAACCACCCCCTTCTATTTCTAGTAAGAAGTGAGGAGTCATATCAAGGTGTTTGCATCTCCAGATTAAAGCTATTATTACAAAGGTGAGCCTGTAAAGGAGGTCTGTGTAAATTGAACATGTCCATTTTTAGTGAGTTCATACTGTAAAAGCCAAATATAAAATTACATCGTACCAGATCTCCCTCAATGCTACTAGTGAGGGGGCTAAAGGGATAATTCAGAAGTTTAGACGGATCTAGTGATATGTACACCACTTACATCAAGAATACAAGTTAAATAATGCCCTTAACAATGAGACACATTGGGACTGAAAATGTTATTTAGTAAGGCACTCTGTAATGGCCTTAAAGATGTTGTATGGGGTTTATTAATACTTTGTGTTTGCACCTAGGCTGTAGAATGCTGACAATTTGTAAAATACTCAATGTCAGCATTCTGCATTGTTGCCTAGATACTAAACTTCAGCATGTGACCATCCTCATTTCAGATTTTGGAAGATCTAGGCACATAAAGAACAGTCTTTTCCTGATCATTGTCAATGAAGGCGTTAACCCCTTCATGACCCAGCCTATTTTGACCTTAAAGACCTTGCCGTTTTTTGCAATTCTGACCAGTGTCCCTTTATGAGGTAATAACTCAGGAACGCTTCAACGGATCCTAGCGGTTCTGAGACTGTTTTTTCGTGACATATTGGGATTCATGTTAGTGGTAAATTTAGGTCAATAAATTATGCATTTATTTGTGATAAAAACGGAAATTTGGCGAAAATTTTGAAAATTTCGCAATTTTCACAATTTGAATTTTTATTCTGTTAAACCAGAGAGTTATGTGACACAAAATAGTTAATAAATAACATTTCCCACATGTATACTTTACATCAGCACAATTTTGGAAACAAAATTTTTTTTTGCTAGGAAGTTATAAGGGTTAAAATTTGACCCGCGATTTCTCATTTTTACAACGAAATTTACAAAACCATTTTTTTTAGGGACCACCTCACATTTGAAGTCATTTTACGGGGTCTATATGGCTGAAAATACCCAAAAGTGACACCATTCTAAAAACTGCACCCCTCAAGGTGCACAAAACCACATGCAAGAAGTTTATTAACCCTTCAGGTGCTTCACAGCAGCAGAAGCAACATGGAAGGAAAAAATGAACATTTAACTTTTTAGTCACAAAAATTATCTTTTAGCAACAATTTTGTTGATTTTACAATGGTAAAAGGAGAAACTGAACCACGAAAGTTGTTGTCCAATTTGTCCTGAGTACGCTGATACCTCAAATGTAAGGGTAAACCACTGTTTGGGCGCACGGCAGGGCTTGGAAGGGAAGGAGCGCCATTTGACTTTTTGAATGAAAAATTGGCTCCACTCTTTAGCGGACACCATGTCACGTTTGGAGAGCCCCCGTGTGCCTAAAAATTGGAGCGCCCCCACAAGTGACCCCATTTTGGAAACTAGACACCCCAAGGAACTTATCTAGATGCATAGTGAGCACTTTGAACCCCCAGGTGCTTCACAAATTGATCCGTAAAAATGAAAAAGTACTTTTTTTTCACAAAAAAATTCTTTTAGCCTCATATTTTTCATTTTCACATGGGCAACAGGATAAAATGGATCCTAAAGTTTGTTGGGCAATTTCTCCTGAGTACACCGATACCTCACATGTGGGGGTAAACCACTGTTTGGGCACATTTGACTTTTTGAATGAAAAATTATCTCCATCGTTAGCGGACACGATGTCGCGTTTGGAGAGCCCCTGTGTGCCTAAACATTGGAGCTCCCCCACAAGTGACCCCATTTTGGAAACTAGACCCCCCAAGGAACTTATCTAGATGCATATTGAGCACTTTAAACCCCCAGGTGCTTCACAGAAGTTTATAACGCAGAGCCATGAAAATAAAAAATAACTTTTCTTACCTCAAAAATGATTTTTTTAGCCTGGAATTTCCTATTTTGCCAAGGGTATTAGGAGAAATTGGACCCCAAATGTTGTTGTCCAGTTTGTCCTGAGTATGCTGATACCCCATATGTGGGGGTAAACCACTGTTTGGGCGCACGGCAGGGCTTGGAAGGGAAGGCACGCCATTTGGCTTTTTAAATGGAAAATTAGCTCCAATCATTAGCGGACACCATGTCACGTTTGGAGAGCCCTTGTGTGCCTAAACATTGGAGATCCCCCACAAATGACCCCATTTTGGAAACTAGACCCCCAAAGGAACTAATCTAGATGTGTGGTGAGGACTTTGAACCCTCAAGTGCTTCACAGAAGTTTATAACGCAGAGCCATGAAAAAAAAAAAAATTATTTTCTCAAAAATGATCTTTTAGCCTGCAATTTTTTATTTTCCCAAGGGTAACAGGAGAAATTTGACCACAAAAGTTGTTGTCCAGTTTCTCCTGAGTACGGTGATACCCCATATGTGGGGGTAAACTACTGTTTGGGCACATGCCGGGGCTCGGAAGTGAAGTAGTGACGTTTTGAAATGCAGACTTTGATGGAATGCTCTGCGGGCGTCACGTTGCGTTTGCAGAGCCCTTGATGTGGCTAAACAGTAGAAACCCCCCACAAGTTACCCCATTTTGGAAACTAGACTCCGAAAGGAACTTATCTAGATGTGTGGTGAGCACTTTGAACCCCCAAGTGCTTCACAGAAGTTTATAACGAAGAGCCGTGAAAATAATAAATACGTTTTCTTTCCTCAAAAATAATTATTTAGCCCAGAATTTTTTATTTTCCCAAGGGTTACAGGAGAAATTGGACCCCAAAAGTTGTTGTCCAGTTTCTCCTGAGTACGCTGATACCCCATGTGTGGGGGTAAACCACTGTTTGGGCACACGTCGGGGCTCAGAAGGGAAGTAGTGACTTTTGAAATGCAGACTTTGATGGAATGGTCTGCGGGTGTCACGTTGCGTTTGCAGAGCCCCTGGAGTGCCTAAACATTAGAAACGCCCACAAGTGACCCCATTTTAGAAACTAGACCCCCCAAGGAACGTATCTAGATTGTGGTGAGCACTTTGAACCCCCAAGTGCTTCACAGACGTTTACAATGCAGAGCCGTGAAAATAAAAAATCATTTTTCTTTCCTCAAAAATGATGTTTTAGCAAGCATTTTTTTATTTTCACAAGGGTAACAGGAGAAATTGGACCCCAGTAATTGTTGCGCAGTTTGTCCGGAGTATGCTGGTACCCCATATGTGGGGGTAAACCACTGTTTGGGCACACGTCGGGGCTCGGAAGTGAGGGAGCACCATTTGACTTTTTGAATACAAGATTGGCTGGAATCAATGGTGGCGCCATGTTGCGTTTGGAGACCCCTGATGTGCCTAAACAGTGGAAACCCCTCAATTCTACCTCCAATACTAACCCCAACATACCCCTAACCCTAATCCCAACTGTAGCCATAACCCTAATCACAACCCTAACCGCAACACACCCCTAACCACAACCCTAATTCCAACCCTAACCCTAAGGCTATGTGCCCATGTTGCGGATTCGTGTGAGATTTTTCAGCATCATTTTTGAAAAATCCGCGGGTAAAAGGCACTGCGTTTTACCTGCGGATTTACCGTGGATTTCCAGTGTTTTTTGTGCGGATTTCACCTGCGGATTCCTATTGAGGAACAGGTGTAAAACGCCGCGGAATCCGCACAAAGAATTGACATGCTGCGGAAAATACAACGCAGCGTTTCCGCGTGGTATTTTCCGCACCATGGGCACAGC
Source organism: Ranitomeya imitator (assembly GCF_032444005.1). NCBI lineage: Eukaryota > Metazoa > Chordata > Amphibia > Anura > Dendrobatidae > Ranitomeya > Ranitomeya imitator. The sequence goes on along the minus strand of NC_091287.1, from coordinate 467,108,347 downwards.
GGATTTGGGTTTCCATAGGTTTACATGTTACTGTAAACCTGATGGAACACTGCTGCGAATCTGCAGCGGCCAATCCGCTGCGGATCCGCAGCCAAATCCGCACCGTGTGCACATGGCCTAATTCTAAAGGTATGTGCACATGCTGCGGAAAACGCTGCAGATCCGCAGCAGTTTCCCATGAGTTTACAGTTCAATGTAAACCTATGGAAAACAAAAATCGCTGCACAAATGCTGCAGAAAAACTGCACGGAAACGCAGCGGTTTACATTCCGCAGCATGTCGCTTCTTTCTGTGGATTCCACAGCGGTTTTACAACTGCTCCAATAGAAAATCACAGTTGTAAAACTGCAGTGAAATGCGCAGAAAAACCGCGGTAAATCTGCCATAAATCCGCAGCGGTTTAGCACTGCGGATTTATCAAATTCGCAGCGGAAAAATCCGCAGAGGACCAGAATACGTGTGCACATACCGAAACCCTAACCCTAACCCTAGTTCTTACCCCAACCTTAGTGGAAGGAAAAAAAAAATCTTTATTTTATTATTGTCCCTACCTATGGGGGTGACAAAGGGGGGGGTAATTCAGTATTTTTTTTATTTTGATCACTGCGATAGGTTTTATCGCAGTGATCAAAATGCACTTGAAACGAATCTGCCGGCCGGCAGATTCGGCGGGCGCACTGCGCCATTTTGGAAGATGGCGGCGCCCAGGGGGCACATCAGTGTTTCCAGCCATGGCCGATGATATTGCAGCATCGGCCATGGCTGGATTGTAATATTTCACCAGTTATAATAGGTGAAATATTACAAATCGCTCTGATTGGCAGTTTCACTTTCAACAGCCAATCAGAGTGATCGTAACCACTCCCCCTGTCCCTGCAGATCAGGTGAAATGGGAATTAACCCTTTCACCGGATCTGCAGGGACGCGATCATTCTGTGACACAGCATATGCGTGACAGGTCGGATTGGCACCGACTTTCATGACGCATACGCTGTGTCACAGGTCGGGAAGGGGTTAAAGGGAATCTGTCAGCAGGTTTTTGCTGCCTCATCTGAGAGCAGCATGATGAAGGCAAATAGAAGCTAAATCCAACAAGGTATCACTTAGTTCATTGGGTGCAGCAGTTCTGACACAATCACAGCTTTAAGATTTAGAATAAAGCAGAGCTGAGAAAGCTAACCCCGCCCACACCAGACTCTGTGTACTAAGTCCAGTGAGGTGCTTAGTTGTCGGACTTGTCTGGCAATGTTAATCTCTTAGTGATAAATCCTTCACAGTTAGCAAAAAAGAGCAAATACTTTGACAAGTGACAGACACCTCAATTCTCTGTTTCAGTTTCTGTCTCATGCTGTATTCAGATTACGTAGCAAAAACCCGTTGACAGATTCCATTTAAAAGATTACTTTCCTGCAGGTGCTTTTCAAGAATCATTACATCCTCTAACCACATCAACGTCATTAAATGTAGCCGAGATACATAATATACCTTTATTCCTCAATGAACATGACTTTGCTATCACTATCAGTAATAGCAGAGGGAAAGAAATAAAATCCAATATTAGATGGCAAAAGAGAAAATTTGTCATTATTTGAAAAGGCAGGGTTCAAATTTACAGGTCTTGAAATGGTGGACACTACAGAGAACCAAGCTGCTTATTTATTCTCTTCTACTGACCATATATGGAAGCAGGAACAACAAAACATCATCACAAACATTAAGTGCGTATCAGTATTTCTGGCAGGAGATGGCCAATCAGACAATCCTGGCTTCTCTGCATTGTAATTATTCACTTATAGACTTGCCTCCCATAAAGTGTGTGCATTCTCAGTGGAAAATACCACCAATGACCTCAGTTTCCTTTGAAAAAATAGGTTTCCTACACACAGTGCAATGCTTGATAGAAAAAGAAGTGGACATACATGTGATAGCAGCAGATCAGCATGTATCAATCAGAAAGCTGATCAGAGAAAAGTACTCAAAGATTATCCACCAGTTCAATGTACAGTACAGTGGGGAAAAAAAGTATTGTCAGCCACCAATTGTGCAAGTTCTCCTACTTGAAAACATGAGAGAAGCCTGTAATTGACATTATAGGTAGACCACAACTATGAGAGTCAAAATTGAGAAAACAAATCCAGAAAATCACCTTGTCTGATTTGGCAAGATTTTTCAAATTATGGTGGAAAACAAGTATTTGGTCACCTAAAAACATGCAAGACTTCTGGCTCTCACAGACCTGTAACTTCTTCTTTAAGAGTCTCCTCTGTCCTCCACTCATTACCTGTAGTAATGGCACCTGTTTGAACTTGTTATCAGTATAAAAGACACCTGTCGACAACAGTCACACTCCAAATTCCACTATGGTGAAGACCAAAGAGCTGCCGAAGGACACCAGAAACAAAATTAAAGCCCCGCACCAGGCTGGGAAGAATGAATCTACAATAGGCAAGCAGCTTGGTGTGATGGAATCAACTGTGGGAGCAATAATAAGAAAATGGAAGACATACAAGACCACTGATAATCTCCCTGTTGTGAGTTCTGTTTTTGGGCTCCCTCTGGTGGTTACTGATGGTACTGGGTGACTTGTCTTTCCTGGGTTTCTGGGTTCCACCTGTTCCATCAGCATATGGGAGTTTCCTATTTAACCTGGCTTTGCTGGCATTTCCTCGCCGGTTATCAATGTATCCAGTGTGTCTTGTTACCTCTGCTCCCTGCTCCTAGAACCTTCTGGACAAGCTAAGTTTGGATTTTCCTGTTTTGTGTTTTGCTTAATTTGGTTTTTAGTCCAGCCTGCAGATATGTGATTCTCTGCTGCTGGTTGCTCTAGTGGGCTGAAATTGCTTTTCATGTACCATGAGTTGGCACATGAGTTCAAGTAATTTCAGGATGGTTTTTTGAAGGGTTTTTCACTGACCGCGCAGTTCACTTTTGTATCCTCTGCTATCTAGCTTTAGCGGGCCTCATTTTGCTGAAACTGTTTTCATACTACGTATGTGCTTTCCTCTCATTTCACCGTCATTATATGTGGGGGGCTGCTATTTGCTGTGGGGTATTTCTCTGGAGGCAAGAGAGGTCTGTGTTTCTTCTGATAGGGGAAGTTAGATCTTCGGCTGGAGCGAGACGTCTAGGATCATCGTAGGCACGTTCCCCGGCTACTTTTATTTGTGTGTTAGGTTCAGGGTCGCGGTCAGCTCAGGTTCCATCGCCCTAGAGCTTGTTTGTATCTGTGCTTGTCATTTTTGTGATCCCCTGCCATTGGGATCATGACAGTATAACCGGCCAACAAAGTGTTAATTGTATTGGCTGAAGTAGGAGGATAAGTAGTCTGAGGAAGTTTTTTTTTTTTTTTTTTCTTTCCCCTTTCCCTCAGAGTTTGCTGCCTAGCCTTATTGCAGCCTGGCTACTTCCTCCTCCTCTTAATCTTTGAATGGCTCTGATCTCAGCTGTTTATCATGGACGTCCAGAGTTTGGCTTCCAGCCTGAATAATCTTGCCGCTAATATACAGGATTTTGTTGTACATGCTCCTATGTCTGAACCTAGAATTCCTGTCCCAGAGTTTTTTTCTGGAGATAGATCTCGTTTTCTGAATTTTAGGAAAAATTGCAAGTTGTTTCTTTCTTTGAAATCTCGCTCCTCTGGAGACCCTGCTCAGCAAGTCAAGATAATTATATCTTTCCTGCGGGGTGACCCTCAGGATTGGGCATTTGCATTGGCACCAGGGGACCCTGCGTTGCTTAATGCGGATGCGTTTTTTCTGGCATTGGGTTTGCTCTATGAGGAACCTAACCAAGAGATTCAGGCTGAAAAAGCTTTGTTGGCCCTCTCTCAGGGGCAAGATGAAGCAGAAATTTATTGTCAAAAATTTCGTAAGTCGTCGGTGCTTACTCAGTGGAATGAGTGCGCTCTGGCTGCAAAGTTTAGAGATGGCCTTTCTGAGGCCATTAAAGATGTTATGGTGGGGTTCCCTGCGCCTGCTGGTCTGAATGAGTCTATGACTATGGCTGTTCAGATTGATCGGCGTTTACGGGAGCGCAAACCTGTGCATCATTTGGCGGTGTCGTCTGAACCGTCACCTGAGATAATGCAATGTGATAGAATTCAGTCCAGAAGTGAACGGCAAAAGTATAGGCGGAAAAAAGGGTTGTGCTTTTATTGTGGTGATTCAGCTCATGTTATATCAGCATGCTCTAAACGCACAAAAAAGGTTGATAAGTCTGTTGCCATTAGTACTTTACAGTCTAAGTTCATTCTGTCTGTGACTCTGATTTGTTCATTATCATCCATTTCCGTCGATGCCTATGTGGATTCAGGCGCTGCCCTGAGTCTTATGGATTGGTCATTTGCCAATCGCTGTGGGTTTAGTCTGGAGCCTCTGGAAGTCCCTATTCCTTTGAAGGGAATTGACTCTACACCTTTGGCTATGAATAAACCTCAGTACTGGACACAAGTGACCATGCGTATGACTCCCGTTCATCAGGAGGTGATTCGCTTCCTGGTACTGTATAATTTGCATGATGTTCTAGTACTTGGTCTGCCATGGTTACAAACTCATAATCCAGTCCTTGACTGGAAATCAATGTCTGTGTTAAGCTGGGGTTATCAGGGGGTTCACGATGATGCACCTCCGATTTCTATCGCTTCATCTACTCCTTCTGAGATTCCTGTGTTTTTGTCTGATTATCGGGATGTTTTTGAGGAGCCTAAGCTCAGTTCGCTTCCTCCTCACAGGGATTGCGATTGTGCTATAAATTTAATTCCAGGCAGTAAATTTCCTAAAGGTCGTTTGTTCAATCTGTCAGTGCCAGAGCATACTGCTATGCGGGATTATGTTAAGGAGTCCTTGGAAAAGGGACATATCCGTCCATCTTTGTCCCCTTTGGGAGCAGGTTTTTTTTTCGTGGCCAAAAAAGATGGTTCCTTGAGGCCTTGTATAGATTATCGTCTTTTGAATAAGATTACCGTAAAATATCAGTATCCTTTGCCATTGTTGACTGATTTGTTTGCTCGCATTAAGGGGGCTAAATGGTTCACTAAGATTGATCTTCGGGGTGCGTATAATCTTATACGAATAAAGCAAGGTGATGAGTGGAAAACCGCATTTAATACGCCTGAGGGCCATTTTGAGTATTTGGTAATGCCTTTTGGACTTTCTAATGCTCCTTCAGTCTTCCAGTCCTTTATGCACGATATTTTCCGTGAATATCTGGATAAATTTATGATTGTGTATTTGGATGATATTTTGGTTTTTTCTGATGACTGGGAGTCTCATGTTCAGCAGGTCAGGAAGGTGTTTCAGGTCCTGCGGGCCAATTCCTTGTTTGTAAAAGGCTCAAAGTGTCTCTTTGGAGTCCAGAAGATTTCTTTCTTGGGGTATATTTTTTCCCCTTCTACTATTGAGATGGATCCCGTCAAGGTTCAGGCTATTTGTGACTGGACGCAGCCTACATCTCTTAAGAGTCTACAGAAGTTCTTGGGCTTTGCTAATTTCTATCGTCGTTTTATAACTAATTTTTCTAGTGTTGTTAAGCCTTTGACGGATTTGACTAAGAAGGGTGCTGATGTTGCTAATTGGTCTCCTGCGGCTGTGGAGGCCTTTCAGGAACTTAAGCGCCGGTTTTCTTCTGCTCCTGTGTTGCGTCAGCCAGATGTTTCGCTCCCTTTTCAGGTTGAGGTTGATGCTTCCGAGATTGGAGCGGGGGCGGTTTTGTCACAGAGAAGCTCCGATGGCTCAGTGATGAAGCCATGCGCGTTTTTTTCTAGAAAGTTTTCGCCGGCTGAGCGGAATTATGATGTTGGTAATCGGGAACTTTTGGCCATGAAGTGGGCATTTGAGGAGTGGCGTCATTGGCTAGAGGGTGCTAGACATCGTGTGGTGGTCTTGACTGATCACAAAAATTTGATTTACCTTGAGTCTGCCAGGCGTCTGAATCCTAGACAGGCTCGTTGGTCACTGTTTTTCTCTCGTTTCAATTTTGTGGTTTCATACCTGCCAGGTTCAAAGAATGTGAAGGCGGATGCTCTTTCTAGGAGTTTTGTGCCTGACTCCCTTGGAAATTCTGAGCCCTCTGGTATCCTTAGGGATGGGGTGATTTTGTCTGCTGTCTCCCCAGACTTGCGACGTGCTTTGCAGGAGTTTCAGGCGGGTAAACCTGATCGTTGTCCGCCTGAGAGACTGTTTGTTCCGGATAATTGGACCAGTAGAGTCATCTCCGAGGTCCATTCTTCTGCGTTGGCAGGTCATCCTGGAATATTTGGTACTAGAGACTTGGTGGCCAGGTCTTTTTGGTGGCCTTCCTTGTCGAGGGATGTGCGTTCTTTTGTGCAGTCTTGTGAGGTTTGCGCTCGGGCTAAGCCTTGCTGTTCTCGGGCCAGTGGATTGTTGTCACCTTTGCCTATCCCGAAGAGGCCTTGGACGCACATTTCCATGGACTTTATTTCGGATCTCCCTGTCTCTCAAAAAATGTCCGTCATCTGGGTTGTGTGTGATCGCTTTTCTAAAATGGTTCATCTGGTACCCTTGCCTAAGTTGCCTTCCTCCTCTGAGTTGGTCCCTCTGTTTTTTTCAGAATGTGGTTCGTTTGCATGGGATTCCTGAGAACATCGTTTCTGACAGGGGATCCCAGTTTGTGTCTAGATTTTGGCAGACGTTCTGTGCTAAGATGGGCAGTGATTTGTCCTTTTCGTCTGCATTCCATCCTCAGACGAATGGCCAGACTGAACGAACTAATCAGACCTTGGAAACTTATTTAAGGTGTTTTGTTTCTGCTGATCAGGATGACTGGGTTACCTTTTTGCCGCTGGCCGAATTTGCCCTTAATAATCGGGCTAGTTCTGCTACCTTGGTTTCTCCTTTCTTTTGTAATTCGGGGTTTCATCCTCGTTTTTCCTCTGGTCAGGTGGAACCTTCTGATTGTCCTGGAGTGGACATGGTGGTGGATAGGTTGCATCGGATTTGGAGTCATGTGGTGGACAATTTGAAGTTGTCCCAGGAGAATGCTCAGCAGTTTGCTAATCGCCGTCGCCGCGTGGGTCCTCGACTTCTTGTTGGTGACTTGGTGTGGTTGTCTTCTCGTTTTGTTCCTATGAAGGTCTCTTCTCCTAAGTTCAAGCCTCGGTTCATCGGTCCCTATAGGATCTTGGAAATTCTTAACCCTGTGTCGTTTCGTTTGGATCTCCCGGCATCGTTTGCTATTCATAATGTGTTCCATCGGTCGTTGTTGCGGAAGTATGAGGTACCTGTTGTTCCTTTGCTTGAGCCTCCTGCTCCAGTGCTGGTGGAGGGAGAATTGGAGTATGTTGTGGAGAAGATCTTGGATTCTCGTGTTTCCAGACGGAAACTCCAGTATTTGGTCAAGTGGAAGGGTTATGGTCAGGAGGATAATTCTTGGGTGGTTGCCTCGGATGTTCATGCTGATGATTTGGTTCGCGCTTTTCATAGGGCTCATCCTGGTCGCCCTGGTGGTTCTCGTGAGGGTTCGGTGACCCCTCCTCAAAGGGGGGGTACTGTTGTGAGTTCTGTTTTTGGGCTCCCTCTGGTGGTTACTGATGGTACTGGGTGACTTGTCTTTCCTGGGTTTCTGGGTTCCACCTGTTCCATCAGCATATGGGAGTTTCCTATTTAACCTGGCTTTGCTGGCATTTCCTCGCCGGTTATCAATGTATCCAGTGTGTCTTGTTACCTCTGCTCCCTGCTCCTAGAACCTTCTGGACAAGCTAAGTTTGGATTTTCCTGTTTTGTGTTTTGCTTAATTTGGTTTTTAGTCCAGCCTGCAGATATGTGATTCTCTGCTGCTGGTTGCTCTAGTGGGCTGAAATTGCTTTTCATGTACCATGAGTTGGCACATGAGTTCAAGTAATTTCAGGATGGTTTTTTGAAGGGTTTTTCACTGACCGCGCAGTTCACTTTTGTATCCTCTGCTATCTAGCTTTAGCGGGCCTCATTTTGCTGAAACTGTTTTCATACTACGTATGTGCTTTCCTCTCATTTCACCGTCATTATATGTGGGGGGCTGCTATTTGCTGTGGGGTATTTCTCTGGAGGCAAGAGAGGTCTGTGTTTCTTCTGATAGGGGAAGTTAGATCTTCGGCTGGAGCGAGACGTCTAGGATCATCGTAGGCACGTTCCCCGGCTACTTTTATTTGTGTGTTAGGTTCAGGGTCGCGGTCAGCTCAGGTTCCATCGCCCTAGAGCTTGTTTGTATCTGTGCTTGTCATTTTTGTGATCCCCTGCCATTGGGATCATGACATCTCCCTCTATCTGAATCTCCAGCAAGAACAGGGAGCAAAAATCCCAGAACCACATGGGGGGACCAAGTGAATGACCTGCATAGAGCTGCGACCACTGTAACAAAGGCTACCGTCAGTAACACACTACACTGCCAGGGACTCAGTGCAGTGCCAGATGTGTCCCCCTGCTTAAGCCTGTACATGTCTGAGCCTCTCTGAAGTTTGCTAGAGAGCATTTGGATTATCCAGAAGACTGTTGGGAGAATGTCATATGGTCTGATGAAACCAAAGTAGAACTGTTTGGTAGAAACAAAACTTGTCATGTTTGGAGAAGACAGAATGCTGAGTTGCATCCAAAGAACACCATACCTACTGTGAAGCATGGGGTGGCAACATCATGCTTTGGGGCTGTTTCTCTGCAATGGGACCAGGACAACTGATCCATGTACATGAAAGAATGAATGGGGCCATGTATTGTGAGATTTTGAGTGCAAACCTCCTTCCATCAGCAAGGGCATTGAAGATGAAACATGGATGGGTCTTTCAGCATGATAATGATCCCAAGCACACCACCAGGGCAATGAAGCATATGCAGGTCCTGGAGTTGCCTATCCAGTCTCCAGATCACAACCCCATAGAAAACCTTTTGGAAGGAGTTGAAAGTCTGTGTTGCCCAGTGACAGGCCAAAAATATCACTGCTCTAGAGAAGATCTGCATGGAGGAATGGGCCAACATACCACCAACACTGTGTGCCAACCTTGTGAAGACTTACAGAAAACGTTTGACCTCTGTCATTGCCCATAAAGGATATATAGCAAAATATTGAGGTTAACTTTTGTTAATGACCAAATACTTATTTCCCACCATAATTCGAAAAATAAATCTTACCAAATCAGACAAGGTGATTTTCTGTATTTGTTTTCTCATTTTGACTCTCATAGTTGTGGTCTACCTATGATGTCAATTACAGGCCTCTCTCATCTTTTTAAGTGGGAGAACTTGCACAATTGGTGGCTGACTAAATACTTTTTTTTCATATCTCATCAAAGGATAATAAAAGAAGCGGCACTCACCAGTTTGCTGAAAAAAGTGTCTTTAATGCAGCCTTAATCCATGCTTACAGGCTATTCAGACACGTTGCAGGTGATTGTGAGGGTGCGGGGGAGTGAAGGAGGACGACGGCCGTTTCGTGCAATCAGCACTTCGACGGGTCCATGTTGCTGATTGCACGAAACGGCCGTCGTCCTCCTTCACTCCCCGCACCCTCACAATCACCTGCAACGTGTCTGAATAGCCTGTAAGCATGGATTAAGGCTGCATTAAAGACACTTTTTTCAGCAAACTGGTGAGTGCCGCTTCTTTTATTATCCTTTGATGAGATATGAAGATTGCTGTTACTTATTGAGCAGAGCACCGTATCCAGTAGCTTTATCTGGAAAACGCAATTGGTATATATCGGTGAAATAAGCAAAGGGGCATAGAACCAGAAGGCGAGCCCTGGTGCTGTTCCAATCTCTATGTTTGTCATGCTAAATACTTTTTTACCCACTGTATGACACCTTCAAAGGTATGTTGGGAACAAGGTTTTGACAGACTAAAAAAGACAATGGCTAGCACTAGACTCACCAGAGTTGGAAATGCTAAGTGACATAGTCAAGAGCAAGACCTGCAGCAAATAAACTATCAGTGAACTAGAAATCTTGCAGAGTGAATGCCTAAAATACTGCCCGAAAATAATTAATTATTACATGGATGCCATGATAGCCTGTACACAGCTGGTAGCTCTAGACCATAACAGAAAAGTGAACTGGGTCAAAACAGTACTTAAACCGTCAATTGCCAGTATCGATCCTTTTGGCACTGTAAGCCACCAGGTTAAGTTTTCAAAAGGCATAAAGAGTATGGTGATCAAGATGCAGGAGTTCATGAGAGGAATTCTAGAGGCTGTGATGAAAATACTGCATAAAGATTTTGCAAACATCATGGTACGCCTCCTGCTGAAGAATATTACACCTATTGAACAGCCTGATTGCCATAAACTGATTAGAGAACATCAAACCTGCTATTGAGTAATGTAAACTAACTGAACTTGGCTTGACTTTATATCAAATATTACAGTTATATGAAAAAGTTTGGGCACCCCTATTAATCTTAAGCTTAATGTTTTATAAAAATTGTTTTTTTTGCAACAGCTATTTCAGTTTCATATATCTAATAACTGTTGGACACAGTATGGTTTCTACCTTGAAATGAGGTTTATTGTACTAACAGAAAATGTGCAATCTGCATTCAAACAAAATTTGACAGGTGCATAAGTATGGGCACCATTGTCATTTTTTTGTTTTAAATACTCCTACCTACTTTTTACTGACTTACTAAAGCACTTTTTTTGGTTTTCTAACCTCATTGAGCTTTGAACTTCATAGCCAAGTGTATGCAATCATGAGAAAAGCTACTCACAGTGGCCACTTGCAAGTTGTTCTCCTGTTTGAATCTCCTCTGAAGAGTGGCATCATGGGCTCCTCAAAACAACTGTCTAATGATCTGAAAACAAAGATTAATCAACATAGTTGTTCAGGGGAAGGATACAAAAAGCTGTCTCAGAGATTTAACCTGTCAATTTCCACTGTGAGAAACATAGTAAGGAAATGGAAGAACACAGGTACAGTTCTTGTTAAGGCCAGAAGTGGCAGGCCAAGAAAAACATGAGAAAGGCAGAGAAGAAGAATGGTGAGATCAGTCAAGGACAATCCTCAGACCACCTCCAGAGAGCTACAGCATCAACTTTCTGCAGATGGTGTCACTGTGCATCGGTCAAATATACAACGCACTTTGCACAAGGAGAAGCTGTATGGGAGAGTGATGCGAAAGAAGCCGTTTCTGCAAGCACACCACAAACAGAGCTGGCTGAGGTATGCAAAAGCACATTTGGTGAAGCCAATTTCTTTTTGGAAGAAGGTCCTGTGGACTGATGAAACCAAGATTGAGTTGTTTGGTCATACAAAAAGGCGTTATGCATGACTGCCAAAAAACACAGCATTCCAAGAAAAACACTTGCTACCCACAGTAAAATTTGGTGGAGGTTCCATCATGCTTTGGGGCTGTGTGGCCAATGCCGGCACCGGGAATCTTGTTAAAGTTGAGGGACGCATGGATTCCTCTCAGTATCAGCAGATTCTTGACAATAATGTTCATGAATCACTGACAAAGTTGAAGTTACGCAGGGGATGGATCTTTCAGCAAGACAATGATCCAAAACACCGCTCCAAATCTACTCAGGCATTCATGCAGAGGACCAATTACACTGTTCTGGAATGGCCATCCCAGTCCCCAGACCTGAATATCATTGAACATCTGTGGGATCATTTGAAGAGGGCTGTCCATGCTCGGCGACCATCAAACTTAACTGAACTGGAATGGTTTTGTAAAGAGGAATGGTCAAAAATACCTTCATCCAGGAACTCATTAAAAGCTACAGGAAGCGACTAGAGGCTGTTATTTTTTGCAAAAGGAGGATCTACTAAATATTAATGTCACTTTTCTGGTGGGGTGCCCGTACTTATGCACCTGTCAAATTTTGTTTGAATACAGATTGCACATTTTCTGTTAGTACAATAAACCTCATTTCAAGGCAGAAACATTACTGTGTCCAACAGTTATTAGATATATGAAACTGAAATAGCTGTTGCAAAAAAAAACAATTTTTATAAAACATTAAGCTTAAGATCAATAGGGGTGCCCAAACTTTTTCATATAACTGTATATTGAGAGAAAAAATAGGTTTTTATTTTTGTAATATTGTTTAATAAACATTTAATAATCATTCTTAATTGTTTTATTTTAGTAAACTAAACTTTATTTTACTACTCCTTTGACTGATATAAGTCGTTGAGATTTTATATTAAACGGATGAAATCTTTTGATAACAGTGTTGCGTTTCTTATTTATTTTATTATTCAGTTTATGAACATAAATTACCACAAAGACAAATTTTATGATAAATAAGAAAAACTTTATAATACTTAAAAAATGTCATGTTAAAAGTAAACAATAATTACAAAAAAATATATAAAATTAGCAACCTAACAAAGTACTCAAAAAAATTGAAACATCACAATTAAAAGTAGATTACAAATATTCTTTTGAAAAATAGTATTCTGCTGTATCTGTATCTAGAGGTGTAGGGAGGAGGAGGGAACGATGATACACATATGGTAAAATTGTCCTACAATAATAAATTTTTGGATCTGGGTACCCTCACTCATCAGAAAGATGATTGGCTTATCTATCTCCAACTCTCCTGAGGTTTTTTTGATTTTCATGTTCCCAACTAGCTTTACCAGGTATAAAAAGCCATGATAGGCTACCTCATACAGGCAGCTAAAAATGTTATCCCCATCATTGGAAGATTAATTCCTCCCCTACCGTAGATGAATGGTTTTCTGAGGTCTCCCTCCTCAACGAGATGGAACAGATATCATGCAGATATAGATAGATGCCTCATGATATTGAGAGATTGGATTGAATTCCAAGAATTTAGTTGACGCCAAACTGACGAACCTCACCATCTTCTCCAGGATGTGACGCTACTTAGCAAATTTTTCTCTGCATTGGCCTGCTCTATCACACTGTCATACCTTCTTTATCAGAATGTTGATACTGATGTAGTCCCTCTCTTTTTCTTTTTTCTCTTCATCCTTTTCCCACATCCCTAACATCCCATATTATTGTTTAAATTCATCCTAGAGTGTATATGTGTTGTTACCGGGCTTTTTCCTTTACTTTCTGTTTTGAAAATGCCATAATCTTTGAATATAATTTAAATTTGAAAAATTTAAGTTGTCTGGAAGTGGACCATTGGCATGAGTGACATACCATCTAACTCCTATGTAAGGTCCATGTGGGTCAGGAAATTAGTCCTTTATTTTGTTTACAACACATGATGGGGTTGGGTGTCTGAGAACGGACAAGGATATTGTACACCACTGCAGTACATTTTCTATATGCCTGTAATGTATTTATAATCTATTGGACATTTATTGGTCAATAGGACATAAGGTGCAAGTCTTACATTGAAATATTGTATTTATTTATTATGTTGAAGTTAGGAATACTAATCAAATTTAAAAAAAACACTTATAAAAATAGTGAACTTGCTAAAGTGCAATCCAATTTCATTACTAGCGATATTATAGCATTATATAGCTATATTATTTTTGGGTTACAAGTACATTTATTTAAAGCGTACATATATACGTACACATATCTATGTAAATCACGCTGATAATGCTAAACACAATTGTAGTAAACAATAACTCAACGATTTTCATGATGATCTGTTATGCGAACATCATATTCCACAAATTCAAAGAGATAATCCCATCATATGACCATTTCTAAGAAATCAGGACCCTCTGTAATGGAGTTGATATTGTTCCTGAAATGGGCCGTCTGCCCGAATTCATGGCAGCATGTGGATTCCTCAAGACATGGCACTAGCTTACATCAGCTGGTGTTCTGTAGCCCTTCTTCAGCATCATGAACTATGAGTTGTTGCTTTTCATTTTCTCCTCACTGAAGACCATTTTGAAAGCACCATGGATCCAGGAGATCCTCGTCATCAATTCTTTGGATTAATCCTTCCTGCGGACCCTGAAATCCCTAGAAAATTACTACAATTAAACAATCTGATATTGTGATGGACATTTTTTTTTTTACATTTGGATTTTGTTCTAAATCTAATTTTATGTGGAAATGTTAAATGTAATCACTGTGAGACATTTGCTTTAAACATCACCATTCACTGTAACAGAGCTAAATATGGTTCTAGAATAAACATATTGATAATCAAAATGTGTAAATTATGAATAAACACAACGATGATGTGCAATAGATAAAAAGGTATATTTTAGTCTCAGGGCAAGACAAGCAATGTTACTGTATATTGCAAAATGGTGACAGTGTGCTAAGTGCACACACAATTACCGTGCATTCCTCTTGTGAGTGCGCATCATGTGACCTCATGCCACAAAGAGAACAGAAAACAAATTTCAGCAATATCTACATACCTGGATCATTTAATATGGAAGTTTGGAAAAAAATTACCTCATTAGTGCTTGTTCTTGCTGATTCCTCAGGTTCATCATCCTCTGAGGTTTCTGGCTATTGAGAAAATAAAGAAAGAATTTCAGTAACATGACTTTATTGTTCTTTTATTCAATAACATAAGGGTTGATTAATCATCAATATAGTTCGCAGGTCATTTCTAAATCAGAGTCTATTTCCAGATTTTCATATACTTCCTCATTAACTCTTTGCTTGCCAGACCAGAGATTTGTAACAAATAATTCATTTAGATTCCACAAAACATTAATTTGAATCTTTAAGAAAATAGGCATTTTACTAATTAAAACACATTTCTTTCCTTTTTTATTTGCCACCTCAACAGCAGCCCTACCTTGCTCAGTCTTTCCTTTAGTGGACAGACTACCCATCTTCTGTCTTTTACAAAATAAATACATGACCAGAGAGGTAAACCAGCGGGGACCCTTACCTTTCACTATGGTTTCTATCTCGGTCTCTCCATGCATGACTATACATAATCAAATGAAAACCCTCGGCCCCTACGTCTAGGGGTTGGAACCATATGGGTTTTCTTTGTACTACAGGAGGCTGCTGCCGGCAATCACCAATGTCAGCTCCCCCAGGTACAATCCACTAGACGTTACTCTTTCCCCGAGATCTACCCAATCCACCTGTGCTACCTTCCACCCCCATGGACTGATGACAAGAGAATTTCCAAATCCACACTTCACACACAATACAACACAGTTGTAAAACACAGTACACTAGGTTCTCCTCAGGGTTCTTTGTCTAACAAAAATGGACCCACTTACTATGAACAGATTGAGTGACCTGTCACACACTTACCCAGCAGACACCAGAACCAAGACCGAGGGACAAGCTCAGGGAGTGTAAGAATAAAGCTTCTTACCTTTTGCTGTAGGTGTCCCGAGTTGTCCATCTGTCTGAGGGCCAGCAAAATAGTTGGATAAGCGGGTCTCTGTTTAGGTGGCAGGTTTTGTTGTCAACACTCAGTGTGGGACGTTCTGAGATGTTGTGCCTGTTTTAAATTGTAAAGTCTACTTACGTGCACGGAGAGAGCCACGCTGATGCATGGAGCATCAAGCCTCATTTCTGTTATTACATCATCAGTCACTCATAAATAAGCATTTACTGGAATACATTATAGTAATGTAATTGGCTCACATTATCTTTACATATGTGCTATCATTAGCATGCATACATCTCACTGGCTAAAATTAATATAATCTACATCCACGTTTTAATGGTCGTAGGTGTTTCTCATTTAATAATTTCACTTTCTTATATGCTATTTCTAATTCCTGTTAGGGACAAAGAAATTTCTGTGAACCTTTATCTCTAAACATGCACAGTCAGACTTAATTTTGCACATCAAGGAGGTGAACGTAGCATAACGAAAATGGAGGCAAGATAGATAGATAAACCCTGCTCTCACAGTCACCAAATGTTGGTGCAACCTCCAGTTCGGCAAATATTTAATGACATTTGAAGATGTATTATCCCTGAATATTGGTGAAAACACTTGCATGAATTGGGCCCTAAATGCCTAAGTGACTGAGGATACCAGAGAGCGAGGTTCCTAGAATTCTCAAGATAAGCCCCCCTCAGGTAAACGCTCATTTAGCCATGCATCTTGGATAGTCAAAATAGATATGTGTGTGCCTCAATGCCAGTGTCTATCGTAATTGAAGCTTGTTATAACAAAATTTATGTGGATAATGCTGGGTTTACACTGAGATTTGGGGCCAAGATACAGATTGTGCAGCCCATAATCAGTGCATGCCGTAAAGCAGAATAAAACAGATGAATAAGGTCGCATTGTTATCTGTAACACAGGCACGCTGCATAATGTCTACATTTTTTAGGTCTATGCTTTTCGCGGTAATAACCAGGAATGTACATACAATTATGAGGGCCACAGAGCTGCAGACACCATTGAAAGCATGATTCCGGGAGGGAGGGGATATTAGTGAGACGGAACTGAAGTGACTTTCCTGACCTACCTGACTATATATATATAGTATATCCCAATATAACACAAATTTACTTTTTGGATTTTGGGGTTGGACAACCTCTTTATTCAGTTTTTTCAGCCACTGCTTTATGTCAGCGGCTTCTATGAATGTTTCATTAAATAATTTGTTCCTACAGAATTTCAGAAGAACTATTATTACTTTGTGTTACATTATCTTGTGCTTAGTTGCTTCATCTGTCCGGATTGCTTGACCCCCAAAATTCATCCGATCCATTACCAACCCCCTCCTAGGAGATACGTGTCTGCTCGCTATCAAAGTCCAATTTAAGATAACATATTAAAATTGCATAGCAATTAGATACTTCGTTTTCCCGCGTTAAATTTTATTTTCTGGGTTTTACATTCTCTGCCTTGTGTGTCTGTAAATCATAAATACATATAAATACACCTCAGATAAATAATGCAGGTATAATGCTGGATTACTGTGGCTCCTGGAAAGTTACTAAAACTGTTCTAGGAAATTTAATCTGCGCTTTATGTTACATAATTAGAACATAGGCAACAATGCAAAGAACGTTACAGATGTGGCATTACAGGAGCTAGAAAAGGGCTAGTAGGAAAATGCTGTAAAATCCTGCAATGTCTAATTGTTTTCTGCACACATTCCTTATCACTGCGTTTCTAACATTTACCTTCCCTAAAGACCGATTTCATTACCCAAGTGTTTCCTGTCCAATAATTTTAATGACCTGTTGTTTCCTCTGCACAGAACATCCTGATTGACATATACTGAAAGTCCATTTAACTTTACATCCATGTTTTATAGCTGTACATGCTATTTAGTCCATAGCTGATTATATCAAATGCTACATGTATGTCCAGTTACAGATTAGATGAAAAATGTTATTACAGACTTGAGCCCATAAATCAGTGGCACTTTTTATTTTAATAAAGAAATCAGTCCACACTCATTTATGGCCCCTGTTTGCATGGGGACAGAACAACTATTGAAATGATCGTTTGGTCCCTATATAGTATGCATGTTGTCCGCATTTATATATGGTGAAGTGCCGCCTAAATTGGTTTTTATTTCTGCATAAATGTTCCCATCATCCATCAACCAAGTATTCTGCTTGTTCATCACCTGATTGCCACCATATTAGGATGGATTGATGATTGGGAATCAGTGTTTTTATAAATGACCATTCATTTCCAGATTATTGACCTATGTAATTCAGCCTTTAGATTCGCATATTTATCAACGATTGGCACCCACACTACTTGTGATAAAGTTGCTGATTTTGAAAATCTTTTCCATTATTCTTGGCCAGTTTTTTTTTTTTAGCAAGAAACAAAACCTTCTTAAAACTTCTAGAATGACACTAGTGGGGAATCCCACTAAAAACATTGGTATACCATAAATGACTGAATGAATTGATGAAGTCTAATTGAAGCCAAACACTTTATAGATAAAGGTCAGAAGATGAGTTAAGTGCAAGCTTGAACTTAAAAAGCTTTTGCATGCCAAATCCACATGACAATCCGCAGAGATTTTATTTGAAACATCATAAGCCTGGCAATTGTCGGCAAGGAGTTTTCATCAATGTTGCGTTAGCGTTTTGTTCCAACATAGAACAATGCCTACGAAGGTGAGCTTCAGATGTGTATCTGTGCCATACTGTACCTTTTAAATATAGCCACTATAAAGGAGCACATTACTCCAAAAAAGTGGAGCAACTTCTGGTCAGTTTCTTCGAAAAACTTACCAAAAAGACTCCGTGTGCACATACCGTATAGGTTCTGCCTAGATGTTACAATGTTAGCATCTGAGAATTAATGCAATGTTAGAACTGGAACAGCACAAGTAACATAAAGCCTCTTTAGGGCATGTGCACATAAGGCATGTCTACAGTGGATTTTCTGTCTTCCAGATGGACAATCAAAGGCATAGTCCAGCACCCATGCTGTGTATGAGATTTTAAGAAATATCAAGTACAAGCTGAAGAGCATTTCTAACATGAAACATGACTGGTGCTACCTATGTTAAAATCCACAATGTTATTTACTGCTGTGCAAAGTTCACGACTGACATGCCCTGTGTGCACCTACCCCTAGGTTATATTCACATGCTTCAGATTTTACATCCAGAATTGAGGGCGGAAAATCTCCTGTGTATTACAGTAGCAGCAAAGCGATTTTTTTACAAATCTCAACCACACACTGCAGGAAAAATATTCATGTAGAAATTAACAGGCAGTCTGGTCCAGATTTTAATGCCACTAAACGTCAATTGTTTCAGTAGATTTTTTTATAGAAGATTTCACCCTATGCCATGCTGGAAAATCAATACCAATTCCGTAACAAAATCTGCATACAAAACATGGAATGCACAGCAAAATTTGTCCTCTCTAAAGTACCATAAGATACAAAAATTGTCCTTATAAATCTGTACCAGAAATGTGTTACAGTTTAGTGCCAAAAATGAGTTTAATACAAAAGGATTTTAGCCAACTCAATTTCCTATAAGAATAATGCTCAAAACTTATAATGAAAGTAAGGGATATTTCATATGTCCGACCTTCATGGCCCAAGTACAGACCATCAATGTCTCAACCGGCCACAGGTATCCTGACCTAAACTCAGCAGTATCATATACAGTATGCCTATGGAGCTGTTGAGTCCAGGTTATTATCTGTTCCTATACCTGCTCTGGACATGTCAGTTTGCTTTCGCATACTAGCTGTGGAATGTGGAAGAAGGTCAGTTGGTCAATTGAGACCATAAGAGAACTTTTTCGACTAAATGCAAAACACCACATCTTGTGGAAAACTAACTCTGCGCATCACCATGAAAACATCATTCACACCATCAAACATGGTGGCAGGAGCATCATACTGTGGGGAGGCTTTTCTCCAGCAGTGATAGGGAAGCTGGTCAGAGTTGATGGGAAAATGGATGGAGCTAAGTACAGGGTAATCTTGGAGGAAAACCTGTTAAGCTATGCTCAGATTTTTGCTGCTTTTTTCTGGAGGTAAAACCTGTTCTCTTGGCAGTAAAGAAGCTGGTTTTGTTGCGTTTTTTTAACTGCTTTTTTTTAAAGTAAATTTGTCTCTTGTGCATGCTGATAAAGTTTTGGTGCCCCCCAAAAACATGATGCAACTTTCTGAGTTTTCTGCACCAAAAACAAAGGAAAATATGACACCTACGTTTTCTGTTGCATTTTTGCACAGAGTCATTGCTTTTTATGGTTGAAAAAACACTACAAAACCACTGAAATAACACTGAAAGAAGTGACATGCTGCAGTTTTTGAAAACAAAGCAGTTTTCCCATTTCATAGGGCAAAAAAAAAATTTGTGGGCACGTTTCTTAAATCTCAAAGATTTTGCTGGTACTGTAAAACACAGCTTAAAATTTGCAGAAAAAAGCAGCAAAAAACTCTAGCAAAAATGCTATGTGTGAGCATAGCTTTAGAGGCTGCAAAAGACTTGAGACTGGGGTGTAGGTTCACCTTCAAGCAGTACATTGACGCTAAGCATACTACATGATCTACAATAGAGCAAAGAATATTCCTGTGTGTGAATGGCCCAGTCACTGTCCAGACCTAATTCCCATTGAGAATCTGTGACAAGACTTGGAAATTGCTGTTCACAGATGCCTCCATCCAATGTCACTGAGCTAGAGCTAGTGTGCAAAGACAAATGGGCAAACATTCCAGCCTCTATGTACAAAGATGGTGGAGACAGACCACAAAAGACTTGCAGGAGTAATTACAGCAACAGGTGGTCCTACAAAGTATCAGAATACAGGAGGATGAATTTCAATGCAGTACGCAAAAAAAAAAAAAAAAAAAAGAGTATGGACTGCACCTCCAAAAAATCATACATTGCTCTAAGGTCGCTAGGCAAAAATATATGTTATTGAAAACATGAGGTTCTGCATTGTCGCTGTGGTTTGCGCATGAGGACATTCCTCTGCGGCAATAAAATTAAGGACCTACTGAGAGTTTCACCATGACGTTGCAGTGGGCTTCATACAGTCT
Organism: Ranitomeya imitator; assembly: GCF_032444005.1. Lineage (NCBI taxonomy): Eukaryota > Metazoa > Chordata > Amphibia > Anura > Dendrobatidae > Ranitomeya > Ranitomeya imitator. Next base: position 467,087,999 of record NC_091287.1, on the reverse strand, counting down.
CATCAGAATGGCAAACTAAGAACCTCATGTTCATATTGGAAGGATGTGATTTTTACAGTAGAAAGGATACTTGGGATGCCGGTTGAATGTAGTCCAGAGCTGTGTGTGTTGGGTGATGTGGATGAAGAAATTTGGACTCATTATGACAGAATATTTCTCAGAGAGGCTCTGTTTATGGCTAGGAAAGCGATAGCGCTAAGGTGGATGGGGGCAAAGTCTCCTTCAATCAATCAGTGGAAAAAATTAGAGAACGATATAATTCCATATGAGAACATATTATACAGGAACAGAAGATGTCCCCCGAAATGTCATAGAATTTGGGAAAGGTGGTGCGATTCACCCCTGATGCACCTAGCCCCTGGTGCTGTGATTTTTTTCAACCGCGAGATATAATCCTTGAGGTTTCTCTTTTTCAGTGCATGAACGTGATGCTCTATGTGGACTCAGGAATATTTGCTTATTTTAATTATAACCTGAACTGCTACATACTCAGAACCTTGATAAAGAACTTCTAGGTTGATGGTGCAATGCTGATGAGAATACATTGTGTTTAATGTTTTATTTTACTTATTTTGTTTGTTTTGTCATTGAAAGTATGATTTTATCATTGATATTGTGAATGATGATGTGATGGATTACTCTGATTTTACACTGCAATGTCACATGCCTGTTATATTATTTTGTGAAATCTTTCAATAAAAAGAGTTTTAAAAAAAAGAACCTCATGTTCAGTTGAATATATCTTTTCCTAGCGGCATTAGATCAACGTATGATTTTTTGGAGGTGCGGTACATTTTTCAGGGTATTGAATATAAATGCAAGTCAAAATTCACAGATTTATATTTTTAAATATTTAGAAAACCATCTATCATTTACTTTACACTTCACAAATACTCAAATACTTGCGACTTTGTGTTAGTATATCACATAAAATAACATAAAATCCCAATAAAATGCATTTAAATTTGGGGGTGTAATATAAAAAAAATGTGTAAAAGTTCACAAGGTATGCATACTTTTTCAATGCACTGTACATGGAAATTAAAGCTATGCATCTTCAGTGCTGACTGTACTATCTCCTATTCCATTGTTGGAGCTACAAATAAAATAAACTATTTATAAAGCTTCTCTAAAACAATATTATATATATAATCTATAATACTGTATAGGTTATTGTGACACCCAATAATAAGGTTACATGGAACATATTTTTAGCATAACTCACAGAGAGATCCCATTAGCAATAATTAAAATGGAAATAGTCAGCTGCATTAGTGTAACAATATATATAATTACAGAAAAGTGCAGCAACGTAAAAAAACAAAAACAAAGGAAATGAGCAGACGACACGCAGACTCCGAGCTCAGCATATTGTTCACTTGTCTACTGTCAGCTATGCATCTGTCAAATGCTTTAGACTCCCCATGCAGCTCTAACCTATTTCTCTCATGGTATTAAAAAAATATATATATTTTTCAACATGTCACTGGAAAAGTTGTCAAAGTATTTTGTCACAATAAAAGTTTGTAGTTTTGATTGCCTGTAAAATTATTCTCAGTGATGTCAAAGACAAAAAGAAACCTTTATAAAATGGGGACAGTTGTGTCCACTAAATTGGATGGCGCTCATTTATCAAAATTGTCTAAAAGCTTTATTTGTTACTTAAAGCAACCAATCACAGCTTTGCTTTATAGGGCACCCTACAGCATGTATCAGGCACTGTCTGTCGATTTCAGGAAGGTACGCTTAACTTCGAAACACTGTGGCATTTCAGAGAAAAAAATACTTTAGAAGCCACCGGGGATCGAGCAGCATGAGAGACTAGTCAAAGAGGCAGGTTCTTGACAGTTTCTCCCCACCTGCTGCCAGTGACCTATAGGTCTCCCCCATTCAGGAGAGTGGCCAGGGAGAATCTGCCATGGACCGACCTTTTCAACTAGTCTCCCACATGCCTCCAATTGCCCTGAAAAGATGTCTATGACACAATTTTTTTTTCTTCAAGCACTAATTTTTTTTTTTGCTGCTGTGCTGTCTGACACTATCTGTATGCTTTCTTCACAATTTTGTAGATTTTTTTCCCTATCTCTATGGTTAAGGTTTGACTTCCTCTCACTATCCAGATTCACCACAAATGGCTGCTTCATTTCCTGCTTCTGCTTTTATACTGGCTATGATAGTCCCCGCCCAAGGTAAAGTGATCTTTCTCCAGCTTTTTCAATCTTTTACAATATGTAAATTGGCAGCAAACTCTACCTGAATTCGATTTGCATCAAATCGCTGTCCCACACTGTGATTGGTTGCTCTGGGCAATAAACACAGGGGTCTTTTAGTGTTTTGACAAATCTGTCCAAACATGTCCATAGCAAAGAACACTTTACCATCAGAGTAGAAAACTTGCTGCCAGGGATGTTTAGATGGTTAAGATCATGAAATTAGCATAAAGGGAACTGTGGCAGCATAATTGCACCTGTTCTATGCTGCATTAGTTAGGTTGGGTAGTTGAGCCCAGAAGCTATATATCCCAAGTTGCGAACATATTTTTCCCTTTATACACTTCGCACAACTAGCAGCTACCATAGAGGATAGCAACAGTATGAGTTCTGCAGCTAGAACAGAGCAAATTATGTGGAGCATACAGCCTAATGGAGCGGTTCATTCTCAACAATCCATTTTGATACTTTTATGGACATGAATATGCAATATACAGTATATGGACATCAATGAAACCTTCCTTTAAGTATTACCGTATAAAATGGCCATCCACCGCAAGCTAATCGGACTACTTGCAGACGCAAGGTAACAATGTATTACATGATCTTCATTCATTTCAATGGATAACATGTAATGATTCTACTGTAACAAAAATGGGGGTCACAAGGAGCTTTTGCATAACAGTTGATAGGCAAGAAGAAGAGAATCTGGAGAATCTGGAGCTGCTGCTGTCATCAGATAATAGGGATGTCTTATGACATGTTCCCAAGTAGCGCAATTATTGCAAATTTTCCGCTGAATTTTATTATGCAGAAAATCTGCTGAGTTTAACCAAAGTGTATGTGATTTCATAAAGTCTCCTGCCCATTGTGAATCTAAAGACACTGCAGAACTGTGCTTTTATTAATGAATTTGAAAAAATGCATGAAAAAACACACGTAAAACAAAAAATGCATTTGCGGTTTTATGTTATCACAGACTGAAAAACAATGACAACAGTTCAATGGGTCTTGATGCAAAATTTGGACCCTAGCTCCCACCTGCATATTGGTCAGATATATGGGCTCTCATAGCATTCTAGATCCTACAAACACATGCGTGTTTGCCCATATGTAATAATGTCCCCTGTCCTAGCTCCTTCTTGTAATAATCTCCCCATCCTGGTCTGTAATAATTTCCTCCATCCTGATAGGTCAGCGGCATGTATTGCACTGCAGGGAGCCAGAGGGTCTCTGAACCACAATGCATTTCAACTCAAAGTACATCCAAAGACCCACATCCAGGTGAAATTGGCACAGTCATTGGTGGGCACACCCTCCCCCAAGCACCCTTTGAGACCGCGATCATTAACTCCCTGGTAACACCTCTATATACAGCTGAAACACAGGATCCACCATTCATAATAGGCAATGTCCCAGCTGAGCCTGTTCTCCTTACCTTCTCTATGACATTTTCAAATGCTCATTTGATGTTTCTATACAAAAGATAGAGTCTAAGTCAGCCTACTGTTGCGAATACACGTTATGGGGATTTCCTGAAACATCTAGAGCAGTCCCAATGGCCAGTATGAATACTACACAATCTGTTTGTTTTAACCAGTTCAGGATAGTGCCATATTCCCTTATTCCGGACAAGGCATATTTTATCATACATACGTTTTGAACGACTCAAAAAAAAATTGAGATACATGGGGGTTATATCAAGGGAAAATGTAAAAAAAAAAAAGTAATATGTGTTGATTTTTGAAATTTTTATTTCTTTTACTGTGGAGAGAATGGCTAATGAAATCAATTATTAACCTTACATAAGCTAGCTTAGATGTGGTGTGGCAAGATGGCATCTGCATCCTGGAACAACGCCCTGGAAGGAATTCTTGGAATGTGAAGTACAGTAGATACACTGAAAAGTTGACCATATATGGAGCAGACCTAGCATGGACCAATCACAGACTCACATGATGGTTGTTCAAGAGATGTGCAACGCCATATTCCTGACTGATCTTTTTTTTTGTACTAGTAAAATCAGTTCTGTGCCAACTCTTGCCAGGAGAGGTGCACACATCTGACATTGAGTCCGATGTATTTCTTCTATGCATGCACCTGGCTCATATTTATTAGGTCAGGGACAGGCAAACACTGAGATCTCACTCTAAGAGATCACCCCCACATTACTACTAAAAGAAGACCACTAAAAGACATTTCTGTAGACATTATTTGCATATACTGCACATATCTTTCCACAAAACAGAGCTAGAAACAGCAAATTTGACTAGTGGTGTCTCTTTTCTTTAGTTTTGTTTCATTTATTTATTTATTTTTCATATTTTGTGACCTTCATAAGGTCTTAAAATGTAAAATACACCCCAAATGTCTTTTAACATATTAATACATTATTTGTAATGCTTTTCAGCATCTTTTTCAGCCATCTTTATATCTCTCATCGAGATCCAGCATATTTCCACACCAGCAGTTCTCCCAAACAGTCAAGTTCACCATCAATCCTTGCCTGTCATCGCAGTAAGTAATAAGTAAATATACTAAACAAACACGTACAGTGGGGCAAAAAAGTATTTTGTCAGTCAGCAATAGTGCAAGTTCCACCACTTAAAAAGATGAGAGGCGTCTGTAATTTGCATCATAGGTAGACCTCAACTATGGGAGACAAACTGAGAAAAAAAAATCCAGAAAATCACATTGTCTGTTTTTTTAACAATTTATTTGCATATTATGGTGGAAAAGAAGTATTTGGTCAGAAACAAAATTTCATCTCAATACTTTGTAATATATCCTTTGTTGGCAATGACAGAGGTCAAACGTTTTCTGTAAGTCTTCACAAGGTTGCCACACACTGTTGATGGTATGTTGGCCCATTCCTCCATGCAGGTCTCCTCTAGAGCAGTGATGTTTTTGGCTTTTCGCTTGGCAACACGGACTTTCAACTCCCTCCAAAGGTTTTCTATAGGGTTGAGATCTGGAGACTGGCTAGGCCACTCCAGGACCTTGAAATGCTTCTTACGAAGCCACTCCTTCGTTGCCCTGGCGGTGTGCTTTGGATCATTGTCATGTTGAAAGACCCAGCCACGTTTCATCTTCAATGCCCTTGCTGATGGAAGGAGGTTTGCACTCAAAATCTCACGATATATGGCCCCATTCATTCTTTCATGTACCCGGATCAGTCGTCCTGGCCCCTTTGCAGAGAAACAGCCCCAAAGCATGATGTTTCCACCACCATGCTTTACAGTAGGTATGGTGTTTGATGGATGCAACTCAGTATTCTTTTTCCTCCAAACACGACAAGTTGTGTTTCTACCAAACAGTTCCAGTTTGGTTTCATCAGACCATAGGACATTCTCCCAAAACTCCTCTGGATCATCCAAATGCTCTCTAGCAAACTTCAGACGGGCCCGGACATGTACTGGCTTAAGCAGTGGGACACATCTGGCACTGCAGGATCTGAGTCCATGGTGGCGTAGTGTGTTACTTATGGTAGGCCTTGTTACATTGGTCCCAGCTCTCTGCAGTTCATTCACTAGGTCCCCCCGCGTGGTTCTGGGATTTTTGCTCACCGTTCTTGTGATCATTCTGACCCCACGGGGGTGGGATTTTGCGTGGAGCCCTAGATCGAGGGAGATTATCAGTGGTCTTGTATGTCTTCCATTTTCTAAATATCGCTCCCACTGTTGATTTCTTCACTCCAAGCTGGTTGGCTATTGCAGATTCAGTCTTCCCAGCCTGGTGCAGGGCTACAATTTTGTTTCTGGTGTCCTTTGACAGCTCTTTGGTCTTCACCATAGTGGAGTTTGGAGTCAGACTGTTTGAGGGTGTGCACAGGTGTCTTTTTATACTGATAACAAGTTTAAACAGGTGCCATTACTACAGGTAATGAGTGGAGGAAAGAGGAGACTCTTAAAGAAGAAGTTACAGGTCTATGAGAGCCAGAAATCTTGATTGTTTGTTTCTGACCAAATACTTATTTTCCACCATAATATGTAAATAAATTGTTAAAAAAACAGACATTGTGATTTTCTGGATTTTTTTTTCTCAGTTTGTCTCCCATAGTTGAGGTCTACCTATGATGTAAATTACAGACGCCTCTCATCTTTTTAAGTGGTGGAACTTGCACTATTGCTGACTGACTAAATACTTTTTTGCCCCACTGAATATTACTACAATCTACTGTGAATATATTACTAATTGCTGCATCATTTTACTAGTTTCCATTTTTGGACATTACATTCTCTCACGTCACCAAGGGAAATTGCTAACCTTCTCCACCACAAGAGTAAGTACACTCTACTTTTTTGTCCTTTTAGACCAATTGGTACAACAGTAGTGCGGTGAATATTATTTTCCTCTCGATTTAATGCACTAACAGGGTCAGACACAGCACCTGTTATTCACCAGCAGCAGCTGTACACCTTTTTGTCCTCTCCTAGTGGTCAGCGCCAGTGTCTAGTAGCTTGATTTAGAATTTCCTTAGTATTGCACAGGTGACAATTTCATCACCTGCTGAAGCATTAATTGCATCACCAGTGCAATACTAAGGAAATCTTGAAAACATGACCTGTTGGTGGGCCTTGAGGACTGGAGTTGCGAAACACTGGTTTAGACCATCAGTGCACAGTGATGTGTGGACGGCCAGGATGTATAAAGTCTATGGGCAGTTTAGAACTAGTTAATGTAGATAATAATAAAAAAAACATAAATCAAAATATATTTTAACATTTCATTTAACATAAAAATCTGATTTTCACATTCTCTGACGACACAGAGAAGAACAAGTGAAGCAGGTGGTTCGGTTAGTGTCTTCCTCACACATTTAGGGTAGGGAGCGCTCAGTGCAGCCCGTGGTTAGCTGATGTCTTCTTCTTGGGTTTATCAGCAGAAATCCACGCACAAGTAAAAACATTTTAAAACAATCTGACAATATCTTTGAGTAATGTCAGTGGAGGTCCATGATCTAAGACCCCCACCAGTGTCTGGAATGATGCAGCTGTGGGGGCTTCATAAGAAGTCCAAACCCTTTTAAAGATCATCAAATGTTTCCACAACTGGATGAGAAAAAGCATTTGCTATAATGGATAGCACCATATGAATAAATGGCTTTAATGATGTCACATAAAGTGTCTTGGAAAACATCAGGGAACCTTGTTTGATCATCAGACTTATGGGAAAGAAGGAAAAGGTGCAGGATGATTTCTTATGTAGGGTGTAATCTTTAGTAATTCTTAATGGTGTTTTCTCATTTTACATAAACTTAACTACTATATTGTTAAAAGTTTATTACACTCGGCATTTAAATTACTCATTATTTGCGGGATCTTTGCTGGCTGTCAGTGAATGAGACAGAAAGAAGATAAAAATGTGCATAGATCGGTATAACATCGGAGAAATCTGTAGTACATGTGTATATATTTAACGTTGTAATGTATTTTGTCGAGTATATGAACATGTAAAAGATTTGATGAGGTCAATTTTACGCATGGAAAATATGTGAAAAATTTAGATGACATTTTTGAAATCCCATTTACTCAGTTGGTTCTGTCTCACCATGCAGATTTTCTGTACACAAATTGTACCAAATACATAAGGGTATGTTTCCACGTTCAGCAAATGCTGCATGTTTGACGCTGCATAGAGACGCAGCGTTAAACACGCAGCGTCCAGATGTTACAGCATAGTGGAGGGGATTTCATGAAATTCCCGTCTCCACTATGTGTAGTAACACGCATCTGGCGGTCCTGCAATTCTGGACATGCTGCGCCGCCGCAAGGTATAGCACGGGGCCGTGTGTGTGGGGTGCGACAATTCCGGATGTGTGCAATGAACACATCCGGCATCATCGCGTCCCCAGAAGGGGCAGAGCTTTGGGCGGAGCGAGTTTGCCGCTCCGTCAAAACCGCCGGCCATCCTGAACGTGGACACGTACTCTTACATGTGCACTACGCCTCAAGATAAAAACCTTCACCTATCAGAAAAAAAATCTGAGTATAAAAATCTAAATATGAGACAGGGAGGCGAAGATCCTATTATCATTTTTATTGCCTTAGGGCAACCGTACAGATCCAAAAGAATCGAGTCAATTACACAAATCACATGCTGGTCAGAATCTGATCAGAGCTTGATCATAGTGTGAACCGATTCTCTCGGATGAGGAAAAGATGGAGAAAAAAAAGTCTTCATGTTCTCCGTTATGTCAATCCATGGAAATAGTAGTGCATTCAGATGTCATCATACTGCGGTTCAAAGTTTTTCATGGACTCATTGACTTGCATGACCGAGTGCGAGCTGAATATCAGATACAAACTCAAGCATACTACAGTTTTTTCCCCAGATCGGATCTGTTGGGGGAAAAAAATGGACATGCCTGTGAGTGGGTGGGGGTGGCCTGTAAGGTGTAAATGACTCTCATGCTGTGAGAGGGAGGATTGAGCAGCGGGAATGACTTTGGAGTAGCCCAGAGCACAGCTCTGATGTAACAACACAAGGAGTCCACCGGCTCGGCAGAATTATAGTCAGAAAATGTAAATCTGCAACTAAATGCAGGAAAGGGGAAAATACACACGCTATATGTGGTATAAAAGCTTTATTAGCATAGCACATATATAATTTGCTTTATAGCATATGATCTTATTTAAAGGGGTTGCTGAGGATAAATAAAAAGGTCTTTGGTTGTAGCTTTGGATGATTTTCTCTGTGATGGAGCAGGGAGCTTGGTTATTGTCTTGAGGCATTAGGCCAGGCCCTTTGATTCACATCACCTACCAGACCTTCACTGTTCCATGGCACTGCTGCCTGTGTCCTCAGTCAGATGACAAGTGACTAGAGATGAGCGGATCTCTGAAAATTCATTTCAGGAAACTTAAATTTGCTCCAAAAGATGTTTACTATGCTTTGAGATCTTTCCATGCCCCAAGAAAAAACATGGTGTGCCAAGAATGGGATAAAAATTAAAAAATTACACTCACCGGTCCAAGGCTCACCCCTCCCCCCCCCCACCTGGTGCTCCACTTACTTTGGATCGGTCTTCGGATAGGTTTTCTCTTCTGTTCGCATCTTCCATAGCGGACTAAGCTTCATGTGTGGTGCAACGCACTTCAATGACAATGTCACCCCTCTGTGACTGAGTAAGACTTAGTCAAAGTTGGGTGATCCAGACCAAAGATTGGTCGAATGTGAGGACAGATCGGATAGGCAGCTGCAGTGGCTGGCAGGACGGGAGAGGACAAATACTTTGTCAGATGAATATAACCTTTTAATTTTTATCCATTTCCCTTGCTGCCATTTTGTTGGATTTACACAAACTGAAATTCCCCAAATTTAAGATTTTGATAAATGTGACATTTTTGTTCCGTCAGTTACAAATTTTTCTTCTCATCTCTACATGTGATCGCTGCAGACAATCAGTGGTCAGGGGAGACCGCAGGCGACAGTCCTCAGGAGGAGCTGCAGTCCACTCGCTAAGTCAATGTTTTCATTTGATTTTAAGAAAATCACGGACCCATTCCTAAACTAAAAAAAAAAAGTATTTGACAACCCTAAAAGCACTGGGCACACTTTGTAGCATTTTAAAGGGAACCTGTCAGCAGGTTTTGATTATTTAATGTAAGAGTAGCTTAATATAGGGCAAGTGACTCTGATTCCAACGGTGTACCACTTAGTTTAATGGGTGCAGCAGCTGTGACATAATCAGTGTTTTTAGATGCAGTATTGAGCAGAGCTAAGAGAGCTAATCCCGCCCACACAAGGCTCTGTGTACATTGTTAATTGACAGTGAGCTGCTTATCACAGGAGGGGGCGTGGCTGTGCTCTGCTGTAGCCCAGCAGTGATTATATCCTTGTGATAAAACCTTCATTGTAGGTAAACAACAGCACACAGGCAAAAAAGTGACATACCATTGAATTCCGTGTCTCATCTGCTACCTCATGATGTTCTCAGATTAGATAGCAAAAACCTGCTGACAGATTCCCTTGAAACAGCAATGGTTTCTTTTATTATAACACAGACACATGGGTTTACTGGAAAAAATGATACTTTAGTAGTTTGCACCACGTAGTAGTTAAGGAATTAACCCAACAGCGTGGCACAGACTAGAACTACGTGAACACAGGAAAACCTCATGTAATCTTTAATAGCTACACTCTCCAACACACCAAATCACCTTGTATAATCTGCCTGTGAAATGCCAGATCCTTGACATCCATGTCTGAGCTCCATTACTGTTAGTACTGTAATTACGATATGCAAAGCCTGAAAAAATAGGGACAAGCATTGTAATAATATATGTAAATTAGCTGCGACAATCATTACATAAAGCCCGTTTACTCCGAGGCTGAAATCCCAGACACATGTCACTTTTTTTTTTCCATTTTAGATAGGACGATTATCATCTATATTCCGAGATTTTCATAAAACTTTATTAACGTTTGCACATTCAGCCGTACTTAATTGTTTTTGGAAGAGCTGTCCATCATCCTTTATATCCAGGACTGCGATGTCATAATTCCTTGAAGCAATTATGTTGTGCTTCTTGTTTCAATAATTTGATACCATGGGGAACACATTTCCTTTGAATAGAAAGGAACATTATCTTTGTATCACACTTCGTCTGCATGAATTGAAATAACAGGGAAAAAAAAACTGTAAAAATAATGGTTAGCTGTCACAACCATGCTTGGTGCCAGTAGAACATGGCTTAGGGGAATACACTAAACAGATGTTTTTGACCAGAAAGCGTGGCGAGGCTTGTATTCACATCTCAATACAAGATTGATTTTGGTGAAAACATATTTATCTTAGATTGAAGCATCATTTTCAGAGATATGTATTCATCTTACAGTTTTATATTTATTTTGTAGTTTTTTTCGAGCACAAACACCACCGCCGTCCCCAGAATTTGTGTAATTGTGATCACGTGCACCACATGTCTAGAATAACAAAGGAACGTATTGAAAAATTCCAGTAAGTCATTACAGGGTTTTCCCTTTGACTCCATTTATTATATCTATTCACAGTATATGCGATAAATGCATAATTGTTGGGGATCCGACCTCTGACACCCCTAGAATTCTGAGTATGGGGGTCCAAAAGTTCCATGTGTTAACAGAATAGTACAGAAGTATAGCCTTCATATCACATCTATGAGATGGAACCAGAGAAGTGAATGAGGTTGAGGTTCTTTTTCACGTAATGGACTTTGGGACGCCATTTTCAGGATTGGTACAATCAGACATCTAGTTAAGGGAAACTGTCAGCAAGTTTTTGCTATCCCATCTGAGACCCTGATTCTAGTGATCTACCTGATACTTTACTGGTTGCTGCAGTATTTATTGCGCAGAATTTTCTCTGCTGCAGATCTACCAGTTCTCTGAATGATGAGCTCTGCATAACCCTGCCCACACCACTGATTTGCAGCTTTCTATGTACACTGTGCATAGGCAGAAAGCTGCCAATCAGTGGTGTGGGCATGGTTGATTTACCTATCAGGAAGTCAAATAGTCCTCTAGTAAAAAGCTCCTGCAGATCTAACAGGAAACAGCCATGTCAGTGGGTATAAAACGGCTTTTCAACGTTAGGCTGAGATACGCCGGCTTAGTAGCACATCATCCCTTGATATTACTTCATAATTAAAATCAACCCTGTGGAGCCTAGAACATGCATCAAGTGATCCACAAGGCTGCATATCGCAAATTATTTTCTCCATTTTAAGCACTAATTCAGTTTCACACCTTTACATATAACTATATAAAGACTGACAGTGCCACCACACAGCGCCAAGTATTGGTGAGAGACCAGTACTTCACTGGCGCTCTGCAGATCACTATTACAATGACTCACAGGTGACGTCATCTTGGATTGGGCGGATTAACTTTACTATTGCTATTCATTCAGACCACCACGCTGATTTCTCTTGACCACCACTTGTTTGCTTTAAGAGATCTTTGATTTTCTCACACCTCAAGTAAGACTAAAAGCAGAACATAGGTAGTCCCCAGATGGTAAAAGTGCACCAGTAAGTCCTCCTCTAAGTAGTGCCCTAAATAATAGTGGGGTCCCTCACACTGTAATAGTACCTTTCCTTGTGCTGCCTACAGTATTTGTTCTCCCTTTGTTTCCTACATTGTAATAGTGCCCCTTTTCTGTCTCCCACACCGTGATACTGGCTCTTGACATCACACAGTTGACGTCATATTATTGCCCCACCCAACAGTAATGTTGCCCTCTTACTGCCCCTGAACACAGTTATGATAAAAGTAATGGTGTCTCGTCCAAAATATTGTTAGCGCCATTACTGGCCTGCTCAATCCACCATAGATACAACTGACCAAGGTGCTCAACCAAGGACAGAGGAAGCATTACTCAAGCAACCCTTGGCCACATCACTACTGCGCCTGTGAGCTGATGGGGGAATAACGTTTAGAAAGCCCATGGATGAAGTAGATGGGTCCTGCCATGCCTACAAGATGTTAGTATGTGGAGTGACTGCGACAAGTACACAATATGGGGTGGGAAAGGTCCATGCTCTGATTAATAATATGTGAGGACCTCTTATGTTCGGGTCTTTTAATGTAGATATCTTCAATCTGGGAGATATTTGACTTTTTGCAAGTATCTAACTCAACGAGTACTATGAATAAATAGGAAAAAATCTTACATAGTCCAAAGCTCTGCTCACATAACTTAGCAAGCAGAGCAGCAGATTGACTGTAATAGATAAAGCGAAAGAGGCAGCCATCTTTCTGGGCCGGCATAGGGTAAGCAAAGGGGTATTTACAGGGTCCTGAACATATTAGGCATTATTCTGTAAATCTCTGGAAAAGATCCATCCAGGCTAAGCTGATTACGCCTATGTTAACACCAGCCAGATGTTCTGTCTCATCTGTTTGGAAATCAACATTGGCTTCTTCGGCAATATGTGCACATAAAAGGTCAACATCATGGAGCTTCAAATACTGTAGTACTACCTAATCACACTGCATGAGATCTAACAAGGTATGGGAACTTTTACCACTAGATTATTAGCAGCCTACTAATAAACAATGCAGCCTTTTCACGTTAAACTCTTGTAATCAAGGTTCAGTCTTTACTCAGAAGGAACATGTAACCTCAATGTTGACCTTCCTTGCCTATTGACTTTCCTTTGTATATTCATGATTAAATTCAAAATATTAAAGAGGGAAGTTATTATCATTTGCTTATAAAATACTAAGATTATGGAACAATCAAAGTCAAAAAGATTAAACATGAGCAAGATGATAAACAGGCTCCTTGGCCATGTGAGACCGCAATAAGAAGGCCTAGGAATCATGTCAGATGCAACAGTCTATTAGGAGATATTATTACAGGGTGTTCTGATCAGGGTTGTAATTAGAAAGTAAAGGAACCCATATCTGTGAATACACTAAGCAAACCAATTTATACTTGTACTCCCGGCATGGAAACAGGATACATTCTGTCTGGTGATATGGGATCGGAAAATTAACCATTCTGAGGGACATGCTAAAGATCACCACCTTGGACCATATACAACTATTCTTAATTAGGGAAGGTTAAGTGTTTGACCCATCGTAATGCTAAATGAAGACAAGAGACCAGCAGAACATCTCTCAGGCAACACCGGTAATACATGACACTCGTAATTTAAAGGAAGAAAAAAAACTCGAATAAGAAAATGAACTTTAAAATTGACTGCAAATGCAAATCTGTATTGTGCGAAAAGTGATTGACAAAACCCCCAGGCGGGATGTAATCAGGACTGCTGAAGACTTTACAATGAAATAAAGAAATGTAATCGCTTGACAAGACCTCCTGGATTTACACTATTTCCCACTATGATAAAAGATTTAGGTTCCTCTTTGATTTACATATCTTTGCGAGAGGGGTAGTTAAACAACTATATCATGCCTACTTGATTTTTTTCTGCTGGCTTAGCATAATTCTGAATAATAAAAAGAGCAAAAGGTGATTTATAAGTTCTGGAAAGAATAAACTATTTTTACCCCAAAAAATCGGCAAGTTAGCGTTCTGTTCATTAAAACCTCTGTCACATTACATCAATCAGACCTTTATAAAGTGAATGCTTAGCAGATTGCTCTCATCAGTATAGGAACAGTTACATAACATAATGTATATGATGTATAATCAAATTTGCAGCAAATGAGAATAGGTAGAGCAAATCCTTCGCCAAAATGCAGATTTTTTTTTGGCATTTGCTTCCATGAAGATTCAGCAACATGACAGACATTTTTCTGAACCATAAAAGACCATCACAATTTTAATTTAAAAAATCCTAATATCCACTGTCTGTCTTCTCCACATCACCCGTCCAATCCTCTCCATATCTTCAGATCACCTCTGATCGAGCTGGAATCTCAAGATTCTGAGCAAGCGCACGAAAGGTCACAGCTTTATGTGCACAATGATCTAGTTTGCCTATGCACAGAACCCTCTCTAGCCCCATCAGAGCCAGATGGCCTGGCCCAGTGCTAGGGTCCAGCTAGGGATTTCAGCGCAAGCAGTAGCGAGATGAAGATTCTATGAGGACCAGATGTGTGACTGTGGGGAGCGGTAAAGCTGTGGAGGTGAGCGGCAAGGTGAGTGTAAGGATATTCTTAATTTCTTATATCTATAATATTTTGGCTTCTGGAAAGACCCCACAGCACAATAAGGGACGTAAAATTCTTAGAGAATAACTTTTGCGCGAACAGTATTTCCTGGGGAAAAACACACGAGAGGGCAAATTAAAATTTTGCCTGACCCACTCATCTTAATTATTAAGGGAATTGGTGGACTGCAGTATCAGAATAGGTTATCAAACTTAGGGTTATTCAATTTATTAAAAAGATGGCTTAGGTGTTTTCTAATTACAATGTTCAAATAGATTATTTTTATAGCACCATTAATTCGAATGAGCTGGACGTTAATGGAGAGTACTGGGATCCCTCCCATGATCTGGTTACGTCTCAGCATCATGCAACAACGCTGACATTCTGGCATCCTCTATGGCTACAGCAAAGGTTTCATCATTACTGTAAGAGAATTGGACCTATGGAGCTCTCTGCTGCAAGATGTTGTGATAGTTACTTCATTGAACAATTTCAAAAAGGGCTTTCATGCTTTTCTTGAAAAATATGATATTCCAGAATATTGGTTCTAAATTTTAGGAGAAGGGACATTGATGGTATTTATTCTGCATCAACATTTTGGAATCAGAAAGAATTGTTTCCTTTAATATGGAAAATTAGCATCTCACTCATTGTTTTTTTCACTTCTGAGGGCAGAAATGTTTTTTTTTTATTTACCTGTTGATGATTATACAGTGAATGAATCAGGGACATGGCATGCACCACTTTGGGCAAGCAAAGCACATGGATGAGAAATCAGACCACTGTGGCATTCTGCTGTATGTCCAGGTTACATTTATTTATGCTTTTAACTAAATAAAAAATCAATAAATATAATATAAAATGTCTACCAATATTGAACTATGGTCTCTTTCCAAAATAAATGGCACAAGCTCCATCCCTAATTGCTAGGTTCAGCAACCTGTAGCACTGACGTTGTCAAACTTAAATGTCCGATTGTAATACAAACTGGAAAGATAATGAATGCAATAGGGTCTTATCTGGGATAAAATGAGAAACAAAGTCAGAGAAAATGCTCAACTACAAAGCAAGTCACAACCCTTGGGTTAGCTTGTAAAACTAGAGAAAGATGGAGGTAAATCCATGTTGCCAATAGTAGAAGATGCGTTAAGAGACCGTGAAGATGTGAATGCGTTTTTTATTTATGATATTTCTGTGTTTTGAAGCGCACTTGCTTCTTCTTCAGGACAAACCACAGTGATACAATCCTTTTTGTCCCTATATTAGGCTAAGAATTTGCCGGCAGGTAGTTGCTAACTACCTGCCAGTTCTGCTCTTCAAAGATGTCTCCAGTCCCAGGCAGTGATTCTACCAGCTTCCTTTGGCTTCACATCGACAGAAAAGCTCTTTCTTTTTCACTTTGCTCAGTCGATATGGCATCACTGCCAACATCATGGTGATTGAGGCATGAAAGACTCACCGCACACTGTTAATTCTGGTGACCCAAGGTTTTTATTGTTTGTGAAAGCAGACATAAAAAAGTTGCTATGAGATGTGTGACAAAGTTCCGACGTTTCAACCCCTCCAGGGTCTTTATCACAATGTCGCTTTAAGAGAGAAGGCCAAAGCATGAGAGCTTGTACAATATGAAATGAAAATGTACAGTATACATCCCAGGTGGGATATACAAAATTAATGTATTACCCATAACATATACACTATATTCAAGCAGGGTAAAAAAAAGTCAACAGTTATTATAGTGAAAATAATAGGATGGCATGTAGTGCCAACATACAGTCATGTGCATACAAGTATCAGAACAAGTACTTAAGGGATTACATATCTGTCGGAGAGTCTCTGCATATGTATCAAAAGATACATGAAAGGAGAAAGGATCATATAAGTGGAGAAAATGCTTAGAAAATACTTAGCGCTTACATGATTGCTGTGATATAGGAAAAACCCTTTCAAAAGAAGTTGCAAATTCAATGGGATTTACAGTTTGTGCTGTAAGGGAAAGACAATTATGGAGATAATGCCCGATATGTGAAGATATGACATCATTGTATAGTGACACTCAAGAGGGGCAGATAATAGATACCTGTGCTGTCTGGGCTCCATGTGGTAAATCCGCGCCTACATGTGCTGCTAGTGGTGGGGTCCCAGGAGCAAAATGGAATAGTTAAATGCTGGTGTGCACCCCTGGATTGGAAGTGCGTCATGGTGGTAACGCCCACCGGAAGTCACATCACCGTGGCTATGACGTGGCACTTACATGAAGGTGCATGCGTGGGTGGTAATCATGGGAGCGGCGATGCTCTTGTTGGTCAGGGGAAGTATATAGTGTGTGGTAGTAGCACCAGCGTGAACAGTCCTTGGATTGATATGGGAGCTAGGACACCCACACTTGTATGATCACAGTAAATGTGTGGAAATGAATGGTTGGACTATAATAAAAGTTGTAAGAAACTTGAATACATGGATTCCTGAGGGGGACTTTGTATAGTAGTACCAATTATAAGTACTCCAAAATTTCAGGATCTAAAGATATGGGAAACACTGGGGTGGTTATTCTGAGGCATAGTTACCAAGTCATCAATGCACACTTACCTAGTGGATAGAAAAGGGATAGGACAGCATGTCTGCAGGGAAAAAACAAACAGTGCTAGGTAAGCCAGTCAATTTCTCTGTTAAGTCCCTTGGGGGCCAATGTTTTGAAGGTGTGTATACAGTAAGCACCCTTTGTTTAAGAAGCTGGATGTTATTGCTGCCTCAATTGGGTCTGGGACCTGTGAATAACTTGAAAGCGTTATTGAGATACAGAGTGTCTGGCAATGGCAAAATGATCTCACAGAGGAAGCCATGTTTTACGGCAGCGGATGGTGGATTTATGGTTGGCAATAAGGTCCCTCACATGTTGAGAGTTCTCCCCAACATATAGGAGGCCACAAGGGCATTTGACAACTGCTTGAATCACATGTATAATAACTAATTATTGGGTATGATTTCCCTTTCTTAGGGTGTGTGATAGTCTCAGGTTTGGTGATATTTCAGCACACTGTGCAATTGAGGCAAGGTAATGTGCACTGTCTGCGAGAACTGAGAAAGCGCTGAGTTGGAAAGTTTTAAGTGCTTCCTCTGTCGGCTCTCATTAGTTTGTCGCAGATTATGTTGGGTCTTTTATTGCACATTAAAGGTCTCTATGTTAGGGAAGGCTCTCGTTAATAGTGGCCAGTGTTTCTTGATGATGGTATAGATCTTGGGCATCAAGGGATGGTAAACATGTATAACGAGTACTCTTTCTTCTTGAACTGGGGGCGGGGAAGAGAGCGAGTGTGGAAAAAGGGCCGTTTTCTTTCTTTTTCAGAAGTGCTGCAGGGTAGCACCTGTCTTTAAATTTCAGAGACATTTTGTTAGTCTGGTGGATAGTAAGTCCTTGTCCGTCATAATGCGGGAAACTCTCTAGAACTGGGAACGTGGGAGAATATTTTGGGTTTATTTAAAGTGGCAACTGGAATAGTGTAGTAAACTATTGCAATCTGTGGGTCTGGAGAAAAGGTCAGTGAAACAAATCCCTATAGGACCTTTCACTATCAATGTGTCAAGAAATTATATTTGGCTTGTGTTATGGTTGAGGGTGAATTGGAGTTTGGTAGGAGAAAAAAGACTCTAGGGAATTTGGAGTGCCAGATGCAGAAGATGTCAAAGTATATGTGCCAGCATATGGAGTGTTGTTTGAAAAGCTTGTTGGTGTATAGGTGGTGCTCCTCGAAAAGACTCATTAGTGTAGTGCATTAGTGTAAGCCAATCGTGGTTCCGCACGTTTGGACATAGCATGTGTTGCTAAAAAGGAAGAAGTTTTCATGGAAGACTAATTTGAGGAGGTCAAGACAAAATGGAGTTGTTGCCCATATTGGACTGGGATAAAGTATTTGACATAGCCTCAATGCCTTTGTCATGGGAGATGGATGTGTAGAAGCTGCTTACGTCACGGGTTACTAAAAGGCTGTAGGGAGGAATTGATGCTAAGTCTGACAATTTGGAGAAAATGGCCTGTGATAAGCAGAAATTAGTGTGTATATTTTGTGAGTGGGGTAAGAATCTTCTCTATATATCTATAAATTCCATTGAATTTGCGACTTTTTTTAAAGTGTTTTTCCTATATCACAGCAATCAAGTAAGCTCTAGGTATTTTCTAAGCATTTTCTCCACTTATATGATCCTTTCTCTTTATTTGATACATATGCACAGACTCTCCAACAGATGCACAATCCCTTGTTTTAACTACTGGTATGCACATGTTTGTATGTCAGCACTATATGCCTTCCTATTACTTTGACTGTAAGGCCTGTCTTCTTTTTGTACCCTGCTTGTATCTAGTCTAGTATATATTATGGGTAACACGTTAACTTTGTATATACTACGTGGAAGCTATAATGTACATTGTTATTTCATGTTTCATATTGTAGAAACTCTCATGTTTTGTCCTTCATTCTTACAGAGACATTGTGATAAAGACCCTGAAGGGGTCAAAACATTGTAACTTTGTCGGACATCTCACAGCAACTTTTTTTATATGTCTGCTTTCACGAACAACAAAACCTTGCATCACCAGAATTAAGAGTGTGAGGTGATTCTCTCTTGCCTTGGTCGAGGGGTCACGAACACCATTTCACCAGCACCTCGCCATAAGACCAAGTACATGCCAATCCTTTAGCATCAACATCATGGGGATTGACAGCCAGGCTCCCGCAGTTAAGCAGTGAGGAGCCGGTTGTTCATCAACATGACGTCAACAGTGATGACCCATCAACAGAGCAGAAAGAGAGATACGGAGCTGCTCTATCGAAATAACGTCATAGAAAGCAAGATAATGGCTGTCAGGAGTGGTCCGTGACTGCTCTGAGCTGGAAAAGATTTTGCAGGACAGAACTGGCAGGTAGTTGGCAAGTTCTTAGCATCGTAGGGAAAGAAAAACAAAAATCCAGGATAACCCCTTTAATAGCTTTACCAACTGCTGCTCATTTTTCTTGACCATGAACACTAGTAATTAATTTCATGTATATACTATATAAAAATAGAACAAAATAGCAAAACATAAGAGGAAAACATTTTAATGCTTTTATATAAATCATTGGATTTCAGTATTATCCTGAGATTCCGACAGTATTATGTCTTGTAGCTTTCCCAACCAACATTATGGTAAGTCATACAATGAGTGACTTAATATTAGTATTTAAATAGCAGTATGACAATAGACCAATGAGTTACATGACCGGAGCGGACCCGTAGAAGCGCTAGCACAGCGCGAAACGGCCGTCGTCTCAGTTGCTCCCCTGCTCACATCATCAGCGGCGCTGCCAGCTCCGGTCATGCATTTTATGTGAAGATGTAATAAAGTTTTGAATCCTATGAAGATCGGTGAGTGCCCTCATTTGTTCTTACCTATGGACTCTAGTGTTTTCTGTTGAAGAGGTGCACCCGGGTCAGGATTCTCACAGCTGCAATTTCTATATCTGATATACACACAATTGAGACCTGTGGACATATCACTGGTTACCGTTTATGAGCAGTGCCACCCTTCTTTTTCTTTATATTTAGACCAATGAGTTACTATTCAGATATTGAAATAGCAAACTCCTATATATAACAGAAACACAATGAGATTAAAAATTGTAACAGGCGCAAGAGTTGATGGTAAAAACATGAACTCATCTCCAAAAAAAAAATAGCATAGTACCTTTTATACAAAGACAATAGAAAAAAAATAAAGCCTACAAAACAACCCTTGTCGCTTTAATCAGTTGATAAAAGCATAAAGATAATCATCTTTTTTTCATAGACAGTCTCCAATTTAATTCAAAGCCTAATATTTGGAAATCACAGAGAACAAATAAATATGTCTACATTTTTTAATGAAAATTACAGGCTCTGTGCTGATGCTCGACACGAAAGACAATTTAGTTCCTCACATATAAAATAACAAGTCTCAGTAGCTATAGGTGACAGCTAATTTCCTTTAGCCTTGCTGTGCCCTGAAGCTACTAATGGATGCCTGTTTTCAAGTAGTATTGGAAAATATTAAACAAAAACAAAAAGAAAGCTGTCATTTTCTTGGGTAATTGCAATCCAAACTGAGTGCAATGCTAAAGTACTTCACGTAAATTACATAAATATATTAGCGTTTTATTTAAATAGATCCGGTTATTCGTACAAAACAGTGTCGCTATTGGAGCATAGAAAAAAAGGTTTATATAGAGTAGACATTTTCATCCATTACTACAAAAGAGAATAACATAGATTCTATAGTAAAGCTGCTTTGGTGCATGATCATTTTAAAAATATATTGTACAGACCAAAAGTTTGGACACACCTCATTTAAAGATTTTTCTGTATTTTCATGACTATGAAAATTGTTCATTTGCACTGAAGGCATCAAAACTATGAATTAACACATATGGAATTATATACTTAACAAAAAAGTATGAAACAACTGAAAATATGTCTTATATTCTAGGTTCTTCAAAGTAGCCACCTTTTGCTTTGATGACGGCTTTGCACACTCTTGGCATTCTCTTGATGAGCTTCAAGAGATAGTCACCGGGAATGGTCTTTCAACAATCTTGAAGGAGTTCCCAGAGATGCTTAGCACTTGTTGGCCCTTTTGCCTTCACTCTGCGGTCCAGCTCACCCCAAACCATCTCGATTGGGTTCAGGTCTGGTGACTTTGGAGGCCAGATCATTTGGCATAGCACCCCATCACTCTCCTTTTTGGTCAAATAGCCCTTACACAGCCTGGAGGTGTGTTTGGGGTCATTGCCCTGTTGAAAAATAAATGATGATCCAACTAAATGCAAACTGGATAGAATAGCATGCCGCTGCAAGATGCTGTGGTAGCCATGCTGGTTCAGTATGCCTTCAATTTTGAATAAATCCCCAACAGTGTCACCAGCAAAGCACCCCCACACCATCACACCTCCTCCTCCATGCTTCACGGTGGGAACCTGGCATGTAGAGTCCATCTGTTCACCTTTTCTGCGTCGCACAAAGACACGGTGGTTGGAACCAAAGATCTCAAATTTGGACTCATCAGATCAAGCACAGATTTCCACTGGTCTAATGTCCATTCCTTGTGTTCTTTAGCCCAAACAAGTCTCTTCTGCTTGTTGCCTGTCCTTAGTGGTTTCCTAGCAGCTATTTTACCATGAAGGCCTGCTGCACAAAGTCTCCTCTTAACAGTGGTTGTAGAGATGCGTCTGCTGCTAGAACTCTGTGTGGCATTTACCTAGTCTCTAATCTGAGCTGCTGTTAACCTGCGATTTCTGTGGCTGGTGACTTGGATAAACTTATCCTCAGAAGCAGAGGTGACTCTTGGTCTTCCTTTCCTGGGGCAGTCCTCATGTGAGCCAGTTTCTTTGTAGCACTTGATGGTTTTTGCCACTGCACTTGGGGACACTTTTAAAGTTTTCCCAATTTTTCGGACTGACTGAACTTCATTTATTAAAGTAAAGATGGCCACTCGTTTTTCTTTACTTAGCTGCTGTTTTCTTGCCACAATACAAATTTTAACAGTCTATTCAGTAGGAATATCAGCTGTGTATCCACCAGACTTCTGCACAACACAACTGATGGTCCCAGCACCATTTATAAGGCAAGAAATCCCACTTATTAAACCTGACAGGGCACACCTGTGAAGTGAAAACCATTCCTGGTGACTACATCTTGAAGCTCATCAAGAGAATGCCAAAAGTGTGCAAAGCATTCATCAAAGCAAAAACTGGCTACATTGAAGAACCTAGAATATAAGACATAATTTCAGTTCTTTCACATTTTATTGTTAAGTATATAATTCCATATGTGTTAATACATAGTTTTTATGATGCCTTCAGTGTGAATGTACAATTTTCATAGTCATGAAAATACAAAAAAATCTTTAAATGAGAAGGTTTGTCCAAACTTTTGATCTTTACTGTACATTCCTAGGTTTAGAGGTATCTTTGGTCAAAATTATTTATAAAATTTTTCAATGAAAGAGGTAGTACTAAGTATTAAGTAGTTTACATGTGGAGGCAACATGGATATTATTATAAGTAGCCCTAAGCCAGCAATACACTAATTTGCCAGACAGGTATTGTCCAATAATCCCCAATGTATATGCTTTCTTGGCCCGCCTGAGCATTCATGTTTTGTTTTTTTCAATCGGTGGAGAGGGGAATAAACAACTAATAACTAAGCAGTGGCTAATTTGACATGGAAACAAAGCATAGGGCATGCTGAAATCCAACATATCCACTCCTACTTTCTCTTAATATCTGCCACTGAAATTGGGCGGCCACCACTTACAAGTAAGACAATTGGCCTCAAAAATGGGCTAGACAAAATTGTTGGAACCCTCAACTTAATATTTGGTTGCACACCATTTGGAATAAAAAAAACTGCAATCAATTGCTTCCTATAACCATCAACAAGGTTCTTACACCTCTTAACTGGAATTTTGGACCATTCAACTTTTGCAAACTGCTCCAGGTCTCTCATATTTGAAGGGTGCCACCTTCCAACAGCAATTTTAAGATATCTTAACAGGTAATCAGTGGGATTTAGATCCAGAATCATTGCTGGACACTTCAGAACTCTCCAGCACTTTGTTTCCATCCACGTCTGGGTCCTTCTTGAAGTATGTTTGAGGTAACAGTCCTGCTGGAAGATCCAGGGCCTTGGATATAAACCCTGCTTTCTGTCACTGGGCACTACATTGCAAACCAAAATCCTTTGGTAATCTTCAGCTGTCATGATGCCATGCACACAGTCAAGGCACCCAGTGCCAGAGGCAGCAAAACAACCCCAAAACATCTTTGTACCTCATTACGTTTTTGTGAAACAGTAGACTGATGTGCTTTACCAAAAAGCTCTATCTTGGTCTCATCTGTCCACAAGATGCTTTCCCAGAAAGATTTTGGCTTACTCACGTACATTTGGGTAAACTGCAGTTTAGCTTTTTTATGTCTGTGTCAGCAGTGGGGTCCTCCTGGATCTCCTGCCATAGTGTTTCATTTCATTCAAATGTTGATGACACTGATGTACCCTAAGCCCGCAGGACAGCTTGAATTACTTTGGAACTTGATTGGGGCAACCCATCCATCATCTGAACTATCTTGTGTTGCAACCTTTCATCAATTTTTCTCTGCCATCCACATCTAGGGAGATGAGCTAGAGTGCCATGGTTTGTAATCTTCTTGGTTATGTTGCACACTGTGGACAAAGGAACATCAAGATCTCTGGATATGGATTTGTAACTTTGAGAGTGTACTTATTCAATGCACCCAGTGCCAGAGGCAGCAAAAAAGACCCAAAACATTTTTGAATTTCCACCATATTTGACTGAAGATACTGTTCTTTTCTTTGTAGGCCTCATTCCATTTTCGGTAAACAGTACAATGATGTGCTATACCAAAAAGCTTTGTTGACAAGTGGTGGATACCGTGTCTTGGCAGGCCACACACACGCTCCATTAAGGGTATCTACATAATTCTGGAACTACCAGTCTGGCATAGCAAACTGAACACCCACTGAATGTGGGATATATACATATTGAGCATGGTTTACAATACTGCTCAACTAGTATACCATCAACACAGCAGTTCATAACAGAGGAAGGTCAACTAGACCAAAACATTTTGTTTACTACATAAATTTGGACTGCATTAAAAAGCACTTTCGTCATTATCATCAGTTGAGTGCCAAGTTTATTTACTACTTATTGATGGTTTGGGAACCTACTTGGGCACCGACTGCTTTTTTTTTCTTAATTACCAAAAAGCTCTATCTTGGTTTCATCTGTCCACAAACCACTTTCCCAGAAGGATTTTTGGCTTACTAATAGTTTTGGCAAACTACAGTCTAGCTTTTATATGTCTTTGTGTCAGCAGTGGGGTCTTCCTATGTCTTCTGTCATAGCATTTCATTTCATTCAAATGTCGACGGATAGTTCGAGCTGACATTGATGCACCCTGAGTCTGCAGGACAGCTTCAATTTATTTAAAAATTGAGTAGGGCTGCTTATCCATCATCTGGACTATCTTCTGTTGCAACCTTTCATCAATTTTTCTCTGCCATCCAAATCCAGGGAGATTAGATACAGTGCTGTGGTTAGAAAACTTTTTGATTGTGTTGCACATCATGGACAAATGAACATTCAGATCTCTGGGGATGGCCTTGTAACCTTGAGATTGTTGATAATTTTCAACATTTTTGGTTCTCAGTCCTCAGACGGTTCTCTTCTTTTTCTGTTCTCCATGCCGAGTGTGGCACACACTGACATGCAATGCAAAGATTGAGTCAACTTCTCCCCTTTTTATATGGTTTCAGGAGTGATTTTCATATTGCCCACACCCGCTACTTGCCACAGGTGATTTCGAACGAGCATCACATGCTAAAAACAAAACTGTTTACAAACATTTTTAGCAAGGTGTTAACAATTTTTTGGGATTTAGTTTGAAATTATGTTTAATTTGCCTAAATAAACATGTGTATAACAAAACATGTGTAAATGCAATAATTTTTTGGTATAACTTCATTTTCTGGAGTAATTTCAAGGGTGCCATCACTTTCAGTCATGACAGTATTTTTGATGTTGCTGCAACTTATCCCTCCCCTTCTTTTTATATTATAGTTTGCTAGAGGTTATTGTGCTGGAGGATTCTGTGCACTGACCCATGGAGCATTACGGCATTTCTTTCAGTGCAGTGGTAAGCTGACTTACCTTTTTTTCTACAACAAACCAGTCAAAGCTCCTGCTCCTGGCTCTTACGGCTATCTCTGCTCGCCCCCTCCCTTATCACAAATCCACATGTATGATTGCTGCAGAAATTCTGCAATGCAAATATCGGCACAACATTGTGTGTGTATTGTGGTTTCTTCTATGCAAATTTTGCAAACATACTGGGGGAAATATCTGTAGCTTAAACTGACAGGCTGCAGATTTCAAACTGACATCATTGGTCAATATATTCTGCAGGTTATGCTGCATCTGGAAAATATGATACATATCTAATGTGATCATACCCTTAGTAATAGCAGGAATAGCAGGAGTTTAAAAACTGGCAGATCAGAAAGGGGAGTGAAAGCATTCAATTTATTAGACAGATTACTTAGGCTGTAGATGAGGAGGAAAGCACATGATTTTATACGAGTTAATGAAGGGAAAATTACTCCAGAAATGAAGCTGTGTGAACTAGTAAAGATAGCGGCATCCTGGATACACAGAGCTCACATTCAGCATGTACACGGATGAGCAAAAGGGTAACAATGTTTTGAACTTTTGATTTTCAGGCTCCATATCTCACCATCCCCTACTGCAGTGGTCCCCAACCTTTCTGACCTTGAGAGCCACATTCAGCTTAGAGAGAGGGTCGTGAGCCACATTCAGCACTGAGAGAGGGTCGCGAGCCACATCCAGCTCCCACCTCCTTCAAAGTAGTGTCAACCAAAGCCCCCATTACAGGTATAATGATAACCAAAGCTTTTCCACAGAAATCACTCCAGAGCAGTACACTGAGATCCAGGGGTATTCTCCCAACACACTGTCACATCCAGCTTTGAGCACCTCTTCTAACAGGTAGTACAAACCTCCAGCGTACCATACCTAAAACATCTCTAAACCCCTAAGACCAGTAAATGTGCATCCAGATCTGCAATTCTGTGCAGGGCTACTCACAAAATTCACCATTTTGAGATGTGCTCTTTATACCTGTTTGCTAGACATGGACCTAGTGCATCAAGCTGGCAGACAGTCGCGAGCCACATTTCATGGGGCTGCGAGCCACATGTGGCTCCCGAGCTACAGGTTGGGGAGCCCTGCCCTACTGCTTTGATCTTGAGACTGCCATCTTTTTATAGACAATCATCTTGGCTATCTCATACATAAATTTCACTTGCAACTATTTTGCATAACGATTAGTTATGCAAATTCTTGTCATGTCATTGCATTGTTACTGTTTTGCTTCTGGTGGTGGAAAAATATTTTTCTTCCCGTATACTACAAATTACAACCTGTTCTAACATTCTCTAATAGCTATTATGTGGATTACCAAGCAAAAGGTCGCTAGTTCAAATCGAGGAGCAGATGAAGATTTCCCAAGAAAAGTGAAACAGCATCATACAGCTCATTGATAATGGTCTCTCTGCCATGAAAATTGCCACACTGCATCATGTGAGTGCCATGACAGTTGGAAGAATATGAAATGAAGTTCGTCCATCCACTCAAATGCCAAGAAGTGGAAATCCAGGCAAAATATCAGAGACAACAAGGTGGCTCATCCCAAGGTCTAACAGTTTTGGCACGACAAACATGGCAGAGGAGGTGGCTCATATGCTTCATAATAGTGAGATCCCAGAAGTTCATGCAAGCACCATGAGATTTAAATCACACAATTCTTGAATGGTGGCTTGAAAAAAAGGTGAATAAGCCTCGACTTCAATATCGTCATAAGAAGCCTCAGCTCGAGTTTCCAAAAAAGTTGACAGCAGAAGATTCAAAACAGATAATTTCGAGAGGTGAGACAAAAGTCAATAGACTTGGCTCTAATGGGTGCAAATGGGTCTGGAAGAAACAAGTGAAAAAGGGGCTAATGGATAGAGAAATTTAAAGAACTGTCAAGTTTGGCAGAGAAAAAATGATGCTAAGGGGCTGTTTCACAGCCAAAGGAATTGGATACTTGACGCTCACGATTAAAGCAGTGGTGGATGTTGAGATATGGAGCATGAAAGTCAAAAATTCAAAACATTGCTACCCTTTTGTTTGTCAGTGTTCTACTGGGAGGTAGTCCAAAACTATGAGCAAGAGGCAAACTGCATTAACAGGAAATCTGAAAATATTTTCAGAAATGAAGACTGCAGAGTGAACCTTCATGTAGCATTTGTAATTGGAGTTAACCACTATGATATGAATTAAAACAAATCAAGAAAAACGTGTCTGATTTTTCTTCCACAAGCAGCACCAAACACTGTTCATGAGTTATGTCTTGCATTGTTGCTGAGCTCTATTGAAATTAAAAGGGTTAAATTACAATGCCAGATGATATCTGTAAACATGTATGACACTGGTTTTGAAAGAAGATAACATCTTCTAATTGATCATAATTTAAAATTATAACACAAATTCTTACATGCTGATGCTGCCTGTGCAACACAGCTGCCTGGTATGGTTCAGTTCTTGAGTCTGCTCCATACATCAAAACCTGAAATGCACAGAACATGTACTGCAAATGTTGGGAAGGGATTAAAAACAAATATGAGTAAAGTACTGTATATAAAAAAAATCCTCAGAAATTATAACAATACAATAAATAATGACGCCACAATGACCCTAACTATGCAGATTACAACATACAATATGTTCTTTCAATTGAAATGTGTCCACCACCCAAATAAGTCAAATCAGTCAGTAAACTATGAAATATGTATCAATGTTGAGGATAGAACCAATGACTACATAAACTCACACAAATCTCATTTCTGTCCATTTATCTCCTCGTAGTTCCCTTGTAGAAGAGCAGAAAGCTCTAAAATGTGTTGTAGCCAACATGACCTGTCTTCTGAATCTTTTACAACTAATTGTTCTAAGACCCCATTTAAGCTGTCTTTTGTTTCTTGGCTTTGGGGAAGAATCTGCCATGGTCTATCACAGCATGGTTGGTTCATGTGGCCACAGGATAAAATACTGTTAGGGCTTGTCTCTTTGTGCAGAATATCTTTTTGTCCTTCAACTTTCAAATGAGTGAAAAGATTTGACAGGGTTTGACTATAGGTTTGCAACTGGAGATCCAGCTTCTGGTTTTTAAGCCTTTCCTCTTCCACCTGCTGCCGTAGACCTCCATTCTCTTGATTTAGTTCAGCCAGCTAAATCATAAAAAGAAAATATGAATGTTATGCATAAGTCAATTCAGTAAATATGAACGATTGGTTTAACAAAATTGACTGAAAAAAACAAGATTCATCAACGTTTAGAAATGAGGTCCACTGGCACCACTCAACTTTTCTTTAACCCCTTTACCCCCAAGGGTGGTTTGCATGTCAATGACCGGGCCAATTTTTACAATTCCGACCACTGTCCATTTATGAGGTTACAACTCTGGAACGCTTCAACGGATCCCGGTGATTCTGACAATGTTTTCTTGTGACATATTGTACTTCACGCTAGTGGTAACATTTCTTTGATATTACCTGCGTTTATTTGTGAAAAAAACGGAAATTTGGCGAAAATTTTGAAAATTTTGCAATTTTCCAACTTTGAATTTTTATGCAATTAAATCAGAGATATGTCACACAAAATACTTAATAAGTAACATTTCCCACATGTCTACTTTACATCAGCACAATTTTGGAACCCACATTTTTTTTGTTAGGGAGTTATAAGGGTTAAAAGTTGACCAGCAATTTCTCATTTTTACAACACCATTTTTTTTAGGGACCACATCTCATTTGAAGTCATTTTGAGGGGTCTATATGATAGAAAATACCAAAGTGTGACACCATTCTAAAAACTGCCCCCCTCAAGGTGCTCAAAACCACATTCAAGAAGTTTATTAACCCTTCAGGTGTTTCACAGGAATTTTTGGAATGTTTAAATAAAAATGAACATTTAACTTTTTTCACACATAATTTACTTCAGCTCCAATTTGTTTTATTTTACCAAGGGTAACAGGAGAAAAGGGACCGCAAACGTTGTTGAACAATTTGTCCTGAGTACGCCGATACCCGACATGTGGGGGTAAACCACTGTTTGGGCGCATGGCAGAGCTCGGAAGCGAAGGATCGCCATTTGACTTTTCAATGCAAAATTGACTGGAATTGAGATGGGACGCCATGTTGCATTTGGAGAGCCCCTGATGTGCCTAAACATTGAAATCCCCCACAAGTGACAATATTTTGGAAAGTAGACCCCCTAAGGAACTTATCTAGATGAGTGGTGAGAACTTTGACCCACCAAGGGCTTCACAGAAGTTTATAAAGCAGGACTTGTAATGATAAAATCAGGGTCACATCACCATAGTCCACATGTCCTGCTAGTCGGAGTGTGCAGCCTAAATAAGCACACAAGATATATTATACAGCACAGAAGTGTGAAGCTACTAATTAACTCATTAGTTAACTAATTAGAAGCCAAATATTTGATTGCTAATATCTCTGCAAAGGAGAAGCGAAATGAAAAAGAATAAAAATAAAACATTTTATTCCACTCTCCAGCCGTTACTATATGGTGTGTCCAGTTCAACATGAAAAGTTTGGTCAAAGATCCCCTTTAAATCTGCAAAGTTGAAATGCGTTGAATTTAACATTGGAAATTGCATTTTTTTATAGTGTAGAATTGAAGTGCTGGACCTCATCTCTTCCTATACACATTCAATGAAACAATGAAAGGATTTATTATGGGAGAGGATAACTGTCAAAACGTGATCTTTAATCTTAACATCTTGAGGTTAGATACCCAACTCTTGGGGTCTGTAATCCTTTGGTGCCCTAGCTGTTTTGGCAATTGGGTTTCTGTCCAATTTTAGGCAGGAGGTGTTCATGTTGTGGCTGATTGACGCATATTTAATGTAGAAATGCCTGCACTTTGGTAGAACCAGAAAGTTATTACTTTGCAAAAATGGCACAGATAATTAATTGTAACAAAAATCATACAGTGATTATCACTAATAAAGAGGGCGGTAATCACTTTATTGACCATATAATACATTTATAATTAAGAGACAGATCTCTGACTTATGTATTATGGGCATAAATGTCGCACCAATTTAAAAATTGAATGTAGTATGCAAAACTGTGAAAATACAAAGAATCCAACATTATTGTAAAGTCACCTATAAATGAATTTCATACCTTGGTGTGTGATGTGATAATGTTATAGTTTGAGCATGGCTGTAATAATTATAGGAAGAGGTAAAAACTAGTCATTAGCTGTAACTCAAATGCTGTATTTAGCAATTTGGGTGTTAATTAATAGATCATTCTCTGGCTTTAAAATGATGAAATGCAGGCAATTGAATCTGAGTCCTGGAATAATGGACAATAATGTGTAGTCCATAAAGCTTTCTAGGTATTTGACATGATTAGTGTGCAGGGTTTTAGACGTTTCTTTCCCTTTTAGGAAACTTTAAAATGGAAATAATTGGAATCAAGTTTAGTGTCACTTATCTTTATCTGAAATTCATACAAAATCTATTCATCTTAGCAAGACAATTTCCACTTCCATTTATCACTTTCTAACAGTCATTCTGGGCAAGATGAAGCACTAAGTGTAAATTTACAAATTAATCGTTCATACGCTATACAGGAGTTCCACAAAGATTGGGGTAATAAACGCAAGTGAGAACCACGGACACAAAGAATGATTGTTGGATAGAATAACAGTATAAATATAAAATAGAAATTGTTAAAAACAACAAATTTTCCAGTGTTTACTAGATGTAACTATTTTTTACATTTGTCTAGAAAAAAGTGAATCTTTATAAAATGCAGTTTCATTTAGCATCGTCATTTCAACATGCATTTTCTGTATACTCGGGGAAAATTTTGTATAATGTGTTATGCTTCAAGACGTTGTACAGGATTGGAAATAGATGGTTGCAATATTATTCTAAAGATAAATGGTGGGTGTAATTATGGCTCAGGCCCATTCACTTTAAATCACTAGATTTACAACACCAGAGATAACCCATGGAATAGTGTGACATTTTTTTCTGGTTGAAAGTCGCCATGCGTTTTTAATCCTAAACATTTTTCGAAGCCTAAAGGAGCACAACACCTTGATTTATAAAGGACAAGGAAAAGCTACTCACATGATGTTGCATTTGCCCCAACCAACCCTATCAATTACAGTTATAAGATAATTTTCATTTCTAAAGATTTTTTTAAAATGTGCTGCCGATCAGTGAATGCCTTGGTTATGAGACCCCTCTGATCATTCACAGTACAGCTCTCAAATCCTACATGAATGTTGCTATAGAGTGGTGTACATGCTCCATAGTAAAAGCAGTGTACGAACCCATAGAGTATCTACTGAGTCCGTACACTGCCTTGTTTGCATTCATACAGGGCCTGTGCACTTCAAAGCAGCGCTTTGAGAGATTGGTGAGGGTATGAGGACCTGGATCCCTATTCATCAGCAGCAGTTTGCACACTCTCTAGAAATGATAGCCACCCTTTAACAGATCTGCAACTTTGATTCAGCATATTGCAGCTTTACCACTTTCTGCGGCCTTCAACTCAAACACATTTCCTAAATCCGCTCTTTACTCAACTTTAACTAAAAATGCTAGTGCAGGTCTACATCAACTCTAATCTAGATGACTACAACATCCTTCTCTGTGACCTCCCAACTAACACTCTTGAGCCCTTCAATCTACGGCTCTCATAAAACCTCTTATTTGTTCTCCATCTTCTTCTCGCACATCCGTTTCCTAGATTTTTTTGGAGTAACCGCAGTAATCTGGAACATGCTACTGGAGCTGTTTAAACTCTTACCCATTCAAAACCTTCAATAGTAATCTAAAAAAAAACACTTCTTCAGAAAAGCCTAGAAACCTACAAATATCCAACTGCTAGTACACTACTCTCTAAGTTGTTTTGCTCTCACGTTCGGTCTCCATCTGCCAACAACCATAGATAACAGACTATGGCTGCTTGACTGTATTTACCAGTCTGTCCTACAAGGCTCAACTATTTAGCTCAAAATTGGTTTGCAAATTGTGACAGCGGAGAGAGGGGAAGCCTTCTAAAATGACTTAAAGGGGTTTTTCAAGATTTATTTGTTTTACTTTACATTCCCGGTGTAAAATAGAGCTTCATGCACATACCACAGCTGTCTGCCACTGTCCTTGCTAGGCTACAGCAGTGACATTATTTCAACAGCCCAGTGATTGGCTGCTGCAGGCATGTGCTGCAGCCTGTAAACATGCTATTTAGATCTATCATAGCACACCTGCCTATTACTGTAATTCAGTTTGGGTTTAGTAATTAGTGGCAGGGGTGCAAAGATTGCAATAGCAGAGGTACTGGTGGGGGCCCGAGCGGGCGAGTGGTCCGCCGATGCCAGCAGAAACTTCAACTGGATTTGTGTCTTTGGAAACACATACAGTTGAAGTTTATTGCAGTGCACAGACCCTTTGGGTCCATGTGCAGCAATACACGCTGCCGGCCAAGCAGAGGCCAGCAGCTGATGTTGGCGTGCACATGACTGGGGCGGATGGCAGTGATGCCATGTGCTCCCGTCGCTTGCATGCTTAAGTTAGCTGCCATCTTCAGAAGAGCCCCTAGCGTTAGGGACAGTGAATGAACCCCTGGTCCCAAGACACCTGACAACAGAGTAGGGACACTACGTTTAGTCTTCCTATGAAACTGGCCCAGCCAGAGCCCTGACCTAAAACAATTAAGCATCTCTGGAGAGCCCTGAAAATGCCTGTCCACCAACTTTCACCATCCATCCTGACAGAACTGGAGAGGATCTGCAAAGAAGAATGGAAGAGGATCCCCAAATCCAGGTGTGAAAAACTTGTTGCATCATTCCCAATAAGACTCATGGCTGTACTAGCTCAAAAGGGTGCTTCAATACTCATCAAAGGGTCTGAATACTTATGACCATGTGATATACCAGTTTTTCTTTAATAAATTTGCAAAAATTTCTACATTTGTTTTTTTCAGTCAAGATGGGGTGCAGAGCATACATTTATGTGAAAAAAAAACTTTTTTGAATTTACCAAATGGCTGCAATGAAACAAAGAGTGAAAAAATTTAAAGGGGTCTGAATACAGTGCCTTGCAAAAGTATTTGGCTCCCTGGAACTTTTCAACCTTTTCCCACATACCATGCTTCAAACACAAAGATACCAAATGTAAATCACCAAAAGTGGAAAACAATTGTGAAGTTGAACGAAATTTATTGGTTATTTTAAATTTTTATGGAAATTCAAAAACTGAAAAGTGGGGCGTGCAATATTATTCGGCTCCTTTACTTTCAGTGCAGCAAACTCATTCCAGAAGTTCATTCTGGCTTTCTGATTGATCCAATGTTGTCTTAAATGCCTAATGATGATAAATATAATCCACCTGTGTGTAATCAAGTCTCCGTATAAATGCACCTGCTCTGTGATAGTCTCAGGGCTCTGTTTGAAGCACAGAGAGCATCATGAAGACCAAGTCAACAGTCAGGTCCGTGATACTGTTGTGGAGAAGTTTAAAGCAATCATATTGAAATGGAAGGGGTATCATACCACTGCAAATCTACCAAGATCCGGCCATCCCTCTAAACTTTCATCTCAAACAAGGAGAAGACTAATC
Source organism: Ranitomeya imitator (assembly GCF_032444005.1). Classification (NCBI taxonomy): domain Eukaryota; kingdom Metazoa; phylum Chordata; class Amphibia; order Anura; family Dendrobatidae; genus Ranitomeya; species Ranitomeya imitator. The sequence goes on along the minus strand of NC_091287.1, from coordinate 467,053,870 downwards.
AGAGATGCAGCCAAGAGGCCCATGATCACTCTGGATGAACTGCAGAGATCTACAGCTGAGGTGGGATAGTCTGTCCATAGGACAACAATCAGTCATACACTGCACAAATTTGGCCTTTATGGAAGAGTGGCAAGGAGAAAGCCATTTCTCAAAGATATCCATAAAAAGTGTCGGTTAAAATTTGCAACAAGCCACCTGGGCGACACACCAAACATGTGGAAGAAGGTGCTCTGATCAGATGAAACCAAAATCGAACTTTTTGGCAACAATGCCAAACAATGTTTGGCGTAAAGGCAAAGGGAAGATGGTTAAAATTGATGGGAAGATGGATTGAGCCAAATACAGGACCATTCTTGAAGAAAACCCATTTGATTCCGCAAAAGACCTGAGACTGGGACGGAGATTTGTCTTCCAACAAGACAATGATCCCAAACATAAAGCAAAATCTACAATGGAATGGTTCACAAATAAACGTATCCAGGTGTTAGAATGGCCAAGTCAAAGTCCAGACCTCAATCCAATCGAGAATCTGTGGAAAGAGCTGAAAACTGCTGTTCACAAACAATCTCCATCAAACCTCACTGAGCTCCAGCTGTTTGCCAAGAAAGAATGGGCAAGAATTTCAGTCTCTCGATGTACAAAACAGATAGGGACATACCCCAAGCGACTTGCAGCTGTAATCGCAGCAAAAGGTGGCGCAACAAAGTATTAAGTTAAAATGGCCGAATAAAATTGCACGCCCCACTTTTCAGTTTTTGAATTTCCACAAAAATTTTAAATAACCATTACATTTCATTCAACTTCACAATTGTGTTCCACTTGTTGTTGATTCTTCACCAAAAATTTACATTTGGTATCTTTATGTTTGAAGCATAATATGTGGGAAAAGGTTGAAAAGATCCAGGGAGCCGAATACATTTGCAAGGCACTGTACTTTCTGTGCCCACTGTGTATATATATATATATATATATATATATATACATATATATACAGTATATATATATATATTTACTTTGGATGGTCATTCAGGCACATACATTTCCTACCTGTGCACATTTTACATAATTTTTACATCCTAGTGTAATTATTCCATTCTTTTTCTCCTTTTTGGCTCACCCACCTACCTTATCTGTATTTTCTATGTTGGATACTCAGTTCCCTATGCCTTGCTTTTAATATTTCCTAATAAAGTATTATATTATTTGTATTCAGGGCCAGTTTCAGGCCAAGTGGGGTCCTGGGAAAAGGTTTAAAGTTGGGCCCCAAATGCTCACATACTGCATCACACAGATACAGTTTGGTTACGTTTACATGCGCTGAGCTCACACTGTTAAATGAGCGATATCGATAATATTGTTTGTTTCCCAGCCTCATTACACCGGCTGAGGAATAATGATGGCCACAGAACGATCACTAGTAGATCAGTCTGTCCCCATACAGTATCATATTATCAGCAGCATATCTACAGTTTTCACAGGGCGATGTGCTGCTGAGAACAATGATTTTTGTTCCGGCATAAACAATCAAATCACTTGATGAATAGGCAGCATTTTGCCCATTTAGTGTAATGCACCCCATAGTCCTCCATATAGAATAATGCATACCCCATAGTCCTCCATATAGTATCATTCATACTCCATAGTCCTCCATATAGTAGAATGTGCCCCCATAGTCCTCCAAATAGTATAATGTGCCTCATAGTTCCCCTCATAGTATAATGTGCCCCTTAGTCGTCCACATAGTATAAAGTGCCCTATAATCTTCCACATAGTATAGCACACTCCGCATTGTCCTCCATATAGTATAATACACCCCATTGTCCTAGATACAGCATAATGCAACCCCCATACAGTACACATAGCATAATGCACTCTACATAGTCCTCGATAGAGTTAATGCATCCCCCATTTTGTATAATGCAATCCCATAGAGTTAATATAATGTAATGCACACCCGATAGTTCTCCAGTATTATTAAAAAATTTACAAAAGCAAATTCAGTTTCCTGACTTTATAATAGAAATACATCCACAAAAATCAGATTCCATCTGTTATGTTCCATGTTACCTTGGACATGTTATTGATAATATTTATACCTATTTGGTAACCATATTTACCATGTCCAAATAACTATGAATATATTCTACATTTCATCTTTTACCAGGTTTTTAAAAAAGCAGAAACTAATTTGGTATTCGAGAGTAAATGTTCGTGCTATCCTGATCTCAATCAGGAGAAGTTCACCGGGCTTGAAATGGAGAGTTTGAATCTTAAAGATAAGTTGAAATTTAGTCTTCTGGAAGTAAGTAATAACAGAAGGATGGTATTATATTTTGTACATTTCTAATGTAGCAAACCAACACACCATGCCATGGAGAGGGAAGATGAGTATAATTATTTTATTCTATGCATTAAAGAACAACGGCAAAATGGGGGACATAAAGCAGCATGGGGCCAAGGATAAGGGACATATTACCAGGATAATGGAAATTACTTCCAGGATGGGAGATATACAGTGGGGCAAAAAAGTATTTAGTCAGTCAGCAATAGTGCAAGTTCCACCACTTAAAAAGATGAGAGGCGTCTGTAATTTACATCATAGGTAGACCTCAACTATGGGAGACAAACTGAGAAAAAAAAATCCAGATAATCACTTTAATCATTTTATTTGCATATTATGGTGGAAAATAAGTATTTGGTCAGAAACAAACAATCAAGATTTCTGGCTCTCACAGACCTGTAACTTCTTCTTTAAGAGTCTCCTCTTTCCTCCACTCATTACCTGTAGTAATGGCACCTGTTTAAACTTGTTATCAGTATAAAAAGACACCTGTGCACACCCTCAAACAGTCTGACTCCAAACTCCACTATGGTGAAGACCAAAGAGCTGTCAAAGGACACCAGAAACAAAATTGTAGCCCTGCACCAGGCTGGGAAGACTGAATCTGCAATAGCCAACCAGCTTGGAGTGAAGAAATCAACAGTGGGAGCAATAATTAGAAAATGGAAGACATACAAGACCACTGATAATCTCCCTCGATCTGGGGCTCCACGCAAAATCCCACCCCCGTGGGGTCAGAATGATCACAAGAACGGTGAGCAAAAATCCCAGAACCACGCGGGGGGACCTAGTGAATGAACTGCAGAGAGCTGGGACCAATGTAACAAGGCCTACCATAAGTAACACACTACGCCACCATGGACTCAGATCCGGCAGTGCCAGACGTGTCCCACTGCTTAAGCCAGTACATGTCCGGGCCCGTCTGAAGTTTGCTAGAGAGCATTTGGATGATCCAGAGGAGTTTTGGGAGAATGTCCTATGGTCTGATGAAACCAAACTGGAACTGTTTGGTAGAAACACAACTTGTCGTGTTTGGAGGAAAAAGAATACTGAGTTGCATCCATCAAACACCATACCTACTGTAAAGCATGGTGGTGGAAACATCATGCTTTGGGGCTGTTTCTCTGCAAAGGGGCCAGGACGACTGATCCGGGTACATGAAAGAATGAATTGGGCCATGTATCGTGAGATTTTGAGTGCAAACCTCCTTCCATCAGCAAGAGCATTGAAGATGAAACGTGGCTGGGTCTTTCAACATGACAATGATCCAAAGCACACCGCCAGGGCAACGAAGGAGTGGCTTCGTAAGAAGCATTTCAAGGTCCTGGAGTGGCCTAGCCAGTCTCCAGATCTCAACCCTATAGAAAACCTTTGGAGGGAGTTGAAAGTCCGTGTTGCCAAGCGAAAAGCCAAAAACATCATTGCTCTAGAGGAGATCTGCATGGAGAAATGGGCCAACATACCAACAACAGTGTGTGGCAACCTTGTGAAGATTTACAGAAAACGTTTGACCTCTGTCATTGCCAACAAAGGATATATTACAAAGTATTGAGATGAAATTTTGTTTCTGACCAAATACTTATTTTCCACCATAATATGCAAATAAAATGTTAAAAAAACAGACAATGTGATTTTCTGGATTTTTTTTTCTCAGTTTGTCTCCCATAGTTGAGGTCTACCTATGATGTAAATTACAGACGCCTCTCATCTTTTTAAGTGGTGGAACTTGCACTATTGCTGACTGACTAAATACTTTTTAATTCTATAATATAACGCTGGGAGCGTCACTCTGTCCGAAGCCTTTATAGACTGCGCAGGCGCAAGCGCCGGCGCAGTCTGGGCCTCACAGAGTGACGCTCCCAGGAGATCGCGGTATGCGTAAGCACTGAACGCACACCGCGATCTCCACCGGAGAGTCAGGGACCGCCAGGAGGGTAAGTATATTCACCTTTCCCCGTTCCAGCGCTGCGTGCGGCTCCGTCTCCCGGCTCCTCTGCTGTGACAGTTCAGAGGGCGCGATGACGCGCTTAATGCGCGCCGACGCCGCCCTCTGACTTACCAGTCACAGGCAGAGGAGCCGGAGTGTGTCTTCAAGAAAATGGCGCCGGAAAGCGCGGACTGCGCAGGCGCCGATTCCTGCTGCTGGAATCGGCGCCTGCGCAGTCCGCACTTTCTGGCGCCATTTTCTTGAAGACACACTCCGGCTCCACTGCAGGTGTGTCTTCAAGAAAATGGCGCCGGAAAGCGCGGACTGCGCAGGCGCCGATTCCTGCTGCCGGAATCGGCGCCTGCGCAGTCCGCTCTTTCCGGCGCCATTTTCTTGAAGACACACCTGCAGTGGAGCCGGACGATAGGTGAGTATGGTATTTTTTATTTTTTTTATATGGCAGCAGCATACGGGGGCATACACACTGGAGCGTCTTATGGGGGGCATATAATACAATGGTGGCGCAGGATGGGAGCAGCACATAACAGAACGGGGGCAGGATGGCAGCAGCACATGACAGAACGGGCGCAGGATGGCAGCAGCACATGACAGAACGGGCGCAGGATGGCAGCAGCGCATGACAGAACGGGCGCAGGATGGCAGCAGCACATGACAGAATGAGCGCAGGATGGCAGCAGCTCATGACAGAACGGGCGCAGGATGGCAGCAGCACATGACAGAACGGGCGCAGGATGGCAGCAGCACATGACAGAACGTGCGCAGGATGGCAGCAGCACATGACAGAACGGGCGCAGGATGGGAGCAGCACATAACAGAACGGGCGCAGGATGGGAGCAGCACATGACAGAACAGGGGAGCAGGATGGGAGCAGCACATGACAGAACGGGCGCAGGATGGCAGCAGCACATGACAGAACGGGAGCAGGATGGGAGCAGCACATGACAGAACGGGCGCAGGATGGCAGCAGCACATGACAGAACGGGCGCAGGATGGGAGCAGCACATGACAGAACAGGGGAGCAGGATGGGAGCAGCACATGACAGAACGAGGGCGCAGGATGGGAGCAGCACATGACAGAACGGGGGCGCAGGATGGGAGCAGCACATGACAGAACGGGGGCGCAGGATGGGAGCAGCACATGACAGGATGGGAGCAGCAAATGACAGAATGGATGCGCAGGATGGGAGCAGCACATGACAGAACAGGGGCGCAGGATGGGAGCAGCACATGACAGAACGGGGGCGCAGGATGGGAGCAGCACATGACAGGATGGGGACGCAGGATGGAGCAGCACATGACAGGATGGGGACGCAGGATGGAGCAGCACATACCAGGATGGAGACCATATACCAATATAAATGCTCGCCACCCGGGCGTAGAACGGGTTCAATAGCTAGTATATATATATATATATATAAACACATCACATCCTGGTATGTATGTCCATTATTTATTTACATCAGGATGGGACCCAGGATATGGGGGGGTACATATATCAGGATGTGGCCCAGGCAGGATAAGTGACATATATTTCAACATGGGGGATATATACCAGGATGGGGCCCATCGAACACTAGTTATGTCACTAACTTAGTGGTATTTTATTTTCTTTCAGAATCTGAAACAATTTACAATAGGTAATATGTTTACAAGCTTGGATTTGACACAGGCTCCTTATTTTATAATATTCGGTGGCAAGGCCTAGTTCTTGAAGTACAATCTGTACATTATAATCTGCTAAAGTCATAACTAAAGTACATTTCATTAAAGAAAAGAAAACTATAAAACACAGACTAATGTAATTTGGTTTAACAAAGCTTTAATAGGAAAGGTACTGTGCAGAATGTGCTATAATCTTACCGCTGGTGAGCAGCTTTTTGGAATTTATTCTGAAACAAATTTGGACAGCATCCATGTCCAACAGAGGCAAAGTATGTGTTACGGGTGTAATGCTGCGGTAGCACAGTACGCAGTGAAGAGGCAGTGATCCACAAAGTTCAAACACAAAAGTCGTTTTAATGTGTTACTTCACACATAAAGGTGCATGGCATTTTATAGTACACAATATCAAGTTCAATACACAGTCGTCTCAGTGCCCGTTTCATAGCACTACACATCATACGGCTTTAGAATGCAGTTCCTAAAACAGCCGGACTTCCCTTTGCCCAGTTTACCTGGGAAACTACATGAAATATTAAAGTCTCCAAACACAGCTTTACATGTTGCAGACACTACACAAGCCAGACCTCCTCTGACTAGTTCCCATATACCTGCACGGCTGTATCACACTCTTTATTCACACAGCCATACAAAGCCCAGGATATCCTCCGGATAGCAGCTGGGCACCATATCCACCTGTTTGCAATCATTACACATGCCAGGTCCTCTTTTGGGCACAGGACATGCATATCCAGTTCATCTCCAGGCACAGGACATCCACCTCCGGTTACAGGACTGTCCACATCCGAGACCAGTTACCATGGATGACTTGCATCGCTGTGTACGCTGTGGGTGCCAGGCTATTCAGCTGCCATAGCTGCTGGCTCCCCTGGCCTGTACTGCTTCACACACACAGCCAGCGCTCTGCAGGCCTCTGCTCTGCACAAGAGCACACACCAGACTGACACTGACCTTGCACCTGACACACCCATACCCCTTACTGCAGAGTTTTTAATAAACAAACCTGTGGCTTTCAGCCACATGGAAAACCCGAACCGGAAATCTGTGACTGCCATGCACACCTATGGACTTCATCCGTCTCCATGCACAACCTGGGGAGAACACACAGATACCCTTACCTGTGACACGAGTCACTGCCTCATACGGGGTTAATGCAACAGGGAGAATCCAGAAGACTGCAGCGTCTGATTGCTCCTACTCCTACGCTGAAATGAAGCACTTCTCCTTATTAAATGGTGTTAATTTCTTTTGGCAGAACAGGGGTTGATCGGCCATGTTGGGAGCTCTGGGCTCTCAGCTGAGCTTGGTTAGCCACTCTTATTCCCTATATAATCTGGGTCCTGATTGAAACACATTGTCAGAGCTAGCTTATGCTGTATGGCTTAAAGGAGAGGTGTTTATGTGAGAAGGAATTTTGGAGGCATTATATGTGACTGTTGTGTGGTTTGTAAGTGTGATAATTCCCTTCCCTCCTCTTATTTGGGTTTTTTCCTATCCTCCACTCCCTGATACATTCCTCTGTTGTATGTGAGTGAATATTTGTATGCCTGGAATTTTCAGTTACCCCTTGTTCATGTTTCTTTGTTCGTCAAATTGATGTACTGTGGTGCAGTGTCATAAATTTAAGTATAAAAAAGCTAATCTTCAAGAATCAGTAAAAATGTCACCAGAGACACAAATATCCAAGGTTGGATGTGGTCAACTTAAAAATGGAACATAATGAAATGTGGATAAAGAAAGAGTGGCTCCTAAAATCGTGAAACATGCATGAAGGACCTGCTCCTTAAAAATGGGAATATAATTAAACATGCAGGAAGAAAGATCTGCTCTTAGTCCAAATGCTCATTACCAAGTCAAACACGCAAGAAAACAGATTGTCTTTATGCAGAGCACAGCTAATAGTGATTTAACGGCAAGGAGACTTTTAGATCACAGTTATTAGAGATCGGTGAATTACTGTAATTCAAGTGGAATTGAATTCTACGGGAATTTTACAAAAATCTGTATTCTCCATAATGCAGATTTTTTTTGTAATTAGATTCACGCAGATTCATAAAAATGACAGCTGGCTGGCCACCATCTTTTTGAACCATAGAGAGATGCTATGAACAGGACATCCACTCCTATATGTAACATTACATCCTTCATAATATGGCCTTCTGATGAACCTACAACTTAGTGGGGAAATGCGTTGAAGCACCTCGTGTGGACTAGTGAGTATTTCTGTGACACGTTGTTTTTCCTGGTTATTTAGTTTTGAAGGAATAAGTATAACTTGTATAATATGATGGCCTTGGGATATAATGGGCACATATTATATATATTATATGTTGGAGTACCTGTTATTTGTCATGTTCTGCTATGTATTTCTGTAGTTATGCTGACAATGATGGATTATTTACGCAAATATCTTTGTTAGCAATTGCTTTTGTATAGACTAGTTATTGCATTGGATGATTAACGGTTTTAGGTATTTTTTTTTAATTAGATCCTTTCATCAAAATATCCCTATTTATTCAATTGTATAGAGAAGTTAATTTATCTATTAAGATACTTATCACAGTCAATTGTTAACTATTTATTTAGAGTGTAAGATGTATAGATCGTTGAGTGGGGGCTCCATTTTACGTTTGTCTCTAGTGTGCCAACCTCCGCGGCTCAGGTAGGAATGAGCCTATGGTTAATGGTTATTTACATTATAAACCTGCCACCCCCAAAATCGAAGGTGAGCTAAGCCCACCGTCATCAGGGGCTTATCTACAGCAGTCTGTAATGCTGTAGATAAGCCCCCGATGTAACCTGAAAGATGAGAAAAAGAGTTTAGATTATACTCACCCAGGGGCGGTCCCGGTTCTGTTCTGGTCCGATGGGCGTCGTGATACGGTCCAGCGCCTCCCATCTTCTTACGATGACATCCTCTTCTTGTCTTCACGCTGCGGCTCCGGCGCAGGCGTACTTTGTCTGCCCTGTTGAGGGCAGAGCAAAGTACTGCAGTGCGCAGGCGCCGGGACTCTCCGACCTTTCCCTTTCTTTGCTCTACTTTACCCGGTTGCCTTTTTTTTTTTAAATTGAGTAAGGTTGATCGTTGTATATTATAATTTATTTTTTATATCTCTTGATGTATATCTTATAATTGATTTATAGCACAACCTTTAGGGTATAATACGTCCATCTTCTGTTTGAGCAGGAACGCTTATTATACCAGTCTTGGGGATGCTTATCTCCACGATATAGATTGAGAGTTTATCATAACCCTACCACAATCTAAATTAGAGAGAACTATCTTATTTTAGTGACATCCACGAGTATTGTCAGATAACGTCATAGTTTGAATAGTGTTACCTTTTGGGTGATTATTAATTTTATCTTTGTTGTTCTGGTTTTTGTTTTTTTGCATCAGGTAGTCTTTTTCATAAATATTGCGTTTAGGAGATTGTTAGCTGAAAAATAAAGGGCCAGCAAGATAGAAAAAGAAAAAAAACAACCTTAGCGCATCTTCTTCCTGCTGCCACAATGCGCTACACCTTTATGCTAGGTCTGAGACTTTATCAGTTAATAGATCTGGGTTGACCCTATGTATGCATGTTGTAAGGTCATGGAGACGTTGTGATGTGCATGCACAGGGATATCAAAGGCCTAGACTTAAGGAGTAACGCACGGCGTCAGCAAGAAGAGGCACCTAGGATCGTACAGGTGACAGTGAGGTGGGTATTAGTATATTTTTTCCTACATCTTACATTTATTATGTCCTGAGGTCCCTACAGACTCCATAGCTGGATAAGGGACATTCAATTCACAAATAATACATTTACAGAATTTCCTTGTGAAATCCATGTGATCCGGGGAATTCGAACCTCGTCAGATCTGTTAACCTCGAACAAAGGTCTTCTGCATAAGGAGGAAGACAAGAGTAACGAAAGCAATGACGGTTCTAATGGTAAATATTGCGATGATGACATTCAGATATCTACATTTTAAAAAAAAAACCAGACCGCCTTAATATTAGCTGTAAATACTATTTTAACCCCTTTACCCCCAAGGGTGGTTTGCACGTTATGGACCGGGCCAATTTTTACAATTCTGACCACTCTCCCTTTATGAGGTTATAACTCTGGAACGCTTCAACGGATCCCGGTGATTCTGACATTGTTTTCTTGTAACATATTGTACTTCATGATAGTGGTAAAATTTCTTCGATATAACTTGCGTTTATTTGTGAAAAAAACGGAAATTTGGCGAAAATTTTGAAAATTTCGCAATTTTCCAACTTTGAATTTTTATTCTGTTAAGCCAGAGAGATATGTGACACAATATAGTTAATGAATAACATTTCCCACATGTCTACTTTACATCAGCACAATTTTGGAGACAACATTTTTTTTTCTACAAAGTTATAAGGGTTAAAATTTGACCAGCAATTTCTCATTTTTACAACAAAATTTAGAAAACCATTTTTTTTAGGGACCACCTCACATTTGAAGTCATTTTGAGGGGTCTATATGGCAGAAAATACCCAAAAGTGACACCATTCTAAAAACTGCACCCCTCAAGGTGCGCAAAACCAAATTCAAGAAGTTGATTAACCCTTCAGGTGTTTCACAGCAGCAGAAGCAACATGGAAGGAAAAAATTAACATTTTACTTTTTAGTCACAAAAATGATCTTTCAGCAATAATTTTTTTAATTTCCCAAGGGTAAAAAGATGAAATGGACCTCAAATGTTGTTGTCCAATTTGTCCTGAGTACGCTGATACCCCATATGTGGGGGGAACCACTGTTTGGGCGCATGGCAGGGCTCAGAAGGAAAGGAGCGCCGTTTGACATTTTCAATCTAAAATTGGCTGGAATTGAGATCGGACGCCATGTCACGTTTGGTGAGCCCCTGATATGCCTAAACAGTGGAAAACCCCCACAAGTGACCCCATTTTGGAAACTAGACCCCCTAAGGAACTTATCTAGATGTGTCGTGAGCACTTTTATCCCCCAAGTGCTTCACGAAAGTTTATAATGCCTGGGCGTGAAAATAAAAAATCCTATTTTTTCCACAAACGTGATCGTTTAGTCCCCAATTTTTTATTTTCTCAAGGGTAAAAGGAGAAATTGGACCCCAAAAGTTGTTGTCCAATTTGTCCTGAGTACGCTGATACCCCATATTTGGGGGGGAACCACTGTTTGGGCGCATGGCAGGGCTCAGAAGGAAAGGAGTACCGTTTGACATTTTCAATCTAAAATTGGCTGGAATTGAGATCGGACGCCATGTCACGTTTGGCGAGCCCCTGATGTGCCTAAACAGTGGAAAACCCCCACAAGTGACCCCATTTTGGAAACTAGACCCCCTAAGGAACTTATCTAGATGTGTCGTGAGCACTTTTATCCCCCAAGTGCTTCACGAAAGTTTATAATGCCTGGGCGTGAAAATAAAAAATCCTATTTTTTGCACAAACATGATCGTTTAGTCCCCAATTTTTTATTTTCTCAAGGGTAAAAGGAGAAATTGGACCCCAAAAGTTGTTGTCCAATTTGTCCTGAGTACGCTGATACCCCATATGTGGGGGGAACCACTGTTTGGGCGCATGGCAGGGCTCAGAAGGAAAGGAGCGCCGTTTGACATTTTCAATCTAAAATTGGCTGGAATTGAGATCGGACGCCATGTCACGTTTGGTGAGCCCCTGATATGCCTAAACAGTGGAAAACCCCCACAAGTGACCCCATTTTGGAAACTAGACCCCCTAAGGAACTTATCTAGATGTGTCGTGAGCACTTTTATCCCCCAAGTGCTTCACGAAAGTTTATAATGCCTGGGCGTGAAAATAAAAAATCCTATTTTTTCCACAAACGTGATCGTTTAGTCCCCAATTTTTTATTTTCTCAAGGGTAAAAGGAGAAATTGGACCCCAAAAGTTGTTGTCCAATTTGTCCTGAGTACGCTGATACCCCATATTTGGGGGGGAACCACTGTTTGGGCGCATGGCAGGGCTCAGAAGGAAAGGAGTACCGTTTGACATTTTCAATCTAAAATTGGCTGGAATTGAGATCGGACGCCATGTCACGTTTGGCGAGCCCCTGATGTGCCTAAACAGTGGAAAACCCCCACAAGTGACCCCATTTTGGAAACTAGACCCCCTAAGGAACTTATCTAGATGTGTCGTGAGCACTTTTATCCCCCAAGTGCTTCACGAAAGTTTATAATGCCTGGGCGTGAAAATAAAAAATCCTATTTTTTGCACAAACATGATCGTTTAGTCCCCAATTTTTTATTTTCTCAAGGGTAAAAGGAGAAATTGGACCCCAAAAGTTGTTGTCCAATTTGTCCTGAGTACGCTAATACCCCATATGTGGGGGGGAACCACTGTTTGGGCGCATGGCAGGGCTCAGAAGGAAAGGAGCACCGTTTGACATTTTCAATCTAAAATTGGCTGGAATTGAGATCGGACGCCATGTCACGTTTGGCGAGCCCCTGATGTGCCTAAACAGTGGAAAACCCCCACAAGTGACCCCATTTTGGAAACTAGACCCCCTAAGGAACTTATCTAGATGTGTCGTGAGCACTTTTATCCCCCAAGTGCTTCACGAAAGTTTATAATGCCTGGGCGTGAAAAAAAACAACCCTATTTTTTCCCACAAAAATGATCATTTAGTCCCCAATTTTTAATTTTCCCAAGTGTAACAGGAGAAGTTGGACCCCAAATGTTGTTGTCCAATTTGTCCTGAGTACGCTGATACCCCACATGTGGGAGAAAACTACTGTTTGGGTACACTTCGGGGTTCGGAAGGGAAGTAGTGACGCTTTGAAAAGCAGACTTTGATGGAATGGTACGCGGACATCATGTTCCGTTTGCAGAGCCCCTGATGTGCCTGAACAGTAGAAATCCCCCACAAGTGACCCCATTTTGGAAACTAGACCTAACTGGGAACTTATCTAGGTGTGTGGTGAGAATTTTGAACCCCCAAGTGTTTCACTTAAATTTATAACGCCCGGGCGTGAAAATAAAATATCCTATTTTTTCCTACAAAAATGATCATTTAGTCCCCAATTTTTAATTTTCCCAAGTGTAACAGGAGAAATTGGACCCCAAAAGTTGTTGTCCAATTTGTCCTGAGTACGCTGATACCCCATATGTGGGAGAAAACTACTGTTTGGGTACACTTCGGGGTTCGGAAGGGAAGTAGTGACGCTTTGAAAAGCAGACTTTGATGGAATGGTACGCGGACATCATGTTCCGTTTGCAGAGCCCCTGATGTGCCTGAACAGTAGAAATCCCCCACAAGTGACCCCATTTTGGAAACTAGACCTAATTGGGAACTTATCTAGGTGTGTGGTGAGAATTTTGAACTTCCAAGTGTTTCACTTAAATTTATAACGCCCGGGCGTGAAAATAAAATATCCTATTTTTTCCTACAAAAATGATCATTTAGTCCCCAATTTTTAATTTTCCCAAGTGTAACAGGAGAAATTGGACCCCAAAAGTTGTTGTCCAATTTGTCCTGAGTACGCTGATACCCCACATGTGGGAGAAAACTACTGTTTGGGTACACTTCGGGGCTCGGAAGGGAAGTAGTGACGCTTTGAAAAGCAGACTTTGATGGAATAGTACGCGGACATCATGTTCCGTTTGCACAGCCCCTGATGTGCCCAAACAGTAAAAAAAAAAACCACAAGTGACATTTTGTAAACTAGACCCCCAATGAACTTACATAGATGTGCCCCCTTTTTGGAACTAATCTACTGTTTCCTGTAAAGTAAATTAGTAGTGCATGGAGGTGTGGTACAATCTGAAGCAATCCTTCATACACAGGCCAGGTTTTTCGGGGCAGGTGTCGCATTGATAAGTGGTGTCCTTGCGTATTCCCCTTTTGTAACACACTCGGCACCTTTTTTGCGACCTACCTCTTTTTGCAGTTTGCGGGACCTCCCCCGGGAAATGCTGACCTGGTACGATACGAGCACCTTCAGTTCCGGAAGTACTGGGGCCCGCTCCTTCCCTCGTGCCAAATAACAGGGCCTTAACCACTACCTCCTGGAACTGAAGGTACGACGTATCGCTGTGGCGTGCACATTGTGACAGCAGGAAAGCGTTGAGCATTGCCATTTGTACGATGTACACGGACAGCTTTTTGTACCACACCTTGGCCTTCCTCAAAGCACTGTACGGTTGGAGGAGCTGATCGGAGAGATCAACGCCCCCCATGCTTTTGTTGTACCCCAGTACACAGTCCGGTTTGCAGACCTGTGTAGAGGTACCCCGTACAGTGCTGAGGGCACTGCCATCACCGTGTATGGTGGTCAAGAGAAGGACATCCCTCTTGTCCTTGTACTTGACCACCAGCAGGTGGTCGCTACATTGGGCTCTGCTCTCACCTTTTCTGAGCATCTGCCCAAGTAGCGTCTTTGGGAGGCCTCTCTGATTTTTGCGGACAGTACCGCAGGCTGCGGTACTTCGCGCAGAGAGGGATTTGTAGAGTGGGATGCTGGTATAAAAGTTATCAGTATAGAGGTGATAACCTTTATCCAGCAGTGGGTGCACCAAATCCCACACTATTTTCCCACTCACTCCCAGGACAGGGGGACACTCAGGCGGTTCAATCCTGCTGTCCTTCCCCTCGTAGACTCTAAAGCTGTAGGTGTACCCTGAGGTACTCTCACACAGCTTGTAGAGTTTGATTCCTTACCTGGCCCTCTTGCTGGGCAGGTATTGACGGAATCTGAGCCGCCCCTTAAAATGAACCAAGGACTCATCCACGCAGATGTCCCTTTTGGGCACGTACACTTCACCGAACTTTTTGTTGAAGTGTTCGATGACAGGCCGAACTTTCAACAGACGGTCAAAGTTGGGGTCATCTCGTGCGGGACACTGTGCATTATCGGAATAATGCAGGAATTTATGGATGGCCTCAAAACGCGTTCGGACCATGACCATTCGGAACACTGGAGTGTTGAATAAAATATCAACACTCCAATATTGCCGAACTTCTGGCTTCTTCAGGAGCCCCATATGAAGCATCAGGCCCCAAAACTGCATCATTTCAACTGCGTCTACAGGAGACCAGTTAGAATATGATGAACTGGTGTTTTGCTCCAAAAATTGACGAGCATACAAATTAGTTTGCTCCACCATGAGGTTAACAAAATCCTCAGAGAAAAAGACTTTGAAAAAGTCTATTTCTGTGAGGCCGGTGGTGTCAAAACTGATTCCTGATTCTGCCACAAAATCAGGAATCAGTGGCTCGTAATTTTCGGGGGGCGAGGTCCATACGGGGTCCGAAGAGGGGCGCGCTGGTTCATCTTCAGGAGTGGGCCCTGCCTCATCTTCATCTTCATGAATGATGGGCACTTCTTCTGTCCTGCGGCGTCTGCGTGGCGGTTCCGCAGGGCCGGAGGAGGAAGATGAGGAGGAGGAAGAGGAGGAGGAAGAATCAGAAAAATAATGAAAAGTGGGATCCTCTCCCTCGCTATCAGTGTCGGAGGCAAGGAAAGCATATGCCTCCTCCGCTGAATAGCGCTGTTGGGACGAACGGGACGAGCGGGACATTTTTTTTATGAGTATGGTGCTTGGGTGTAATTTATTGGGAACTATGTGTACGTGTGGGGGGATAGTGTTTGGTGCAAACTATTCTTAAAAGAAAAAGCTAAAGGGAAAGAAAAAGTAAAGGGGAGAAAAAAATACCTGTGAAAGGAAAAGTCTAAAACAGCAGGCCCTAGCTCTGATAAGTGAACCGCGTCAAATTTCGGCGCCTGCTGGGTGTACGAACGGGGATGTGGAAAAAACGCCAGGCACGAGAGCTCTAAATGACACGGTTCACTTATCAGAGTTCGGTGGCTGCTGGGTGTGCGAACGGGGATGTGAAAAGGGAAGGCACAGATTAGACGCGGCGGCTGGGGGAGCGCAAGGGGATGGGGGAAAAAAGAAAAGGCACGGATTAGACGCAGCGGCTGGAGGAGCGCACGGAGATGGGGAAAGAAAAAAAAAGAAAAGGGAAGGCACAGATTAGATGCGGCGGCTGGGGGAGCGCAAGGGGATGGGGGAAAAAAAAAAGAAAAGGCACGGATTAGACGCAGCGGCTGGAGGAGCGCACGGAGATGGGGAAAGAAAAAAAAAGAAAAGGGAAGGCACAGATTAGATGCGGCGGCTGGGGGAGCGCAAGGGGATGGGGGAAAAAAAAGAAAGAAAAGGCACGGATTAGACGCAGCGGCTGGAGGAGCGCACGGAGATGGGGAAAGAGAAAAAAAGAAAAGGGAAGGCACAGATTAGATGCGGCGGCTGGGGGAGCGCAAGGGGATGGGGGAAAAAAAAAAGAAAAGGCACGGATTAGACGCAGAGGCTGGAGGAGCGCACGGAGATGGGGAAAGAAAAAAAAAAGAAAAGGGAAGGCACAGATTAGACGCGGCGGCTGGGGGAGCGCAAGGGGATGGGGGAAAAAAAAAAGAAAAGGCACGGATTAGACGCAGCGGCTGGAGGAGCGCACGGAGATGGGGAAAGAAAAAAAAAAGAAAAGGGAAGGCACAGATTAGACACGGCAGCTGGGGGAGCGCAAGGGGATGGGGGAAAAAAAAAAGAAAAGGCACGGATTAGACGCAGCGGCTGGAGGAGCGCACGGAGATGGGGAAAGAAAAAAAAAGAAAAGGGAAGGCACAGATTAGATGCGGCGGCTGGGGGAGCGCAAGGGGATGGGGGAAAAAAAAGAAAGAAAAGGCACGGATTAGACGCAGCGGCTGGAGGAGCGCACGGAGATGGGGAAAGAGAAAAAAGAAAAGGGAAGGCACAGATTAGATGCGGCGGCTGGGGGAGCGCAAGGGGATGGGGGAAAAAAAAAGAAAAGGCACGGATTAGACGCAGAGGCTGGAGGAGCGCACGGAGATGGGGAAAGAAAAAAAAAAGAAAAGGGAAGGCACAGATTAGACGCGGCAGCTGGGGGAGCGCAAGGGGATGGGGGAAAAAAAAAAGAAAAGGCACGGATTAGACGCAGCGGCTGGAGGAGCGCACGGAGATGGGGAAAGAAAAAAAAAAAAGAAAAGGGAAGGCACAGATTAGACGCGGCGGCTGGGGGAGCGCACGGGGATGGGAAAAAAAAAAGCGAGCACGAGTGTTGATAGGTGAACTGCGTCACCAATCAACGCTCGGCGGCTGCTAAATTTGGGCACGGATACGGCGCAAGGAGGGGGGATTGGAGAAGGGGGGATGGGAGAAGGGGGGATGGGAGAAGGGGGGATGGAAGAAGGGGAGATGGGAGAAGGGGGGACGGGAGAAGGGGGGACGGGAGAAGGGGGGATGAATAGAGATCGGGCCGGGATCGGGGTATCAACACTTACGGTTTGTAGTCTCTCTTCTTTCTTCTCTCTTCTTTCTTTAGCTAGAATTGTGGTGTCACAGGCTACTGTGGCACCACAAGTCTCAGCACAGGAGGGGATCTCAAAGCGTGACCGCTCTGAAGGAATCCTCACCAAGTGTGAGGATTCCTTCAGAGCAGTTACACAGGTCAGGGGCAGGTGAGACAGGTCACAGAGCGGTCACACCGCTGCTGTGACCTGTGATTGGTGGGATCGATGATCACATCGATCCCACCAATCAAAGAAGGCCCTGGTGACGCTGGTGTTGCTATGCACCAGCCTATGATCGGAGCTCACAGCTCCGATCATAGGCAGGTCACCGGCAGGTCACCAGCAGGTGACAGGCAGGTCACCGGCAGGGCACAGCGCGGTCACACCGCTGCTGTGCCCTGTGATTGGCGCGATCGACGATCACATCGATCGCGCCAATCAGACTGGGAACACGGGGCTGCAGAGCGCGCAGGTAGGCAGGACACAGCAGCGGCGGTAACACCGTCGCTGTGTCCTGCGATTGGCGCGATCGATGTGATCGTCGATCGCGCCAATCAGAGTTGAATGCTCCGGAGCCATGGCAGGAGATCCGGAGCCATGGCCCGGGGCTGCAGAGTGCGCAGATAGGGGCAGGGCACAGAGCGGTAACACCGCCGCTGTGCCCTGCGATTGGCGCGATCGATCTATCGCGATCGCGCCAATCCCGGGGGGGTTTGGGCCCATGCCTGGCATTGCCAGGCACTGGCCTTGCCAGGCACTGGCCTAGGATCGAGTACATCGGTACTCGATCCTAGGCTGGGACCTCACTGTTTCAGCCAAATTGATTGGCTGAAACAATGAGAAAGGCTGCGATTGGCTGCTCAGAATTGAGCAGCCAATCACAGCGATCGGGAGGCCGGCGACAGGCCCTAGGATGCCGACACCATCTTCCTGCAGGTAAGATGGCGTCGGAATTTTAATGCGATCACTGCGACTTAAGTCGCAGTGTCGCATTAAAGGGCATGACGTACTATTGCGTCCTTGGGAAGTAGGGCCCACCCCACATGGACGCAATAGTACGTCAGATGGCAGAAAGGGGTTAATTATAAATCCAGTAATTGAGAGAGAAAACAAATAAATGTGGTTATCATGCCGCCCCTATTACACCCTGAATTCACATATCGGTAATAAGGGTTTAGACTGTTGTAATGTGGCAATTACCACCTAATTAGGCTCCTGTAAAGCTAAAATTTCAATTACCGTACATGTACTGTATATATATATATATATATATATATATATATATATATATATATATATACAGTTAGGGCCAGAAATATTTGGACAGTGACACAATTTTCGCGAGTTGGGCTCTGCATGCCACCACATTGGATTTGAAATGAAACCTCTACAACAGAATTCAAGTGCAGATTGTAACGTTTAATTTGAAGGATTGAACAAAAATATCTGATAGAAAATGTAGGAATTGTACACATTTCTTTACAAACACTCCACATTTTAGGAGGTCAAAAGTAATTGGACAAATAAACATAACCCAAACAAAATATTTTTATTTTCAATATTTTGTTGCAAATCCTTTGGAGGCAATCACTGCCTCCATGGACATCACCAAACGCTGGGTTTCCTCCTTCTTAATGCTTTGCCAGGCCTTTACAGCCGCAGCCTTCAGGTCTTGCTTGTTTGTGGGTCTTTCCGTCTTAAGTCTGGATTTGAGCAAGTGAAATGCATGCTCAATTGGGTTTAGATCTGGAGATTGACTTGGCCATTGCAGAATGTTCCACTTTTTGGCACTCATGAACTCCTGGGTAGCTTTGGCTGTATGCTTGGGGTCATTGTCCATCTGTACTATGAAGCGCCGTCCAATCAACTTTGCAGCATTTGGCTGAATCTGGGCTGAAAGTATATCCCGGTACACTTCAGAATTCATCCGGCTACTCTTGTCTGCTCTTATGTCATCAATAAACACAAGTGATCCAGTGCCATTGAAAGCCATGCATGCCCATGCCATCACGTTGCCTCCACCATGTTTTACAGAGGATGTGGTGTGCCTTGGATCATGTGCCGTTCCCTTTCTTCTCCAAACTTTTTTCTTCCCATCATTCTGGTACAGGTTGATCTTTGTCTCATCTGTCCATAGAATACTTTTCCAGAACTGAGCTGGCTTCTTGAGGTGTTTTTCTGCAAATTTAACTCTGGCCTGTCTATTTTTGGTATTGATGAATGGTTTGCATCTAGATGTGAACCCTTTGTATTTACTGTCATGGAGTCTTCTCTTTACTGTTGACTTAGAGACAGATACACCTACTTCACTGAGAGTGTTCTGGACTTCAGTTGATGTTGTGAACGGGTTCTTCTTCACCAAATTAAGTATGCGGCGATCATCCACCACTGTTGTCATCCGTGGACGCCCAGGCCTTTTTGAGTTCCCAAGCTCACCAGTCAATTCCTTTTTTCTCAGAATGTACCCAACTGTTGATTTTGCTACTCCAAGCATGTCTTCTATCTCTCTGATGGATTTTTTCTTTTTTTTCAGCCTCAGGATGTTCTGCTTTACCTCAATTGAGAGTTCCTTTGACCGCATGTTGTCTGCTCACAGCAACAGCTTCCAAATGCAAAACCACACACCTGGAATCCACCCCTGACCTTTTAACTACTTCATTGATTACAGGTTAACGAGGGAGACGCCTTCAGAGTTAATTGCAGCCCTTAGAGTCCATTGTCCAATTACTTTTGGTCCCTTGAAAAAGAGGACGCTATGCATTACAGAGCTATGATTCCTAAACCCTTTCTCCGATTTGGATGTGGAAACTATCATATTGCAGCTGGGAGTGTGCACTTTCAGCCCATATTATATATATAATTGTATTTCTGAACATGTTTTTGTAAACAGCTAAAATAACAAAACTTGTGTCACTGTCCAAATATTTCTGTCCCTAACTGTATATATATATAAAGATAAAACAAATCCTTGATGTGAAAAAACACATCTGAACCATCTCACATCTCATTGTGGAAGAATGACAGGTGTTTCTTAACCCCTCTGTGACCTTAGACGTACTATCCCGTCGAGGTGCCCTGGGCTTATCTGACCCTGGACGGGATAGTACGTCATAGCCGATCGGCCGCGCTCACGGGGGGAGCGCGGCCGATCGCGGCCGGGTGTCAGCTGCTTATCGCAGCTGACATCCGGCACTATGTGCCAGGAGCGGTCACGGACCGCCCCCGGCACATTAACCCCTGGCACACCGCGATCAAAGATGATCGCGATGTGCCGGCGGTGCAGGGAAGCACCGCGCAGGGAGGGGGCTCCCTGCGGGCTTCCCTGAGACCCCCGGAGCAGCGCGATGTGATCGCGTTGCTGCGAGGGTCTCACCTCCCTCCCTGCTCCCTCCAGCCCCGGATCCAAGATGGCCGCGGATCCGGGTCCTGCAGGGAGGGAGGTGGCTTCACAGAGCCTGCTCAGAGCAGGCACTGTGAAGCCTGCAGAGCTGCATGTCAGATCAGTGATCTGACAGAGTGCTGTGCAAACTGTCAGATCACTGATCTGTGATGTCCCCCCCTGGGACAAAGTAAAAAAGTAAAAAAAAAAATTTCCAAATGTGTAAAAAAATAAAAAAAAATATTCCAAAATAATGAAAAAAAAAAAAAAATATTATTCCCATAAATATATTTCTTCATCTAAATAAAAAAAAAAAACCAATAAAAGTACACATATTTAGTATCGCCGCGTCCGTAACGACCCGACCTATAAAACTGTCCCACTAGTTAACCCCTTCAGTAAACACCGTAAGAAAAAAAAAAAAAACGAGGCAAAAAACAACGCTTTATTATCATACCGCCGAACAAAAAGTGGAATAACACGCGATCAAAAGGACAGATATAAATAACCATGATACCGCTGAAAACGTCATCTTGTCCCGCAAAAAACGAGCCGCCATACAGCATCACCAGCAAAAAAATAAAAAAGTTATAGTCCTGAGAATAAAGCGATGCAAAAATAATTATTTTTTCTGTAAAATAGTTTTTATCGTATAAAAGCGCCAAACCATAAAAAAATGATATAAATGAGGTATCGCTGTAATCGTACTGACCCGAAGAATAAAACTGATTTATCAATTTTACCAAACGCGGAACGGTATAAACTCCTCCCCCAATAGAAATTCATGAATAGCTGGCTTTTGGTCATTCTTCCTCACAAAAATCGGAATAAAAAGCGACCAAAAAATGTCATGTGCCCAAAAATGTTTTCAATAAAAACGTCAACTCGTCCCGCAAAAAACAAGACCTCACATGACTCTGTGGACCAAAATATGGAAAAATTATAGCTCTCAAAATGTGGTATTGCAAAAAATATTTTTTGCAATAAAAAGGGTCTTTCAGTGTGTGACGGCTGCCAATCATAAAAATCCGCTAAAAAACTCGCTATAAAAGTAAATCAAACCCCCCTTCATCACCCCCTTAGTTAGGGAAAAATAAAAAAAAATGTATTTATTTCCATTTTCCCATTAGGGCTAGGGTTAGGGCTAGGGTTAGGGCTAGGGTTAGGGCTAGGGTTAGGGCTAGGGTTAGGGCTAGGGTTAGGGCTAGGGTTAGGGTTGGGGCTACAGTTAGGGTTGGGGCTAAAGTTAGGGTTAGGGTTTAGATTACATTTACAGTTGGGAATAGGGTTGGGATTAGGGTTAGGGGTGTGTCAGGGTTAGAGGTGTGGTTAGGGTTACCGTTGGAATTAGGGTTAGGGGTGTGTTTAGATTAGGGTTTCAGTTATAATTGGGGGGTTTCCACTGTTTCGGCACATCAGGGGCTCTCCAAACACGACATGGCGTCCGATCTCAATTCCAGCCAATTCTGCGTTGAAAAAGTAAAACAGTGCTCCTTCCCTTCCGAGCTCTCCTGTGTGCCCAAACAGGGGTTTACCCCAACACATGGGGTATCAGCGTACTCAGGACAAATTGGACAACAACTTTTGTGGACCAATTTCTCCTGTTACCCTTGGGAAAATACAAAACTGGGGGCTAAAAAATAATTTTTGTGGGAAAACAAAAAGATTTTTTATTTTCACGGCTCTGCGTTATAAACTGTAGTGAAACACTTGGGGGTTCAAAGTTCTCACAACACATCTAGATAAGTTCATTGAGGGGTCTAGTTTCCAATATGGGGTCACTTGTGGGGGGTTTCTACTGTTTAGGTACATTAGGGGCTCTGCAAACGCAATGTGACGCCTGCAGACCAATCCATCTAAGTCTGCATTCCAAATGATGCTCCTTCCCTTCCGAGCCCTCCCATGCGCCCAAACGGTGGTTCCCCCCCACATATCGGGTATCAGCGTACTCAGGACAAATTGGACAACAACATTTAGGGTCCAATTTCTCCTGCTAACCTTGGAAAAATACAAAACTGGGGGCTAAAATATAATTTTTGTGGAAAAAAAAATATTTTTTATTTGCATGGCTCTGCGTTATAAACTGTAGTGAAATACTTGGGGGTTCAAAGCTCTCACAACACATCAAGATGAGTTCCTTAGGGGGTCTACTTTCCAAAATGGTGTCACTTGTGGGGGGTTTCTACTGTTTAGGTACATTAGGGGCTCTGCAAACGCAATGTGACGCCTGCAGACCATTCCATCTAAGTCTGCATTCCAAATGGCGCTCCTTCCCTTCCGAGCCCTCCCATGCGCCCAAACGGTGGTTCCCCCCCACATATGGGGTATCAGCGTACTCAGGACAAATTGGACAACAACTTTTGAGGTCCAATTTCTTCTCTTACCCTTGGAAAAATAAAAAATTGGGGGCAAAAATATAATTTTTGTGAAAAAATATGATTTTTTATTTTTACGGTTCTGCATTATAAACTTCTGTGAAGCACTTGGTGGGTCAAAGTGCTCACCACACCTCTAGATAAGTTCCTTAGGGGGTCTACTTTCCAAAATGGTGTCACTTGTGGGGGGTTTCAATGTTTAGGCACATCAGTGGCTCTCCAAACGCAACATGGCGTCCCATCTCAATTTCTGTCAATTTTGCATTGAAAAGTCAAACTGCGCTCCTTCCCTTCCGAGCTCTCCCATGTGCCCAAACAATGGTTTACTGCCACATATGGGGTATCAGCGTACTCAGGACAAATTGGACAACAACTTTTGAGGTCCAATTTCTTCTCTTACCCTTGGAAAAATAAAAAATTGGGGGCAAAAATATAATTTTTGTGAAAAAATATGATTTTTTATTTTTACGGTTCTGCATTATAAACTTCTGTGAAGCACTTGGTGGGTCAAAGTGCTCACCATACATCCAGATAAGTTCCTTAGGGGGTCTACTTTCCAAAATGGTGTCACTTGTGGGGGGTTTCAATGTTTAGGCACATCAGTGGCTCTCCAAACGCAACATGGCGTCCCATCTCAATTCCTGTCAATTTTGCATTGAAAAGTCAAATAGCGCTCCTTCCCTTCCGAGCTCTCCCATGCGCCGACAGTGGTTTACTGCCACATATGGGGTATCAGCGTACTCAGGACAAATTGGACAACAACTTTTTGGGTCCAATTTCTCCTGTTACCCTTGGTAAAATAAAACAAATTGGAGCTGAAGTAAATTTTTTGTGTAAAAAAGTTAAATTTTCATTTTTATTTAAACATTCCAAAAATTCCTATTAAACACCTGAAGGGTTAATAAACTTCTTGAATGTGGTTTTGAGCACCTTGAGGGGTGCAGTTTTTAGAATGGTGTCACACTTGGGTATTTTCTATCATATAGACCCCTCAAAATGACTTCAAATGAGACGTGGTCCCTAAAAAAAAATGGTGTTGTAAAAATGAGAAATTGCTGGTCAACTTTTAACCCTTATAACTCCCTAACAAAAAAAAAAATTGGTTCCAAAATTATGCTGATGTAAAGGAGACATGTGGGAAATGTTACTTATTAAGTATTTTGTGTGACATATCTCTGTGATTTAATTGCATAAAAATTCAAAGTTTGAAAATTGCGAAATTTTCAAAATTTTCGCCAAATTTCCGTTTTTTTCACAAATAAACGCAGGTACTATCAAAGAAATTTTACCACTATCATGAAGTACAATATGTCACGAGAAAACAATGTCAGAATCACCAGGATCCGTTGAAGCGTTTCGGAGTTATAACCTCATAAAGGGACAGTGGTCAGAATTGTAAAAATTGGCCTGGTCATTGACGTGCAAACCACCCTTGGGGGTAAAGGGGTTAAAAACAAAGACTCCTTCCAGGCTGCCGGCCCTCCTGATGTAACGGCTCCTTTTCTTGCCTACATGAGGTTCGTAATGATCACATCAACAGTTTTATGGCTAAAAACAATAATGTTCACTATTAAGTAATGAAAAGCGGGCCTGCGAGCAGCTGGGGTAATTATAGCCCACCATCAACGAGACAGTAAACATTAGCGACCTTCCTCCAGCTAGGACTGAACATGCCGATTATGCAGGGACAATTTAGTTTGCAGTGGCATGGCCATTTTCTGACTATTAGCAGGAAATGAAATGAGATATTTCATTATTATTTAGTATGAAAATTCTGTGGAGAAGTTGCTGAAAATTACCGCTGAATTTATACTTGAGTTACTACACT
This sequence comes from Ranitomeya imitator, assembly GCF_032444005.1. Classification (NCBI taxonomy): domain Eukaryota; kingdom Metazoa; phylum Chordata; class Amphibia; order Anura; family Dendrobatidae; genus Ranitomeya; species Ranitomeya imitator. Next base: position 467,029,003 of record NC_091287.1, on the reverse strand, counting down.
CATTATTTCAAACATCTTGGTCTGAATCAATATCAGTAATGATTCATTCTTTTGATTAAGAAGTGACTCCATCTGTAGATGTCAGATAATTACCAAGATGACCCATAATGAGAACATTTCACAACTCTCTGACTTAACTTTCTTATTCCCTCAACAGCATAATGACTTCCTGAAAGCTTTTTATAGTGTGCCTATGCTCCTGGGGTTTCTTTTCATGATCAGCCACTATCATTGCAACTTGATCATTTTTATTTTGTCTTTATTTAAAGAATATATATCTTATACATAAAAAACACACAAACATCACGCTGCGACTAATGATCAATAGATTGGACAAGTGGCAATAGGCACCTGTTCTTGGAAGGCAAAAAAAAAATTAAAAAAAACGAAAAATGGCCATTACAAAGGAGCTGGCACGCAGCTTTAAATTATGACACTGAATGTGCTTTGTTATTCAGTTAAGAATTCAAAGGGGAATTAATCTCTGTTTTATTATATCAAATATTGAAATAAGATGGAGGATATTCTTTTGATCTATCCACCAGAGGATATGGAATGCAAAAAGTTTGTAAAAAGGAAACTAACCTTTCAGTGTGACAGGTTAGCATAAAGCGTGAAATTTACTATGGAAGCGGTATACAGAGGATGCTTTGTAGCCGTCACATGCATTACTGTCTTCTTATGGTTGTGCACTATTCCAGTTGACTAATGACAGTGTTTACAACTGTATGTTTTATGTCTTTGCTGTAGAACTGAAGATCTTTCTCTGAACATAGTTTATAATTTTTCCACCATTTAGCTTGACTATAAACTGCTTGCTGTTTTCTAGATCTTTGATACGGGAAAGATATATATCTTTGTACCGTGTTAGCCAGTAGATAGAAAAATATTTGGAATTGAGAGTCCTCAGTGGCTGATGCCTTTTAATGGCTAACATTAAAAGGTATCAACCACTGAGGACTCTCAATTCCAAATATTTTTCTAGATCTTTGTAACTGCAAGCGATACCCTGACCACTTATTAGGAAATTAAAACAGCAGTAGTTAATGCCTGACAGCCTAAAAGGGGGAAAACCCATATATTACTAACTGGTAATGTGTTTTTTCAGAACCCATGACAGCACCAACGAGAGAGGAAATCTGCCCATCGAGGATAGGAAATCTTCAAGATAAAAAGGATGGCTCCTCTCTCCGCATCAGTAGGTTTACAGAGCATGAGAGGACCTCCAAGATCAGTGTACACAACTTAAATACCTATATCATCATTACTGTTTACTATCCCCACACATGAATAACTTAAACCACACTCAAAAAGGTGATAAACTTAGTAAAAAAAAGGGGGGAATATAAGCATGCTTTCATGGGTTCCGAAAAAACACATTACCGGTAAGTAATATACGTGTTTTTTGTCACCCATGACAGCACCAATGAGAGAATTACAGAGAACCAGTGCAACCTAGGGAGGGACGACAGCCTGAAGAACCCTTCTCCCAAATGTGAAGTCAGAGGCGGCAGATAGATCCAGTCTATAGTTCCTATAAAAGGTAAAAGGAGAAGACCAAGATGCAGCCTTACATATTTGTTCGATGGACACATCAGATCTTTCTGCCCAGGAAGTTGCCATTGCCCTCGTAGAGTGGGCTTTAAGGTTTTCTGGCACCGTCGTACCTGCCTCTGTGTAGGCTATCCAGATGGCTTTTCTTATCCACCTCGACAAAGGTACCTTTAAAAACCTTGGACCCCCTTCTGATCCTCTGGAAGGAGATGAATAGAGCCCTGTCCTTCCTCCATGACTCTGAGGCTGCTAAATACTGCATAATGGCCCTCCTAATGACCAAGATGTGAAATTTCTTTTCCTTAGGATTTTTAGGGACAAAAGTATGGTATTATTAATACTTGTGACCTATGAAACTTCAATATAACCTTAGATAAAAAGGCCGGTTCAGGCTTCAAGATTATTTTATCCTCCAAAACTAAGGTGAAGAGGGATATGCAGACAAAGCCTGTAAGTCACTCACCCTACGGGTTAATATTAAAGCTCCGAGCAGTATGGTCTTTAAGATGATCAATTTTATAGAGCTTAAACTCAGGGTCTCAAAAAGGGGGTTCAGTCAAGGCCTCAAGTACTAAATTCAAGTTCCAAGGCAAAACTCTTGACACAGACTGGCCTGGCTCTATTAAACTCCTTTATGAATCTGGGCACCCACCTGTTTCCTTCCAAGTTGTAATTGAAGAGCGCCCCCAGGGCTGATACCAAAATCTTTAGGGTACTGACTGAAAGCCTTCATTCTAGCCCCTTCTGAAGGATTTATATGATCGTTTTGATAGGTATCTTCCCTCCCAAAGCCATTCTTGTGGATGACAGGAATTTCCTCCAGGTCCTGCCATATATCTTTCTGGTAACCGGATTTCTACTACATAGCAGGGTTGAGACCAGACTTGAAGAGAACCCCTTAGCCTCTAATGACTCTCTCTCAAGTTCCAGGCTGTTAAATGTAAGCACTTCACCTGAGGATGGTAAATAGGCCCCTGAGGTAGAAGGTATGGGGTCTTTGGGAGAATCCAGGGCTCTGTGACTGACATCCTTTTGAGCCAAAAGAACCAGGGACTTTTGAGCCAGAAGGGAGCTATGGAGACCACTCTTGCTCCCTCCCTTAACAGTGCTGGAATCAGAAAGACTGTAGGAAAGGCATACGCTAAACTGAAGCGTCAGTTGATGAGAAAAGCTTCCACTTTGTGAGGATTCTCCCACAGATTAGAGAACAAAATCTCTCCACCTTCCTGTTTACTTTGGTAGCAAAAAGATCTATCTATGGACGACCCCACATGACCACCATCTGGTTGAAAACTGACCCATTTAGGGATCATTCTCCTTGATGAAGCTGCCAGCAGCTCAGAAAGTCTGCCTTGATGTTGTCCTTCTCCTTGATGTGTAGGGCAGACAATGTCTGAATGTTCGCCTCCAGCTGCGCAAATATCCGCCCTGAAATTTGAATCAAGGTCTTGGAGTGAGTACCTCCTTAATGATTCACATACACCACTGTGACCAAGTTGTCCGAGAGTACACTTACTTGGTGGCCTTGCAGGAATGGTAATAACTTCTGTAGTGCCTTGCTACCACCAGAAGTTCCCACACATTTGAGGACTCCTTTCTTTCATCCAGTGACCAATTCCCCTGAACTACACGGTTGCCTACATGGGCCCCCATGCTCGGAGACTGGCATCTGTGGTGACCACCCTGGAGATGCTGCGAACCCAAGGCACGCCTTCCCGAGCTGAGTCCAAACCCATCCACCAGTGAAAAGAGTGAATCACCTGCTGAGATAGCGCCAGCCAGATAGCCTTCTAGATTTCCTCGTATTACTCTCTCGCTCTCTAGAATGTACCACTGTAACTCTCTTGAGTGAACCTGGGCCCACTTCACTGCTTGGATACAGGAGATGAAAGTCAACACTGGCTTCTGCATCACCATGGACATCAGACCTATTATTTTTCCTCGCTTTTGATCTGGTAGGTGACACTTCTGATGGTCGGAATTTAGGATGAGCCCTGTTGTGAATTCTGTGGCTGAATTCACTCCTGTGGTCACAAGTGGTACTGCAGCTTCTGAGCTTCCTCCCTCAGGTGTTCTGGTGAGCTCGTTAACTGCTTCATTACTTAACTCCACCTGATGCTGCTATCCTTGCTCCTTGTCAATGTTTCAGTGTTGGATCTGAGCTTCTCCTGATTGTTCCTGTGACCTGCTGCTCTGTATAGCTAAGTGCTTTTTGCTTTTTTGTTGCTTTTTTTCTGTCCAGCTTGTCTTTTGTTTTGCTGGAAGCTCTGAGACGCAAAGGGTGTACCGCCGTGCCGTTAGTTCGGCACGGTGGGTTTTTTTTTGCCCCATTTGCGTGGTTTTGCTTTAGGGTTTTTTGTAGACTGCAAAGTTCGCTTTACTGTCCTCGCTCTGTCCTAGAATATCGGGCCCCACTTTGCTGAATCTATTTCATCCCTACGTTTTGTCTTTTCATCTTACTCACAGTCATTATATGTGGGGGGCTGCCTTTTCCTTTGGGGAATTTCTCTGGGGCAAGTCAGGCCTATTTTTCTATCTTCAGGCTAGCTAGTTTCTTAGGCTGTGCCGAGTTGCCTAGGTAGTTGTTAGGCGCAATCCACAGCCGCTTTTAGTTGTGTTTAGGATAGGATCAGGTGTGCAGTCTACAGAGTTTCCACGTCTCAGAGCTCGTTCTTGTATTTTTGAGTATTTGTCAGATCACTGTGTGCGCTCTGATCGCTAAGCACACTGTGTTTCTGGATTGCCTTCATAACACCTGTCATTAGCAAACATAACAGTACAAGGAGCCACAACTAATGATTCTCAATAGAGGGAAAGAAAAAGTTCTGACATCATTTTTTTTTTTTTTTTCTGCTCTGTGTTCACTTTTTTTTTTTTCCCCTAGACATTTGGGTGATTCTGGACACAGGTGTGGACATGGATATTCAGGGTCTGTGCTCTTCAATGGATAATCTCGTTATAAATGTACAAAAAATTCAAGATACTATTGATCAGAAATCTATGTTAGAACCAAGAATTCCTATTCCTGATTTGTTTTTTGGAGATAGAACTAAGTTTCTAAGTTTCAAAAATAATTGTAAGCTATTTCTGGCCTTAAAACCTCATTCTTCTGGTAATCCTATTCAACAGGTTTTGATTATTATTTCTTTTTTGCGCGGCGACCCTCAAGACTGGGCATTTTCTCTTGCGCCAGGAGACCCTGCATTGAGTAGTGTCGATGCGTTTTTCCTGGCGCTCGGATTGCTGTACGATGAGCCTAATTCAGTGGATCAGGCTGAGAAAAATTTGCTGGCTTTGTGCCAGGGTCAGGATGATATAGAAGTATATTGTCAGAAATTTAGGAAATGGTCAGTACTCACTCAGTGGAATGAATCTGCGCTGGAAGCTTTGTTCAGAAAGGGTCTCTCTGAGGCTCTTAAGGATGTCATGGTGGGATTTCCTATGCCTGCTGGTTTGAATGAGTCTTTGTCTTTGGCCATTCAGATCGGTCGACGCTTGCGCGAGCGTAAATCTGTGCACCATTTGGCGGTACTGCCTGAGGTTAGACCTGAGCCTATGCAGTGCGATAGGACTATGACTAGAGTTGAACGGCAGGAATACAGACGTCTGAATGGTCTGTGTTTCTACTGTGGTGATTCCACTCATGCTATTTCTGATTGTCCTAAGCGCACTAAGCGGTCCGCTAGGTCTGCCGTCATTGGTACTGTACAGTCCAAATTCCTTCTGTCCATTACCTTGATATGCTCTTTGTCGTCGTTTTCTGTCATGGCGTTTGTGGATTCAGGCGCTGCCCTGAATCTGATGGATTTGGATTATGCTAAACGTTGTGGGTTTTTCTTGGAGCCTTTGCGGTGTCCTATTCCATTGAGAGGAATTGATGCTACACCTTTGGCCAAGAATAAACCTCAATACTGGGCCCAGCTGACCATGTGCATGGCTCCTGCACATCAGGAAGTTATTCGCTTTCTGGTGTTGCATAATCTGCATGATGTGGTCGTGTTGGTGTTGCCATGGCTACAAACCCATAATCCAGTATTGGATTGGAATTCCATGTCGGTATCCAGCTGGGGTTGTCAGGGGGTACATGGTGATGTTCCATTTTTGTCGATTTCGTCATCCACCCCTTCTGAGGTCCCAGAGTTCTTGTCTGATTATCAGGATGTATTTGAAGAGCCCAAGTCCGATGCTCTACCTCCGCATAGGGATTGTGATTGTGCTATCAATTTGATTCCTGGTAGTAAATTCCCTAAAGGTCGATTATTTAATTTATCCGTGCCCGAACACGCCGCTATGCGTAGTTATGTGAAGGAATCCCTGGAGAAGGGACATATTCGCCCATCGTCATCACCACTGGGAGCAGGGTTCTTCTTTGTAGCCAAGAAGGATGGTTCGCTGAGACCGTGTATTGATTACCACCATCTTAATAAGATCACTGTTAAATTTCAGTATCCCTTGCCATTGTTATCTGACTTGTTTGCTCGGATTAAGGGGGCTAGTTGGTTCACTAAGATAGATCTTCGTGGTGCGTATAATCTGGTGAGAATCAGGCAAGGAGATGAATGGAAAACTGCATTCAATACGCCCGAGGGTCATTTTGAGTATCTAGTGATGCCGTTCGGACTTGCCAATGCTCCATCTGTGTTTCAGTCTTTTATGCATGACATCTTCCGTGAGTATCTGGATAAATTCCTGATTGTTTACTTGGATGACATTTTGATCTTCTCAGATGATTGGGAGTCTCATGTGAAGCAGGTCAGAATGGTTTTTCAGGTCCTGCGTGCTAACTCTTTGTTTGTGAAGGGATCAAAGTGTCTCTTCGGTGTGCAGAAAGTTTCATTTTTGGGGTTCATCTTTACCCCTTCTACTATCGAGATGGATCCAGTTAAGGTCCAAGCCATCCAGGATTGGATTCAGCCGACATCTCTGAAAAGTCTGCAAAAGTTCCTGGGCTTTGCTAATTTTTATCGTCGCTTCATCTGTAATTTTTCTAGCATTGCCAAACCATTGACCGATTTGACCAAGAAGGGTGCTGATTTGGTTAATTGGTCTTCTGCTGCTGTGGAAGCTTTTCAGGAGTTGAAGCGTCGTTTTTGTTCTGCCCCTGTGTTGTGTCAGCCAGATGTTTCTCTTCCGTTCCAGGTCGAGGTTGATGCTTCTGAGATTGGAGCAGGGGCGGTTTTGTCACAGAGAGGTTCTGATTGCTCAGTGATGAAACCATGTGCTTTCTTTTCCAGGAAGTTTTCGCCCGCTGAGCGTAATTATGATGTGGGCAATCGAGAGTTGCTGGCCATGAAGTGGGCATTCGAGGAGTGGTGTCATTGGCTTGAAGGAGCTAAGCATCGCGTGGTGGTATTGACTGATCATAAGAACTTGACTTATCTCGAGTCTGCCAAGCGCTTGAATCCTAGACAGGCCCGTTGGTCGTTATTTTTTGCCCGCTTCGACTTTGTGATTTCGTACCTTCCGGGCTCTAAAAATGTGAAGGCGGATGCTCTGTCTAGGAGTTTTGTGCCCGACTCTCCGGGTTTATCTGAGCCAGCGGGTATCCTCAAGGAAGGAGTCATTGTGTCTGCCATCTCCCCTGATTTGCGGCGGGTGCTGCAAAAATTTCAGGCGAATAAACCTGATCGTTGTCCAGCAGAGAAACTGTTCGTCCCTGATAGGTGGACTAATAAACTTATCTCTGAACTTCATTGTTCGGTGTTGGCTGGTCATCCTGGAATCTTTGGTACCAGAGAGTTAGTGGCTAGATCCTTCTGGTGGCCATCTCTGTCACGGGATGTACGTACTTTTGTGCAGTCCTGTGGGATTTGTGCTAGGGCTAAGCCCTGCTGTTCTCGTGCCAGTGGGTTGCTTTTGCCCTTGCCGGTCCCAAAGAGGCCTTGGACACATATTTCGATGGATTTCATTTCTGACCTTCCCGTTTCTCAAAAGATGTCAGTCATTTGGGTGGTCTGTGATCGCTTTTCTAAAATGGTCCATCTGGTGCCCTTGGCTAAATTGCCTTCCTCCTCTGATTTGGTACCTTTGTTCTTTCAGCATGTGGTTCGGTTGCATGGCATTCCTGAGAATATTGTTTCTGACAGAGGTTCCCAGTTTGTTTCAAGGTTTTGGCGAGCCTTTTGTGGTAGGATGGGCATTGACCTATCCTTATCCTCGGCTTTCCATCCTCAGACTAATGGCCAGACCGAACGAACCAATCAGACCTTGGAAACATATCTGAGATGTTTTGTTTCTGCAGACCAGGATGATTGGGTGTCCTTTTTGCCGTTGGCTGAGTTCGCCCTTAATAATCGGGCCAGCTCGGCTACCTTGGTTTCTCCATTTTTTTGCAATTCTGGGTTCCATCCTCGTTTCTCTTCAGGACAGGTTGAGTCTTCGGACTGTCCTGGTGTGGATTCTGTGGTGGATAGGTTGCAGCAGATCTGGACTCAGGTAGTGGACAATTTGATCTTGTCCCAGGAGAAAGCTCAACTTTTCGCTAATCGCAGACGCCGTGTGGGTCCCCGACTTCGTGTTGGGGATCTGGTTTGGTTATCTTCTCGTCATATTCCTATGAAGGTTTCCTCTCCTAAATTTAAACCTCGTTTTATTGGTCCGTATAGGATTTCTGAGGTTCTCAATCCTGTGTCTTTTCGTTTGACCCTCCCAGACTCCTTTTCCATACATAATGTATTCCATAGGTCGTTGTTGCGGAGATACGTGGCACCTATGGTTCCATCTGTTGAGCCTCCTGCCCCGGTTTTGGTGGAGGGGGAATTGGAGTATATTGTGGAGAAGATTTTGGATTCTCGTGTTTCTAGACGGAAACTCCAGTATCTGGTTAAATGGAAGGGTTATGCTCAGGAAGATAATTCCTGGGTTTTTGCCTCTGATGTTCATGCTTCCGATTTTGTTCGTGCCTTTCATGCGGCTCATCCTGGTCGGCCTGGGGGCTCTGGTGAGGGTTCGGTGACCCCTCCTCAAGGGGGGGGTACTGTTGTGAATTCTGTGGCTGAATTCACTCCTGTGGTCACAAGTGGTACTGCAGCTTCTGAGCTTCCTCCCTCAGGTGTTCTGGTGAGCTCGTTAACTGCTTCATTACTTAACTCCGCCTGATGCTGCTATCCTTGCTCCTTGTCAATGTTTCAGTGTTGGATCTGAGCTTCTCCTGATTGTTCCTGTGACCTGCTGCTCTGTATAGCTAAGTGCTTTTTGCTTTTTTGTTGCTTTTTTTCTGTCCAGCTTGTCTTTTGTTTTGCTGGAAGCTCTGAGACGCAAAGGGTGTACCGCCGTGCCGTTAGTTTGGCACGGTGGGTTTTTTTTTGCCCCCTTTGCGTGGTTTTGCTTTAGGGTTTTTTGTAGACTGCAAAGTTCGCTTTACTGTCCTCGCTCTGTCCTAGAATATCGGGCCCCACTTTGCTGAATCTATTTCATCCCTACGTTTTGTCTTTTCATCTTACTCACAGTCATTATATGTGGGGGGCTGCCTTTTCCTTTGGGGAATTTCTCTGGGGCAAGTCAGGCCTATTTTTCTATCTTCAGGCTAGCTAGTTTCTTAGGCTGTGCCGAGTTGCCTAGGTAGTTGTTAGGCGCAATCCACAGCCGCTTTTAGTTGTGTTTAGGATAGGATCAGGTGTGCAGTCTACAGAGTTTCCACGTCTCAGAGCTCGTTCTTGTATTTTTGGGTATTTGTCAGATCACTGTGTGCGCTCTGATCGCTAAGCACACTGTGTTTCTGGATTGCCTTCATAACACCTGTCATTAGCAAACATAACAGAGCCCGAAGATTTGTGCTCTTTGTGGGTCCAATTTAGATTTTTCTAGATTCAAAAGCCATGAGGAATATACAGTAGCTTGGAAAGATTTCCTATGTATAACATGTAACTTTTATTTAAACCAACATAAAATTAACTTTGGACCCAAACAGTGGGAATACAACACAAAATACAACATACACATGAATAAAGTGCCAGTGCTTCAACCAGTGCTCAATTTTAAAATGGTTTGGTCTTACCAGTTTGCTGAATTTATTCTGCAGTCAGTTCAGATTTCACAGGAACAACAAATATAGTTATATATGAGGGGAGGGACGGTTCCCTGTTATTCCCTGTCGTGCCCCTGCATTGCTCCTGCCCTCACAAGGAAGTGTAGGCTGCTACAGTGTACCCACGGGTAACATATATAGATTGAACTCCTATGCTTTTCCTCCCCAATAGAGGGGATTCATTAGGGGAGCAGAAAGAATTATGAAAGTGGGATAAATACAAAGGGACCCTGCAGTAGCAGGAGACCCTGCTTCAGGTATGACCAGTCATATCACAACTCATGTACTGGAAGTGTATAGTAGAGATTAATAAATAGTGAATTCTAAAACTGTACACTATTGCTGATTTTAGATTCAAAAGCTCCTAACCCTTTTAACGTATTGCCTATTTCCCTTACTTGATATTGACCGTGATTGTATGAATTTCCCACTATGAGGAAATTGTCTACATAGGGGACAATCAGTAGGATCTCTTCCCTGAGGTGAGCCGTGACCTCTGATATTAACTTCATGAATACCTGAGGTGCCACTACTGAGCCAAAGGGTAGGGCTTTGTACTGGAAGTGCCGTGTGTGACCCCTTCTATTGTCACTGCTACCCTTGAGAAATTTTTGGAAATCTGGATGTATTGGGAAGTGGTAATATGCATCCCTTAGATCGAGTACCACCATATAACATCCAGGGAAGAGTAGTTTCACTGCAGATTTTATCGACTCCATTTTGAATGTGGGGATTTTCAAGAACTTGTTCAAATTTCTAAGGTTGACTATCACCCTGTAAGAACCATCTGATTTTTTTATATTAGGAACAGGGGTGAATAAAAACTTTTCCCCAACTGTTCTAGAGAAACTTCTAGGAGATTAGCAATCACTGACTCTAACGCCCGTTGTTCTAGCAGAGATGAACGTGGGGCCATTATCACAAATCTCGCTGGTTGAGGCGTGAAAAATTCCAGCCTCAGGCCAAATTTTACTATGCTGAGGACCCAGGCGCTGGAGGAAATTTTTTCCAGGCTGGAAGGAAGAGAGAGAGCCCCCCTCACCTGGGAAGAAGAGTAATTTGGGGTGTCTTCTGCTTTCCTGGGAGGGACCAAACAGGAATACTTTAGTTCTTTTGGATTTGCTGAAGCACCTTTTTTGCTCTCTGAATGCCAGCCTCCCGAAATTTTGCTTCCTCTAAAAGGGCTGCTTAAAGGGAAAAAAAGGTTTTTTTTTGGGTACCCCTTCTTCTTATCACTCACCTTCTCTAGGATATTATCCAAGGTTGTGTCAAATAGAAAGCCTCCCTCACATGGCACAGAGCACAACTTCCCTTTCGCCTGTATATCCCATGGCCAGCACTTCAACCAGACGGCTCTGCGACCTGAGTTGGATAAAGCTGTAGTCCTGTCAGCTAAGGAATCCAAAAGGAAGGCCCCTGCACCTTTCATCACTGGGAATGTGGCTAAGATGGAGTCTCAGGGAGCTGTTATGAACAGGTAATTCAGAACCACAATGGACCTTGAAGTTCAGAGCACACAAGGTGACCTGACATTTACCAAAAACATAGGACGAGCTCTGAGACGTGGAAACTCTGCTGACCACAATCCCTAATCCTAACACACCACACTAGAGGTAGCCGTGGATTGCGCCTAACGCTCCCTATGCAACTCGGCACAGCCTGAGAAACTAACTAGCCCTGAAGATAGAAAAATAAGCCTACCTTGCCTCAGAGAAATTCCCCAAAGGAAAAGGCAGCCCCCACATATAATGACTGTGAGTAAAGATGAAATACAAACACAGAGATGAAATAGATTTAGCAAAGTGAGGCCCGACTTACTGAATAGACCGAGGATAGGAAAGATAGCTTTGCGGTCAACACAAAAACCTACAAACAACCACGCAGAGGGGCAAAAAGACCCTCCGCACCGACTAACGGTACGGAGGTGCTCCCTCTGCGTCTCAGAGCTTCCAGCAAGCAAGAAAAACCAATATAGCAAGCTGGACAGAAAATATAGCAAACAAAAATAACACAAGCAGAACTTAGCTTATGCAGGATAGAGAGGCCACAGGAATGATCCAGGAGGAAGCAAGACCAATACTAGAACATTGACTGGAGGCCAGGATCAAAGCACCAGGTGGAGTTAAATAGAGCAGCACCTAACGACTTAACCTCATCACCTGAGGAAGGAAACTCAGAAGCCGCAGTACCACTCTCATCCACCAAAGGAAGCCTATAGACAGAACCAGCCGCAGTACCACTCACGACCACAAGAGGGAGCTTGGCCACAGAATTCACAACAGGGAGCATTGTCTTTTAGCTGGTCTTCTAGCTTACTTAACCAAACCATGAGAGATCTGGCAATACAGGTCACTGCTATGGCTGGTCTTAATGCCCCTGTAGAGGACTCCCACATACCATTCAGAAAGGTATCGATCTCCCTGTCGAAGGGATCCTTCAATAAGGATTTCCTTGAGGTCTTAGAAATGGGCACATCCAATTTGGGGGCTTTGCTCTAGGACGTTGTTGCTTCCTCATCAAAGGGGTATTTTCTCTTAAAGGAAGATGGAAAAGGGCTTTTTTCTCTGGCTTTGCTGATGAGGTCCTGTATCCTCTCATTAATGGGAAAGGTTTTACATTTTTTGTGATGCAGAGTCCCAAACATTATGTCCTGTACTGATTTTTTAGCCTTCTGATTGACCAACCCCATCGTGGCCCTTACTGTTTTCACAAGGTTGAACTTTCTTGTAAACCATTCACCACTCAGGGGTTTTCAAAAAGGGTACCAGAACTGGAGGCAGAATGTCATCCGAAATCTCTCCTCTGGAGATAGCGGACTCTTCAATCCTGCTGGAGCTGTGCCAACTTGACCTGGAATCCTTGTCCTATGTATTCAACTGGAGAAATTTTGTCTGGAGGTGGCTGCTGACTATCCCAGGAATGCTTTTGCCAGGGCTGGAGACACTGTGGCTCAAGATCCTGCTCCAGGTGCTGCATGGTATGCTGCTGCTACTGTATCTACAATAGGGCTGGGCTGCTATGGATCTACAATAGACACATGTGTCCCTGCCTGACCGGCGATACTCCCTTAAATACACAGCATCAAGGGGATATGCTGCTGCATCTTCTTTTACCGCCCCTCGAAGCTTAGTTCTGGGTGAAAGGTCCATGTGTGCGTCATCGGGGCGTGACTTCCGGTTTGTGCCCCGTGACCACGCAACTGGGATGTGCGGCTACCGGACCCCACAGCCCACGCTCTTCTGATGGACGAGACCCCATGGGGCCTCTGTCGGCGCTTTAAGCCTCCCGGTATTGCCGCAGCAGAGTCTTTGCCCTGCTAAAACACCGTAAGGCCCAGGTCTGGGAATGCATCCATTTTTCTTCTTTATCCTGCCACCATCAAGAAGGCTCCCCCGTCGAGGACAGGAAACCACTCATGCAGACAGAGGAGCCATCCTTTTTATTTTGATGGTTTACTGTCCTCCAAGGGCGGATCCCCTCTCTCGTTGGTGTGGTCATGGGTGACAGAAAAAATACCTTAATTTATGTAGAAATATAAATATATGTATATTATATCAAAATGTTCAAATGCTTATTAAAATCGTAAATGAAAAAAAACTATTGATGAATGCATATTGCTAGAACTGGGGGAATCGATTTGCAGGACCCAGCCACCATGTCAGTAGCACTTGGCTGCCGGACAGAAGATCTGTTAATCATCTTCTACCTGTTAGTTTTCTTCTGTCTGATTAGTAGTTCTGGCGTGACATCACGCAGGTGTCATTACTGTAAAGATGATGTTTCTCTGATCCTTCAAGTCAGAAAAGGCACTAGAGCTTCCAGCACATAAGAGTTGGTAAGCAAGGCTCCTGGCTCAAGACATGACTAGTGACATGGTCGCTGGACTAAGGTCCTGGGAATTAATTTGCTCATCTCTACTATTTGACATTATATAATTTGAAGAATGATTGTCCACTTTGGAAAAAAATATATTTTTTAAATGGTTTCAATAACAAGCTGATAACAGTGTGCTTCACTGCAGTTGCAAAACTTCAGTTGTAATCCGTAGAGTAACTCAATATCAAGGACATATCCACAGAATAGAGAAAAGTGAATGAAGAGAGTGGTGCGTGCATGTCCACTTCTCCTTACACAGTGACAAGACATAGATGTGCGTCCTGCATTTTCACTGTGGGCAAGGATGTGAAGAGCAAGAGAAGTGAAGCTCTTTGTCTTCTATACTATACAACCTTTTTAATTAGCATCATATATTATAAATACTGCTAAAATGCAATGAATTGTATTCAGAGTTTTAGCAGAACAATGCAGGTTACTTAGCCATGACATATATTTAAAGTGCCTATATTTGTTTATGATACTGATTAACATTTAAAAATCATCTTCCTTTATGCAATGGGAATACCTATCTCTCTGGTTGAATTTTTATGTATTCAAAGGGAAAATAAACTCCAAGCTAATGTGGTGCTAATTACCTTAGGATTTTTTTTAATACATCCACTTCCAGTGAAAAAAATGTTAATAAAAGTTCATTTATTTTCTCAAAACCCCCAAAAAAAGGAAAAAATATTTTACAATTTTTTTTTTATTTTTTTTTCGTTTTGAGAAAATAAATGAAATTTTATTAATTTTTTTTCACTGGAAGTGGATGTATTAAAAAAATCCTAAGGTGATTAGCGCCACATTGGCTTGGAGTTTATTTTCGCTTTGAAGTCGCCACCTACGTGGATCCGAAGCAGGATCAACACATAGTTCTCCAAAGTGAGCTGCACACCTGATTGGATTATACAAGATACGGAGAAGAGTTGCCTAAAGAATTGATTCCTTGAGAATCTCAACGTGCATTTCTTACCGATTACAGGTGAGCATAATAACAACTAAAAGATTTTTTTTACTGTTGGTAAAAACGAATTACGCTCAGAAGACACGTCACACTTGTCTTTTTTCCCCCTCTTTCCCTAAACCAGGGTATTTCTAAATGAATTTTTATATAGACATTGTAACTGCCTTGCAGTTTGTACATTGCATAAACCTCTATCTGCACATACACTGATCAGTCATGCAGCCACTTCATCCTATAGATAGTGTGATGTTTGCATTTAATCTAGTAGTAGCTATACTCTATATAATTTACACATAGGTAAGAAGGAGGCCATTTCTGGGCTAAGCCAGGGGCTAGTGAGGAGCCTTAACTGCATAAAGAACTGTTTTTCATCAATCAAAATCTATGTGGCAAAGAGGCCGCGCCATCTAGCAGTCTACCTCACTGATCAACTTTTCAGGATGTAGAGTCAAAAAAATTATGTTTTGGTCACATCTATGTAGTATATGTGGGGCTCCAACACAGTGCCCATGGCGGTACCTACCATCAGTAGAAAAAAAACTGATTATTACAAATAAGTTTGAGCAAAATACAACATTGTTAAGCAGAATTTATTTTCTTGGAGATTTTCAAAGATTGGAAAGTTTAGTAATACAATTAGGAAAAAGGTTAATTCTTTGATTTTCTTCTTTTTATTCCTTTCTGCATTTTTTCACCCTTGCCGATTTAAACCATTTTAATAACAAAAGCAAAAGATTTGTTTTGTAAGTAAGCCCATGTTTTCAAAAAGAACAACTATGCAGGTTACCTTCTGGTTTAAAAAATGAATAGATGTAATATTGTTCTTTAACCGAACTTGCATGTCATCAGAAGCTGTTAGATTCTTCTTCAGTATGTTGATGTGCTCCAACCTAATATAAACGGAAAACAAGATATTTTTACATCAGACTTTTTTTTCCATAGCTTTGGTCTTCGGCTGCCGTCACACTAGCAGTATTTGGTCAGTATTTTACATCAGTATTTGTAAGCCAAAACCCGGAGTGGGTGATAAATGCAGAAATGGTGCATATGTTTCTATTATACTTTTCCTCTAATTGTTCCACTCCTGGTTTTGGCTTACAAATACTGACGTAAAATTCTGACCAAATACTGCTAGTGTGACTGCAGCCTTAGAAGTAGGCTAAATCAGCAGAAAAAAGCCATAGATGTTTACAAAATACTGTTAGAATGTCTTGGTTCGATTTATATAATGACTTCCATTATTATGTTTGAGAGCTACAGCATGGACTAACAGGGTTGTCCAGCAAATAAAAGAAAACATTTATAGGCTAGTCTCACTATAAAGCTGCTTGTTCCCCCGCCTGTCTATACTTCCTGTTGTGCTCATAACATGTTAAAATTGGTGCAACAACTGGGATCCCAGCTGATAAGGTGTGTGTGACAATTGCTCCATTAAATTCCTAACAGTACACAGGAGTTATAAAGAATAAATGGTCGCACATGTTCACTTGCGGCTCCCATTCTTGTGATCAGTGGGGATCTCAGCAACTGGACCAACGGTGATTATATGTTCATTACCTATCCTCCTGATATGTAATAAAAGTTGTTTACAAGGCAACAACTTTAAAGAAGACCTTTCACAAGTTTGAGCATGGTAAATTGACTACATCATGGAATAGTGGCTGCAGAGCTGAGTAAAATGTAGTTTAGAAGATCTGAAAGAACAAAGTATAAAGACAAAAGTTGTCAGTCAGTGAGTTTTTTATGAAATCATACAAACTGTGATAGTGTTGAGCGGCCCTAATCTCATTATTTAATTCTGTCTATTGTGTAGTTCTTTGTGGACTTTCTGCTCCCACATAGAGCCAACACAAAACTCAAAAAGCCTAGAATAAGTCCGTGGCCAGGAGTGCAATTGTATATCTCCTCCAGTATCAAAGTCCCAATCATTAGGGTAATTCAGGGAGCTCCAAAGAACATGCAAAACCAGAGAACGGAGCAACAAGATCCCAATAGACATGATATTATTTAAAATATGCAAATTTTATTACACCAAATATCAATACATAATATAATATAAACACAAAAGAATATATAATAGGCATATAGCCAAAGGAGCATGAAATCTGGAGGGAACCGATGGGAAGCCCAGGGAACTAGAGAGAGTGAAACTGTCACATCCAGGGTACAACCAGAAAGACCACCAGATTAAATCACATGGCGTTGGAGACCCCAATACAGTAGTCCATGGCATAGTATATCGCTATCCCCCGCGCGTTTCGCCGTCTGCTTTCTCAAAAGGGGTTTGACACCCCTTTTGAGAAAGCAGACGGCGAAACGCGCGTCAGGGGGTTTGCCTGTGGAACCGGAGAGAGGCATCCTGATATGATGGGTAAGCCAGCTTGATCACATCACATGATTTTGTATATTGATAGGATGGCGGGGGATAGCGATATACTATGCCATGGACTACTGTATTGGGGTCTCCAACGCCATGTGATTTAATCTGGTGGTCTTTCTGGTTGTACCCTGGATGTGACAGTTTCACTCTCTCTAGTTCCCTGGGCTTCCCATCGGTTCCCTCCAGATTTCATGCTCCTTTGGCTATATGCCTATTATATATTCTTTTGTGTTTATATTATATTATGTATTGATATTTGGTGTAATAAAATTTGCATATTTTAAATAATATCATGTCTATTGGGATCTTGTTGCTCCGTTCTCTGGTTTCCCACATAGAGCCAGCAACATTGAAAATATGATAAACAGAATTTTTGTGGGAGACTTTATTTAAATTTTCTATTTACATTTGGGTAGGTTTTTTAAATGTGTTTCAATTATTCTACAATCTAAGGACGAAGGTGAGAGTTGACAGCACTGTGAGATCAGACCTAGAAGTGTTTGTAATGATACATAACTCAGCTCTCCTGTATCTCTAGACCAGGCGTGGGGAACATCCAGCCCACGGGCCGGATATCACTTGGTGCAGCCCGTGGCCACTTCGACACCCCCATCGCTCATTCAACTTATCAGCATCATAGATGCCGATAAAGTTGAAAGCAGTGATGGAGGAGAGAGTGTCAACCCATCAGTCTCTCTCAGCTTGTGTCTCATCGGGTGCATGATGACGTCACTTCATCGTGCACCACGCTGTATCAGCGGTGGAGCCGATGAGATCGGAGCAGAGTCTGGAGCAGAGCATGTAGCAGCGCGGGGATCAAGGAGAAGTGGTGAGTATTGTGTGTGTGGGCTGCACTATACTGTGTGTGTCTGCACTATATTGTGTATTGGGGGAGCTGCGCCTGCACTATACTGTGTGTTGGTGGGGTGTTGCACTGTACTATGCATTGGGAGCACTGCACTATACTGTGTGTTGGGGAGCTGCATTGTACTGTGTTTGGGGAACTGCACTGTACTGTGTGTTGGGGGAGCTGCTGTGTACTGTGTGTGGGGGAGCTGCACTGTACTGTATGTCGGGGGAACTGGACTATACTGTGTATTGGGGGAGCTGCACCTGCACTATACTGTGTGTTGGGGGAGCTGCACTGTACTGTGTCTTGGGGCGAGCTGCACTAAACTGTGTGTGGGGGGGAGCTGCACCATACTGTGTATTGAGGGAGCTGGAGCTGCACTATACTGTGTAGGGGGGAGCTGCACTATACTGTGTGTTGGGGGAGATGCACTACACTGTATGTGGGGGAGCTGCACTACACTGTGTGTGGGGGAGCTGCACTACACTGTGTGTGGGGGAGCTGTGCCTGCACTATACTGTGTATTGGGGGAGCTGCACTGTACTGTTTTGGGGGTGCTGCACGATACAGTTTGTTGAGGGGAGCTGAACTATACTGTGTGCTAGGAGGAGCTGCACTATACTGTGTGTTAGGGGAGCTGCACTATACTGTTTGTGGGGGGACTGTGCCTGCACTACACTGTGTGCTGGGGGAGCTGCACTGTACTGTGTTTTAGGGGAGCTGCAGTGTACCGTGTGTTTGGGGAGCTGCACTGTACTGTGTGCTGGGGGAGCTGCACTGTACTGTGTGTTGGGGGAGCTGCACTGTAATGTGTGTGGGAGAGCTGTACTATACTGTATGTGGGGGAGCTGCATTATTGTGAATAAGTGAAAAATCAGCTCACCCCTGAGGCGTAATTCCAGTCCAGGACAGGAGCACAGGCTGCCTTCTGCTGCACAGCACTCGGCAACTTGAACAGTGTGAAAATGGATCCAGCTCACACACCAGGGTGTTGATAAAAATCTTTCATTCGGCTTTATTTGGAGGAATTATTTTTAAAATGGTACAACATCAATTAGAATGTCTCAGACAACACTGCAAATATAAAATAGGGGTAATGTATAAGAAGAACCATACTTGTTTCGAACAATAAAGTTCTTGAACACTGGTAACATGGAGCTGCAGTATACTGTGTAAGGGGGGAGCTACATTATGCTGTGTGTGTGTGGGAGCTGCACTATACTGTGTGTTGGGGGAGCGAGCCTGCACTATACTGTGTGTTGGGGGATCTGCACTGAACTGTGTGTTGGGTGGAGCTGCACTGTACTGTGTGTTGGAGGAGCTTCACTGTAGTGTTTGGGGGGAGCTGCACTGTTCTGTGTGTGGGGGGGTGAGCTGCACTATACTGTGTGTGTGGGGGAGCTGCACTATACTGTGTGTGGGAAGTTGAGCTGCGCTATACTGTTTGTGGGCGGAGTTGCACTATACTGTGTGTGTGGGGAGCTGCACTATACTGTGTGTGGGGGGGAGCTACCATCACTGTTTTTTTCTCGGGCATATTCAGCGGGTGAGTGAAATCGCAGAATGCTGCGAATGTACGCGTATATCGCCTGAGTCTCGCCAATGCAAGTCTATGGGTGCGAGAAAAAAATCGGGCACCACACAGACCATCCGTGTGACTTGTGAGAAATACGCACACATTTTCCTAATTTCAGCCCATTGAGCCATTAAATTCAGTGAGAAATGTAAAGCCATACGCATGTCATACGGATGCCATACGGATACATAGGTCCGAGAAAATCACATCATCGCATTTCAAACGCATTACACACAGATGACCATATGGAGAACAGTTGTGTGACTCTCAGCAGGGAGACTCGAACTGATTTTAAATACGTTTAGTGTGACTTTGGCCTTACTAAGATTAACTTACAGGAGCGGTAAGTTATCACCTTCTCCATCATACTGATTGTTGTGAGATGTTATCTAGAAGTATTTGTAATGCTACATATCTCAGCTCTGCTCATAGCTGCAGAGATCTGTGAGGTGAGGAGGTCATTTTATTTTATTCCCTGCATGATGCTGCTTCCTAAAGATTGGCCAACCTCATACAGAGGAAGAAGTACACGCCCCCTGACAAAAAAATCTATAGTTAATGCTAATATTGCAATATGGAGGAGAAATGAAAACAAAAACTATGATTTGGTCAACTTTGCAGCTGCTATTCCATGATTTGGCTAGTTTTGACATGTTCTTACTTGTGGAAGGTCTTCTTTAAGCCTCTGTCTGGGTAAAGATTAGAAGAGCAAGCAGCACTACGTTTGCTGTTATAATGACATAAATCTTAAAAGCACCTCTTATACCTAAATAAGTACCTTTAGTTATAATTTGGATCCATCACATATGTCACAGCATCAGGCTTACAGTATACCTGTACGTTGAAGCAATGGCACTAATACGAACTATGCCAAACTTTTTTCTTTGCTTTTTTGTTTCACACACACACACACACAGACATTCAACAAAAATGTTATCTTTGTAGATTTTACTTTACTTTTTACGTTACATGCCAATAAAAATATTTTCTTTCACATATTGGACTAGTCTAAGAATTGCTAAGATATCTGATAAAACAAACAGATTTTATGAGAAAAAGTTAAGTTTCGCAAAAAAACAAATTTAAGCAGCAAATTAAGGCACTACATAGAATAAGATATTATGTTTATTATTCACAAATAGGTTCACGTACAATCATTACATGGTATCAAAGAGCAGTCAGAAAGGCAGATTGCATACAGACATGCAGATCTGACAGCCTGTCCTTGTGATAGACACAGTCTGCATCAAAGTTCCTTGTAACTTGCCTGTGGAGTCTGTCAAGAGAGACGCTGTAACAGAATAACTCTAAGAAAGATTCAAGGGTAGCGCTAATGGCAGGATGTGTAGTACTTAACACATCCTTGTTTGTAATAGTATGAACAAGGGCAAACATATTTGTGATTAAATATGCATTAGGTACGAAGGGCTGTGATGAATGCTGCAGACTTCTGCATATGAACGTTTCTCGCGTGCTATCAAGGCATCCCATTATGTTCTTCACTACTTCTACGGAAAAGAAATTACTTCTGTGGAATTAAGTAAAGGCTGAAGTTTTTAAAAAGTGGATAATCTGTATTTCTATAATTGGAAGGACCAAGTTAATGCAAAAAATGATGTTTTCTGTTCATTGCACTGAGAAATGCCTATGTGATCTGCCATCGGATCAATCAAATGCAAAACAAATCACAAAGATATAAATAAATGGACCATAAATAAATAATAAACCAGATAAGGCTGGTGCACTAACTATTAGGCAGGGTAACTTTTAAAAAGAATAATCCAGCCATTTAGACAGGCAGTAAGTACATCAACGTCACCAAGTCAAACAGATCTATTTCATAAAGAGTAAGGTGTGTATTGTGAAATCTGATGGGGAATCCATTATAATTTCTCACTGGAGTACGATGCAATGAATTCATTGAGCTGCAGATGCTAATTAATGAATTTGCCACCTTCTCAGTGGCGTGCACCTCAGCGACTGGTGCAGCATTCTTAGCTTAAATAATACTGGCACTTTTGCGGAATATGACATGGGGATGTAACTATTCTCCATCCCATCCTGTCTGCACCCAAGCTACACCCATTGTGAAAACAGCAAAAGCCGCATAAATATTGCACACATCTACGTTGCGCAAAAATGTAGCAACTTTTCAAACCATTCAATTTTCCAGCACAAAAGATTTGCTGAATCGGGCTCCAGTGTTCCTCACATGTATATTAGTAAATATATTCTGATCCCATAACTTAAGGATTTTGTCGGTCTCTAGTCTTAGAACTCCACATTTTGCCATTGCTCTGTTATCCTTAATGAATTGTATGAATAGACTAAATCCTGGGCGCTAGCACTCCTCTTGTCAACAGGGCATGTCCCTGGATAACTTCAAACTGTTTAACAATGTCAGATGGAGGTAACTGTCAGACTGCATCGGGACCACCCTGTGAACAGGTGAATGGTAAGATTTATGTGTAAAGCTGTACCCATATAGAGTGAAGTTTCAAACGAGTATTCACAGGTTAGTGGGTGAAGGTACTTACTAAAATGAGAATACCTCTTTTACTTTTATGATCACTTTGGTCCAACCTCTGCCACCCCAAATTATTTTGGGAAACATCTCAGCTGTTTTCTATGTACACTGGCACTACCACTGAACCACATGTGCATGAGACTGCAGCGAGATCTATTCACTCGAGTGGAGCAGAGCTTTCATGGGTGGAAAGGATTACAGTGGTCTACTGTGAAGGTAACAAATGGAGGATTTAGAGGTCAGAAGACTCCAGCATAACTAGCGATGTCATAAATCGCTGACATATAATTTTTTAAAGGGAATGTGCCATTATGAAATGACCGATGGTTTATAGGGAACCTGTCATGTCCCCAAATGTTATTCGTCACGATAGGACTGACGAGTAAACTGGGACCAGGGGCACTTTTCCTGGCCCTAGCACTAGGGGGCGCCCTAGCTCGACCCGTTCCCTGGTATACCTCAGATGGTGAGGATGCCGGGGCCTTCGCCTCTGCCCTGTCTCCTAGCTGCAGCCCTGCATCTGTCCCCCTCCCCCATACGGAGAAGAGAGGCCCTACCGTGTACCGCAGTACACCAACCCGACAGACAGGGGAACAAAGACAAGGGTAAAAGAAAACTCCACTCACACCAAAATATACTCTCACAAGTAACAGAGGCATTCATCAGGGTGAGAAGGACGGGGGAAGAAAATGAGGCCAGAATTTCTAAGTGTACAAACCAAGCAACAGTCGCACAATAAGCTCCTCCAGCTCTCCAAACACCAGCTCCTCACTCTCCATGTCTATCAAGCAAGTGCTAACTCAGGCAAGGATCTGGCCAGAAGGCCTAGCTT
The DNA here is from genome assembly GCF_032444005.1 of Ranitomeya imitator. NCBI lineage: Eukaryota > Metazoa > Chordata > Amphibia > Anura > Dendrobatidae > Ranitomeya > Ranitomeya imitator. The sequence continues at coordinate 467,006,418 of NC_091287.1, read as the reverse complement.
TCATAGGAGAGAGGTCTGGCTAACCGAGCAGAGCTGAATACAGGGATTTCCACATGGCCGATTAACGCCTGTCCTGCTGAAAGAAAACAAACACATTTAATACACCGGAGAAGTGCTTCTTCTCAGCAGTGAAGCAGGAGCCATCAGACACTGAGGTCTTCTGGCACTGCTCTGTCGTGGTAACTCAGTGACAATATTAACCTGCAGATGTGGGGACACACTGTAGGTTAATAGCATTCTGAAGCTGTGCAGCAGCCATACTAAAGCCTGGCTACTGGGGGGGGGGGGGGGGAAAGGGTACTCTGGCTTTTAGTCATAGAGGTTTCCTGACATGGCTTCAGTCACTGCTTGGTACACAGAAGTAAACAGTGGCTGTAAGCACGCCCTGGAACACTGAATATGAGGCAGATAAGCTATTTACCTGCACATTAACCCCATATCTTCAGGTTAACAGTATTTGAGGACATAACAGGTACTATATAAAATTATGTCTCTGCGTTCTGTTTCTTTTTATTTTCTCCCCGGTCTGGTCATGCGGGGGTTCACCTTCTCTGCCTTGTTTTGGGTTCTGTGGGGCTATTTCAGTCTGCTGTGGCCTGCAGACCAATGTCAGTGACAGTTTATGCTCCAAGGCTAGAGCAGCTGACCCCTTGATACCGTGTTTGTCCTCTGCCCATGTACTCTGTTCTCGTGACTTCCCTTTCCTGCCTCCCCGCTTTGTTTCAGTGTTCGCTCCCTGTTCTTGGACCTCTTGGTATGTGACCCAGCTTGTCTTCTGATCTGTTTTACTGTCTCTTGTCTCGGTTATATCTGCTCCCATCTGGCTCTGACTTCTGGCTTGTATTTGACCACGTATATTGCTGTGACCTCTGGTACTTCTTGTCCTGATGGTTTCTGATTCGGCTCGTCTGACCACTCTTTCGCCACTTGGTGGCGCTTGTGCTGCTGCTCAGTGGTGTTACGCTGTGTTTGCAACCTTTCTTCCCTCACCAGCATCCCCTGGTGGAGTTTGCGCTATACTGCACTGCAGCAGCATTACAGGTCATTTTTTTAAGTTTGTAAGTAAAAATAAATTGGCAATATTTTCATATCATGATCTTCATTAGCATAAAAAACAGCCTTAGAATTTTCACACTGGCCACTAGGGCGTTTTTTAAAATGATCCTGAAAAGATAGGAAGTAAGAGTTTACAACAGTTTCCTTATCAGCGAAGACAGGATTACAATGATTGCTAACAGCTCTATTACACAGCTGTTAACACAGGATCCTCCAATCACAATAGGTGATGTCACAGCCGACCTGCGCCCATTCCCTTCACAATGACTTTCGTACACAATCAATAAATACTTCAATACAAAAGATTGGGCGAGACTCTGTTCATTGTGGTTATATACATGCAGAGATCTTGAAACAACAGGAAGTATGAGTCTCAAAAATTGGCAAAAGCGAAAATAGCGATATTTTTCATTTCAATTTTTGATATAGATTATGATACAAGAAAAATCCATTGCCAAAAATGTTTAAAAATACATTTAACAAATAAACCTGATTTAAAGAATAGGTGATTTTCTGATGGCACATTCCCTTTGCGCCTCTAGAGCCTGTGGATCACTTCCAGTCCACAATGTCCTTTTATCCAGCCCTTTAGGCAGATTCCATTTTTCTGGGCATCAATCATTTCATTTGTCTGTATAGCGAATGCTGTGCGGGACTGTGTCCAAAGCTGGCCAATGCCAGCATTAGGACATTCTTTGTGGAAACAGAAAGCGCTCCCTGAACTCCGGCCTATGTGATGTACACAGCATTCTCACTGTCTACTACATGATGCATATACAGCAGTCTATCATGAATCCTTATCTTATGTGATGTAAATATGGCAGACTCCGTGTACCTTATGTGATTTATATCTATAATATAACGCTGGGAGCGTCACTCTGTCCGAAGCCTTTATAGACTGCGCAAGCGCCGGCACAGTCTGCGCCTCACAGAGTGACGCTCCCGGGAGATCGCGGTATGCGTTCACACTGAACGCACACCGCGATCTCCAACAGAGAAGCAGGGACCGCCAGGAGGGTGAGTATCGGCTATATTCACCTGTCCTCCGTTCCAGCGCTGCGCGCCGCCATCTTCCTCGGCCTGTGACCTTCAGTTCAGAGGGCGCGATGACGCGCTTAATGCGCGCCGGCGCCGCCCTCTGACTGAACAGTCACAGCCAGGAGACCGGGAAGATGGCGGCGCCCAGCGGTGGAACGGAGAACAGGTGAATATAGTAAGTGCTGGGGGGCCTGAGCTGGCAGCGATACCGGCACCTGACCCCCACAGCGCGCCGGTGTCCCCGCCTGCTCAGGCCCCCCAGCACTCGGCGCCCAGAGACGATAGGTGAGTATGTTTTTTTTTTTTAATATTGCAGCAGCAGCATACGGGGGCATATAGAATGGAGCATGTTGAGGGGGCCATCAACCATAATGGAGCAGTGTACGGGGGCATATAGAATGGAGCATGTTAAGGGGGCCATCATCCATAATGGAGCAGTGTACGGGGGCATATAGAATGGAGCATGTTAAGGGGGCCATCAACCATAATGGAGCAGTGTACGGGGGGCATATAGAATGGAGCATGTTAAGGGGGCCATCATCCATAATGGAGCAGTGTACGGGGCCATATAGAATGGAGCATGTTAAGGGGGCCATCAACCATAATGGAGCAGTGTACGGGGGCATATAGAATGGAGCATGTTAAGGGGGCCATCAACCATAATGGAGCAGTGTACGGGGGCATATAGAATGGAGCATGTTAAGGGGGCCATCAACCATAATGGAGCAGTGTACGGGGGCATATAGGATGGAGCATGTTAAGGGGGCCATCAACCATAATGGAGCAGTGTACGGGGGCATATAGAATGGAGCATGTTAAGGGGGCCTCAACCATAATGGAGCAGTGTACGGGGGCATATACTATGGAGCATCTTATGGGGCCATAAACCATAATGGAACAGCGTACGGGGCATACACTATGGAGCATCTTATGGGGCCATAAACCTTTATGGAGCAGTGTATGGGGCATATACTATGGAGCATTTTATGGGGGCCATAAACCATTATGGAGCAGCGTATCGGGCATATGCATGGGAGCAGCAAATTAAAGAACGGTGGTGCAGGATGGGAGCAGCACATGACAGAACGGGGGCACAGGATGGGAGCAGCACATGACAGAATAGGGCAGCACATGACAGAACGGTGGCGCAGGATGGGAGCAGCACATGACAGAACGGGGGCGCAGGATGGGAGCAGCACATGACAGAACGGGGGCGCAGGATGGGAGCAGCACATGACAGAAAAGGGCAGCACATGACAGAATGGGGGCGCAGGATGGGAGCAGCACATTACAGAACGGGGGCGCAGGATGGGAGCAACACATGACAGGATGGGAGCAGCAAATGACAGGATGGGGACGCAGGATGGGTGCAGCACATGACAGGATGGGGACGCAGGATGGGTGCAGCACATGACAGGATGGGGGCGCAGGATGGGAGCAGCACATGACAGAACGGGGGCGCAGGATGGGAGCAGCACATGACAGAACGGGGGCGCAGGATGGGAGCAGCACATGACAGAATAGGGCAGCACATGACAGAAAGGGGGCGCAGGATGGGAGCAGCACATTACAGAATGGGGGCGCAGGATGGGAGCAACACATGACAGGATGGGGACGCAGGATGGGAGCAGCACATGACAGGATGGGGACGCAGGATGGGTGCAGCACATGGCAGGATGGGGACGCAGGATGGGTGCAGCACATGACAGGATAGGGACGCAGGATGGGTGCAGCACATGACAGGATGGGGACGCAGGATGGGTGCAGCACATGACAGGATGGGGATGCAGGATGGGTGCATCACATGACAGGATGGGGACGCAGGATGGGAGCAGCACATGACAGGATGGGGACGCAGGATGGGTGCAGCACATGGCAGGATGGGGACGCAGGATGGGTGCAGCACATGACAGGATAGGGACGCAGGATGGGTGCAGCACATGACAGGATGGGGACGCAGGATGGGTGCAGCACATGACAGGATGGGGATGCAGGATGGGTGCATCACATGACAGGATGGGGACGCAGGATGGAGCAGCACATACCAGGATGGAGACCATATACCAATATAAATGCTCACCACCCGGGCGTAGAATGGGTTCAATAGCTAGTATGTATATACATATATATACCTACATATATATGCAATGTTTGCACAGTAGTCTTAGTGTGTCCAGCGTGGTATATATATTGCATTCTCGATGTATCCTATGTGATATATAGAGTTACATGTCTCCTATGTGATGTATATACAGCAGTCTTGATGTATCTTGTGTGTTTTATATAAAGCAGTCTTGGTGTCTCCAAAGTGATGCATACAGCAGTCCCAGTGTCTTCTATGTGATGTATACTGCAGTTTCAGTGTCTCTTTTGTAATGTACACAGCAGTCTTGGTGTCTCATATGTGATGCACACAGAAGTCTCAGGGTCTCCTATGTGATATATACAGCAGTCTCAGTGTCTCCTATGTGATGTATACAGCAGTCTCGGTGTATCCTATTTGATACATGAAGCAGACTCCCCATTGCTTGAGTTCTATACACATTGCATGCATGAACAGTGTTGAATTTCCACTTTGAGGACAACTGCAGTGTAATATGCTTCTGTGTTGGAAGCAACTTACTGCTGCAAGCTATTCTTTTCAAAACTTCATCACAAAAAGTTAAATGCACTCCAGACCAACAATGCAAATCTAGAAAAGCAGTTACTAGTTGCAACAATCAATACTACCTAACGTCACAGCGTCACCAAAGAGAAGCAATTCCAGCCACTATAATAGGGGTGAGTTAACTAAATATTTGGCCAAATATATTAAGCTAATTTTCAAGTTCATAATCTTGTATATAATGATGGTATAAATATCCAAATAGCCCATGGTAGAAACAAGGTCCCCCGGTTCTCTTTACAGTAAGTGTCATTTCAACATTTGAACTACCCGTATTTTCCGGCGTATAAGACGACTGGGCGTATAAGACGACCCCCAACTTTTCCAGTTAAAATATAAAATCTTCTCAAAAGTCGGGGGGTTGTCTTATATGCCAGGTGTCGTCTTATAGGGTGGGTGCGGAGCAATCTGTGGTCGAAGTATATAGTGGGGGGGAGTGGTCCCGATGACGAGGTGAGAGAGCGCCTCACCAGGAAGGTGTAAGTGAAGCAAACTGTCAGCGTCTGGGATGCCAGGGTTATGCAAATAAGAGAGAGAGAGTGATGCTGTGCCTAGAAAAACACTCCTCTTTCACTAATCTGGCTCACCCTTGTATCCTATTATCTCCTTCTCTGCCTCTGCTTCACTTACACCTTCCCGGTGAGGTGCCCCCTTACCTCGTCATTGGGGTCGCTCCCCCCACAATATGCGGCGACCGCATATTACTCCGCACCTGCCCTATAAGACGATACCTGGCGTATAAGACGATACCCGACTTTTGAGAAGATTTTCAAGGGTTAAAAAGTAGTCTTATACGCCAGAAAATACAGTACTTCTTCAGCTTTTTGACCCAAAAGGATGAACTTAGGAATACAGAGTTGATAGCGTCTGCAGAGTTGATTGGGTTCAGTATGATTTAGACTTGACTTTTCTATGGACTCGACATAGTTGCAGATCTCTGTGTGTGCATCTGTAAGGAACTGCACAAGGGCAGCCCCTGGGATAAGGTTTTTGACGTGTTTCACCTTCCTCAGACATTGTGTATCTGTAATAAACTTTCCTTCCTATATAAAATGTTGCTCACTGTCAGAGAAAAATGTAGCGTTAAAAAAAATCAAATAAATTTCTTTCTAGGAGAAACCAACATGAAATCCTGCAGACATTTTACACATTCAAAAACGGCATTTCAAAGAAAAAAAAATCTCCTGCAATTTGCTGTTTGAAGAGCTGAATATTAGCTGCATCATGGTTGTGGAGATGCATTGGTAAATAACTCTCCTTGCTGGAGATGTAATTATGGGTTTCTAAAAGCTGATCCTTTTTGAATGCATTTCTTTTTCATTGTGACTGGCACTAATCAATAGCATGAGCAGATTTTTTTTTCAGCTACAGGAAATGGTATATGACAATGGCTTGTTCTCGAGCACGCTTTTTAAAAATCCCTTTGTTCAGAAATATATATTGATGTATTACTTGGAGCCGTTTCTCTTCCCCGTGAAACAAAAGCCGACTCTGCAATCTAATGTCATCCTGAATTTCTCCATGTACCCTCGGCACAAAATCAGGGAATTTCTGTGGCTCATTCCTGGAAGTGTCAGTATAAAAGCTGGTCTTCATGTGTGCTAATCATATATATCTACATAAATATAGATATATTACTAATATGCAAAGCAAGCCAATAATTACTAAAAAAGGGCTTATCTTGGTCCGGAGCTATTGCAGCTTCTTCTTCTGGGTCATATGGTGACAGTTTAATGAATTCAGAACATTAAAAGAGTAGACTGGAGTGCTGTCTTCATCAGTATTGATAGTTTCTAGTGAAGCACCATGTGATAGCGTGGCTTACCAGATGTGCACAACTGACATTGTATAAAGAGTTTAATGTTATTATAATGATCAGAAAGGAAGATCCATTAAATTCACATTTAGAAAAATATAAATTCAATGGCATGCGTACAGAATTGAAGAACAAAAAATAATAGCATATTTGCAATTGTGAAGTAAAATATAAACTTGACAACTAGTGATGAGTGAACCCATGGATGTTCGGGTCCAGCGGATTCAGCCGAACAGTTAAAACAAAAGTTTGGTTCGGGTACTAGAACAGTACCCAAACCCAGACCCCACTCAGATGAATGGGGGCTCGGACATCCATTGTGTGTCGCACTGTCTTATGCATGGCAGCGTGGCAAACACTGGCTGTAATAGGAGGTAAGATTTTTACAACAGGTTAGAGCACCAGCAGCTGTGACAAGCAGTAAAAAGTTTACCTCCAGTCATAGAGGCATCGGCTGATGAGATGGGAAGAGTACTATCAACTTACGTCAGGCTGCAGCTGATAGCAGCACCTGCACTATAAATAAAAATGGCATGGATTTCCCTATATTTTTAATAACCAGTATGGCAAAACTGACAGCTGTGGGTTTGAACGCTCAGGTGTCAGTTGCGGGTTTCAACCCTCAGGTGACAGCTTTATCATGGTTGGTTATCAAGAATAGAGGGGTACCAACCCTGTTTTTTAATTATTTAAATAAATAATTAAAAAAAACGGCGTGGGATCTCCCCATTTTTTACAACAAGCTAAGCTAAAGCAGATAGCTGGTTTTCTCAGGCTCATAAGGGACCATGGATATTAGCCTCCGAGCCTATAAGTAGCAGCCCACAACCACCTCAGAAAAGGTGCATCTATTAGATACGCCAATTCTAGCTCTTTGCACAGCTCTTCCCACTTGTCCTGTGGTGCAGGCATACAGTTAGGTCCATATATATTTGGACAGAGACAACATTTTTCTCATTTTGGTTATAGACATTACCACAATGAATTTTAAATAAAACAATTCAGATGCAGTTGAAGTTCAGACATTTAGCTTTCATTTGAGGGTATCCACATTAAAATTGGATGAAGGGTTTAGGAGTTTCAGCTCCTTTACATATGCCACCCTGTTTTTAAAGGGACCAAAAGTATTTGGACAGATTCAATAATTGTAAATAAAATGTTCAGTTTTAGTACTTGGTTGAAAACCCTTTGACTGCCTGAAGTCTTGACCTCATGGACATCACCAGACGCTGTGTTTCCTCCTTTTTGATGCTCTGCCAGGCCTTCACTGCGGTGGTTTTCAGTTGCTGCTTGTTTGTGGGCCTTTCTGTCTGAAGTTTAGTCTTTAACAAGTGAAATGCATGCTCAATTGGGTTGAGATCAGGTGACTGACTTGGCGATTCAAGAATATTCCACTTCTTTGCTTTAATAAACTCCTGTGTTGCTTTGGCTTTATGTTTTGGGTCATTGTCCAGCTGTAGTATGAAATGACGACCAATCAGTTTGGCTGCATTTGGCTGGATCTGAGCGCACAGTATGTCTCTGAATACCTCAGAATTAATTCGGCTGCTTCTGTCCTGTGTCACATCATCAATAAACACTAGTGACCCAGTGCCACTGGCAGCCATGCATGCCCAAGCCATCACACTGCCTCCGCCGTGTCTTACAGATGATGTGGTATGCTTTGGATCATGAGCTGTACCACGCCTTCACCATACTTTTCTCTATCCATCATTCAGGTAGAGGTTGAGCTTGGTTTCATCTGTCCAAAGAATGTTCTTCCAGAACTGTGCTGGCATTTTTAGATCTTTTTTAGCAAAGTCCAGTCTAACCTTTTTATTCTTGATGCTTATGAGTGGCTTGCACCGTGCAGTGAACCCTCTGTATTTACTTTCATGCAGTCTTCTCTTTATGGTAGATTTGGATATTGATACACCGACCTCCTGGAGAGTGTTGTTCACTTTGTTGGCTGTTATGAAGGGGTTTCTCTTCACCCTGGAGATTATTCTGCTATCATCCACCACTGTTGTCTTCCGTGAGCGCCCAGGTCTTTTTGCATTGATGAGTTCACCAGTGCTTTCTTTCTTTCTCAGGATGTACCAAACTGTAGATTTTGCCACTCCTAATATTGTAGCAATTTCTCGGATGGTTTTTTTCTGCTTTCGCAGCTTAAGGATGGCTTGTTTCACCTGCATGGAGAGCTCCTTTGACCACATGTTTACTTCACAGCAAAACCTTCCAAATGCAAGCACCGCACCTCAAATCAACTCCAGGCCTTTTATCTGCTTAATTGAGAATGACATAACGAAGGGATTGCCCACACCTGTCAATGAAATAGCCTTGGAGTCAATTGTCCAATTACTTTTGGTCCCTTTAAAAACAGGGTGGCACATGTTAAGGAGCTGAAACTCCTAAACCCTTCAACCAATTTTAATGTGGATACCCTCAAATGAAAGCTAAAAGTCTGAACTTCAACTGCATCTGAATTGTTTTGTTTAAAATTCATTGTGGTAATGTCTATAACCAAAATTAGAAAAATGTTGTCTCTGTCCAAATTTATATGGACCTAACTGTATGGGGATATTTTTTGTGGGGTTGGTGTCACCTTTGTATTGTCAGGTGACATCAAGACCACAGGTTAGTAATGGAGAGGTGTCTATAAGAAAAAACAACAACAACAAAAAAATATTCCTCACTTGTGTGACATACTTTTCCCCTGAGAAATTTCGTACGGTGAACTCACTAAGCTCAGCTGAAAAGTCTCACAGTGCTAGCAGTGATATCACTGAAGTCACCACAGTTCATCGGCCCGGCTCACAGTGAAGAGAGCTGGGAACACAGCCTCAGTGATCTGCGTAACCTTGATGACGTCACCGTTAGTCACTGATGCTGCGCCACCAGCAGCTCATCCTCCCATGGTTTTCAGCCTAGACGGTCGCATCTTGGCATCGTCCAGGATGAAAACCACTTATCGCAGATATGGATTATGATGCGGGACAGTATGATGGATAGGTGAGGAAAATGTTGAGTATAACTTTGTTTTTTATTTTTAACTAAAAAAGTAAAACGGTTTGTAATTTTATTTCAAATAAAGGACATTATTCTGGCTGTGTGTTTATTTACAATATGACTATGGGGTTAGTAATGGAAAGGCGTCTTGTAGAAAGGTGACATCAACCCCACAAATATTAACCCCACTTGCCACCACCACAGGGCAAGTGGGAAGAGCCAGGCAAAGGCTAAGAATAGGCGCATCTAACAGATGCATCTTTTCTGGGGTGCCTGCGGGCTGCTATTTTCAGGTTGGGGGCCTCTTTCCAGCCTGAAAATACCAGCTCCCAGTTGTCTGATTTAGCTTGACTGGTTGTCCTGAATGCTGCTGCCAGGATCATATTCCTCACCAACCGTTACACCGATGCCTCTACCCTGTGCCAGTCATTACACTGGCTACCCATCCACTCCAGAATCCAGTACAAAACTACTACCCTCATCCACAAAGCACTCCATGGCTCGGCACCACCCTACATCTCCTCTCTGGTCTCAGTCTACCACCCTACCCGTGCCCTCCGCTCCGCTAATGACCTCAAGTTAGCATCCTCAATAATCAGAACCTCCCACTCCCGTCTCCAAGACTTTACACGTGCTGCGCTGATTCTTTGGAATGCACTACCTAGGTTAATACGATTAATCCCCAATCCCCACAGTTTTAAGCGTACCCTAAAAACTCATTTGTTTAGACTGGCCTACCGCCTCAATGTATTAACCTAACGATCCCTGTGTGGCCTATTTTAAAAAAAAAAAACCTATTGTTTTTATTTATTTATTTTTTTTAAATAGGCAATCAGGTTCCTCGCATCATGTTCTCATTCACTTTATGCAGTTAATAGCCCTCTGTGTCTGTACTGCTACATACTTAGGCAGTTAACTGGTTCATGCAGCTTTACATGAACACCCGAGCCTTACACTATGGCCGGTCCGAATAACTAAAGCAATTGTTACCATCCACCTCTCGTGTCTCCCATTTTCCTCATAGTTTGTAAGCTTGCGAGCAGGGCCCTCATTCCTCCTGGTATCTGTTTTGGACTGTATTTCTGTTATGCTGTAATGTCTATTGTCTGTACAAGTCCCCTCTATAATTTGTAAAGCGCTGCGGAATATGTTGGCGCAATATAAAAATTATTATTATTATTATTATTGTCAAAAATTGGAGGGGACCCCGCGTTGTTTTTTTTAAATTACCGTATTTAAATAATTTTAAAAAATGGCATGGGCACCACCCCTCTATTCTTGATAACCAGGCATGATAAAGTTGACAGATGAGGGTTGCCTGCAGCTGTCAGTTTTGCCATGATGTTTATCAAAACTAGAGGGGAACTCACACCATTTAAAACTTCTATATTTATTTATAGCGCAGGTGCTGACTGATGAATACTCCCATCAGTCGCCACCTGCCTTTGCTGTTATCAGCGGCAGCAGGAGTAGGCTGATGGGAGTAGTAATCTCTCATCAGTCAACACCTCTGTGACCGGAGGTAAACTTTTTACTGCTGGTCACAGCTGTTGGCACTCTGACCAGCGGAAATAATCTTATTACTGATCAGAGCCACTGATGTTACTCATACTGTCATGACAGCAAGGGAAACACCTGATGTTCGGGGAGCAAAACCTGAACTTTGACACAGACTTCCTGGAGAAGTCCGTGTTTGGGGTCCATGCCCAAACAGTACGTGTTTTGTACAGACTCCAAACTTTATTGTTCTGGTTCATCCATCTCTATTGTCAACATGACAAATTAATGGTAATATTGAGACACTATACCATTTCACTGTCTTTTATCTCCCAAGTCTATGCTATTTGATTGTAGTTATGTCCAGTATAGCGGCAGGCATTGGGACCATATGGGTATATTCAAAACCAGCAGATTTTTTGCAGAAATTTCTACAACTGTTTTATATTGGTTGAGATGAGATCTATTTATGGTATGAAACCAATGCCCAGACTTCACTGAGACTTTTACTGAAATATATGTAGCTAATTTTCAATTGCAGAAAAGAGATGTCTGTGGATCTGTGATTGGTTGCTTTACATAAAGCAAAATAATAAAAAGGACAGGAGAGTCCCATGATCTGACTTATAAAAACCCCACCCAAAAGTGAATATCCGAGTGTGGATCTGGGGGAAAGGGGGTGGTTCAGGGCCTGGCTTTAAAGGGGTTGACCAGGTCTAATATATTGATGACCTAAACTATGAAGAAGTATTTTCCAAACTGCAGTCTTCTTGTCACCCCAACAGATCATGCTTTCAGGAGTATTGCACAGGTGAGAAAAATCCTGAAAACATAATCTGTTGGCGGGCCATGAGGACTGGCGTTTTGGAGACTACAGGAGACTGGTGGTGCCCAACACCTAGCTTTATCAATCAGTCACCTGCTCCGGTGGCGGTTGGATGTAAGAAGGGTATGGAGCAAACGGATCTGTACACTGTTTATTAGCCATACCAGGTACTGTACTTTGTCTCTCATTCAAGTAAATGTGAGATAATGTGCAGTACCCAAGGGTTGACACTAAACAATGTATGAAGCCGTGTTGGTCGCTATGAACATTCTTTACATACAACCATCATTGGAGCAGAAAACAGTTGATTAGTGGGGGTTACAGGTGTCAGACCTCCACTGATCTCATAATGATGACTTATCTTATGACCAAGTCATCAATATTCTAGGCCCATACAATAGCTTTAAATGTCTCTTTTTGTGACATGTGAACTATAGTGCTATAGCAGTGATACGAAAAGCTGACTTTGCCTCCAAACATGTCATACCTGTCAATAGGCTGTGTTTGGTAATGCAGAATTTCCCAATTCATTTCAGTTCAACCAAGATGCAATGCAAGACAACTTATTTCCAATTAAAGTGCTATTTCTTTTCATATTTTACAGTTACTGAACAAGCCTTCAGATGTGAATATTGGAAGAACACAGGAAGAACTGCAACAAGTGCTAAGTTAGTCTTGTACCTCAAAGCACATGTTGACAACTTCAAGAGCGTAGCCGCCAGTAGAGGGAGCTCAGGAGCTCATCGCATACAGTTTTACATTGAACGCAATGATAATACAGTATATAGTAAGCTCTCATGCATTCTCCATTAGCCACTATTTTATATTTTTATTTAACAGCTAAAATACTGAATGATCTAAAGACATTGAAAAAATAATTATTAATACAACATTTAATAAAAGGTAAACATACTACCCAAGCCCATTATACCTAGACAAGGAATGGGCAACACTTCACATAATAATGCTGCACACTAATCCCACAGTTACTGTATATACACTATGGTCAGATTAAGAAGTGTTGTGAACACGTCTTAATCTGAAGACAGTGTATATAACTGTGGGATTAGTGTGCAGCATTAATAAAAGTAGATTATTTTTGGCACACTAAAAAATTGACAATTGCAATTCCCCAGATCCCTTGAGTTGAAAATGTGACTTTTTTACATGTATGAATGAAAATGAAGAACTTGACTGTCAATATGTAAAATTAGCAGTTCTCGTGTTTAGGCAGATATTATTTCTATAGTTTAGAAAAAGTGACGTAAAGCTATTATATTGTGATGACTACACCAGGTTGCACCAAGATAAACATTTGTATTTTATTCCTTGTTACCTAGGTATTGTGGAGCGCTGCTTATTACCTATGCAACAGTCAGGACTGCTTGTATGGTGTCAGGCTGATTTAATTTCTATGACACCCGGCTCAGTGAATCATTGGTGACAACAAAAATGAATAACTGCTGCCTACTTCTTCCTGCTGCCTGCCTTATTACTGTAACTGTAAGGGGAGAAAGGGCAAATACAATGTGCAATGTGACATGTGGCCCAGGAGCGTTTATCTGACTCTACCAGAGACTTCCCGACCTTTGCACGCACACAGCGCCGCTTATAATTGCTAGCTCTCCCCTCTGCCGCCATTTCTCAGCACTGCGCAAAAATGGCACACAAGGAGACAACATTTATGTCTTGTTTTATCTCCAACGGCAAATATTTTATGAATAAATAAATATTAACAAGACGTCTTATCAGCGGTGACATTAATCCTTTAATGTACCACATCTAATAATATAGAAAATAATCACCGAGTGCCATCTGCAAGTCTCCTCCATCTCCTCACAGTCATGGTAGAGGGATGTAACATGCAGTCTTTAGGATACAACTTACAAGAACGTAGGAAGTTACAATACAAAGCTTGATGAAGAAGGATGTACAGAGAAATTATACACACGAGGGTAGAAATGTGTCTTTTTCAGAAATTCTACCTGATTGATTCTAAATGTTACAGGAGTCACTCTGACGTTCTTCATGATACCTTCTGGACCACTGAGAGTCCGTATGATGATCAAGTTGGCCAACTATAATGGCCTTCTACAGTAGTGTTCACAGTACTGTACCATAGAGAAGATAAATAAATGGATCATCATGGGAAAAAATTGAACTGATACCAGTAATCAGCACAGTACTAACAGACACTGGTAATCATTCTTGGATCAACTGGGAAAAAGTGCAACTGGTACCAGTAATCATCACAGTACTAACAGACACTGGTAATCATTGGTGGATCAACTAGAAAAAATACAACTGGTACCAGTAATCCGCACAGTAGAATAACGAAACCGGTATTCATTGGTGGATCAACTGGAAGAAAATGCAACTGGTACCAGTAACCACCACAGTAGATACAATGAAACCGGTATTCATTGGTGGATCAACAGAAAGAAAATGCATCTGGTGCAGATAACCACCACAGTAGATACAACAAAAACGGTATTCATTGGTGGATCAACTGGAAAAAATGCAACAGGAACCAGTAATCATCACAGTACTAACAGACACCGGTGATCATTGTGGAATCAACTGGGAAAAAATGCAACTGGTACCAGTAATCATCACAGTACTAACAGACACTGGTAATCATTGATGGATCAACTGGAAAAAATACAACTGGTACCAGTAATCAGCACAGTAGATACAACGAAACTGGTATTCATTGTTGGATCAACTTGAAAAAAATGCAACTAGTACCAGTAATCATCACAGTAGTAACAGACACTGGTGATCATTGGTGGATCAACTGGAAAAAATGCAACTGGTACCAGTAACCACCACAGTAGATACAACATTGTTGGATCAGCTGGAAAAAATGCAACTGGTACCAGTAATCATCACAGTAGAAGTAGAAACTTCATTGTGCAGCACTTTATTATTGTAGAACAGAAAAAAACACCAGTTAGGCCATAGGTCACTCAGACGGCCATGATGCAGGCACATTTTATCATTAGAATTTTAGCTGCAAGTCCCAGCGCGGTCATGGAGTTTATGACTCAATCTAACAGCATCGGGGATCCATCAAGCTGTTACTTTGGTCGGTAGACTTGCAAGTTGCAACCAACACAAATTACTTGACAGAAATGCTGAAATGCATCGACATTGTGTCTTTCTGAGTGACGAATAAAGCCATGCTTGCCAACTCTCCCAGAACGTCCAGAAATAAAGGAAACCTTCCAAAGCCCCAGAGGGAGTTGGAAAAAGTCACTGGCAAGTAGCAGTTTCAATCCTAGGTACAGAGAGGGTGGTCACGTGCGGCCATATTTTCTATTGTTATGCAATGGTCTTGATACATTGTAAGGGCATATTCTAATAAAAAATAAATACAATATAATAATACTAATGCAAAAAAATAAACATTTTTAAAGGTATTTTCCTATTAAAGATAAGTGATGGTATATTGCATGGATGTGTCATTGTTTCCTGATCACTGGGTGTCCAATTTCCTGGATCTCCACAATTCCGGAATATAAAAGAGTTGCAGTTAAAAGTAATCAGTATGCAGATTTTGGCTATGGAATATGAGAGAAGATTTCTGTGTATTCTGTGCATTGTCGGCAAGCTGCCAATAAGTGGTGGGGGCGGGGTTACACATATTAGCTTGACTGTTTTGCACATGACAACTAGTCCTGCAATGATAATTTCCTGGTGATAAAATACAGATTATAATGAAAGTGTTATGCACAGACCAGCAAGTGACACATCCCTGGAATCAGGCTCTCAGCCTCTACATTATGCTGCTTTCAGATGTAATGGCAAAAACCTACTGACAGATTCCCTTTCAGAGCTCTGCTCTTTTACGGATTTCCACTGTATAGCGGTACTAGCAGCCTCCAGCCGTGCAGGGACCTATAACAGAGCATTACTGTTGATATGGAGCACAGTTGTGCTGCAGGTCTCGGCACATTCGCTGGCTGGGAGTGCTGCTGTGCCATAGAGATGCAGAAAGGACTACAGGGTTTTTGTTCTTCCAATCCACAGGGCTTCCAGGGATTGGACTTCTACCAAAGTTATGCAATATTTTTCCATAAAAGGTAGATATACTCTGTTTAGCAAAATGTAGGAATATCACACACAGTTCTTCCTTCCAGCTTCCTCACACATGGAGAAAGGTCAGCACGACGAACCACAGATGGGCACAAAGAATCATTTACTAATGAAATATATTACTATACTTTGCAGTGAAGTCTACTTAGCCATAGTCATAAAGCTACCGAGGAACCGTTCCTAAATGTTCATAGACGCTTGTCTGTGATCAGCGGGTGCCCTCCACCCACCGCAATACTTCATGTTTCAACAAACACAGTGTGTGCCCGAAATGTGCCTATAGACAATCTACTCGAGACATGCAGCCCTCTTAGTGAGATCTGGATTCACGGCCCCTGTGTGTCACAGGCTTGTTGTTCCTCGTAACATTATTAAACTATCAATCACAGAAACAGACAATGATAGATATATCAGAAGTGCTCCGCAGGGAGGCAGCGTTCAGTACACTGGCTACTGCTAAATTACAGCTCCCATCCTCTTGCCGTTTCCTTTGGGTATGATCAAAGTACCAAAAACATACATGTCACAAGCGCATGTATCTCTATATGAGAACACGGCATAAATATGAAATATGCATCTATTTTACATTGTAGAAGTTGTCACAGTACAATAAGACTGATCCCCAACATCTGCAGAACAACCTTACTGCATTGGCAGGGATGTAATATGGAGCCATATTCTCGCCTAATACTGCGTGGTAACACATACGTATAGGTTTATGTGAAAACGTCCTTTGGCTGCATTGATGTCTTACAGTGTTGGGGGCTTGGGTTTGGATTTGACCACAGACAACATCTTCATAGACTTTTTATTTTGTCTATGAGTTTCCTCAAGGTACTCTGGTTTATTTTTACACTTTAAAAAAAATATACCAAGAGGTCAATTGACATCCTTTGAAAGTGACCATAGAGTATGAGTGTCTAGGGGCTTTTCACATGTTGCATTGCAAACAGCGAAATCCACTGACATCTGCAAAATAAATTGACATTATGCTGATTTCAAATCTCCATCGCAGCTCAGTTTCCATAGAGCAATGCTTCTGCAGGATGGATATTCAGTGGAATCTCATCCACAAACCCGGTACTGTAATACAAAGCGAAACTGCAGGTGAAAATCTCTGTGCAACGCTGTGGAATTTGCTGGTGCTAAGGAATGGGTAATTAATCCATAATAAAATGATTAAAAAAAACTAGACTTTGGGTATGTGAACACGATGCTGATTTAGTGCAGAATTATTGCAGTTCTGCAGTGGATTTTTCTGCTGCAGAAACGCTGCAGATCTGCACTGTGATTTACAGTACAATGTAAATCAATGTGAAAAAAAAAAGCTGTGCACATGGTGCAGAAAAATCCGTGCAGAAACGCTGCAGATTTCAAAGAAGTGCATGTCACTTCTTTTGTGCGTTTCTGCAGCGTTTCTGCACCCCTCCATTAATAGAAATCTGCAGTGGTAAAAACTGCCCAAAAACTGCACAAAATCCGCATCAATTCCGCACAAAAAACGCACTAAAAACGCATCAAAAACGCATAAAAAACACACCTGTGGATTCTGCCAGGAGATGCAGATTTAGTGCAGAAAATTCTGCACCACATTTCCTACGTGTGCACATAGCCTTAAGGTACCGTCACATTTAGCGACGCTGCAGAAATCCAGACAACGATCCCGATTGCTGCATTGTCGCTGTTTGGTCGCTGGAGAGCTGTCACACAGACAGCTCTCCAGCGACCAACGATGCCGGTCCCCTGGTAACCAGGGTAAACATTGGGTTACTAAGCGCAGGGCCGCGCTTAGTAACCCAACGTTTACCCTAGTTACCAGCGTAAACGTAAAAAAACCAAACACTACATACTTACCTTCCGCTGTCTGTCCTCCGGTGCTGTGCTTCCCTGCACTGACTGTGAGCGCAGCCGGAAAGCACAGCGGTGACGTCACCACTGTGCTCTACTTTCCGGCTGGCCGGCGCTCGCAGTGCAGAGAAGCACAGCGCCGGAGGACAGCGCTTAGTAACCCGATGTTTACCCTGGTTACCAGTGAAGACATCGCTGAATCGGCGTCACACACGCCGATTCAGCGATGTCTGCGGGGAGTCCAGCGACTAAATAAAGTTCTGGACGTTCTGCCCCTACCAACGATGGCACAGCAGGATCCTGATCGCTGCGTGTCAAACTGAACAATATCGCTAGCCAGGACGCTACAATGTCACGGATCGCTAGCGATATCGTTCAGTGTGAAGGTACCTTTAGGCTGTGTGCACACGATGCAGATTTGGTGCAGAATTTTCTGCATAAAATCTGCACTAAATCTGCATCTCCTGGCAGAATCCGCAGGTGCGTTTTTTATGTGTTTTTTATGCGTTTTTTACCAATGGATTTCTATTATGGAGGGGTGCAGAAACGCTGCAGAACTGCACAAAAGAAGTGACATGCACTTCTTTGAAATCTGCAGCGTTTCTGCGCAGATTTTTCTGCACAGCTTTTTTTTTTCACATTGATTTACATTGTACTGTAAATCACAGTGCAGTTCTGCAGCATTTCTGCTGCAGAAAAATCTGTGCAGTTCTGCACTAAATCTGCATCGTGTGCACATACCTTAAGGGACCGTCACACATAACAATATCGTTAATGATATTGTTGCTTTTTGTGACGTAGCAACGATATCGTTAAGGAAATCGTTATGTGTGACAGCGACCAACGATCAGGCCCCTGCTGGGAGATCGTTGGTCGCTGAGGAAAGTTCAGAACTTTATTTCGTCGCTGGACTCCTGCTGACATCGCTGGATCGGCGTGTGTGACACCGATCCAGCGATGTCTTCACTGGTAATCAGGGTAAACATCGGGTTACTAAGCGCAGGGCCGCGCTTAGTAACCCGATGTTTACCCTGGTTACCAGCGTAAACGTTAAAAAAACAAACACTACATACTTACCTACCGCTGTCTGTCCTCCGGGGCTCTTCTTCTCTGCACTCCTCCTGCATCCTGTGTCAGCGCCGGCCAGCCGGAAAGCACAGCGGTGACGTCACCGCTCTGCTTTCCGGCTGACCGGCGCTGACAGTGCAGAGGAAAGCAGAGCGCCGGAGGACAGACAGCTGAAGGTAAGTATGTAGTGTTTGTTTTTTTAACGTTTACGCTGGTAACCAGGGTAAACATCGGGTTACTAAGCGCGGCCCTGCGCTTAGTAACCCGATGTTTACCCTGGTTACTGGGGACCTCGGGATCGTTGGTCGCTGGAGAGCTGTCTGTGTGACAGCTCTCCAGCGACCAAACAGCGACGCTGCAGCGATCGACATCGTTGTCGGTATCGCTGCAGCGTCGCTTAGTGTGACGGTACCCTTAGGGTTTGAAAAACAGTCCTATAATCTGTAAGGGAGTGATAAGAAGACAACGTGCTAAGATGGAGTTGAATTGCACAGTAATGTAAAGGAATGTTTTATTGTTCTTGGTGTTTTATATAAATCTGCATTGTATCCTTATGATCAGAATACGTCTTGGTTAACTGGAGGTTTACCTCAAGGCCGTCCTCAGGGCTTGGGGAGGGCTGTCCATAGGGGAACCACTGAGAAGACATAGGGATATATGCTAGCAGCAGTTAAGGTAAGATATAATTACCAGCTTGGGAACAGCCCACATATTGGGAGGAGTTAAATAAGATTAAAAGTTAGTTATAGAGAGAAGTAAGAAAGTATTAGACAGCGTCAGTGAGGAGCTACAGGTTCTTTGTCAGCGGATGCATAGGTGGCGAAGTGTCCTGTCAGGCTCAAGTCTCCCAAACAGCATGAGGACACGTCTGAAGTTTCACGCAGATACAGAGTCGGTCAAGGGCCTGGAAGAGGCATCGGATTCCATGTCTCTTCCTCCCTTAACTGGAAGAGAACGGTCAGCTCACAGCAAGCGGGAAAGATGGTTGGCCTCAGGGACGCTGAACTGCTGGGTAGGAAGGCCCAGAACCAAAACACCCTTATGTATTCAAACTACAAAGTAAAGCTGAACCTGTTGAACCAGACCAAATATCTCCTTGTTATGTGTACAGCTGTATGCGGTCCCAAGGACAGGGAGGTAACAACGACTCCCGAATGACAAGTACATACAGAACGAATCCCACAACACAACACACACATGCCAGGTTCATGTTTAGAAGAGGGGTTTCAGAGAAGTCAGTACCGGCCCTGAGCTCTTCCTTAAAATCCACACCTCATGTCCGAAGGCAGAATGGACACCTGACCAAAGGTATGACTCAACAAAAACTATGCCTATGAATACTGTCACGAGGGTGTCACGTACCTGGAAGACCTGGAGTTACACAGTCACGTCGGGTAATGAATCGCAGGTCTTCTTTAGAGATGGTGTGATTTGTGTCCCACATTAAATGGATTTAGTTTTATATGATGCTGAGGAGGTTAACAACCCTTTCTATGCTGGTCAGAAACATGCAGCTCCATTTCAGCTGCTTCTGATCTGATATTTATCTCTTCCTATAACAACTGGTCGGACCTTCTGGTCCCTGTCGTGAAAGATTTGTCTTCCTGTGCTGTGTGCTAAAGCTAAGTGGTTGGAGTAGAGTTGTTGTAGTAGTGTTCTGTGGTTTGTTGTAGTAAATGTGTTTATCTCCTGGTATCTGTTCCCATTTACATTATTCCTCCCTGTCCCTATCCTCCTCCCTATTGTTGGTTAGTGCTTTTGTGTGATAGAGGTTTTCTGCTATTCTTGTTTGGTCTTTTGTGTATTATTTGCCTTACATTTCTGTCCCATGCATCAAGGGGTGGTGGAGGGGACAGATCAGGGTTTAATAGGAGCATAGTAAGGTCAGTGACATGGGTCTCTCTATTTTGAAGAGTACCCCTGGGACAGGGATAGTTAGGATCCTAGTTCCAGGGACAGTTTGAAGCACCCTTCCTTAACAAAGACCGTTACAGCGTGACAAATACACTGAGCAGACATATGCTCGGTGTGGCCCATGGAATCCAAATATGGTCTTCTAGACCTAAAATCTCAAAAAATTGTATATATTATATTGCTAGTACATGAAAAAAAGAGTAATGAGAGAAAGTTTAGGCAGCCAAGGAACTCCAAAATCTCATCAGATTCCATTCCAGTTTATTACTAGATTATTGATGCATTTGCTATGGCTTTTAGCCTGCATCCCATCGGCAGACAGCCTTAAACAGGTTAATAAACTGAGAACATGACAGGAAAGCAACAGGAAGGAAATGTAAATCTCCCCCAATGCTGGATCCTTTAGAGGGAATCTGTCAACAGGTTTTTGCTACTCCGAGAGCAGCATAATGTAGGATTCCAGCAATGTCTCACTTGCTTTACTGGATGCTGCTGTTAACAGCGCTCTGAATGCTGAGCTCTGTATAACTCCGCCCACATCACTGATTGACATCTATATGTGCACACTCTGCATAGGCAGAAGGATGCAAAGTAGTACTGGTGGTTGGACTATCTGGAAGAAAAACAAGTGATTATCAAGTGATAATCTGCTACTAATTAACCCCTTTACCCCCAAGGGTGGTTTGCACGTTAATGACCAGGCCAATTTTTACAATTATGACCACTGTCCCTTTATGAGGTTATGACTCTGGAACGCTTCAACGGATCCCAGTGATTCTGACATTGTTTTCTCGTGACATATTGTACTTCATGATAGTGGTAACATTTCTTTGATATTTCCTGCGTGTATTTGTGAAAAAAAAACAGAAATTTGGCGAAAATTTTGAAACTTTCGCAATTTTCCAACTTTGAATTTTTATGTAATTAAATCGCAGAGATATGTCACACAAAATACTTAATAAGTAACATTTCCCACATGTCTACTTTACATCAGCACAATTTTTTTTTGTTAGGGAGTTATAAGGGTTAAAAAGTTGACCAGCAATTTCTCATTTTTACAACACCATTTTATTTTAGGGTCCACATCTCATTTGAAGTCATTTTGAGGGGTCTACATGATAGAAAATACCCAAGTGTGACACCATTCTAAAAACTGCACCCCTCAAGGTGCTCAAAACCACATTCAAGAAGTTTATTAACCCTTCAGGTGTTTCACTGGAATTTTTGGAATGTTTAAATAAAAATGAACATTTAACTTTTTTTTCACAAAAAATTTACTTCAGCTCCAATTTGTTTTATTTTACCAAGGGTAACAGGAGAAAATGGACCCCAAAAGTTGTTGAACAATTTGTCCTGAGTATGCTGATACCCCATATGTTGGGGTAAACCCCTGTTTGGGCACACGGGAGAGCTCGGAAGGGAAGGAGCACTGTTTTACTTTTTCAACTCAGAATTGGCTGGAATTGAGATCGGATGCCATGTCACGTTTGGAGAGCCCCTGATGTGCCTGAACAGTGGAAACCCCCCAATTATAACTGAAACCCTAATCCAAACACACCCCTAACCCTAATCCCAACGGTAAACCTAACCACACCTCTAACCCTGACACACCCCTAACCCTAATTCCAACCCTATTCCCAACCGTAAATGTAATCCAAACCCTAACGTTAGCCCCAACCCAAACTGTAGCCTTAACCCTAGCCCCAACCCTAACCCTAATGGGAAAATGGAAATAAATACATTTTTAAAAATTTTTAATTTTTCTCTAACTAAGGGGCTGATGAAGGGGGGTTTGATTTACTTTTATAGCGGGTTTTTTAGCGGATTTTTATGATTGGCAGCTGTCACACACTGAAAGATGGTTTTTATTGCAAAAAATATTTTTTGCGTTACCACATTTTGAGATCTATAATTTTTCCATATTTGAGTCCACAGAGTCATGTGAGGTCTTGTTTTTTGTGGGACGAGTTGACGTTTTTATTGGTAACACTTTTGGGCATGTGACATTTTTTGATCGCTTTTTATTCTGATTTTTGTGAGGCAGAATGACCAAAAACCAGCTATTCATGAATTTCTTTTGGGGGAGGCGTTTATACCTTTCCACGTTTGGTAAAATTGATAAAGCAGTTTTATTCTTCGGGTCAGTACGATTACAGCGATATCTCATATCTTTTTTATGTTTTGGTGCTTTTATACGATAAAAACTATTTTATAGAAAAAATAATTATTTTTGCATCGCTTTATTCTGAGGACTATAACTTTCGCTCATGATGCTGTGTGGCAGCTCGTTTTTTGCGGGACAAGATGACGTTTTCAGCGGTACCATGGTTATTTATATCCATCTTTTTGATCGTGTGTTATTCCACTTTTTGTGTGGCGGTATGAGAATAAAGCGTTGTTTCTTGCCTCATTTTTTTTTTACGGTGTTTACTGAAGGGGTTAACTAGTGATATAGTTTTATAGGTGGGGTCGTTACGGATGTGGCGATACTAAATATGTGTACTTTTATTGTTTTTTTTATTTAGATAAAGAAATGTATTTATAGGAACAATATTTTTTTTTGTTTTTGAATTTTTTTTTTAAATTTTGTTTTACATATTGGAATATTTTTTCTCTTACACTATAACATTGCCCCGGGGGGGCATCATATTTTAGTGTAAGATCGCTGATCTGACACTTTGCTGTGCACTGTGTCAGATCAGCGATCTGATGTGCACTTTTCTTATGCTTCCCGGCGCCTGCTCTGAGCAGGCGCAGTGAAGCCACCTCCCTGCAGGACCCGGATGCCACGGCCATCTTGGATCCGGCCTGCAAGGAGGAGGTTAGAGACCCTCTCAGCAACGCGATCACATCGCGTTGCTGCGGGGGTCTCAGGGAAGCCCCCTCCCTGCGCGATGCTTCCCTATACCGCCGGCACACCGCTATCATGTTTGATCGCGGTGTGCCGGGGGTTAATGTGCCAGGGGTGGTCCGTGACCGCTCCTTGCACATAGTGCCGGATGTCAGCTGACACCCGGCCGCGATCGGCCGCGCTCCCCTTGTGAGCGCGGCCGATCGAGCTATTACATCCTTGGGAATTAGGGCCCACCCCACATGGATGGAATAGTACGTTCAATGTCAGAAAGGGGTTAAAGAATGATTTTTTTTTATAAAAGCTACACTAAGCAGCTTAGTAAGTGACAGATCGCTGGAATCAGAGTCTCTGTCTCTATAATATGCTGATCTCAGATTAGGTAGCACAGCGCTGAGATCTCATCTCCCGAGTTCTTGGTGCCGAGATCTCCATCTGCTCATGCGCCGCCCCCGGTGGCCATTTTCCCGGAGTCCACCGCACAGGAAATCGTGCAACTACGAGGGCTCTGGCCTTTCACAAAGTGTCGGCAGAGCACCGGAGACCCTCTCAGCAGCACTGGAGTCCCCTGCAGCAGCGGAGACCACCGCAGCAGCATCAGAGACCTCAGCATCAGCACCGGAGACACCTGCAGCACTGCCGGACACCCCATCATCCCAGCCTGCTGCCTGCAGCAACGGTACCGGTAAGGTATATCCGCATTATGATGCACCCCCACTTCCCCCCCCAATTTTTGGGGAAAAAAAGTGCGTCTCATAATCCGAAAAATACGGAATGTACAATGTAAGTGCTTCATAAAAATTATACACTATTCAATTTTACTGTCAAAGATGAGAGTCATCCTTATACATGACAATATAACACTACATAATCCAGACAAAGGGGAGATTCGGGCTTTGTGTGGGGTGGAAGTCCTGGTATTTAGGAACATTACTGTATATTTTCTAGACAAAAAAGGAAAGAAAAGAAGACTTGGACATAGGACATCACTCGCCCAGTTCTGTGTATCATGAAACCTAAATATAATAGGGTTGAGCGAAACGGATCGTTCATTTTCAAAAGTCGCCGACTTTTGGCAAAGTCGGGTTTCATGAAACCCGACCCGATCCCTGTGTGGGGTCGGCCATGCGGTACGCGACTTTCGCGTCAAAGTCGCGTTTTGTATGACGCACTTGGCGCCATTTTTTCAGCCAATGAAGGAGCGTGGGCAGAGTGATGACATAGGTCTTAGGGGCGTGGACGCCTATCGTCATCTTGTCGCTTGTGCGCTGTAGCGATTTGAAATGTGTAACACCAGCTTTTCTGTTCAGGGACGGAGGAGGGAGGGAGGGAGGGAAGGAGAGAGGGAGAGAGAGAGAGAGAGAGAGAAAAAAAAATCCCATTGACTTTGCATTGGGTTTCGTGTTTCGGTCGATCCTCGACTTTTCGCCATAGTCGGCCGATTTCACTCGACTTTTGAGATAGTCAGGTTTCGCGAAACCCGACTTGACCCTAAAAAAGTCAAGGTCGCTCAACCCTAACGGTAACCTTATGGCTGTAAATCTTAACTTTTTTCTTTTAATGTGGCAAGGGGTCTCTGCATCTGCAGTCGATAGAGTGGTCTGCGAGTTAACATTCAAAGAGAATAATCATTCTAAAATGACCTAAAAAAGGGGAAAAAAGCAAAAGAAATAAAAAAAAACAACAACGCCACAATGCTCCAGTTCTCAGAAGTTGAGATGAAAATTTCCTTCCTACTGATGTATATTCCATCTCCGCGCTCTTTACTCAGCCGTGTTCTAATCAGAGCTGCGACATGTCGGCAGCCTTCCCTATTGCTACCTGCTGTGCTTCGCCTCACAGTTCTTACCAAAGTGTATTTTAGAAACCTTAAAGAACAGCGCCGGATAAACATGGCTGCCATTCACACATCCCGGTGTCGGGCTGAAGCAAATTTGTCACATGAAGCCGAGTCCGTTTCCGCTCCAAGAAGCAAACCTGCCATTTCGTCTTATCACTGGGCATCTAGGTATGTGCTTATTTCTTCTGAGAACATGCTGTGCTGGTATAGCACACTCAGTTGTGACTCCAGTATATTAATGAAATTGTAATGGAAAAAGGAAATTGCATACAACTGGTAATATCGCCCCCCGACATATACATCATTTTTGTTATGTTTTGTCACAGAATCTTAAATTTTTTCCCCTATCTTAACTTCCACAAACACAAATGACGGATTTCTCTCCATATTCTCAGCAATGACATTTGCCGTAAATTTAATTTATAATAGTGTACCAAGTATCCGCTGCCGCACTGTCATTGAGATTATTGAAATGATAGTTGTGTGAGATGATCTATCAGTCCAAACTGCAGGACTTGGACCAATCTCGTCTATATTAAAATTACCTGCGCTGGAAGAAAGCCATAACTCTTCCGCTTTCTCTTACAAGTTTGCCTTCTGTTTTGAGGTTGGTGAATAATTGCATTCTGCTGATCAAAAACAAATTCTAATGTACTCGGCACGCTGTCATTGATCACTGGAAGCGTTAATATCCAATAAAAAATATGTGCATGTTTCCGACTAACACTGACATCTTTATAATAAAATCCCGTGCTCTCGGGCCACTGTGTTTTTATGCTAAGATCACAATTTACTAAAGTGCAGTGCGAAAACCCCGCAATTAGATTCTATTAAATTTTCAAGCCTCAGTTCCTCACTTTTCAAATGATTTATGTGAAGGCTGCAACTTTAATGTAATTTCGTAGAGATGAGTAACTGGAGCAGTGGGATACTGAGCTCCTGCCCAAGAAAAGCAGAATACTCTATTCTGCAATCTCACCTATATTCCGTGCAGGCAACGAGCTGCCGGACGCCAATTTCTTAGTTATTAGATGCTTTTCTTGTCCAATCACAATGCAGGGTCCTATGACTTATTGGCTCCTCATCTTGCAGCCCTAACAGAACAGTATTAAACTGGTCTAACTGGCTGCTGACATAAAGCAGTTGTCAACAGTTATTAAATATATATATTTTTTTTTATTTCCCAATAATTAGTACCAATCTTGCCATGTGCTATGTGCATTATAGCATCTGAGGGATATTTCACTTTCTTTTTTTTCAAATCCTGGACAACCTTTTTCATGTCACAAATTTGGAATCTGAAAACCCCTGTCCCCTGGGAATAGTTGAGGCCCATTGACTGACAATAACAAGCACTCAATGGGCTTAAAGGGATTCATCCGGTGAAAACAAGGCAATAACCTGTTGATAATTGTGAGTCTAATTGTTTAGACCTGACCAGATCGGCAGATTTGGGCACTTTTATTCCTTACATTTCATTCCTTAGATGGCTGTGGCAGTACATATACTGGATTTGCCACTCTATTCACTCCTTATGGGGCTGCCAAGTGAGGCACTAGGCTTTAACTGGAAACCCCACAAAAAAAATCAACGGAGCATTGGTCAGGTGTCTGACCTGTCATGCCATTTTGTAGCAGGGATGAAAGTTCCCTATTCAGAGTAAAAGTTCCCGGTTGGTGCAGGTCCCAGCGGTGGGACATTCATGGATCAGCAAGTTACCACCTATCCTGTGGATAGGCGATAACTTGATTTCAGTGGATAATCTTTTTAATGCTAGAGGGTACAGTAGGTTTATTCTTACAGTGAAACTGTCAGCAGGCTTTTGCTATCTAATTTGAGGACAACATAATGTAGAGGTTAAAATACTGAGTTCAACAATGTGTTACCTATCAGGCTGTGTGCTGTTTAGTTACAATGAAGGTTTTGTTACCTGGATATTATCACTGCTGGACTAAGTTTCAAAGGACTGATAGACTGAGCAGGCCCACTTCTCTGATAATCAGCTTACTGTCGATATACAATGGACATAGAGAGTCTGGTGTGGGCAGGGTCAGCTTTAGGAGTCCTGCAGCATCGAAAAACTCTGATTGTACCACAACCACTGTACTCAGTAAACTAAATGATAGATCATTGGAGTCAGTGTCTCTTTCCTATATTATGTTCTTCTCAGATAAGGTAGCAAAACCCTGGTGACAGATTCCCTTTAAAACATCCATATAGATGTATATATATGGTACATTAATCTACTGCTGTGCACATGAAATTCACACATACACATTTATAAATACACACAGATAAACAAGTATATGTACACATTTACATACGTATACACATGCTTAAAGACTGGCCAGTGTACTTTTGCACCATGTCTGTAGCATGCCTCCAAGGTTGAAGTCAGAGGAATATTCAGATGAAAACTCTGACTATACAAGTTTGATGGATGCCCCTGAGTGGCAAGAGTCATTCATAGACAATATACGTTCACGCAAGTTCATGACATCTATTTTAAAAGTAAGTTAGTTGTGATCCATCCATCAACCATTTTATTGGATGCTTCTGTATGGAATTGCAGTGCCATGTTATACAGCCAAGAAAAAACAGACATATACTAGCCAGAAGGAGATCAAAAAGCCATCAGGAAAATGCACAGTGTAAAAGAAGACCTATTGGGAAACAACCCGCGTTACTCCTTGAACTTGTGTATACGCAGTCACATCTATTCCTCAGTTATAAGGAAGTCCTAACGCATAACAGGTCACCTGAGATAGATCCAACTGCTGATTAGGTCAGCCCCCTCCTGACTGACTCTAATGTTTTCCAACCTTTACTCCTTTAAAATGTACTTTCTGTAAATTTTTCAAGAAGCTGGAAAACCCCATGAAAAAAGACCTGTAACTCCCTTGACATGTCTAAGTACATGTAATCCCAACGAAATAAAACTCTGCACTGTTTCTTAGTTCTTCTGTAAGTCATGTAACGAGGTTTGTTCCTCAGGATACAGTGAAGTCACGGGCAAGAAAACCGACTCCTACGTATTTCACTCACTGTAATTATTTTACTTATGTGGATGACTCAGTCAGAAAATAGAAAACACTCAAAACCTTACACCTACATTCAGCAGGGAGGCTGAGACCCGTGTGCTGTAGCGTGGTGCCCAAATAATCTGTACCTAGTACTATACTTTTTATAGATCTACCTACTGGCTTACCTGTCTAAACCGGCCACCTGTTACCTGTTAACACCCTGAGAACTGAAACAATTATACGAGTGTAACGTTCGGGCTCGCTTGTGGTACAGCACGACAGTTTATAATCTTACAATCAAGTACTGTTATCCCCACCCAAATATCCCTTCCCCGTCCCAATGTGACTTCAATGAACTCAAGAGGAATAGTCCATCCTCAAATATACTGAAAATACCCTAACAGTTAACCAACTGCGACGTCTATTTAGCCGTAAACGAAGTCTATCGAAGTTGAACAATTATCTCGTACTATAATGTTCCTCAGAAACTCTCTCCTGAAACAAAAACAAGTTAAAGCTTGGTGTGAAGTCCATTGTCTGCTGTGTCGGCACCTAGGCGTGGATTAGGATTCTTAATTACAGAACAAAAAAGGAAACGCTGCAGCAAATCCAGACTAAATGTGGCCCGACATAGTCAATATGCCCATCTACCTACCTACCTACCTCAGCCTTGAGTATTTTGGCACCAGAATGTAGTGAGGTGCGTGCATGGCTACCCACCGCGGTGGAGCAGTGGGCCTTAGCTTTTCTTAAGACCCATATCTGCTCTGAACAAACAATCTGTGTATATGGACGGTTGTGCAGCCACTCCAGCAGGTGAATGTTACTATTGATGATTGCAGCTTAACTTTTTACAGGCGTCCAACACCTCTCACACTATGTCCCGACCTTTTCCGTCTCTCAACAGGATTCCTGAAGAAATTGCCCCACATCTGGATAGGTTCTGGTCACAGACACAATCCGCTCCAATCTGCCGCTGCTCTGGTTTCGGTGGGATGCTTCCATAAGAGGATGTCGTTGGATTCCCTTCCGGCACATCCTCTACTTGTTCTGAATAACTGCAGACTGCCCTTAAGATGGCCGCACTTCCTCTTCCTGTGTTTCACATCACCGAGATTGTTGCCCCACCTCTGACATTTTGCATGCATCTCACAGTCCTTCAGAAATGCTAATGGCAACATGGACATCTTGTGACCGAATAACAACAATACTATAGATGAGCAAAACTATTTATAACAGGTACAGTGTTATACTTATGAGGACACAGAAATACACATTTATATCCTCCTAGAAATTTATGAATAATTGGACATCTTGGAAGGGCGTGTGACTACATAGTCAGGCAATGTTGGCAGCCATTGGATAGATCTCCAGCTGGTAACAACCAGAGGAATAACAGAGGAACGGCACAACGTAGTGTTCAAAGAAAGCAGCTCCAGAAATTTTTCATTTTTAAATCAGTCAGTCACTAAATCAGACATGTTCATGTCCGGAGAGGCGGCAGATCATATTTAATTAATTCACACAAATATTAGTTTATAGACAATTACTGAATATAAGCAATCTACCAAGCAGAGGTATAAGCTTATTTGGTGTCCAGTGCGATGGTTTCCAAATATGCCCCTCACCCTTGGCAATAACGACGGTCAGACACACATCAATCTCTAATATTCTCATCTTCTTTTTTTAACTTGTGCCTACTTCAAGCTCACATGGGGCCGAGGTGGTCACCTACTCCTTGCCTATAGCATGCGTGCAGAACTGCCGCCATTGTTAGGACTACAATGGAGATCTTGAATTTACTTATTCAGTATTCTTGTTTAATCTAATGTGATTCTTGTTGCCTGCAGAAAATCCCTCCCCTCCCCCCCAAAAAAGAAAAACGTATGGCTGAGGGGCTGCCGATCTCATGCATAGCCATGGCAGTAACAATGGCAGGGATCTGCATTTCTGACTGCATTCTCTGTTATTAGCAATGCTCCGGGATGTTTTTAGAATGAAATTCGGCGCAGATCAGACTATCAAATGAAATAAAAGCATGCGGGGACTTACTCTTGTGTTTCCAGCTGTCTTTTAAGTTCTGAAAGTACTGCTCGCTGTTCAACACCACTTTCCTATGCAAACCGAAAAACATGAAATTGCTTTCAGCATTTAAGACAGGCAGATTTTAAGGCTGGCGAGAGCTTTCGATTTTTTTTTTTTATCTCCACAAATTTCAGGATGAAAAATATTACCTTGTCTATAATGCACTAAATGTTGATTTCTAAACATTAAATTCATTCTTGACATGATGAAAAAAAAAATGTATTTTTTGTACAGCTAAAGCATGTTATGGAGGCTGATTTTTGCTACAATGACAACGTGAAATATTCCTCTTTTACACTGACCATTTTCTTGTGAAACTTGTCACTTTCCTACCAATATCCTCATTCATTCTTTAAATGAAATACTAAAATGCTATATTAACTCATTTTCATCTCAAAAACCACTCCAGGAACAAAGCCCAGAAGTAATAGGGCCATTACATATTACTGAGACATTAATTTTCATTGTGGTCCTGAGACACAACAAGGTCCTAGTTAGATGTGGATATATTTTTCAGTAGATCACTGACACTTAAAGGGGTTGTCCACTAATCGATATTGGTGACCCCACCGTTATCAGCTCTGGCGGTGGCCAAAGGTAAACAACCAATGGTCCGTACAGCTTCGTACAGTCTAGTGGTCATTCCCAGCACTGCAGCTCAGCTCCTATGGAAGTAATTGGATTTAGGCCAGTGGGACTGATCAACTATTTAACTCATTTGCAACTGGCAGCTCAGATAATCTTTTATGGATGGGAACATCAGCCGCATTATTGACTGCAAATGTAAATTTAATTACAAAAACAAACAAACAAGCAACCATAGTAAATATGCTGATAACATCTCTATTTACACTGTACAATGTTTATTTGATGGGTTGGCCCCAAGAGAGTATCACCCCCCCAGCCAGCAACGTCCCTGTTGAAAGGCGAGTGCTCCTGCTTAATTGATGAGCTACATTGATGCCCCACTGTCCTTAAAGGGGTGGTCTGAAACTAACATTTACTTTAATCCTAAATGTCTGTCTATTTAATCTAATAATTTAAACTCTTTTCCAGTACACTTTAATTAAAAATTTCCTGTCATTCCCTCACTATACTATCTAACTGCTTTATTTTTTTTTTACCTATTTCCTGTTTGATGTCGCTGGGACACTCATAGTTACATAGGCTGAAGAAGACCTAGGTCCATTAAGTTCAACCTTTCTCCACCAATTGTACATTTTGTCAATAAATTATCTACAACTCACAATGTTATGTGTATTGAGGAAATCATCCAGCCCTTTTTTAAAAGCTGTTATAGTATCTACCATTACTACCTGTTGTGGTAGGGCATTCCACAGTCTGACTGCTCGAACTGTAAAGAACCCTTTCCTGTTTAGCAGTTGTAATCGCCTTTCTTCCTCTCATAATGAGTGCCCCCTGGTCCTTAGTATGGTCTTTGGAAGGAGTAAGTCATATTCCAGTCCTTTGTACTGACCACACATATATTTATACATACAAATGAAATCACCTCTGAGGTGTCATTTTTTTAAGCTAAAAAAGCCCATCTTTTCTAACCTCTCACTGTACTCAATTGTGATGTCATCATGATGAGACGTCATCTGTCCCCACTGTGAAACAAAGCGTCATAAGTGACGTCCATTTCAGAGGCTGGGATAGTCTCTGCTCTACTGAGAATGCATTTGTTGTCAATTCAGACGTATGCTCAGTAGTGTCACAGGTTTACCGTGACAGAGAGGAGCCAGAAGAACACAGCATCTGATTTCTCCAACTTGTGAACCGATTAGAAGCGCTTCACCTTCTTATTAAATGGTGTAAATTTCTGTGGGCGGTGCAGTGGTTAATCTGCTCTGTTGAGAGTTCCTGGAGCTAAGGCTATGTGCACACGTTCAGGAATTCATGCAGAAAATTCCTGTGAAAATCCGGACATTTCTGCGAGATTTCCGCATGCGGTTTTTTGTGCGTTTTTTTGCGCGGTTTTGACGCGTTTTTTGCGCATTTTTTTCCAGACATTTCCCAATGCATTAGACAGTGGGAAAACCGCGAAAAAAACGCAAAATTAACCCCTTTACCCCCAAGGGTGGTTTGCACGTTAATGACCGGGCCAATTTTTACAATTCTGACCACTGTCCCTTTATGAGGTTATAACTCTGGAACGCTTCAATGGATCCTGGTGATTCTGACATTGTTTTCTCGTGACATATTGTACTTCATGACAATGGTAAAAATTCTTTGATAGTACCTGCGTTTATTTGTGAAAAAAACGGAAATTTGGCGAAAATTATGAAAATTTCGCAATTTTCCAACCTTGAATTTTTATGCAATTAAATCACAGAGATATGTCACACAAAATACTTAATAAGTAACATTTCCCACATGTCTACTTTACATCAGCACAATTTTGGAACCAAAATTTTTTTTTGTTAGGGAGTTATAAGGGTTAAAAGTTGACCAGCAATTTCTCATTTCTACAACACCATTTTATTTTAGGGACCACATCTCATTTGAAGTCATTTTGAGGGGTCTATATGATAGAAAATACCCAAGTGTGACACCATTCTAAAAACTACACCCCTCAAGGTGCTCAAAACCACATTCAAGAAGTTTATTAACCCTTCTGGTGCTTCACAGGAATTTTTTGAATGTTTAAATAAAAATGAACATTTAACTTTTTTTCACAAAAAATTTAATTCAGCTCCAATTTGTTTTATTTTACCAAGGGTAACAGGAGAAAATGGACCCCAAACATTGTTGTACAATTTGTCCTGAGTATGCCAATACCCCACATGTGGGGGTAAACCACTGTTTGGGCGCATGGCAGAGCTCGGAAGCGAAGGAGTGCCATTTGACTTTTCAATGCAAAATTGACTGGAATTGAGATGGGACGCCATGTTTCGTTTGGAGAGCCCCTGATGTGGCTAAACATTGAAACCCCCCACAAATGACACCATTTTGGAAAGTAGACCCCTAAGGAACTTATCTAGAGGTGTGGTGAGCACTTTGACCCACCAAGTGCTTCACAGAAGTTTATAATGTAGAATCGTAAAAATAAAAAATCATATTTTTTCACAAAAATTATCTTTTTGCCCCCAATTTTTTATTTTCCCAAGGGTAAGAGAAGAAATTGGACCCCAAAAGTTGTTTTACAATTTGTCCTGAGTACGCTGATACCCCATATGTGGGGGTAAACCACTGTTTGGGCGGATGGGAGAGCTCGGAAGGGAAGGAGCGCCGTTTGACTTTTCAAAGCAAAATTGACAGGAATTGAGATGGGACGCCATGTTGCGTTTGAAGAGCCACTGATGTGCCTAAACATTGAAACCCCCCACAAATGACACCATTTTGGAAAGTAGACCCCTAAGGAACTTATCTAGAGGTGTGCTGAGCGCTTTGACCCACCAAGGGCTTCACAGAAGTTTATAATGCAGAGCCGTAAAAATAAAACAAAATTTTTTTCCCACAAAAATTATTTTTTTAGCCCCCAGTTTTGTATTTTCCTGAGGGTAACAGGAGAAATTGGACCCCAAAATTTGTTGCCCAATTTGTCCTGAGTGCGATGATACACCATATGTGGGGGGAACCACTGTTTGGGCACATGGGAGGGCTCAGAAGGGAAGGAGTGCCATTTGAATGCAGACTTAGATGGAATGGTCTGCAGGTGTCACATTGTGTTTGCAGAGCCCCTAATGTACCTAAACAGTAGAAACCCCCCACAAGTGACACCATTTTGGAAAGTAGACCCCCTTAGGAACTTATCTAGATGTGTGCTGAGCGCTTTGACCCACCAAGGGCTTCACAGAAGTTTATAATGGAGAGCCGTAAAAATAAAACAAAAATTTTTTCCCACAAAAATTATTTTTTAGCCCCCAGTTTTGTATTTTCCCGAGGGTAACAGGAGAAATTCGACCCCACAATTTGTTGTCCAATTTGTCCTGAGTGCGCTGATACCCCATATGTGGGGGGGAATCACTGTTTGGGCGCATGGGAGGGCTCGGAAGGGAAAGAGCTCCATTTGGAATGAGGACTTAGATGGAATGGTCTGCAGGTGTCACATTGCATTTGCAGAGCCCCTAATGTACCTAAACAGTAGAAACCTCCCACAAGTGACACCATTTTGGAAACTAGACCCCCTAAGGAACTCATCTAGATGTGTTGTGAGAACTTTGAACCCCCAAGTGTTTCACTACAGTTTATAACGCAGAGCCGTGAAAATAAAAAATCTTTTTTTTCCCCACAAAAAATATGTTTTAGCCCCGAGTTTTGTATTTTCCCAAGGGTAACAGGAGAAATTGGACCCCAAAAGTTGTTGTCCTATTTGTCCTGAGTACGCTGATACCCCATATGTTGGGGTAAACCCCTGTTTGGGCACACGGGAGAGCTCGGAAGGGAAGAAGCACTGTTTTACTTTTTCAACGCAGAATTGGCTGGAATTGAGATCGGACGCCATGTCGCATTTGGAGAGCCCCTGATGTGCCTAAACAGTGGAAACCCCACAATTATAACTGAAACCCTAATCCAAACACATCCCTAACCCTAATCCCAACAGTAACCCTAACCACACCTCTAACCCTGACACACCCCTAACCCTAATTCCAACCCTATTCCCAACCGTAAATGTAATCTAAACCCTAACTGTAACTTTAGCCCCAACCCAAACTGTAGCCCTAGCCCTAACCCTAGCCCTAACCCTAACCCTAGCCCTAACCCTAGCCCTAGCCCGAGCCCTAACCCTAGCCCTAACCCTAGCCCTAACCCTAGCCCTAACCCTAACCCTAGCCCTAGCCCTAACCCTAACCCTAACCCTAGCCCTAACCCTAGCCCTAATGGGAAAATGGAAATAAATACATTTTTTTAATTTTTCCCTAACTAAGGGGGTGATGAAGAGGGGTTTGATTTACTTTTATAGCGGGTTTTTTAGCGGATTTTTATGATTGGCAGCCGTCACACACTGAAAGACGCTTTTTATTGCAAAAAATATTTTTTGCGTTACCACATTTTGAGAGCTATAATTTTTCTATATTTTGGTCCACAGAGTCATGTGAGGTCTTGTTTTTTGCGGGACGAGTTGACGTTTTTATTGGTAACATTTTCGGGCACGTGACATTTTTTGATCGCTTTTTATTCCGATTTTTGTGAGGCAGAATGACCAAAAACCAGCTATTCATGAATTTCTTTTGGGGGAGGCGTTTATACCGTTCCGCGTTTGGTAAAATTGATAAAGCAGTTTTATTCTTCGGGTCAGTACGATTACAGCGACACCTCATTTATATAATTTTTTTTATGTTTTGGTGCTTTTATACGATAAAAACTATTTTATAGAAAAAAATAATTATTTTGGCATCGCTTTATTCTCAGGACTATAACTTTTTTATTTTTTTGCTGATGATGCTGTATGGCAGCTTGTTTTTTGCGGGACAAGATGACGTTTTCAGCGGTACCATGGTTATTTATATCTGTCTTTTTGATCGCGTGTTATTCCACTTTTTGTTCGGCGGTATGATAATAAAGCGATGTTTTTTGCCTCGTTTTTTTTTTTTTTTCTTACGGTGTTTACTGAAGGGGTTAACTAGTGGGCCAGTTTTATAGGTCGGGTCGTTACGGACGCGGCGATACTAAATATGTGTACTTTTATTGTTTTTTTTTTTTATTTAGATAAAGAAATGTATTTATGGGAATAATATTTTTTTTTTTTTTTTCATTATTTTGGAATATTTTTTTTTATTTTTTTTTTACACATTTGAAATTTTTTTTTTTTACTTTTTTACTTTGTCCCAGGGGGGACATCACAGATCAGTGATCTGACAGTTTGCACAGCACTCTGTCAGATCACTGATCTGACTAGCAGTGCTGCAGCCTTCACAGTGCCTGCTCTGAGCAGGCTCTGTGAAGCCACCTCCCTCCCTGCAGGACCCGGATCCGCGGCCATCTTGGATCCGGGGCTGGAGGGAACAGGGAGGGAGGTGAGACCCCCGGAGCAACGCGATCACATCGCGTTGCTGCGGGGGGCTCAGGGAAGCCCGCAGGGAGCCCCCTCCCTGCGGGAAGCTTCCCTGTACCGCCGGCACATCGCGATCATCTTTGATCGCGGTGTGCCGGGGGTTAATGTGCCGGGGGCGGTCCGTGACCGCTCCTGGCACATAGTGCCGGATGTCAGCTGCGATAGGCAGCTGACACCCGGCCGCGATCGGCGGCGCTCCCCCCGTGAGCGCCGCCGATCGCGCTGGACGTACTATCCCGTCCATGGTCATAGGGGCCCACCCCACGTGGACGGGATAGTACGTCCAATGTCACAAAGGGGTTAATGAGCAGGTTCATTATTTTTCCGCAATGCGTTTTTCATGCGGAAAAACGCACATCATGTGCACAGAAGTTGCGGATTTCCTTAAAAATGATAGGATGCTCAATGTATGCAGATTATTTGCGGTTTTATAGCGTTTTTATAGCGCAAAAATGCTAAAAAAACGCAAATAATCTGCAACGTGTGCACATAGCCTAAGACTCTCAGCTGTGCATTCATAGCCACTCCCATGTCCTGTATAAACTGGGTCCTGGATAGCACTCATTGTCAGAGTTAGCTTTTGCTGCATGGAGGGAGGTTGTTGTTGTTGGTTATTGGATAAATGTGTTTGGTGGATTTATCGGTGACTGTTGCTAGGTTTTGAGTGTGTGATAATAAGGTACACTACTACTCCCCTTTTCCCTGGGTGAGGCAAGGGTACAGACTGAAGGCAGAGCTATGGCAAGGTATGTGGCCTCGGCATCTTTACCATCAGAAGTAATCTGGGGAACAGGGCAAACTAGGGCGCCCATAGCGTTAGGGGCAGGGAAGGAGCCCCTGGTCCCGGGACACCCGACAACAGAGTTGTGACAAGTAGGATCTTGAATTTCTTGTGATATACTTTTTAATGCACAGTGATAATGCACGCTTTTGCCGCCTCAGGTGAGAAATGACAAGCCGGCAAGAGAGCGCACTCTCAATGTTAGTGCGCATTAAAGGAGAAAACCAGGCAAGCATACACCAGCGCTGTCTATGCAAGTTATGTCACTTGCAGGGGTGGGGTTGGTCTCTGTTCTCTTGTTCTTGTCTTACTATGCGCACTGACAGTGCGCTCTGCTACCTGCTCGTCACTTTTCATCAACCGCTGTGAGGGAACGCATTATAACTGTGCATTACAAAGAATATCGCAAGAAATTCAAGATCCTACTGAGCACAGGTTCGAGTTGACAACCAAGGCATGCTCAGCATAAATAAAGCAGCTGAGGGAATGATAGGGAATTTTTAATTAAACTATATTAGAAAAGAGATTAGATTATTACATTAAATAGACAAACATTTTGGATTAAAGCAAATGTTAGTTTCAGACCACCCCTTTAACTGGGCACTCCTGATGCTGCTGTATGGCACAATGACACAAAAGCGAGCTGAAATCAATGCTAAAACTGCGCTGGAGCAATCCCAACCAGCTTCAGTGCAGTGACTACGTGTGCAATAGAAAAGAGCTTTTAAGAATTTGTTATTTTATTTTTCAATTTTTTTCCATTTTTTTAATCACAGATTAGACAGGCGACGGGGCCTTTCAAGGTCACGATCTCCCAAAAACATGAACAGGTGGGAACGCGGAGTGAGCTCTCTTCGGGGCAATGGATTCCTTAAATGGATCCGCTCTCCCCTCACTGACAACGGATGGGAACATGAGGTGTCGCTCTCACGTACCCCCTTCCGGAGCCAGGCCCCCAGCCTATCTTACTGGCATTTCCAGCGGATGAAGCTCCTTTTTTTGGCCCACGCCACCCATGCAACAGACGGTAAAGGAACCTAAGGAGCCCTCTCCACCTCCCTATCAAAGGGATGGTGGATTGAGAAGAGATGGCACGCAGCGCCCCAACTCTCCACGAGGAGCGACGCGAGTATGGCCACTGATTGGCAGGGGCAGGGAGGGCTTCTTCCCTTCCTCCCCTGGGGTCCTGAGCCCTGTCCGTGCCCCCAGGGGAACTGCCACACAACCAGCTCTACCCTCTCCTAGTGTATCCTCACCCATCCCATGCTGATGGGTCCCTCCGGGCAGGGTCCTCCCTCCTTATGTACCTGTATGCCTTGTTTTTTGCTCATCGTTAATTGTATTTGTCTATATTTGCCCCCTTTTCACATGTAAATCGCCATGGAATAAATGGCGCTATAAAAATGTATAATAATAATAAATAAAAGTATTGTGCTTGGTCAGTCACCACTGGTAGACTGTAGCGGTGGCTGGTAACCTACGCAACAAGATAAACCAAAAAATGTATATTTATCAGGCAAATGTAGAGGAATTTTAATAAATAGTAAACTACAAAAGTGCTTGTTTTTACATGCAGTTTACAATAATCTCACGAATGCAGATGGGAATAACCCTTTCACATAGTTTTAAGCAGTGTCAATGCAGTTCATTGAGTCTTGATTTACAAGGACATTACTACCTTTAAACGTTTACTTTCATTTTTCGTCTCTTCCATTTCTGATCTAAGACTGTTTACCACTGCAGACAAGATCCCTTCTCTTTTTTGGAAGTTGCTGCAAAAAAAAATCAATATGCATGTTATTCAAAATATATATACATAATCTATCAATAGTCTATGATTAGTGATGAGCGAATATACTCGTTACTCGAGATTTCCCGAGCACGCTCGGGTGACCTCCGAGTATTTTTTAGTGCTCGGAGATTTAGTTTTCCTCACCTCAGCTGAATGATTTACATCTGTCAGCCAGCTTGATTACATGTGGGGATTCCCTAGCAACCAGGCAACCCCCACATGTACTTATGCTGGCTAACAGATGTAAATCATTCAGCTGAGGCGATGAAAACTAAATCTCCGAGAACTAAAAAATACTCGAGCATGCTCGGGAAATCTCGAGTAACGAGTATATTCGCTCATCACCATCTATTATACATCATGTTGTGGTTTTTTTTGCCACAATTTTCAAAAATAATAGTTAAAAAAATGCAGCAGTTCTATTGTGATCATGGTTACAAAAACACACTGCGGTCATTACATGTGAACACAGCCTTAAACTACTCGATGCTCACAATGTCAGAGTTTGGTTCCATGCACCCTACTGACAAGCCAGAATTCTGGAGCACTATCCTTAATAACCCCACTATATCTTCCCTATTGCCCTCCCAGGATGTTTCACACAGTGATGCCACGGTTAAATCTTTCATTGACTCACATATTTGCACACGATGAGTATTTCCAGCAGAAATAACAGTTTTGGTAACACGACCACCTTATAAAATACACATGTTTTTACTTGCGTTGCGTTTTTTTCTTATTCGTTTGAATAGGTTAAAAATGCTGCAAAAATGCTGAAAGAGTTGACATTCTGCAGATTTCAAATAACGCTTTGATATTTAGAATCCGCATGGAAAATAATAAGCAGCGTGGGAATGAGATTTCAGAACTATAATTCACTTTGCTGGTATTGTAATGTGCAGCATTTCTACCTGTGAAAACATGAAGAAAATGCAGAAAAAAATGCATCATATGAACAAGTCCTAACTGAAGCACCTCAGACTGTGAGTGGCACAGAGCGAGAAGGAGGGAGGTAGAAAAGCCAGCTAGTGAAATGTTTATGGGATTTTCATAGATGCTTATCTTTAAACATGTTCTGATTAAAGACATTTTATTAGATCCATAAAAAGATTGGACTCTAAATTAGCCTCCTGTACAGTTACCGGCCTCCTCCTCAGCAAATTTCTAATCAACTTTCCCAAACCTTCTAAGTGTATGTGCACAGGACATCATTTCCGCAATGGAAACCACCTGAAAAGCCTATCAGAAAATGGTTAAAATAAAGAACATATGCATTTCTATATAGAAGACGACTTCCGGTGCATACTGCATGTCCAGACTTGTGAACATTTTCTGCCTGCTTTAGGTTTCTAAAAACATCAAGTGATGAAAAGAAGTGACACGTCCATTCTTCTGCCGTTTTCTTCTCAGAAGACTTTCTGTACTTTACAATGAGTCAATGGAAAAGCTCAAAAGACACCCAACATTTTTTGGAGTGTTTTTAGATTGTTTTTGCTTACAAAAATCACAAGTGGTGTCTTCATCATTCAATGAAGTGTGAAAAACACTAGTGGAAAATGAGAGTAAAAAAGAGCATTTCAAGACACCAGATTTATGAACAGTACACAGCATTGTGCCCCTATCCATAGGACTCACAACAGCAGTGGTCTTGGGATTTACTCATGTGACTGCCGCCTCTGATGTCCTTAACCTGCACAGTATTCCTTCCTATGGATGGGGACATAAACACAGTTCACATTCCCCATGGGCAATATTGGCTCTAAAAATGCATCGCAGGTTTAAAGAGTTTGACGTACAGTATTTGATTGGTTATATCAGAACAGAAATCTGACTGGAAAGTGGACAATCCCTTAAACTTTTCATCAACCTTTCCCATGCTTAAGGTACATATACACTGGGTTGTAAAAAAGTTAAAGGCTGTCCACTACTCTGACAACCCCTTCTCAATCCCTATGTCCCCCCTATGTTTCTAGTGGTGTTGGCACAAGCTTTTCCTGGGCATAACAATGTCATGCGATCCCTTTGGCCAATCAGTGCTGGCTTCCCTCTCCTGTCCTAGGGATGTAATTGACCTCCAAAGGACGTCAGAGTAAAGGCTGCTCTCTAACTTACTCTGGATCTCTTAATTTGTCCAAACGAAAAGAGAGTGAAGCCAGTGCTGATCGGGTGCAGGGATACCTTAACATAAGAATGTCACACAATCCTGGGGAGAACCAGTCCTGACACCGCTAGAACAACTATGGTACCGGAGGTGAGCGATTATTTTACAGGGGGGGGGGAAACATAGGGATTCAGAAGAAGCCAAACGCTGGTTGGCCACAGGGATCACGTAACATAATGTCATACGATCTTGGGGAGAACCAGTCCTGACACCAAGCTGGAACGACTCTGGTACCGGAGGTGAGGATAGCTGTTATCATTTTACGAGGGGAGGGGGGTTACATAGGGATTCAGAAGAAGCCAAGCACTGGTTGGCCAAAGAGATCACGTAACAATGTCATACGATCTCAGGGAGAACCAGTCCTGACACCGCTAGAATGACTCCGGTTCAGGAGGTGAGTACAGCTGTTATTATTTTTTTGGGGGGGAAAACATAGGGATTCAGAAGGGGTTTACCAAGTAGTGGACAACAAATTTTAAGGATAAAATTAAACCTTAACTATCAAAACTTTCAGGAACAAATACTTAATCATGAACAATAAAACTTGCATTGCGACAGCAGTTGGATAATTGTAATAAATGAGACTAGAAGTTATTCTCTATATCATAAAAAGTCCACATTAGACCATTTAATAAATGACTGATTATTGCAATATTACATAGTTATGTAATGCACAAAAAGAAAAGATTACTGGAAAAGAGAAATGTAAAAACTCATCAAAATGCATACAATGCAATGGTCATTACAGGATGGTAACATCAGGCTACAAGTTTGTGTTGACAATATGAAAAACGTATAGAGTCTGAAGAGCAGCGGGAGGAGGCAGACGGCGTGTCACATATATTGTATATGTAGCCTTCTTTGTATTATTTGTACTCTCTACTTACATCTGATGCTCACAATAAATCAAAAACAAGGCCAAAGGATCTGTATATTAGAAACACAAAAGCTGGAAGCACTTCTCCGAATGCATAATTTATGACCCTGGTTTCTCCAGTCCTTGGAGCAGTCGTATTATACCACTCGCATTTGTTTCTTTGTGTAAACTTTGATTGTTGTTTCACGTTTTTTTTTCTAACAATCAGTGAAAGTTATGTAACGAGCCACCATGCCCAGCGCTCGCATCGTGCGCTCTGCCAAGTCCCAAACCCAATGTGACAGAGGGAGTTTAGCTATAATGAACTTTAATAAAAGCACTTAAGCGCAGGCAAAAAGCCCCCATAAAACCTGATGACATCATAATCTTTCCTGTTGTAAACTGCAGCGGCCCCCTTCTTAAACACGAAATATGAAACATTTATAGGGGTGGATGAAGTAGGACCTGTAAAATTCATCTTCTGAGTATTAACAGCTTATTCATTATTTGTTTCATGTTTTCCTAACATCCTGTTTCAATAGCCTATTACTTAGATATTGTCCTTCAGCCACATGGACTCGCACATTCCTGCCAGCTGAGAGAGCCTGATTTATACGAGTGATATCCCGAAAATCCATATGTTTGAATACATCCTGTGAAAGTAGTTATGGGATGTCCGCTTCCATACATCACAATAGTCTGCAGCCAGGAGAAATGTAAATTAAACGTGTAGTGTTCTGCTTGTTTTATGAAGACAGTGAGAGCGATCGCACAGTATGGCGCATCCATATGTACACGGCAAAGTGTGAAATAAGATTAGTGCTGAACAGATGCTCATTAATTTAACACTTTAACCTCCCCATTCCAGACTGACACTGGACGTCAGAGTTAGCATTGAATTATTTCAGCATTTTAATGTACGGGCAAATACGCAGGGGATTTGACTGTGAAAAAAACTGTTGCATATTATGAATTGTGAATGAGATTTCTCTACATATCATTAACAGGCTGCGGAGAAAATCTGCAGCATAAATAGATTGCGCCCACAGCATTGAAACCTACAGCACGTCAATTAATGCTCCAATATCAATGCACACTGAATTGTGAAGCATATCCTCACCTTTTTCAGGACAGTATTGACCACAGTGGAAAGTCCACAGTGGTATAATTACAAGATTACGTACCCTAAAAATGATGGACTTTAAAGCACCACTCCAGTGTTTTCTTTATTGCACCGCTGGAGTGGTACTTTAAATATGGGTCCTCTGTCCCCTGTCTGATACTCGTCTTCCGGAGTTTTCATTTGTTTGTGCCGTTGCTCCGATCCATCTCAGGCGAAAGGTGACCTGTCTCCAGCTCCAGTGTTTCACGAAGCTGTGTTCAGATCCCTTTTCAATAGAAGTCTATGAGAGCCTTCGTTCTATCTCTCGTAGACTTCTACTGAGCACTTGT
Source organism: Ranitomeya imitator (assembly GCF_032444005.1). Lineage (NCBI taxonomy): Eukaryota > Metazoa > Chordata > Amphibia > Anura > Dendrobatidae > Ranitomeya > Ranitomeya imitator. Next base: position 466,962,765 of record NC_091287.1, on the reverse strand, counting down.
GATACAGCTTCTGACTTCTGGCCACTCAGAAGCTACTGTCTCAAGATGGCACCACTGGACCACGATGGTGCCAAAAAATGATGAAGACGTCAGAGGGCGAGTATGTGACCAGGGGTAGTTGACTTATGTTTAAAGTGCCACTCCAGCACTGAAAAAAAACAAAATCAAAAAGCTGGAGTGGTGCTTCAAAGAGACCCATACAAAAGTCAGATACTGTCATTTAGAAAACTCCTTCTCATATTAGGGCATATAGACGTCATAGTGGGAATTCCGCTCTTTATGTAATCCCTTTTAGCTAAGCTGGGGAGCTCCTAAGATCTCCTCTTGCTTTGGAAGACAAGGCAAAGCAATCCCATTCCATCCAAGTAATATTACATTTCTCCCGCACAGGCCACTGGTTGGACAGCTGCAGTTTCTGAACCTGGGCCAGCAATGATCTACTGATCGTCAGGTCTGCTTCATTCGAAAGAGACAATGTATTTGGTGCTTAAAAAGTGCCATAGTCATGCACCAAAATCGTTATGAACTGTTTAGACACCGCATTAAATTGGTTGTAAGGATGAGCAAATCTCACAACAATCAGTTTGAGCAGATTTGATGTGAATAAAATCAACCCAAATCAAAAATGCCCTGCAAATGGTTAAAAATAATAAACATTATATACATACCTATCATGTAGGACTGTGGAGCTGCAACGGTGTAAAGATAGGTGAGTATATAATATTTATTATTTTTAAAGCAGCATTTCAGCATTTTTTTTTTATTTTATTACACTGCTGGAGTGGTATCACGAATGTCTCTTCCCAGCCCCTTGTTAAACACTTACAAGCCACCGTCTTCAGCTCTCCCCAGTAAGGCTCTGGTTCTGTTCCATCATCTTGTGACCACAGCTCAGGACTTCCAAGGAAACTCAGAGGTAACAGTCACAAATTCTCAAGTTCAGACTCTCATAGACTTACATTGAGAAGTGACTTCCGGTCCGCCCAGTAAACATTGGAGAGATCCAGGAGGACATAACTAGCAGAAGAGGACTGGAGCATAAGGCGATGGTGGTAAGTATGATGCTAGAAGCAGGGAACATACATTAGAGATACCACTCAGGAGGTAAATAAAAAAAAATGCTGCTTTATCGTCTTCACAGCCATCAAAAGAAGACAGCCAACTGGCTGCCATTTTGGTAGATTCTTGCGAATTTATTCCCCCCCAAAAATCAGATTTGTGATAAATTGTGATGAGCACAAATGCTCATTACTTGACTTTACCGAGGGTGCTCGGTATGCACCAAGTATCGCGGGTGCTCGAGTGACATGTTCGAGTCCCTGCGGCCCATGTTTTGTGACTGTTAGACATCCCCAAAACATGTGGGAATTGCCTGACAACCACGGGCAATGTTTTGGGTGCAAATCAAGTGGCCGCGGGGACTCAAACTTGTCCTTCCAGAACCTGCGATACTCGGTGCATACCCAAGCACCCTCGGCAAGCTCATGTAACGAGAACTTGTGCTCAACAAGAGCCAGATACTGAAATTTTGGAGAAATAACAAATTTAATTTCTTAAGAGTAAATTCACTCATATATAATGGGTTGCATAATGAAAGCACACTTTTTTGGTGGCTCCTTCCCTCAATAGCATGTCTCGTTTTGTCTCTGCTTTAATGTCAGGACACTCTGCAACTCCCAGCATGCTCAGGACATAAAGAAGTGAAAACTAAGCAATAGATTTCTATGTTTAGTGTGTTATTCTCCAGGTCTAGAAGCATGTAAACACGTATGCCAATACACATCGCTGTGTACCCTGAACTGGTGAACTCGGGTTCACGATTACAACAGAGAAGGCAAAGTAAACATGGCACGGATGAAAAAACAAGAAGAAAAACACAACCATCAAATATTGCACTTTCTGTGTTATCAGAAGGCAGAGGAAGCTAACTATTCTCAGTTTTTATTCTTCTTGGTATAAAGCAATGCACTGGGTACGGGGTAAAATTCCATGACAGTACGACTCCAGAGACATCTTTGATCATTCGTTGTGATGCATAAAATATGTCACAGCTGTACCATAAAAGATATCAGCCATCAGGCATGGCTGTCATTTGCCCTTGCTGGTTTATATGAGGGAAAGGGAAAAAAAAGTCAGCTTTTCTGTTTTGTACTTCTGTAGAATTACAACTAAGGATAAACACAAGCTATTTAGACTATGCACATATTATCAGACTTCTGCTTCATTTCAAACGGAGCCTCATCATAAAATAAACATGCTAAGGAGGACGGCTCGGGCGGATATTTCCTTACAACATACACCATTTCATATGTTGTTATAAGCTGTGAATATGTTAAGGGCTGCTGGAGAGCTAGGCTCGAAATAAAGGATTACACATTTCCCCGGAGACTGGTCCCTTTCATTTGATTTTCTGTGATGCACGCATCTTATTTTCATTCAAAATCTCATCCTGTGTAACAAAAGCCTCAGTTATGACTACAAAAGCAAAGTGGCAACTAGAAATCCATGACATTTGTATCACAAAAGACAAAAACAGGCGGCAACAAAATGGGCTGCCTACACCATGGGCACATTACATATATATATTTAGGATTTGAATATTAAAGGGATTCGCCTGCAGTCCTCTAATTTATTAAACAAGCACGGACCGTGGAATTTTGCTCAACTATAAATTGGGATTCTTTGTGCTTTATCTTGTGTATATTGTCTCATGGTAAACTGAAAACCCAATGTATAAAAGTAATGCAGAACAGATAGATCAAGGCGGAAAATCTTCACATCCAGCATCTCTCCTGCTCAGCTCCACATTTGGTGTCTATTTTAGGTTATTATGGATATCAGTGTACTAGGGAATCCCTAACATAAAGTTATCATCAAAATCACTGCCAAAAGTCATGAAGATGGAAAAGAGACAGAAAGCCCGTCTCTGTAGACTCTCTCGGCAGACTATAGATTCTAGTGGATTTGCAGTATAGTAGCAGGGAAATCTGCAATTTATAGCCAGTGTCGGGGCCCCTGTGCATAGAGAGGGCACATTTAGACCATATTCCAATTTTCAACATATGACGTACATGTGTTATACAACCAGTTCCAATTGCAGCAGCCTACCCTCTGTAGTGCAGCGGTATCCACGTTGTATCCATGTTCAAAGCAAAACATCTCTTTATTGTTCAACTCACAAAAAATGAACAGCACACGATATCTTCCAGATTTCAGACAATAAACACGCCAGTCCACCTCCGAGACGGGTTGCCGTGGGCGACTGCACCACCGTGTATGGTGTGGGTGCCAGGCCTCTCAGCTCCCTTGGCTGTTTGGCTCCGCTTGCTTGTGTTGCCTCACACAGGTGGAGCTCTGCAGAGCTTTCTGCTCTGCACTCCTGCAAACACCAGACTGACACTGACACATCCAAACCCTGTACTGCATTGTTTTTTAACTGGAATCTATGGCCATGGGCCACATGGAAAGTCCGGCCAGGAAGGAAATGGACTGCCCCACTACCATCCTGTAGTCCATTTAAAAAAATAAATGCCCAGCAGGTTTTCTTAAGTCTGCCTTGGACAAATAGTTTGCCCAAGATGAACACTTACTTTTATTCTGCATTGCAATCACAGATACGCCTGTGACTGCAATGCACTCCCATGGCCTCAATAAGCCTCCATGCGCATCCTGGGGGGAACACACAGCGACCGTCACATGTAACACCAGTCACTGCCTCACATACCTCCTACCTCTGTTCAAATATGTGAGGTTGAACACTTGTCACCTCACATGCGTGCGTGACCCAGCAAAGTTCAAAGCAAAACCTCTCTTTAATGTTCAACTCACAAAAAATGCACAGCACACAATATCCTCCAGATTACAGCCGGGAACCATAGCCTCCAGACTGCAGATTGCAGTTCAAACAGGTGCCATTACTACAGGTAATGAGTGGAGGACAGAGGAGTCTCTTAAAGAAGAAGTTACAGGTCTGTGAGAGCCAGAAATCTTTTGTTTTTAGGTGACCAAATACTTATTTTCCACCATAATTTGCAAAATAAATCTTGCCAAATCAGACAAAGTGATTTTCTGGATTTGTTTTCTCATTTTGACTCTCATAGTTGTGGTCTACCTATGATGTCAATTACAGGCCTCTCTCATCTTTTTAAGTGGGAGAACTTGCACAATTGGTGGCTGACTAAATATTGTTCCCCCCTGTAGATCATAAATTGGGAATAATACAATTAAAAAAACGCAGCTCAAAATGTAAGAATCAAGCGCTCGTACATCTCTACAGACTGAAAAATAAAACAGTTATCACTGTTGGAAACGGTCAAGCTGAGTGAGGGAGAAGTGAGATGAACAACCATGGGGAAAGGGAATGGGGGAGTAGAGACCCCTAGGCAGGTCTAACAACACCATGTCTGCCCTAAACATCACTAAATAGGTTCCGCAACTATCGCCGAGCAGTAACCTAATTCCCGCATGACCCTAGCGATAGGCCCTGAAAAGGGAGGGGAGAGGGTAAGCGCTAGTCAGCCCCCACTACAACTAAAGACAGAGAGGGTGGATGAACGAGGGGATACACTTAGATTGAGAAGACCACCGAGATATCATGCCAGCAATCCTCCAAGAGTACTCCAAGAAGGCACTATCCGAATGCTAGTACTTCCAACAAGACAGAGGGAAATTGAGCTAACATGAGCACCATGCTGAAGAAACTGAATGCATTTAAACCTTCAGCAAACATGTGTTAATTAGCAGCAGAAGGTGAAGGTAATTGTTGGATCCTAGAAAGAGACAGATATCACTCCTTAACAGAGAGGCAAAAATCAGAAAGGGCTTGTAGAGGTAATCGCGATGACCTTCTACAGAGAGATCCAGGATGACAGTGTCAAACCTGACATACCCGTGACAGAAACCAAAAAGAGGGGCTCCGCAATCAAGCATTTTCTTGGCAGAATACTGCAAAACTGTAAGAAAAAAAATTATTTTATCTGTAAAAAAACATATATCCGTTCTCAGAAAACGCAAGAAGTTACAGTGGATGAAAATATGTCTTTTCTCGAATAGATATTAGGAAATAAATGTATTTCTTGCAGTATTAAGGAAAAGCAAGTTTTAGGTTCCCTTTACCACCATAGGCCCAAAATCTGGGAAATTCTCATCTCTTTGATGTACCGATTGAGAGAGAGGCAGTGGATTCTATTCAATGTCTGAATGGTAAATGGAGCCTTGTGTGAAGACTTGTGACACTTAGGGTGGACTCATACTTCATCTGTTTTGTCTTGTGGTCAAGTCACTATTCTTTTGCATACAAAGGAAGATTTGATTAACCTATTTTTCTTATAAATTCTTCTCAAACGGATTCATAAACATGACAGATGTGTAATAAGATGTTCTTGTAAATAATTTAGACTAGCTAAAAGAAGAAGACATAGCTGCTTCTAAAGGGTTAATCTCCAGGAGTAAAACATGGCAGTTTGCAAGAGTCAGTCTGCTAAAAGGATGACACTCCTGCTAGTAAAGGTTCAGAGCTGGCAGCAATCACATAGGACCTTCTATCCTCTCCTTCCTGCTGCATAATATACAGGGATCCATCTTACATTGCCATACAATACATAATAATATACAATAAGAAGAAGGAGCTTTTCCTGTCATGTTTACATGCTGCATTCCCCAGTCTCACCCCACACAAACAGGCTCAGGCTGGCTCACAGGAGAATCCTCTGGTAGGCCGCCCTTGTTAAGGAGTGATAATGAGTAGTGCTATTACATTTGATTCACAATTTGCAGAAAAAGGTTAAATCTAATCATTCATTAAACAAGCTAGCCAAATTAATATTTTTTATTAAAAAAAATGTCATTTGTATACTAGGGTCAGGTTATTTTTGCATGTAGCTGAACAGTGGCCCCAAGAGTCAATGTTACCGGTGGGTCTTTGCCAACCCAGTCTGAGTGACTACTAAGATGTGAAAATAGTGAGAAAGTGGAGAGCTAACGTCAGTCTCCTCTTAGGGTATGTGCACACGTCAGGATTTCTTGCAGAAATTTTCCTGACAAAAACTGGACATTTCTGCCAGAAATCCGCATGCGTTTTTTCCGCGATTTAGACGCGTTTTTGGTGCGTTTTTCCCAAATGCATAGAATTGCGGGGAAAAACGCAAAAAATCTGCAAAAATAATGAACATGCTCATTTTTTTACCGCGATGCGTTTTTTTCGCGGAAAAAAACGCATCCATGTGCACAAAACATGCAGAATGCATTCTAAATGATAGAATGCATAATGTATGCGTTTTTATAGCGTTTTTAGCGCGAAAAAGGCATAATGAGGAAGGCTTCTGCCAGACAAATTCATTGGATTAAGAGAGCAGCTGCCAAAATACCATTACGAAGCAGCAAACAGTTATTTGAAGCTGCTGGTGCCTCTGGAGTCCCTTGAACCTCAAGGTGTATGATCCTTCAAAGGCTTGCTGTGGTGCATAAACCTACTGTTCGGCCACCCCTAAACAGTGTTCATGAGCAGAAACGGTTGCAGTGGGCCCAGACATACATGAAGACTAATTTTCAAACAGTCTTGTTTACTGATGAGTGTCGAGCAATCCTGGATGGTCCAGATGGATGGAGTAGTGGATGGTTGGTTGATGGCCACCATGTCGCAACAAGGCTGCGACGTCAGCAAGGAGGTGGAGAAGTCATGTTTTTGGCCGGAATCATGGGGAAACAGCTGGTGGGGCCCTTTAAGGTTCCTGAAGATGTGAAAATGACCTCTGTAAAGTAAATAGCGTTTCTGACTGACAACTTTCTTCCATGGTCTAAAAGCAGAAACGTGCCTTCAGGAACAAAATCATCTTCATGCATGACAATGCCCCATCTCATGCTGCAAAGAAACCTCTGAGTCATTGGCTGCTATGGGCATAAAAGGAGATAAATTTATGGTGTGGCCACCATCTTCCCCTGACCTCAACCCTATAGAAGACCTTTGGAGTATCATCAAGCACAAGATCTATGAGGGTTGGAGGCCGTTCACATCAAAACAGCAGCTCTGGGAGGGAAGAAATACAAGCATAAACTCTCCAAAAACTCACAAGTTCAATGGATGCAAGAATTGTGAAGTTGATATCAAAGAAGGCTCCTATGGCAACATGTAACTTGGCCTGTTAGGAGGTTTTGGAGTTAAATAGCTTTTTTGTTTAGTGAATGTGACCTCCTGATGCTGCAAATTCCACAAATGGAGCATTTTCAGTTCTTTAAAACATATCAAATGTTTAGAAATTCTACTGTGCCTAATAATTTGGAACAGTGCATTGTGGGGTTTTTATTCATTTTGTAGATTATACTGTTATCATTGGGAGGTTTATTCAATAAAATTCGATGTATACTCTAACAGGTGATGACTTTTATTAGACTGACTGTCATTTGCACCGATAATTTAGGAAAATCCGAGAAAAATGTCATCTGCATAATAATTTGGGACACGGTGTAAAGGGACAGAACTTTCATCACTAAATTAATGAGGAAACGTTTTAAAGGGAATCTGTCGGTAAGATTAACCCTCCTAAACTGTCCATATGAAACTGAATAAAATCATACCTTTATATCTGCAATCTGATATCCAGAGAATTCTATCTTTTTCTCATGTGTAAATGAGCTGTTCAGGACGCTATATGCTAAAGGGGGCACCATATGCTGAGCTCTCTATTCTAATGATGTGTTCTCATTATCACAGTAAAGGTTTCTTTATTTGCTAAATTAATTATTAATATGCAGCTTTATAAGCAAATGAGGCAGGACTAGTCCTGTAAGGTGTCCCTTCCCCCAGACTAGATCTCCTGTGACAGACATCCTGCGTACAATCGCCATACAGTAAGGTCATGGAGTCATGATTAGGGAATCTGAGGCAGTGCTAGTCTGGGGATGTGAAATCTTGCAGGACTAGTCCTATCTACCTTAAGAAGAAAGTGATAAATCACACGTTTAGTATTTGGTCAATATTTTACCTCAGTATTTGTAAGCCAATACCAGGGCTGGAACAATCAGAGGAAAAGTATAATGGATACACATCACCACTTCTGTATTTATCATCCATCTCCTACTTTTGGCTTACAGATACTGATATCAAATACTGACCAAATACTGAACGTGTGAACGTGGCCCAACGATGTCTCCCATACACAGCCCATATAGACATGAGGGATACCTGCCCTCCTGTCTCTAGTACATCCTTAGAAGCAGCAGGAGTTTCTTGCATCTATAAGCCATTTTCTTACGTCGGTAGTGAGCAATACAGCTGCCTCCTTGCTTCTCTCCATCTTACTTTCCTCCTTCCCTTCCTCTCTCCTTGGGCTACTTTCACATTTCCGCTGTTTTGTATCCATCACAATGCCCGCAGGATGCGTTTCTTTCCCATAGACTTGTATTGCCGACGGATGACGACGTAGGGCCACACGTTGCGTCCTTCGTGCACTGGTTGTGTCGGGTTTTGGCGGCCCGTCGTCTGGGAAAAACGTTCAACGTTTTTCTGTGTGTTGTATCCAGTTTTTCCGTCTGCGCATGCCCGGCAGGAAATGTCTCTCTCTGTCTCTTTCCTGCCCGGGCCTGCAGGCGGAAATGTGAAAGGACACACTTCAGTCGGTACGTTGCGCCGACGCTTTGTGACGGGCGACTACCGACGGAAGTGTGAAAGAAGCCTTAGACTTTAACGAGCATGAATCATGCGATTCCTAAGTGACCTGACAGATTTTAGGGATATTTTTAATTGAATGATGAGTTCAAAAGGTGGGTGGAGGAGCTGAAGGGATTCATAAGTGGAGAAAGGAACAGAATTCTATTGTAAGATATACTCAAGCGAATGGGAGATAAAGATCTGGACTCGACTATAATTACTAAAAATTGTCTGGGGTGGCTGTGTTCCACCTCATACAACCATGCAGGAGCTGACCGGTGGAGGTGCCAGGTGTCGGGCATCCACCAATCTCTCAGACACCCACTAGTTAATGATTTTAATGTCAGAAAAAACGAACTTGCAATTTAAGCAACCTAAATAGTTTTCCTATTCCAAAGTTATACCCCCCAATCTCATTTTTGTGGGATTATCCTTTGAAACAGGTTGCAAAGTGTGTAGGGATGATGCAAATGAGCAGAAAATTATGTGTTCCTGAAATTTTTGTGGATGTTTCCATTTCCAGCCACAAGAACTTCCAACAATTTGTAGCATGGGGGTGATCTAGTTCTTTATTCCTCTCCAACTGTTGAGATGATCTAATGAGGCAATGCTAAAGATGTGCTGTGTGCTACTGCTCTAGTTAATCTGTAGGACTGACAAAAACAGTGGAGCCATTGGTAGGGTCGGTTCATCAGATGTTTTTCTCATGACACGCTGGTCAGGTTACCTCCAATTACAGGCCGCAGTGGTCCTGTGGCTGGTCAATGGTGATGGTGTCACACCTGCTGCTGGCTGAATCCAAGCCGTGACAGCCAGTGTGCATCATTGATTGTTATTTTAGGGATAATCCAAGCCCCCTGGCAACATTACACTAAGTTCGGACATACCCATTAAATTAACCCCTACAAGTTTCCTGTCAGCAACTGACATAAGGGGCAAATATTAGTTCTGGACATGCAAATGGCTTCTGTAGGGACTGAGGATATTTCAGCAGGGGAAAATAATTAGTCCCTACAGAAATCATATCTTCCCTGGTCAGTTAGGGCCAGAAATATTTGGACAGTGACACAAGTTTTGTTATTTTAGCTGTTTACAAAAACATGTTCAGAAATACAATTATATATATAATATGGGCTGAAAGTGCACACTCCCAGCTGCAATATGATAGTTTCCACATCCAAATCGGAGAAAGGGTTTAGGAATCATAGCTCTGTAATGCATAGCGTCCTCTTTTTCAAGGGACCAAAAGTAATTGGACAATGGACTCTAAGGGCTGCAATTAACTCTGAAGGCGTCTCCCTCGTTAACCTGTAATCAATGAAGTAGTTAAAAGGTCAGGGGTGGATTCCAGGTGTGTGGTTTTGCATTTGGAAGCTGTTGCTGTGAGCACACAACATGCGGTCAAAGGAACTTTCAATTGAGGTGAAGCAGAACATCCTGAGGCTGAAAAAAAAGAAAAAATCCATCAGAGAGATAGCAGACATGCTTGGAGTAGCAAAATTAACAGTTGGGTACATTCTGAGAAAAAAAGGAATTGACTGGTGAGCTTGGGAACTCAAAAAGGCCTGGGCGTCCACGGATGACAACAGTGGTGGATGATCGCCGCATACTAAATTTGGTGAAGAAGAACCCGTTCACAACATCAACTGAAGTCCAGAACACTCTCAGTGAAGTAGGTGTATCTGTCTCTAAGTCAACAGTAAAGAGAAGACTCCATGACAGTAAATACAAAGGGTTCACATCTAGATGCAAACCATTCATCAATACCAAAAATAGACAGGCCAGAGTTAAATTTGCAGAAAAACACCTCAAGAAGCCAGCTCAGTTCTGGAAAAGTATTCTATGGACAGATGAGACAAAGATCAACCTGTACCAGAATGATGGGAAGAAAAAAGTTTGGAGAAGAAAGGGAACGGCACATGATCCAAGGCACACCACATCCTCTGTAAAACATGGTGGAGGCAACGTGATGGCATGGGCATGCATGGCTTTCAATGGCACTGGGTCACTTGTGTTTATTGATGACATAAGAGCAGACAAGAGTAGCCGGATGAATTCTGAAGTGTACCGGGATATACTTTCAGCCCAGATTCAGCCAAATGCTGCAAAGTTGATTGGACGGCGCTTCATAGTACAGATGGACAATGACCCCAAGCATACAGCCAAAGCTACCCAGAAGTTCATGAGTGCCAAAAAGTGGAACATTCTGCAATGGCCAAGTCAATCTCCAGATCTAAACCCAATTGAGCATGCATTTCACTTGCTCAAATCCAGACTTAAGACGGAAAGACCCACAAACAAGCAAGACCTGAAGGCTGTGGCTGTAAAGGCCTGGCAAAGCATTAAGAAGGAGGAAACCCAGCGTTTGGTGATGTCCATGGGTTCCAGACTTAAGGCAGTGATTGCCTCCAAAGGATTTGCAACAAAATATTGAAATTAAAAATATTTTGTTTGGGTTATGTTTATTTGTCCAATTACTTTTGACCTCCTAAAATGTGGAGTGTTTGTAAAGAAATGTGTACAATTCCTACATTTTCTATCAGATATTTTTGTTCAACCCTTCAAATTAAACGTTACAATCTGCACTTGAATTCTGTTGTAGAGGTTTCATTTCAAATCCAATGTGGTGGCATGCAGAGCCCAACTCGCAAAAATTGTGTCACTGTCCAAATATTTCTGGCCCTAACTGTATTAGTCACTAATGGTAAAATGAGTCTGGTGTAGGGAAATCATTGCAATATCATCCTTCATGCCCCAATGTTGGTACATAAGTGACATACTGCCACAACCACAAACATACTGGCAGCAGCACTCAACAAGTTTTATACAATCACATGAGTTATTCTACCTCTTCAGTCATACATTGCAATCAGAGTAAAAGGAACAATTAGTAATGGTCACAAGTCTCAGAACCCATAAGGCTACGTTCACATTAGCGTTGGGCAACGCAATGCACAACACATGCAAAACGCATGCAAAACGCAGGGTTTTGTGACGCATGCGTTCATTTTTCGCATGATTTTTGGCGCAGAAAAAACTGCATCATGCAGCGTCCTCTGCGCCAAAATGACGCATGCGTCACAAAACGCAAGACAAGGCATGTCCATGCGCCCCCCATGTTAAATATAGGGGCGCATGACGCATGCGTCGCCGCGGCTGCACCCGACACTGCGTCGCACAACGCTAATGTGAACGTATCCTAAGCTCCTCTCAGTGTGTATCAGCATGGGAGACAAGGGTGGACACTGACAGTGAAAGACCCTTGTGCATGACTTGTACCTATGCACCCCCATGTGGTCCTCCCTGCATATGCATACTTACAACCCTATTATCAAAATGCACACATATATAAAACATACAGTAGACATGTTAATACTTTACACACGTTAAAAGGAAATCTGTTAGCAGGTTTTTACTATGTAATCTAAGGGCAGCATAATGTAAAGGTAAAGCATCTGATTTCAGTGATGTGCCACTTATTAGGCTGTGTGTTGTAGCTTCAATACAATCAGTATTTTATCAGCAGGAGATTATCACTACTGGACTAGTTGCCACAAGCATGGTAGTGAAGCTAAACTGTGTAACCTCGCCCCAACACCAATATGCAGCTTTCTAACAATTCACTGTGTGCGCGCTCGGGGTTATACACAGCTGAGCATTCTGACCACTGCTACATCTACAACACATAAAACAGAAATTCTATTAAAACTGTACTAAGCAGCACAGTAAGTGACACATTGCTGATATCAGGCTCTGTTGCCTTTTATTATTCTTCCCTCAGATTATATTACAAAAATCTGCTGACAGATTCCCTTTAACACATTATGCAGGTATCTACACACAATAATATATAAAATGTGCACATACACATAGCACATGTATATACTGTGACAAAGTCACTGGTAAAGTACTGGAGGGGAGATATGTGTCACTAAGCCTAATGGCGCAAGGGATATAAAGCTAGAGTATTTTCCTCCAGCACACTAAAGTGTTGTGAGGTTTTAACTAAAGTTGCATAAATGGGCTGGTTTTATGTGGAAATTCATCAAGCGGGTGGGAGAATGTCCAGTTATCTCCACCTACCAAGTCCTGACAGGACAAGTGTGATGTCACAATCATGTGATCAGTCACATGATGGATTAGTCATGTGGTCTGGGCTTAAATAGCTGAACTGCGTGGGCAGTCTGCGTTGGTGAGTGCCTTGAGAGGAAGACTACAGGACAGTGTTTGTGCACGTGGTGCCTGTTAAAGCACATTGCTGACCCTGAGTGGGCTTACCCCGACTAATGCAAGGACTGCACGTAGTGCTACCATTTTATTTTGTTTTGCTGTTACTGCCCAGAGGGCCAGGTTTATTTTGTGCGTAAAACTTGGGTTTATGCTGTAACAAATAAACCAAGTGCATCCTTAAAGACGCAGTGTAAGGCAAGATGGAGGACCTGCTCAAACATCTACTACAGGCACAGCAGCAACAGAAACTACAACAACAGCAACAATTAAAGCAGCAACATATGGGACAACAAGAGACAAGTAAGCTGCTTATACAGCAGATGCAGCAGCAACACCAGCAGCATCAGAAGCAGACTGACTTGCTTGAAGAAGCGGTTTGTGGAAGGCCGGCAGCCCCTACCCCAAGTACAGGTGGCGACACGTACATCCGGAAGGCGATTCATGCAAAAAATGACCCTGGGTGATGATGTGGAGGCTATATTGACTGGGTTCAACCAGGTGGCGGACTGTGAGAAGCTACCACCAAAGAAGTGGGCAGAGGTGCTGGGCCACTATCTGATTGGTGAGCCCAGAAGGCCTGTTATGATTTGGCCTTACAGGATATGCAGTAGTATGCCAAATTAAAAACTGCAATTTTATCACACACAGGAGTGACTATGTCAGTAAGAGCACAAAGGGTTCACCACTGGGCCTATAAGGGGACAAACGGCCTTGATCCCAAATGTTTGATCTTCTGCATCTTGTGCAAAAGTTGTTGCAGCCAGAATCTTCCACTCCAGCCCAGATGGTCAAGCACGTTGTCATGGACAGATTTTTGCACTCCCTTCCTAGGCCGGCGTAAACCTGGTTTGCCCATGGAGATCCGCGAAATTAGACGAAATGGTGGGCCCAGTGGAATGGTTCCAAGTGGTCGAGAGGTCCCTAAGAAAGCCAGGGATTGGTGCATTCTCATACTGGGGTACCCAGCGGGAACCTGAGCCCCAAAAGAGGGGTAGTAGAGCCACCACTGGGGAGTATCCTAAATCCCAAGGGGTCACTGAGGGGTTGTCCAAGGCCATGGGTAAAGACTTGCTGTGTGGGAGATGTCATGGTCCAGGGCATAAAGCCGCCCGTTGTCTCTTGTCCTCCGAAGAGATGGACTGCAGCCTAGGGAGGTGCTGCTCCTAATATGCCTATCCCACCTGCAGTGTGGACTGTAAGCCCGCAGAGGGGCCGCGGTCATGTCCTGTGACCACAAATGGAGTGCTGGTGTCGGGACTCTTAGACTCAGGGAGCTGGGTGACCCTAAAAAGGGCCACAATCCCCCACCAGTTGGTCCCAGGGAAACAAGGGCATCCACTGTATCCAAGGGGATGCCAAAGACTTTACCGTTGCCAGAGGGTCGGTGAAAAAGAACCTGTGATAATCGGGTGGTACTTTAGCCTTTTCTGGGACTTGTGGGGAAAGGCGGAGGTACCAAAGGATGCAGACAGGAGCCAGCTCAACCCTGTTGAAACCCCATCACAGTAGAAGATGGATGAGTTCCCCTTGTGTGTACTGGTGGTGACAAGAACGAGATCGTAACCAGTGATGCCAAAATTCCTGAACTGGGAAGTATTAGAGCAGCTGTTAGTACTGGAACCCTATAGACGTAGAGCACTAGATCTCGCCCATGCTCAAGTCCTAGAGGAGCATCTAGGCGTAGATAAGACCCAATAGCAAGTTGTTCAGAGGTTCTACTTGCCTGGGTGTCACAGGGACATTGTTAATTTCTGCTGGTTCTGCCCTACTAGCTAACTTCCCCCATATCCCACTTCCGCAGTCCCCTAGTTCCGTTGTCCAAAATCAAAGTCCCATTTAACCGAATTGCCATGTACCTGGTCGGGCCCTTAGTTAAGTCCACCAGGAATCATCAATACATCCTGGTAGTAATGGACTATGCTTTGCGGTATCTGGAGGCATGCCAATGAGAAAAACCTCCATCGGGAGTATAGCACGGGAACCACCAGTGCATATTTTCTCACGGACAGGAGATCCTGACAGACCAAGGGACAGCAATCATGTCCAAGATGAGGGAGTTTTGTAAGGACCTCCAGATTACCCAACTTAGGACGTTGGTGTCACAATCCATTTTTGGATTTGAGGCAAATCTGGTTTCTTTAACTTAAAACTTTTTTTCCTTTCAGGCCATGGGGGGTTAATGTCAATTTTTCCCAGCTGGCCTGCTGGTGTAATTGCATTGCTTTTGGGTCAGCTGATGTGGGTGATGACCACTCCCACCATCCTTTAAGAGGTCGCCTGATGCATCAGCTAACTGTCAGTGTTAGAGCAATCTGCAGTGACCTAGTTGTAGGATGGAGAGCTCTGGGAGCAGTGATGCTTCAGCGGAATACGTTGTTTCTGGTGCCTTACTCTGCTGTGAGGTGCTTTGCAGCAGAGGAAGCTAAGTGTTGTATTTTTTGTTACCCTGTCCCTTTTGGTGTCTGTCTTTACATTCCTTCATGTTGTATTAGTGCAGTGGTGGGACTAGTGCTCTCACCTGCCAGTTCCCTACTTAAATACAGAAAAGATAAATATCTTTATACTGTATTAGCCAGTAGATAGATAAATATTTAGAATTGAAAGTCCTCAGTGGTTGAAACCTTTTAATGGCTAACTGAGAAGATGGTAACAAATTGCAAGCTTTCAAGACTACTCAGATGAAGAGGCCTGAGTAGTCTCGAAAGCTTGCAATTTGTTACCATCTTCTCAGTTAGCCATTAAAAGGTATCAACCACTGAGGACTCAATTCTAAATATAGTTCCCTATTTAGGGATAAGAGCAGGGCAAGTGAGGGATTAGGTATCCTGCTCGGCGACGGGGTGAAATAACCCATATAGGGATGATAGGGAGATCAGGGTACATCCTCAGGTGAGTGCAGGAGGTGTCCATTTCCCTATTCCCTATCGACAGGGCCCACCGCTCTTATTGTGTCCCTGGTGTTCCCCTGTGTGTTGTGCCGTTTGATGACCGACCAACAATTTGATCATGTCACGCTGGGTCAGTCACTCTGTGACAGTTGGTGTACCATCTGCAGACAGAAGGCTTGTTGGAAAGGTTCAATAAGATCTTGAAATCCATGTTAAAGAAGGTCGTGGAGAAGGATGGCCGACATTTGGATTGCCTCCTGCCATACCTACTCTTCTCCATCATAGAAGTCCCACAGGCTTCTGAAGTGTTCTCGGACGGCATTCTCGGGGTCTTCTGGACATTGCAAAGGAGACCTGGGAAGTGGAGGTAACACCCCACTGAAGCATTACTGAACATGTGATCCAGATTGCAAGTCAGGATCATGAGTGTGATACAGATTGTGAAGGAGAGTCTCCTCCAAGCACAAGAGGCACTGGTAAGGGTCTACAATTAGTCAGCAAGACAGAGACCATTTAGCCTTGGGGAACGGATTCACGTGTTGATCTCTACCATTGAAAGTAAATTCCTGGCCAAGTGGCAAGGGCCATACGAGGTGGGAGAGAAGTTGAGTGACGTCAACTATAAGGTCTAACAACCGGAGAGAAGAAAGCTGTACAAAGTATACCACATCAACCTGCTGAAACCGTGGTGCGACAGGGATCCGGTAGATGCAACGTGCCTAGGGACCCATCTTGAAGCCAAGGTCTAGGATGTCACAGTGGCAGGGACAGTGTCGCTGGCCCAGAAATATTAGTCCCATGAGCTGCTTTAGCGGAACCAAGACCTGTTTTTGGAGTAACCAAGATGTATTCAGGTTATGGAACATAAAATCCTAACTGAACCGCATGTGATGGTGCACCAAAGGCCATATCAGATTCCTGAAGCTTGCCATGAGGTAATCTCCAAGGAGGTGAAGAGAATGTTGAGTCTGGGTGTCATCAAGGAGTCAAAGAGTGGCTGGTGCAGCCCTATTATCATGGTGCTAAAGCCGGTTGAGGAGAGGCACTTCTGTAATGCTTACAGGAAGCTCAATGAGGTGTCCAAGCTTGACGTGCATCCGATGCCCCAGGCTGATGAGCTTATTGAGAGGCTAAGGTCAGCCAGATACATCACCACCCTGGACCTAATTTAAAGGGACACTGTCACCTGAAGTTGGAGGGAACAATCTTCAGCCATGGAGGCGGGGTTTTTGGGTGTTTGATTCACCCTTTCCTTACCCGCTGGCTGCATGCTGGCTGCAATATTGGATTGAAGTTCATTCTCTGTCCTCCGTAGCACATGCCTGCACAAGACAATCTTGTAATCTTGCCTTGCGCAGGCGTGTACTATGGAGGACAGAGAATGAACTTCAATCCAATATTGCAGCCAGCATGCAGCCAGCGGGTAAGGAAAGGGTGAATCAAACACCCAAAAACCCTGCCTCCATGGCTAAAGATTTTTCCCTCCAAATTCAGGTGACAGTGTCCCTTTAAGAGTACTGGCAAATTCTCCTGTCTCCAAGTGCCAAGGAAAAGATGGCCTTTCCTATACCTGACGGGTGCTTTCAGTAAAAATGGATGCCGTTCGGACTACAAGGAGCCCCAGCTACCTCCCAGAGGGCTATAAACTGGATACTAGTCCCTCCCAAGAAGTACACCGCCGCTTACTTGGACCACATTGTGATCTTCAGTCTGGAATGGGGAACTCACCTGCAGAAGGTCCAGGAGGTACTGGATGCACTGAGGAAGGCAGGATTTACTATAAATCCAAAGAAGTGAGCCATCGAGAAAGAGGAGGCAAAGTACTAGGGCTACATCATTGGAATGGGTGAGATAAAGCCTCAAATAGACAAAGTAGAGGCAATCCAAAACTGGCAACAGCCGGTCTCCAAAAAGAAGGTTAGGGCGTATTGGATTCCTCCTATTTCTAGTATGTTTATTCCCATACGGTATATACTGTGCACAGGTCCTATCCAGGATGCTAATAAACGTCTCCCATTTTCTTTGTGTATTTTTATGTCTCAGGATATCGTCCCAGTTAATTGCACCAAGATCATCTCTCGTCCGTTGGAAATTTGCCCTCCTGAATTTTAGTGTCCTTGCATCCCCTCTACTACACATCTTATTAAAGGATACATGAAAACTTATTATTTTGTGATCACTATTTCCCAAGTGACCCCCAACCCTTATATTTGATATGCAGTCTGGCCTGTTGGTTAATATTAGGTCTAGCAGTGCCCCCCTTCTTGTTGGGTCCTGAACCAGTTGTGAAAGGTAATTGTCTCTCATAGTTGTCAAAAACCGATTACCTTTGCTGGAACTGCAGGTTTCTGTTCCCCAATCTATTTCAGGGTAGTTGAAGTCCCCCATAATAATGACTTCTCCTTGATTCGCAGCTTCATCTATTTGCTTAATGAGGATATTCTCTGTGGCTTCCATTATTTTTGGAGACTTATAACAAACCCCATCAGTAATTTATTATTTTTTCCCCCTCCCCTTATCTCCACCCACAGGGACTCTACATTTTCATTAGATTCACCTATATTATCACGCAGTATGGGTTTTAAGGATGATTTTACATATAGACACACCCCTCCCCCTCGCCTATCCATTCGGTCATTTCTGAACAGACTATAACCCTTCAAGTTAACAGCCCAGTCATGGCTCTCATCCAGCCACGTTTCAGATATCCCCACTATGTCATAATTATGCTCCAACACCATTGGTTATATGATTTTAGTGCAATAAGGGAAATCTCTATATGATCCATATTAGGTATTGCCTCTGGCATAATTAAAGGGAATATATCAAAATTAACCCATTTTTTATAACCTTATTCTTTGGATGTTTGTGTTCTGCAAAAAATCTATTTCTCTTTGATATACTACACGTACCATATGATATATCAGAGATTGGATACTCACTTTATTGCATTTGGTACTATGGATATTTTCTGTGCACTCTTTACCATTTAGGCTATTTAGGGATAGTGAGGGAGAGTTGACGTGGGATGGGGCGCCAGTGCGCAGGTTTAGGGTGCCAACCTCCGCTGGAAGGAAGAGTTGATCTATAGTGACCTATTAGGGTGAACCCTTCCTCTTTTTCATATCAATTAGCAGACCCATATCTTTTTGTGCGGTGTGGACTTAAAAAATTGCTATAGCTTTGTATTGATTTTGTAATTGGAATCTATTAAAGGTTATGTTTTACTTTATTTGAGCACTGGCTGGTGAGAGTTTTTCTAAATTTTTGTGCCTCTAGCATTTGAAAAAATAGATGAAAAACGTTTCTGGGAATTGTGGGATATTATCGGCAATTTATCCCCAATTTCGCCATGATAGCCGCACCACTGACAGACCTGCTCAAGTGCACACGAACATTGATGGTCAAGTGGTCTTCTAAAGCAGAGATGGCATTCCAGGAGTTGAAGCATGCCCTGTGATGACAGCCGGTCTTAGTCACACCGGATTTCACTAAGGAGTTTGTGCTCCAGAAAGATGCCTCTGATGTCGGGGTGGGAGCCGTGTTGTCCTAGAAGATAGATGGGGACGAACATCCAGTCCTATACCAAAGAAGGAAGCTCTCCTCCTGTGAGAAAAACTATGCATCATATAAAAAGAGTGCTTGGCCATCAATCGGGCGATTGACACCCTGAGGTACTATGTGCTAGGCTGTAAGTTCAGGCTAGTATCAGATCATGACAACCCAAAAAAGACACATGGAGCACATGTCCCAAAATGTAAAAATGTACGTTTTTATTATAACAATATCTAAAAACATATAAAGTCAAAATACTCATAACATATACAGAGCATACAATAGGGGAAAACTGAGGAAAGCACTGAAAGTATTAAAAAGACGGAAGACCCCAGTATGCCGCTAATAAGGCTTAATAATGTCAATGCCATAAAGTGCACAATTTCAGGTAAGAAAACCACCACTCCCAAACATCTATAGGTGAGACAATACACCTCCCCAAGTGGGGTGCCGCTAACCACAACGCGGCCTATGTCATACCCCATGTAAAGCGCCATGGAATAAATGGCGCTATAACAATAAATAATAATAATAATAATATTCTGACGAAGCCAACGCGAAACGCGCGTTGGGGCTGTGGCGGTGACCCCTGTATACCGGACTTTGATCTTTTGGGTAAGAACCACTAAATTACCTATGAATATGACATAGGCCGCGTTGTGGTTAGCGGCACCCCACTTGGGGAGGTGTATTGTCTGACCTATAGATGTTTGGGAGTGGTGGTTTTCTTACCTGAAATTGTGCACTTTATGGCATTGACATTATTAAGCCGTATTAGCGGCATACTGGGGTCTTCCGTCTTTTTAATACTTTCAGTGCTTTCCTCAGTTTTCCCCTATTGTATGCTCTGTATATGTTATGAGTATTTTGACTTTATATGTTTTTAGATATTGTTATAATAAAAACGTACATTTTTACATTTTGGGACATGTGCTCCATGTGTCTTTTTTGGGTTGTCTATATATTTTGGAGTGTCCGAGTTTGGTTTGAAGGATTTCTAGCACGGGTATTTTCCCTAACACTATACTATTAGTATGTGTGTGAGATCCATTACATTGCTGTCCATTGTGGGATGTGTCTATAGTATCAGATCATGCACTCCCTGAGATGGATTAGGGAAAGGAAGGGGAAGAATGCCCGGGTAACTAGGTGGTTTTTAGCACTCCATGATTTTAATTTTCATGTGAAGCACAGGCCAGGGAAGTTGCATGGAATGCAGATGCCCTGTCCAGAGATCCCTGCTTAGCCATTGAAGGTGCCAAAACCCCTGGCTTTGGGCAGGGGGGAATATGTGACAAAGTCACTGGTAAGGTACTGGAGGTGAGATATGTGTCACTACGCTTAATGGCGTCATTGATATAAAGCCAGAGTATTTTCCTAGAGCATATTAAAGTGTTGTGAGGCTTAAAGGGACTCTGTCACCTGAATTTGGCGGGACTGGTTTTGGGTCATATGGGCGGAGTTTTCAGGTGTTTGAGTCACCCTTTCCTTACCCGCTGGCTGCATGCTGGCTGCAATATTGGATTGAAGTTCATTCTCTGTCCTCCATAGTACACGCCTGCGCAAAGCAATCTTGCCTTGTGCAGTCGTGTACTATGGAGGACAGAGAATGAACTTCAATCCAATATTGCAGCCTGCATGCAGCCAGCAGGTAAGGAAAGGGTGAATCAAACACCTGAAAACTCCGCCCATATGACCCAAAACCAGTCCCGCCAAATTCAGGTGACAGGTTCCCTTTAAACTAAAGTTGCATTAATAGGCTGGTTTTATGTGGACATTCACAGAGCAGATGGAAGAAATGTAATCAGTCACATGATGGCAGAGTCACATGGTCTGGGCTCAAATGGCTGAACTCCAGGGGCAGTCTGATTTGGTGAATGCCTGGGGAGGAAGACTCCAGGACAGTGTTTGTGCACATGATTCCTGTTAAATGATATTGCTGACCATGAGTGAGCTGACCCCCCACTAATGCAAGGACTGCACATAGTGCTACCATTTTGTTTTTCTTTGCTGTTTTTGCCCAGAGGGCCATGTTTATTTTGTGTGTAAAAGATGGTTTATGCTGTAACTACTAAAAGAAGTGCATCCTTAAAGACGCAGTATTCCCATGACAACCTTCATGTGCAGCCGAGAGAGCCGATCTAGCACAATACACAATAACATTTTTGTATTTCACCCGTCCAGACTATTAATTTTTGGTTCATTCATTTATAATTGTTACAGCCGTAACTTTCTCATTTTTACCATTGACAAACACATACGTAAGCATTACATTTAATTATATAGAGCACAGACAGATGCTGGGGTTACTCCCCCAAGGTACTGGGTTAGATGAGGAGAAACCTATTGATCACAGTATTCTGTTTAAGACATACAGTTAGGCTGGGATCACACATGCGAGAAATATGGCCAAGTCTCGCATGTTAATACCCGGCGTCACTCAGGAGCGGAGTGTGCGGCCTCATAGCAATACATGCAGCCGCACGCTCCGCTCCTGAGTGACGGCGGCAATGCCGGGTATTAACATGCTAGACTCGGCCGTATTTCTTGCATGTGTGATCCTGGCCTTAGACTGTCGCTCTCCTCCCCCTGTATGTTATTGATGAGAGACTGTCAGAGTGTTATACACTCAGACTGTGCCTAGCACAAAAGCCACAGGGGGAGGAGAAAACGTTCTGCTGCTGCCCCCTGATACTTCAGTCTGCCCCTGAGGCAAAATGTTATACCCTCAGACAGTGCCTAGCACAAAAACCACAGGAGCAGGAGAGAACACTGTGTGGCTGTCCCCGATACTTCAGACTGCCCCTGGGGTAAGATGTTACACCCTCAGACAGTGCCTAACACAAAAACCACTGGGGCAGGAGACAATGCTGTGCTACTGCTCCCCGATACTTCAGACTACCCCTGTGGCCAGATGTTATACCCCTAGACAGTGCATAGTCTAAAAAAACAAAAGGGCAGGAGACAAAGCTGTGCTGCTGCCCCCTGATACTTCAGACTGCCCCTGAGGGAAGATGCATCTCACAGCACGTATACACTTGGTTGTTGGACCCCCACTGATCTATGCATCAATTCCGACAGAAATCTACATGCAGTTTATTTGATCAAAAATGGGCATTGTATGAAAAATTGAAAAAAAAGTGAGGTGCAGAAGATCCTTCTCATTACAGCAGAGCACGAACCATCGAAGTTGTAAAGAACCTGCTGTGGTGTGAACAACTAACAGTAATGAGATTGTTACTTAATAATATATTTAACTTTCCAAAAAATGATCAAATAGTCTTGCCAGTTCTTCCATTCCCCCCTTTCCTTGTGTGCAGCTGCCGCATTAACCGTTTTCTGTTTGAAAGTTTTGCTCAACATACATGGGTCATTACATTATTTGTTAATTTACTACGCAGCGGTGCTTTGAAAGAGAACGAGTAAACAGCCGCTTACCCGACATAAAGAATCGATTAGTGGTCGCCATCTGGTTCAGCTCTTGAAAAACGGGCTGCCATATGTTTCGGCCAACACGACAAAACAAACTGTTTTATATTGTCACCACCTCCAGCTCTGTTTTATGTATTGTACCAGCTTTAATAGACTTATGAAATGGATTAGAGGCTGTTTCGCTTGTGCCCTACTGCTAGATGGAAAGGAAAAGGAAGAAATAAGAAAAAAAAACCCCGAAACCTACAGAAAGGTTTTAAAAGAGTGAGCGTCACTCGGAGTAGAAGGCTCCTGAAAGCAGCAAATAAAAAAAGGAGCCGTAATTGTTCCACTACTTATTATTGTGCGTATTAATCTGTAAAGGCTTTAATTAAAGTCCTTCTTATCACAACTAAGAAGGCTGCAATCACCAAGAAAACAATAGGAAATTAATTTACCATGTAAGAGATTAACAGCATCTAAAAATCGGATTCTTCTACTGTACGATTTCATAAATAATGCATATATATATAGGATGCTGTTGGAAAAATAACATATCAGGTTCAAATGAAATCAAGGAATGTTAATCTCTTTTGCAGCTGCTATTTTTGTTTTATGGTATTTTTACAGCTGTTTTTAATTTCTTTTAAGAAATACTAAACCTTTAGGAGAAATCCCCTGCGAGCACACAGTACAGATAATTGGTTTCATTGCAATTCAGATTATGAACATCATTTTTCAGTTGTTACTTTCAAACTCCATGTACAGCGAAATCTGTAAGCCATTTTCTTCATTTCAGCTACCTCAAAAAAAAAAAGGCAAAATTACACGAGCGACGCAGTCGCATTATTCAATTGTCTCTAAAAGTGTTTACCTATATGGTATGCTTAGGAAGAGCCTGGAAAATGTGCCTAAGTACAAACACATCTATAATTTTACAGTAAAATCTGTGAGGTATGGTTGCTATGCTTAACAATGGCTTCTGCGCCGCGTCTCGAATGTCACGAAAACAGAAAAGTAACTGCAGAACAATTTAAATGGTTCAATAAATTTGCTCAAAATAGCTGAATGCGTTACTTTAAAATGTAGGCTGCAGCTCCGCTTATAATCACCCTGCACGCCCTTGGTTTGCTTTTATGCTGTTGATTATTTTATTTTTCAAGTTAAAGGAGAAAAAAACACTTTTCATAAGAGGCTGTTAAGAGCTCAAGGTTAGCAAACATCTCGTGATTTACTGTGCAAATTAGGCTCAATAAATTATGCTACATATTTACTCCGTATGTTCCTAGAAGAACAGTAAAAAAAGATGATGTGCAGACAATTGTTTTTTTAAAACTTTTTGTGTATATGGAGACAAAATGGGCTATATTTCATGTCAAAGACATAATATACGGCTCCCGGATGCAAATTCTAAGTCTGTAAGAGCCCCTCTGCCAGTTACAATTTCTATCAAGCACCAGTGCCTGGGTGCAACTGCCCTACGAGCCTTATGACTATGCGCCTGCATACAATCTATATAATAAAAAAACAGCTCTAAGGCTAGGGTCACATTGCGCTAGGGCAGTCCGTTTAGCGCATAGCGCTACAGACTGCACTAACGCAATGTCCCAAAAGGGATCGCGTTAGCCGATCCCGCTAGCGCAGATCCCCGCAAGCAACGTTCGCGGTCCGTCACTCAAATGACGGCACATCGCTAGCGCACGAACAATGTGGGCGTGCGCTAGCGATGCGTTCGCCATTACAATCAATGGCGGCGTTAACGGACTACATTACACCGCGTTATGCGGCGGTGTAACGTAGTCCATTAAACGGGGTCACATAATGCAATGTGACCCTAGCCATAGATAGATTCTGGGGATGTATTTGTAGTTTAACGATTCACTGATTATACCCTTATATTGATTACTGCATACAAGACATATCACTGTATGTCAAGATACCGTAGCATACAGTGCCCAAAGTATCGTTACAGTTTAGGGAAAAACAGTCATACGTGAAAGAACACATATGTCTACGCAATTCACCATACCAAAAATACCCATAAAGAGCTACTATGAGGCCAAATTCTGTCAGTGGCACCTATGCAGCATCATGAAGGATGCATAGTGACCAAATGTACCTGGATTACAAATTTTTAAATGGGATCATGCTACCTCATTTAAAAATGAGCATCCCCTGTGATCATTGCTGTCATATGGTAACACTAATGGTCATATCACATGTAAAGATGTTGCCATTGATGTTGGCTTGTTCTAGAACATCAATATTTGAAAACAAGAATAGTAAGGTTAGATCTCACCCAATTTCAAAGGAGTCCTGCATACCATAATATCTCCCTGAGAGGGCAAAATAAAAAGAGCCTCTATCATGAATGACGTCTCCCGACGCGTTTCATCCTCTACGGAATCATCAGGGGAGCATGAAGACCTAGAATAGTTGCATTACAGGCTTTCCCCGCTCGTGTGGTTTAAAAAGAAAATGTGTTACTGACTGAATTTGTTTTTTTGATTATATAGATTATATCCTTTTTTGGAAGCGACTAGTTCATTGTCTATTGGGCGATGCATAAAAGAACGTTAGACACTGTCATCGTTTAAGTTCCTTCCAACACGTCTTGGTTGTTGGTTTGGGGTCCCCCATTTCACACTGAGGTTCCCTTTTTTGTATACACTTTCATAATTTTTTTTAACATACTTAATAAAGGTTAAGTTTTATAAATATATCCACTTGCTACCCACACCCCTCCATCATTTGCAGCCCCCCTCCCTCATTTTCAGCCACCCTTCAACATTTGCAGCACCCCTCCATCATTTTTTTTCAAAAGCCATAACTTTTTTTACACTACTATCCACATAGACATATGAGGGCTTGTTTTTACGGGATGAGTTGCACTTTTAAATGGCACCATTCATTCTAAGCGTGCTGGAAACTAGGTACAAAATTTTAAGTGCCTTGGATTAGAGAAAAAAAAACACAATTCTGACATTGTTTTTCTGAGTATTGTGTGGTAAAGATGACCTAGCAATATGATTCTCATTGATTACGACGATAAACTTGTTCAGTTATATTACTTTACTGGTGATAAAATCAGAAATTTGTAAAAAATAAATAAAATAATAATATTTTTTTTTACTGGGTCGTAATTTTCTGACACTGGTAACATTTTCATTTTTTTTTTGTTCATAGAACAGTGTGAGAGATGACATGATAACATTTGGGGATTGATTTGACATCTTGATAGCTTACCACAGCATTTTTTGTGGTACTCAGTAACCAAAAACCCATCAATTTCTGGCTTTTTAAATTTTTACAATGTTTATGGTGTTTACAATCAGGTTAATTGTTTTTAGATTTTATTTGGACGCAATTTTCTGGTTGCAGCGATACCACATGTTGATAAACCATATTTTATATTATCTTTATTTTTAGAGAGGCAAAAGAGGGCCGGATCTTAACTATTTTAACTCGAATGTTTTTTTAATTTTTTCATATTTTTTAATTAATGTTTTACTGTATTTATTAGTCCCCTTAGAGGACTTGAACCTGCGATTGTTTGATCACTTGTACTGTACACAGCAATAACACATTATTCCTTCAAATAGCCACAGGTTGTGTTTCAAAGGAGCTCAATAATGAGAGGCATGGAGGTCTTCAACAGACCCCCGGCTATCATAACACCACATCAGCGCCTCATGATCACGTCATAGAAGCGCCAATAGGTGCATGTCCTCTCCTATCTCAGGAACGTAAAAATCTGTCTTCACTGAAGACAGATTTTACCCTTGGACTGATAGTGAACGTCCAGGAGGAAAAATAAGCAGATTTCTCTGATATATTACAAAGCTGCTTATTTTCATATGTACTATTGATTTATGAAATAAAAATAAAATAATGCTTACTCTTTAAATGACACAGGTCTAGCTACAAAAGTATTTTAAATGCCATATGCATGTCTCAGTGGATAAACCTAAGATGTGCAGTAGATGAACATGAGAAATTGTAAAACAACTTTTAGACATAGGTTACAAAGAGCAAATCACTCGTCACGTCAGAAAGTCATAATTGACACACACACAGCGCATGCACAGCCCTAAAATGTCAGAAAAAAGGAAATCAACATATATCAAACGCAAATAGAAATATTTCATGCTGGCAGTGGAAAACACGTTAAGAATTTATATCCAGTCATTGGCTTTTGTGTGATATTATGTCCAATTTGCCTTTTTTTTCCTTCTGATTTCAACACGCACAAAGGAAATAAACACGTGTATAACAAAACATGTGTAATTACAATAATTTTACGGGAGAAGAACTTGATTTTCTGGAACGATTTCAGGAGTGCCAACACTTTCGGGCATGACTGTCGGCTGTACACAGTGTACAGTGTTTGCACCGTCCAAATCTGTTTAACCCCTTAGATGCTGCTGTCAATAGTAACTACCTCATTATAAATGGTTAACAGAGTGTGAGGGGCTTCCTCTTTATCCCAATTGGTGCCCTCAGATCATGATTGTGTGGTCCTGATGATTGCCGTGGCAATTCACGGCCAAATAGCGGCCTTAGAGTCAGAGGCTATAGCGGCCTGTTCAGAAGTTACCGACATTTAGGTTGTAAAAATAAATGTTTTCATTTCTGTCATGCCACTTTGCATTAATTCCTGAAAATCACCTGAAGGGTTAATTGTTGTGAATTCCGCTCTTGGGCTCCCTCCGGTGGTTGTAAGTGGCACTTTTGTGAGTTCTGCTCTTGGGCTCCCTCTTGTGGTTTCAAGTGGTATGGCTGCTCCTTGGAGTTAGCTGTCTTCAGCTGCTTCCACTGATCGTCTTTTCTGCTCGGCTATTTATGCCTGGTTCTGTCCTTCAGCCAGTGCCACTTGTAAATGTTCCTGGTTGGATTCACATCTCTTTGGAGTTCCCTGTTATCCTGACCAGTTCTGCAAAGCTAAGTTTTTGCTTGCTCTTTTCTGTTCACAGTTTGTGGACTTATCCGTTCTGTGCTTCTATGTTTGTCCAGCGTTATCAGTATGAATTAATTCTGTCTTGCTGGAAGCTCTGGGAAGCAGATTTACCCTCCACACCTTTAGTCAGGTGTGGAGATTTTTAGTAAACTCTGCGTGGATTTTTGTAGTGTTTTATACTGACCGCACAGTATTCCATCCTGTCCTATCTATCAAGCTAGACTGGCCTCCTGTGCTCATCCTGGCTTCATTCTGTGTATGTCTTTTCCCTCTCCACTCACAGTCATTATTTGTGGGGGGCTAATCTATCCTTTGGGAATTTTCTCTGAGGCAAGATAGCTTTCCTGCTTCTATCTTTAGGGGTAGTTAGCTCTTAGGCTGTGACGAGATGCCTAGGGAGAGTTAGGAGCATTCCACGGCTACTTCTAGTGTTGTGTTGAGCTTAGGGACTGCGGTCAGTACAGTTACCACTTCCTTCAGAGCTCGTTCCATGTTGCTCCTAAACCACCGTATCATAACAGTACAAGTGGCCAAAAATGAATTAAATGCATCTCAAAAGAAGGAAAAGAAAGTTCTGAACCATTTTTTTTTCTGTACTCTGGTTTGTCTTTTTTTTCCTCTTGATATCTGGGTGGTTCAGGATATATGCTCTGGCATGGATGTTCAGGGTTTGTTTTCTCGTGTGGATCAACTTGCTGCAAGAGTACAGAGTATCCAGGACTATGTTGTCCAGACTCCGGCTTTAGAGCCTAGAATTCCTACTCCTGAGTTGTTTTTTGTGGACAGATTCAAGTTTTTGAACTTTAAAAATAACTGCAAATAGTTTTTTGCTTTGAAACCCCGTTCTTCAGGTGATCCCATTCAACAAGTAAAAATCATCATATCCTTGCTGCGTGGTGACCCTCAAGACTGGGCCTTTTCTCTTGAAACAGGGGATCCGGCATTATTGAATGTAGATGCATTTTTTCAAGTGCTCGGATTATTGTATGACAAACCTAATTCTGTGGATCATGCAGAGAAAACCCTGTTGGCCTTGTGTCAAGGTCAGGAAGCGGCAGAATTATACTGCCAGAAATTTTGAAAATGGTCTGTGCTCACTAAATGGATTGAGGAGGCTCTGGCTGCTATTTTCAGAAATGGTCTTTCTGAAGCCCTTAAAGATGTTATGGTGGGCTTTCCTACGCCTGCTGGTTTGAGCGAATCTATGTCTCTAGCTATTCAGATTGATCGGTGTCTGCGCGAGCGCAAAGCTGTGCACCATATGGCAGTGTCCTCGGAGCAGAGTCCTCAACCTATGCAATGTGATAGGATTTTGACTAGAACAGAACGGCAGGAATTCAGACGTCAGAATAGGCTGTGTTTTTACTGTGGTGATTCTACTCATGTTATCTCTGAGTGCCCTAAGCATACTAAGAGAGTCGCTAGGTCTGTTACCATTAGTACTATACAGCCTAAATTTCTCTTATCTGTGACCCTGATTTGCTCATTGTCGTCCTTTTTTGTCATGGCATTTGTGGATTCAGGCGCTGCCCTGAACTTAATGGACTTGGAATTCGCCAGGCGCTGTGGTTTTTCCTTGCAGCCTTTGCAGAGCCCTATTCCTTTGAGGGGTATTGATGCTACACACTTGGCCAAGGATAAACCTCAGTACTGGACGCAGATGACTATGTACATGGCCCCAGCACATCAGGAAAATTGCCGTTTTCTGGTGTTGCATAACCTGCATGATGTTGTTGTACTGGGTTTTCCATGGTTACAGGAACATAATCCGGTGCTGGATTGGAAAACTATGACTGTGACTAGTTGGGGTTGTCAAGGGGTACATAGTGACGTTCCTTTGATGTCAATTTCCTCTTCCCCCTCTTCTGAGGTCCCTGAGTTTTTGTCGGATTTCCAGGATGTATTTGATGAGCCCAAGTCCAGTTCCTTTCCACCGCACAGGGACTGTGATTGTGCTATTAACTTGATTCCTGGTTGCAAGTTCCCTAAGGGCCGACTTTTCAATCTGTCTGTGCCAGAGCATGCCGTTATGCGGAGTTATGTTAAGGAATCTTTGGAGAAGGGGCGTATTCGGCCCTCTTCGTCACCATTGGGAGCGGGTTTCTTTTTTGTTGCTAAGAAGGATGGCTCCTTGAGACCCTGTATTGATTATCGTCTTCTTAATAAGATCACGGTTAAATTCCAATACCCCTTGCCTCTGCTTACTGATTTGTTTGCTCAGATCAAGGGGGCTAGTTGGTTTACTAAGATTGACCTCCGAGGGGCATATAATCTTGTTCGTATTAAACAGGGTGACGAATGGAAAACTGCATTTAATATGCCCGAAGGCCATTTTGAATACCTTGTGATGCCATTTGGGCTCTCTAATGCTCCATGTGTGTTCCAGTCTTTCATGCATGATATTTTCCGCAATTATCTTGATAAATTCATGGTCGTATATTTGGATGATATTTTGATTTTTTCCGATGATTGGGAGTCTCATGTGAAGCAGGTCAGGATGGTGTTCCAGATCCTTCGTGATAATGCTTTATTTGTGAAGGGGTCTAAGTGCCTATTCGGAGTTCAGAAGGTCTCTTTTTTGGGTTTGATTTTTTCTCCCTCGTCTATAGAAATGGATCCTGTTAAGGTCAAAGCTATTCATGACTGGATTCAACCCACATCTGTGAAGGGCCTTCAAAAATTTTTGGGTTTGCTAATTTCTATCGCCGTTTCATTGCCAACTTTTCCAGTGTGGTTAAGCCCCTTACTGATTTGACGAAGAAAGGCGCTGATGTGACGAATTGGTCCTCTGCGGCTGTTGAGGCCTTTCAGGAGCTTAAGCGCCGATTTACTTCTGCCCCTGTGTTGCGTCAGCCGGGTGTTTCTCTTCCTTTTCAGGTTGAGGTCGACGCTTCTGGGATTGGGGTAGGGGCCGTTTTGTCTCAGAGGGAGTCTGATGGTTCTTTGATGAAACCATGTCCCTTTTTTTCCAGAAAGTTTTCGCCTGCGGAACGCAATTATGATGTCGGCAATCGGGAGTTGTTGGCTATGAAGTGGGAGTTTGAGGAGTGGCGTCATTGGCTTGAGGGAGCTAAGCACCGCGTTGTGGTCTTGACTGATCATAAGAATCTAGTTTACCTCGAGTCGGCCAAGCGGCTGAATCCTAGACAGGCTCGATGGTCCCTGTTTTTCTCCCGTTTTGATTTTGTGGTCTCGTATCTTCCGGGATCTAAGAATGTTAAGGCTGATGCTCTCTTTAGGAGTTTTTTGCCTGATTCTCCTGGAGTCATTGAGCCGGTTAGCATTCTTAAGGAAGGGGTGATTCCTTCTGCCATCTCCCCTGATTTGCGGCGGGTGCTTCAGGAATTTCAGGCTGATAGGCCTGACCGCTGTCCTGTGGGTAAGTTGTTTGTTCCTGATAGATGGACGAGTAAGGTGATTTCTGAGGTTCATTGTTCAGTGTTGGCTGGTCATCCTAGGATTTTTGGTACCAGAGATTTGGTTGCTAGGTCTTTTTGGTGGCCTTCCTTGTCGCGCGATGTCCGTGCTTTTGTGCAGTCCTGTGGGACTTGCGCCCGAGCCAAGCCTTGCTGTTACCGCGCTAGTGGGTTGCTTTTGCTTCTGCCGGTCCCTGAGAGGCCCTGGACGCATATTTCCATGGATTTTATTTCGGATCTTCCTGTTTCCCAGAAGATGTCTGTTATCTGGGTTGTTTGTGACCGGTTCTCTAAAATGGTCCATTTGGTACCTTTGCCTAAGTTGCCTTCCTCCTCAGATCTGGTTCCATTGTTTTTTCAGCATGTGGTTCGTTTGCATGGCATTCCGGAGAATATTGTGTCTGACAGAGGTTCTCAGTTTGTCTCTAGATTTTGGCGGGCCTTTTGTGCTAGGATGGGCATTGATTTGTCTTTTTCTTCGGAGTTTCATCCACAGACTAATGGCCAAACTGAGCGAACTAATCAGACCTTGGAGACCTATTTGAGATGCTTTGTGTCTGCTGATCAGGATGATTGGGTGTCTTTTTTGCCGTTGGCCGAGTTTGCCCTTAATAATCGGGCTAGTTCGGCTACTTTGGTTTCACCTTTCTTTTGTAATTTTGGTTTTCATCCTCGCTTTTCTTCTGGGCAGGTTGAGCCTTCTGATTGTCCTGGTGTTGATTCTGTGGTGGACAGGCTGCAGCAGATTTGGACTCGTGGTGGACAATTTGACGTTGTCTCAGGAAAGGGCTCAACGTTTTGCTAACCGCCGTCGGTGTTGGTCCCCGGCTTCGTGTGGGGGATTTGGTTTGGTTGTCTTCTCGTCATGTTCATATGAAGGTTTCGTCCCCCAAGTTTAACCCCTTTACCCCCAAGGGTGGTTTGCACGTCAATGACCAGGCCAATTTTTACAATTCTGACCACTGTCCCTTTATGAGGTTATAACTCCGAAACGCTTCAACGGATCCTGGTGATTCTGACATTGTTTTCTCGTGACATATTGTACTTCATAATAGTGGTAAAATTTCTTTGATAGTACCTGCGTTTATTTGTAAAAAAAAACGGAAATTTGGCGAAAATTTTGAAAATTTCGCAATTTTCAAACTTTGAATTTTTATGCAATTAAATCACAGAGATATGTCACACA
Organism: Ranitomeya imitator; assembly: GCF_032444005.1. Classification (NCBI taxonomy): domain Eukaryota; kingdom Metazoa; phylum Chordata; class Amphibia; order Anura; family Dendrobatidae; genus Ranitomeya; species Ranitomeya imitator. The sequence continues at coordinate 466,930,478 of NC_091287.1, read as the reverse complement.
AAATACTTAATAAGTAACATTTCCCACGTCTCCTTTACATCAGCATAATTTTGGAACCAATTTTTTTTTTGTTAGGGAGTTATAAGGGTTAAAAGTTGACCAGCAATTTCTCATTTTTACAACACCATTTTTTTTTAGGGACCACGTCTCATTTGAAGTCATTTTGAGGGGTCTATATGATAGAAAATGCCCAAGTGTGACACCATTCTAAAAACTGCACCCCTCAAGGTGCTCAAAACCACATTCAAGAAGTTTATTAACCCTTCAGGTGTTTAATAGGAATTTTTGGAATGTTTAAATAAAAATGAACATTTAACTTTTTTTACACAAAAAATTTACTTCAGCTCCAATTTGTTTTATTTTACCAAGGGTAACAGGAGAAATTGGACCCAAAAAGTTGTTGTCCAAGTTGTCCTGAGTACGCTGATACCCCATATGTGGCAGTAAACCACTGTTTGGGCGCATGGGAGAGCTCGGAAGGGAAGGAGCGCTATTTGACTTTTCAATGCAAAATTGACAGGAATTGAGATGGGACGCCATGTTGCGTTTGGAGAGCCACTGATGTGCCTAAACATTGAAGCCCCCCACAAGTGACACCATTTTGGAAAGTAGACCCCCTAAGGAACTTATCTGGATGTGTGGTGAGCACTTTGACCCACCAAGTGCTTCACAGAAATTTATAATGCAGAACCGTAAAAATAAAAAATCATATTTTTTCACAAAAATTATATTTTTGCCCCCAATTTTTTATTTTTCCAAGGGTAAGAGAAGAAATTGGACCTCAAAAGTTGTTGTCCAATTTGTCCCGAGTACGCTGATACCCCATATGTGGCAGTAAACCACTGTTTGGGCGCATGGGAGAGCTCGGAAGGGAAGGAGCGCCGTTTGACTTTTCAATGCAAAATTGACAGGAATTGAGATGGGACGCCATGTTGCGTTTGGAGAGCCACTGATGTGCCTAAACATTGAAACCCCCCACAAGTGACACCATTTTGGAAAGTAGACCCCCTAAGGAACTTATCTGGATGTGTGGTGAGCACTTTGACCCACCAAGGGCTTCACAGAAGTTTATAATGCAGAGCCATAAAAATAAAACAAAATTTTTTTCCCACAAAAATAATTTTTTTGCCCCCAGTTTTGTATTTTCCCTAGCGTAACAGGAGAAATTGGACCCCAAAAGTTGTTGTCTAATTTGTCCTGAGTACGCTGATACCCCATATGTGGGGGGGAACCACCGTTTGGGCGCATGGGAGGGCTCGGAAGGGAAGGAGCATCATTTGGAATGCAGACTTAGATGGATTGGTCTGCAGGCGTCACATTGCGTTTGCAGAGCCCCTAATGTACCTAAACAGTAGAAACCCCCCACAAGTGACCCCATATTGGAAACTAGACCCCTCAATGAACTTATCTAGATGTGTTGTGAGAACTTTGAACCCCCAAGTGTTTCACTACAGTTTATAACGCAGAGCCGTGAAAATAAAAAATCTTTTTGTTTTCCCACAAAAATTATTTTTTAGCCCCCAGTTTTGTATTTTCCCAAGGGTAACAGGAGAAATTGGTCCACAAAAGTTGTTGTCCAATTTGTCCTGAGTACGCTGATACCCCATATGTTGGGGTAAACCCCTGTTTGGGCACACAGGAGAGCTCGGAAGGGAAGGAGCACTGTTTTACTTTTTCAACGCAGAATTGGCTGGAATTGAGATCGGACGCCATGTCGTGTTTGGAGAGCCCCTGATGTGCCGAAACAGTGGAAACCCCCCAATTATAACTGAAACCCTAATCTAAACACACCCCTAACCCTAATTCCAACGGTAACCCTAACCACACCTCTAACCCTGACACACCCCTAACCCTAATCCCAACCCTATTCCCAACTGTAAATGTAATCTAAACCCTAACCCTAACTTTAGCCCCAACCCTAACTGTAGCCCCAACCCTAACCCTAGCCCTAACCCTAGCCCTAACCCTAACCCTAGCCCTAACCCTAGCCCTAACCCTAGCCCTAACCCTAACCCTAGCCCTAGCCCTAACCTTGGCCCTAACCCTAGCCCTAACCCTAGCCCTAACCCTAGCCCTAACCCTAGCCCTAATGGGAAAATGGAAATAAATACATTTTTTTTTATTTTTCCCTAACTAAGGGGGTGATGAAGGGGGGTTTGATTTACTTTTATAGCGAGTTTTTTAGCGGATTTTTATGATTGGCAGCCGTCACACACTGAAAGACCCTTTTTATTGCAAAAAATATTTTTTGCAATACCACATTTTGAGAGCTATAATTTTTCCATATTTTGGTCCACAGAGTCATGTGAGGTCTTGTTTTTTGCGGGACGAGTTGACGTTTTTATTGAAAACATTTTTGGGCACGTGACATTTTTTGATCGCTTTTTATTCCGATTTTTGTGAGGAAGAATGACCAAAAGCCAGCTATTCATGAATTTCTATTGGGGGAGGCGTTTATACCGTTCCGCGTTTGGTAAAATTGATAAATCAGTTTTATTCTTCGGGTCAGTACGATTACAGCGATACCTCATTTATATCATTTTTTTATGGTTTGGCGCTTTTATACGATAAAAACTATTTTACAGAAAAAATAATTATATTTGCATCGCTTTATTCTCAGGACTATAACTTTTTTATTTTTTTGCTGATGATGCTGTATGGCGGCTCTTTTTTTGCGGGACAATATGACGCTTTCAGCGGTACCATGGTTATTTATATCTGTCCTTTTGATCGCGTGTTATTCCACTTTTTGTTCGGCGGTATGATAATAAAGCGTTGTTTTTTGCCTCGTTTTTTTTTTTTTCTTACGGTGTTTACTGAAGGGGTTAACTAGTGGGACAGTTTTATAGGTCGGGTCGTTACGGACGCGGCGATACTAAATATGTGTACTTTTATTGGTTTTTTTTTTATTTAGATGAAGAAATGTATTTATGGGAATAATATTTTTTTTTTTTCATTATTTTGGAATATTTTTTTTTATTTTTTTTACACATTTGGAAAATTTTTTTTTACTTTTTTACTTTGTCCCAGGGGGGGACATCACAGATCAGTGATCTGACAGTTTGCACAGCACTCTGTCAGATCACTGATCTGACATGCAGCGCTGCAGGCTTCACAGTGCCTGCTCTGAGTAGGCTCTGTGAAGCCACCTCCCTCCCTGCAGGACCCGGATCCGCGGCCATCTTGGATCCGGGGCTGGAGGGAGCAGTGAGGGAGGTGAGACCCTCGCAGCAACGCGATCACATCGCGTTGCTCCGGGGGTCTCAGGGAAGCCCGCAGGGAGCCCCCTCCCTGCGCGGTGCTTCCCTGCACCGCCGGCACATCGCGATCATCTTTGATCGCGGTGTGCCAGGGGTTAATGTGCCGGGGGCGGTCCGTGACCGCTCCTGGCACATAGTGCCGGATGTCAGCTGCGATAAGCAGCTGACACCCGGCCGCGATCGGCCGCGCTCCCCCCGTGAGCGCGGCCGATCGGCTATGACGTACTATCCCGTCCAGGGTCAGATAAGCCCAGGGCACCTCGACGGGATAGTACGTCTAAGGTCACAGAGGGGTTAAGCCTCGGTTTATTGGTCCTTATAAAATTTCTGAAATTATTAATCCGGTGTCCTTTCGTTTGGCTCTTCCAGCCTCTTTTGCCATTCATAATGTTTTCCATAGATATTTGTTGTGGAGATATGTGGTGCCCGTTGTTCCCTCGGTTGACCCTCCTGCCCCGGTGTTGGTTGAGGGAGAGTTGGAATATGAGGTTGAGAAGATTTTGGATTCTCGTTTTTCGAGGCGGAGGCTTCAGTATCTTGTCAAGTGGAAGGGTTATGGTCAGGAGGATAATTCTTGGGTTGTTGTCTCCGATGTCCATGCCACCAATTTGGTTTGTGCTTTTCACTTGGCTCGTCCTGATCGGCCTGGGGGCTCTGGTGAGGGTTCGGTGACCCCTCCTCAAGGGGGGGTACTGTTGTGAATTCCGCTCTTGGGCTCCCTCCGGTGGTTGTAAGTGGCACTTTTGTGAGTTCTGCTCTTGGGCTCCCTCTTGTGGTTTCAAGTGGTATGGCTGCTCCTTGGAGTTAGCTGTCTTCAGCTGCTTCCACTGATCGTCTTTTCTGCTCGGCTATTTATGCCTGGTTCTGTCCTTCAGCCAGTGCCACTTGTAAATGTTCCTGGTTGGATTCACATCTCTTTGGAGTTCCCTGTTATCCTGACCAGTTCTGCAAAGCTAAGTTTTTGCTTGCTCTTTTCTGTTCACAGTTTGTGGACTTATCCGTTCTGTGCTTCTATGTTTGTCCAGCGTTATCAGTATGACTGGCCTCCTGTGCTCATCCTGGTTTCATTCTGTGTATGTCTTTTCCCTCTCCACTCACAGTCATTATTTGTGGGGGGCTAATCTATCCTTTGGGAATTTTCTCTGAGGCAAGATAGCTTTCCTGCTTCTATCTTTAGGGGTAGTTAGCTCTTAGGCTGTGACGAGATGCCTAGGGAAAGTTAGGAGCATTCCACGGCTACTTCTAGTGTTGTATTGAGCTTAGGGACTGCGGTCAGTACAGTTACCACTTCCTTCAGAGCTCGTTCCATGTTGCTCCTAAACCACCGTATCATAACAGTTAATAAACTCTCTGACAGCAGTTTTCAATGTCAGGGGGTGCTGTTTTTAAAAAGTTATCACTTTAGGGGATTTCCCAATATATAGGTCCCCTAAAGTCACTTCAAAGATGGATAGGTCACTAAAAAAATTAAATGTTGTAAATTTCCTTGAAAAAATGAAAAATTACTGCTACATTTTTAAACCTCCTAAAATGCTAACACAATAAAATAACATTTTACAAATGGTGCTGATGTAAAGCAGACATGAGGAAAATATTATTTATTAATGATTTTCTGTGGTATGACTATCTGGATTAAAGGGATAATCATTCAAAGTTTGAAAACTGCTATTTTTTTTACATTTTTCTCAAATTTCTGATATTTTCTATAAAATACACAAAACATATCGACCTATATTTACCATTATCATAAAGTATAATGTGCTACAAAAAAACAAACTCAAAATCACTGGGATTTGTTGAAGCGTTCCAGAGTTATTACCACATAAAGTGACACTCGTCAGATTTAAAAAAATTGGCTCCGTCACTAAGGATGTATATATATATTGAATACATATTAAAAGGGAATCTGTCAGCAGAACTTCACATCCCAAACTATTTACAGTGACAAGCAAAAGGGTAACAATACTTTGAACTTTTGACTTTCAGTTGAGATGAATTTGTCCTGCACTTCATGTACATGCTCAGTAGTGAGGCCGTGCTGGGGAGTCGGTAAGCCAAACCTCCGACTCTGACGCCTCAATTTCCCTGACTTCCAACTCCACAGCACTGGTCACTACTGAGCTTGTACATAAAGTGCAGCACACATTCATCTCAACTAAAAGCCGAGATCCTCAGATCAGGAACAGAACAGACATTTATAGGACATTTCATAACATTCCCAAATTACAAAAATGTTTTTACAACACCTACTGCATTGAGATACTGTACCCAATTTATGATATATTTTAGGAGTAGGAGACTATTTTGCATATGAACTGAATAGGGGTACCAGTTCAAAAGTTACAATAAACCCATATAATTAGCGGCTCACTGTAAATTGTTGAACAAGGAGAAAACAGTCAAAATATGCTAAAAGAGTATACAGAAGTTACAAAGAAATATACACTATAAAATTTGCTTCCATTTATGAGCACAATGTGATTAAATTCATAAGTGAATATAAAGGGCCAGGGAATTGGTCAGGAAAAGGAGTGACATTACATGTGTGTAGAAGGGAAGTGCTGCAAAATGTATATCTTTACGTAGAGATGTGTTTAGTGATATATAATTCCCCCACATGTGCTCAGTAGCCCCCTCCTCAAGCTGGTATATCAGGTTTCATTTAGGACTTAGGGAATCCCCACACACCTGAGGCTGGACACACCTCTTCTAGCTGGACATAAAAGGCATAAGACACATGTGCTCTTCCTCTTTTTCTCTCTGGCTTGCTGGGAAGATCATGGACCCAAATGGTGTATAAGTACTCTGTATCTCCTTTTCTTACTAGGCCCTGTAACCTCTTAGGCCTTAGGGTTAGTAAGCTATAGATTGGGAGGGCTGATATTGCATGCGTGATTTGGGTAATCGGGCAGTTAATTGTGGGATTTTATATTGTTGTGATATTACAGGACATTGTGGGTTATTGCTGTGTGATACTGTTGGGATATCACTGTATACTGTGGTGATATTACTGTATCAGAGTTGTGATATCTGTATTGTATATATATATATATATATATTTATTTATAGTTGCCAGCTTGGGTATAAATATATATGTATGTTATAGACTGCACACTTGAGTGTGTGTGTAATAAATATCCTTTACTGTTACACTGTTTTGTCTCAGTTAGTATATAGTACAAGGAAAAGATAACGTTGAGGCATATTTAGTGGATATAAATTTTTAATAGTCAAGTTTGGCGATAATAGTTAATATCGGACCTCAATAGAGGTGCTAAGAGAGTTCCCCCTTTGATAACCATAAGGTTTGATATTTTGTGGAGGAAGCCCCTTCCTTTAACAATGTACAATAATAAAATTAGATCAATGTTCAGCATCTATGTCAAATGATACTTACAGATTCAGTAATGCTCTCTCTCTCTCTCTCTCTACAGGTCCTTCTCAAAAAATTAGCATATAGTGTTAAATTTCATTATTTACCATAATGTAATGATTACAATTAAACTTTCATATATTATAGATTCATTATCCACCAACTGAAATTTGTCAGGTCTTTTATTGTTTTAATACTGATGATTTTGGCATACAACTCCTGATAACCCAAAAAACCTGTCTCAATAAATTAGCATATTTCACCCATCCAATCAAATAAAAGTGTTTTTTAATAACAAACAAAAAAACCAACAAATAATAATGTTCAGTTATGCACTCAATACTTGGTCGGGAATCCTTTGGCAGAAATGACTGCTTCAATGCGGCGTGGCATGGAGGCAATCAGCCTGTGACACTGCTGAGATGTTATGGAGGCCCAGGATGCTTCAATAGCGGCCTTAAGCTCATCCAGAGTGTTGGGTCTTGCGTCTCTCAACTTTCTCTTCACAATATCCCACAGATTCTCTATGGGGTTCAGGTCAGGAGAGTTGGCAGGCCAATTGAGCACAGTAATACCATGGTCAGTAAACCATTTACCAGTGGTTTTGGCACTGTGAGCAGGTGCCAGGTCGTGCTGAAAAATGAAATCTTCATCTCCATAAAGCATTTCAGCCGATGGAAGCATGAAGTGCTCCAAAATCTCCTGATAGCTAGCTGCATTGACCCTGCCCTTGATGAAACACAGTGGACCAACACCAGCAGCTGACATGGCACCCCACACCATCACTGACTGTGGGTACTTGACACTGGACTTCAGGCATTTTGGCATTTCCTTCTCCCCAGTCTTCCTCCAGACTCTGGCACCTTGATTTCCGAATGACATGCAAAATTTGCTTTCATCAGAAAAAAGTACTTGGGACCACTTAGCAACAGTCCAGTGCTGCTTCTCTGTAGCCCAGGTCAGGCGCCTCTGCCGCTGTTTATGGTTCAAAAGTGGCTTTACCTGGGGAATGCGGCACCTGTAGCCCATTTCCTGCACACGCCTGTGCACGGTGGCTCTGGATGTTTCCACACCAGACTCAGTCCACTGCTTCCTCAGGTTCCCCAAGGTCTGGAATCGGTCCTTCTCCACAATCTTCCTCAGGGTCCGGTCTCCTCTTCTCGTTGTACAGCGTTTTCTGCCACATTGTTTCCTTCCAACAGACTTACCATTGAGGTGCCTTGATACAGCACTCTGGGAACAGCCTATTTGTTGAGAAATTTCTTTCTGGGTCTTACCCTCTTGCTTGAGGGTGTCAATGATGGCCTTCTTGACATCTGTCAGGTCGCTAGTCTTACCCATGATGGGGGTTTTGAGTAATGAACCAGGCAGGGAGTTTATAAAAGCCTCAGGTATCTTTTGCATGTGTTTAGAGTTAATTAGTTGATTCAGAAGATTAGGGTAATAGGTCGTTTAGAGAACCTTTTCTTGATATGCTAATTTATTGAGACAGGTTTTTTGGGTTATCAGGAGATGTATGCCAAAATCATCAGTATTAAAACAATAAAAGACCTGACAAATTTCAGTTGGTGGATAATGAATCTATAATATATGAAAGTTTAATTGTAATCATTACATTATGGTAAATAATGAAATTTAACACTATATGCTAATTTTTTGAGAAGGACCTGTATATATAGAAAGACAGTAGTCTAGTGAAGGAGCACTGAACACCTGTTTGTCATATAGTATCTATAGTTGTATGCTACACATGTTATATGAGGTAGAAAAAAAGGGAGTATAATCAATAACAAGAGTAATTACCCATGATTAGCGTGGATCCTGCCAAGACCACGGCCCCATATTAAGCATATTTTGACTCTGTCTTCTCCTTGTTCAACTATTTTGAATATTATTAGTTATGTAGATTCTTGTCATGTCACTGCATTGTTACTGCTTTGCTCCTAAAAATCTAAATTTTAATTTTTATCATTTTGTTAGTATTTCGTAAAACCATTTTTGGCTTTTAACACTGCCTGAATCCTTGTAGGCATGCTCCTGATTAGATTCAAGCTTGTATCACCCAAAATCTGATCGCAGGTCTCTACTACATGTTCACAAACTTTGTGCATACTGGTAAACCAATTGGATATGTATACAGTTTTTTCTTCAACTCTACCCACAAGTGTTTCATTGAGTTGAGATCTGAGGATTGCGGCGGCCAATCCAGCAACTCTACTTCATTGCCTCCAAGATTTCTCCCGAATATCCCTCATCCTCTAGAATTCTGTGCCCCAACACGTCTGGTTATCCACCACATTTGGATCCTTCAGACGGAATCTGAAAAGCCATCTCTTCAAAAAAGCTTACCACTAGTAATGACCACGCGGCCACCTCAACACCATTGGAGCTACTGCAACCCCTTAAGTAACAGGGGATGTTGAGTACTCTATCCTAATAGCCCCCCCCCTACTATATTGCAGCCAAATCTCTGTACATCACAGCTCCCGCTCAGTGTGGTATCCGGGACCCCTATATTTGGACCGGGACTGAACCTGCATATTGGCAGGTAATACACCAACCTTATATTTGTCCACTATAGGCCTACCTCACAGCCTATTTATCGTATACATATCTATTCCAACAGCTACATCCACGTATATTTTCCTTATATTGGGGACATCCGGTGCACTACAAGTTAATTATCAAATTGGCAAGTATAGCATGGTTTCTTTCTATTTTGACCTGATACAGTGGGGCAAAAAAGTATTTAGTCAGTCAGCAATAGTGCAAGTTCCACCACTTAAAAAGATGAGAGGCGTCTGTAATTTACATCATAGGTAGACCTCAACTATGGGAGACAAACTGAGAAAAAAAAATCCAGAAAATCACATTGTCTTTTTTTTATCATTTTTTTTTGCATTTTATGGTGGAAAATAAGTATTTGGTCAGAAACAAACAATCAAGATTTCTGGCTCTCACAGACCTGTAACTTCTTCTTTAAGAGTCTCCTCTTTCCTCCACTCATTACCTGTAGTAATGGCACCTGTTTAAACTTGTTATCAGTATAAAAAGACACCTGTGCACACCCTCAAACAGTCTGACTCCAAACTCCACTATGGTGAAGACCAAAGAGCTGTCAAAGGACACCAGAAACAAAATTGTAGCCCTGCACCAGGCTGGGAAGACTGAATCTGTAATAGCCAACCAGCTTGGAGTGAAGAAATCAACAGTGGGAGCAATAATTAGAAAATGGAAGACATACAAGACCACTGATAATCTCCCTCGATCTGGGGCTCCACGCAAAATCCCACCCCGTGGGGTCAGAATGATCACAAGAACGGTGAGCAAAAATCCCAGAACCACGCGGGGGGACCTAGTGAATGAACTGCAGAGAGCTGGAACCAATGTAACAAGGCCTACCATAAGTAACACACTACACCACCATGGACTCAGATCCTGCAGTGCCAGACGTGTTCCACTGCTTAAGCCAGTAAATGTCCGGGCCTGTCTGAAGTTTGCTAGAGAGCATTTGGATGATCCAGAGGAGTGTTGGGAGAATGTCCTGTGGTCTGATGAAACCAAACTGGAACTGTTTGGTAGAAACACAACTTGTCGTGTTTGGAGGAAAAAGAATACTGAGTTGCATCCATCAAACACCATACCTACTATAAAGCATGTTGGTGGAAACATCATGCTTTGGGGCTGTTTCTCTGCAAAGGGGCCAGGACGACTGATCCGGGTACATGAAAGAATGAATGGGGCCATGTATCGTGAGATTTTGAGTGCAAACCTCCTTCCATCAGCAAGGGCATTGAAGATGAAACGTGGCTGGATCTTTCAACATGACAATGATCCAAAGCACACCGCCAGGGCAACGAAGGAGTGGCTTCGTAAGAAGCATTTCAAGGTCCTGGAGTGGCCTAGCCAGTCTCCAGATCTCAACCCTATAGAAAACCTTTGGAGGGAGTTGAAAGTCCGTGTTGCCAAGCGAAAAGCCAAAAACATCACTGCTCTAGAGGAGATCTGCATGGAGGAATGGGCCAACATACCAACAACAGTGTGTGGCAACCTTGTGAAGACTTACAGAAAACGTTTGACCTCTGTCATTGCCAACCAAGGATATATTACAAAGTATTGAGATGAAATTTTGTTTCTGACCAAAAACTTATTTTCCACCATAATATGCAAATAAAATGTTAAAAAAAGCAGACAATGTGATTTTCTGGATTTTTTTTTCTCAGTTTGTCTCCCATAGTTGAGGTCTACCTATGATGTAAATTACAGATGCCTCTCATCTTTTTAAGTGGTGGAACTTGCACTAAGGCTGACTGACTAAATACTTTTTTGCCCCACTGTATAGACGGAGCATCCATTTCAATATATATCTGTGTATCTCCCTAGTCGAGCCTATACGTATGTCCCATATCACGGCAACCAGCCCGTTCCACTGGGTGCAATAAGAACAGTATACTGGCAAGTATACCATAGTCTATTTCACTTATTATATACTTACTACGGATTCAACGGATAATGTATTATTTGTTCGTACAGTCATACCCAGATGCATACTCCATTACACGGCGACCAACGGTTCGTTACACGTGTATTAAACAGCAATTAATAAGTACGTTTTAGCCGTTTTCTGTTTGACTCGTACTATAAGATAATATCATGTCTGGATGACAATAATCGGAATTATTGCCTTCGGTTTTTTCTAGGACTATTTAAATTCCTTTATTTTTGGCTGACACCCTCTGCAACACTGTAATACGACAATACATAAGGAAAACTCCTACTAGGGTATGCTACAGTCTTATCATCTTGTTCTCCAACTCTAGCGCACGACACATGTTTTTCCTGTGCCTCTATTTTTCGTCCTGTTATGATTTGCGCTACGTATATGAGCATTGGCATCTATTGTTTGACCTCCACCTTGGTTCTGGGACATGTTTTCCAGTTCTGTATATATGTAAATGGTTTTGTACATAGTTACTTTGTATATAGTTATTTATTGTCTCTTTTTTTGTCATTTGTTCCAGCGATAACGTGATCAAGGCCACGAGTTGGCCGAAACGTCGTTTATGCCTATCGCTTCACCATTTTACCGTTTGCAACAATTGTTTCAATAAACTTTTTCACCTGCATCAAGCAAATTTCATAGTACGAGTGCAGTGATTATACATTACTACTGCAACCCCTGATCTACTGTCTCCTTCCCCATAATTCTGTGGAATGTTAGCCCGCAAGGGCAGGGTCCTCTTCCCTCTGTACCAGTCTGTCATTGTTAGTTTGTTTACTGTAAGTGATATTTGTATTTTGATGTAACCACGTCTATGTACAGCACCATGGAATTAATGGTGCTATTTAAATAAATAAATAATAATAAAATTGTCAATGAACCATTTCTTCACCAATCTTGACGTATGCTTTGGATTGTTGTTCTGCTGGAACACTATGTCGTCCTTTTCATACTCATAGTACTCAAGTGTACTAATTATGAAGCATACGAGCTACCTCTACCGACGTGTTTGTCGCGCTAGAACTGATAGACCTTATGATGAGTTGACTTGTTGACTCCGATATTTTCCCTGGATGTCCACCTTTTGGCTTTTGAATAGATGGACAGACTTCATTTCATATTCTTCCAACTGTCATGACACTCACATATACAGTTTGGCAATTTTCTTGTCTGAGAGACCAGTATTGATGAGCATAATGATGCTGTTTCACTTTTCTTGAGAAATCTTCTTTATGGCTGCCCCTTGATTCGAACCAGTGATCCATCGCTTGTGAATCAACCTAGTAACACACTGAGCTATTATGCAATGGTACAATAGGTTGTAATTTGTAGTATACAGGAAGAAAAAGATTTTTCCACAACCACAAAACGGTAACAATGCAGTGACATGCCAAAAATGTGCATAACTAATCATATGCTAAATAGTTACAAGTCAAATATATGTATGAGATAGCCAAGATGATTGTCTATAAAATGATGGTAGTCTCACGATCAAAGAAGTTGTGGATGGTGAGATATGGAGCCTGAAAGTCAAAATTTCAAAATATTGTTACCCTTTTTCTCATCACTGTGTATTTGCTTGTCACTCTTTCAAAGACAAGTTCAACAGAACCTTTACATGGCCAGTCTGTTCCTGAGAAATCATACTTTAAATCGATATGCAAACAAGGCTGAAGAGTGATCTGAAGACTCTGTCACTCCAGCTCTATTCTGTGCTGGGTATCGCCTCCACCTACTTTACTGAAGTCTATTTTGCCTGAAATCACATGGCATAGAGGCTGTAAGTCAAGCTAGAGGAGTGGCGCCAGGGGGGAAAGGGGAGAGAGAAATGAACTGGCTTGGCAGATGCTTCAGCTCTACCATAGCTTTTCAGCGTCAATTGAAAAGTAACAAACTGGCCATGTTAAGGTATTGCTGGACTTGTGTTTGAAAGAGCTACATGCACACATAAATAGTTTGGGGTGAAATCCTTCTCACAAGTTTCCATTAATAGGTGTCAAGCAAACCACGGGGTGCTGTTTGGCTGAAACTCCAGAAATCTTGAGGAGGAATCGGTGCAAGTGTGCAGGAGAAATTAGTCATTACATAATTCTAACTGGGTAATCGCTTGGCTACATCAGACTAATACAAAGACATGATGATACAATTTCCCCTTGTGACCTTATTCAAATAATGTTTTCAAATCAAGAACATGGCAATCTATGATACAGAATCGACTGAGTGGCCATCTTGCAACTCCTGCCTGCTGGAGACAAGTGTTGACCTTAATAAAAAATTCCGCTCTCCAACATCTGTACATTGTGTCCTAAATTCTTAATATTATTTAATTGATAAAACATGAGATTATGTCTTACTGTATGATGGTTAAATTCAATAAATGATTATTCATGACAAGGATTCTGGCCAAATCATAAATTAGATATTGAACGACTAATTTAGTTCAGACAAAACGTCTTTGCTGCAAACGTTCTAATAAAACTCTTCAGTGGTAAGTAAATATGTGGTTTATTAAGATTGTATTACGTGCATCTCAATTTTTCATTAACCTGTGAGTTTTTTTTTAAGGCTAATACTGAAATACAAGAAAGGGAATGAAAGTAGCATGCAGATATTTAATTGTGTTACTTGTACCTGCTTTATGAAAGATGAGGATCATGTATGCACTCATATAAAATTACACATTGCAAAAAGATTATTAATAAATGAAATCATATTAAAGTAGCATTATACAGTGGGTATTGGAGAATACAGCAAACTGCAAAGGATAAAAAAAATTAGTCATTTTTAATACCGTACATTCTAATTCCCAAATTTCTTATCTGTTCTTTGGTCAGGTTCATGGTACCTGGTGACTCTTTCTTGCAAGATATCCACGATCACACTTATAAATATCTAATAAGTATTTACAAAGTATGAGCGCAACACGCAGAACTACATGCAGTTACACACCTTGTCATGTTGTCAATGAGGTTATTATTGGTTGTCTGAGAACTGTTCTGCCATGCTCACTGGCACACAAATCATTAGGATCATAATTGGGGGGCAGGGGGATAGTGGGACTGGTATGGCCATTCCCTTGTGATGGTCTCCATTATGTTGCCCATGAGCCCAGAGACTGAAATTGAGGATTATCTTCTTTAGCGAGGAGTCCCACTTTTGTCTAAGACGCAATGATAGATGGAGTTTGATCTAGATACAATATGAGCCCACAGGAAGGCCTCTTCATGGCGTTGAACATCACACCAGTCGCAGTTCCTCAATGATGGTGAGAGGCGACATAACGTACAGTAGTCAGACCCCTGTAGTTTTCATTACAGGTGCACTAACAGCTCGGCATTACAATGATTTGGTTGTGAAACTAGTGGTACGGCCATTACTCAAAAGTGTCTTGGGAGTTGCCATGACAATTCCTGACCATATGTTGCTCATGCTTTGGTAAGCAGCATGCGTGACCTAAATGTGCTACCATAGTCTGCAGTGTTTCCGGAATTGTCTCATATTGAACAAATCAAGGAAGTTGCCAGCAGCGGAGCTTGATGATTTACGTTCCCAAGTGAATTCTATATGGAAGACTAGTCCTTAGACAACCATTAATAACCTCATTGATAGCAGCCAAGCCGTGTAAGTGCGTGCATTTCTGCACTTGGCACACATAATCAATGCTGACTAAATCAAGATTTTTTTTGAAAATTTTGCTTCCATTTTTTCATCACTTACATATCATTAACATCATCCCTGTCACGGGTTTACAGCGACATTGAGGAGCCAGAAGACAGCAGGATCTGGTTTCTCCTACTCTTGAGCTGAATAGAAGCACTTCACCAGCATGATAAATGGTGCAAATTTCTTTAGGCAGTGCAGGGGTTAATCTGCTCTGTTGAGCGCTCTTGGAGCTAAGGCTCTCAGCTGTGCTCTGTTAGCCACTCCCATCTCCTATTTAATCTTGGAACTGACTAACACACGTTGTCAGACCTAGCTTATGCTTCATGGCTTGGAGATTGTTGCTGGTGGTTATTTGAGTAGGCGGTTGGTGGATTTATCGGTGACTGTTGCTTGGCTTTTCAATGTGTGGTAATTACCTTTCTTCTCCTACTATGGTTTAACGCCATCCTCCACTCTCCAGTGCATACCTCTCTTATATGTGTGTGTATATTTCGCTTGTATTTTCTGTTACCCCTGTTCGTATTACCTTGTTACAGTTAGGGCCAGAAATATTTGGACAGTGACACAAGTTTTGTTATTTTAGCTGTTTACAAAAACATGTTCAGAAATACAATTATATATATAATATGGGCTGAAAGTGCACACTCCCAGCTGCAATATGATAGTTTCCACATCCAAATCGGAGAAAGGGTTTAGGAATCATAGCTCTGTAATGCATAGCGTCCTCTTTTTCAAGGGACCAAAAGTAATTGGACAATGGACTCTAAGGGCTGCAATTAACTCTGAAGGCGTCTCCCTCGTTAACCTGTAATCAATGAAGTAGTTAAAAGGTCAGGGGTGGATTCCAGGTGTGTGGTTTTGCATTTGGAAGCTGTTGCTGTGAGCAGACAACATGCGGTCAAAGGAACTCTCAATTGAGGTGAAGCAGAACATCCTGAGGCTGAAAAAAAAGAAAAAATCCATCAGAGAGATAGCAGACATGCTTGGAGTAGCAAAATCAACAGTTGGGTACATTCTGAGAAAAAAGGAATTGACTGGTGAGCTTGGGAACTCAAAAAGGCCTGGGCGTCCACGGATGACAACAGTGGTGGATGATCGCCGCATACTTAATTTGGTGAAGAAGAACCCGTTCACAACATCAACTGAAGTCCAGTACACTCTCAGTGAAGTAGGTGTATCTGTCTCTAAGTCAACAGTAAAGAGAAGACTCCATGACAGTAAATACAAAGGGTTCACATCTAGATGCAAACCATTCATCAATACCAAAAATAGACAGGCCAGAGTTAAATTTGCAGAAAAACACCTCAAGAAGCCAGCTCAGTTCTGGAAAAGTATTCTATGGACAGATGAGACAAAGATCAACCTGTACCAGAATGATGGGAAGAAAAAAGTTTGGAGAAGAAAGGGAACGGCACATGATCCAAGGCACACCACATCCTCTGTAAAACATGGTGGAGGCAACGTGATGGCATGGGCATGCATGGCTTTCAATGGCACTGGGTCACTTGTGTTTATTGATGACATAAGAGCAGACAAGAGTAGCCGGATGAATTCTGAAGTGTACCAGGATATACTTTCAGCCCAGATTCAGCCAAATGCTGCAAAGTTGATTGGACGGCGCTTCATAGTACAGATGGACAATGACCCCAAGCATACAGCCAAAGCTACCCAGGAGTTCATGAGTGCCAAAAAGTGGAACATTCTGCAATGGCCAAGTCAATCTCCAGATCTAAACCCAATTGAGCATGCATTTCACTTGCTCAAATCCAGACTTAAGACGGAAAGACCCACAAACAAGCAAGACCTGAAGGCTGCGGCTGTAAAGGCCTGGCAAAGCATTAAGAAGGAGGAAACCCAGCGTTTGGTGATGTCCATGGGTTCCAGACTTAAGGCAGTGATTGCCTCCAAAGGATTTGCAACAAAATATTGAAAATAAAAATATTTTGTTTGGGTTATGTTTATTTGTCCAATTACTTTTGACCTCCTAAAATGTGGAGTGTTTGTAAAGAAATGTGTACAATTCCTACATTGTCTATCAGACATTTTTGTTCAACCCTTCAAATTAAACGTTACAATCTGCACTTGAATTCTGTTGTAGAGGTTTCTTTTCAAATCCAATGTGGTGGCATGCAGAGCCCAAATCGCGAAAATTGTGTCACTGTCCAAATATTTCTGGCCCTAACTGTAAGTCTAGTTTGGTTGGTGTATTGTTGTACACTACTACTCCCCTTGCGTTAAGGCAAGGTACGTGGTCCTCGCGTCTTCACCATCAGAAGTAATATGGGGAGCAGAGCGAGATAGGGTATCCCCTACAGTTAAAGACAGGGAAGGAGCCCCTGTCCCTAACGCTACACCTGCCAACTGAGTCGTGACATTCCTACTATTTTCATAATTTCATGACTTTTCCTGGCAAATCAATTTAGAGGAGTGTGTATGTAAATCACTCTAGGATCTAAGGGGTAGGGTAAGCTTTCTCCTTGTGGTGGGAGTAGAGTTCAAGTCCTCTTCCTCTCTGAATAGATAACTTGCATATAAAAACTCTATACCCTTAGCCACAAATGAATGTGGGGAGATTTCAGCTCTGAATTTTGCTTAATAGAATTAAAAAAAAAGACCCGATCCAGCAGCCATGGCAGTACTCTGTGGCAGCTGTATCAGAGCACTGTGATTCACCTACTACCACCACTCTGAGCACCCCTTTTGATAAGTAGGTCCGGCAAAGACATGATGTTGCAGAGAAGCCTCAGTACCAGCATGAACATCTGCATTAAATCCTCAGATAGACAAATTAGACTTGTATATGACTATAATGAATATTGTGCCTTGATAATTGTACCTTACAGGGCAATTGTAGATACTACAGTAATACAAAGCAAATAAACTTAAACAAACAAAAACACATACTCTCTTTCCTCTGCCAGGTGTGCCAGGAGTTGGTTTTGCTCATGAATTTTCGCACCTAGGTTTTCATTGGCAAGCCTATCCAAAAAGAAGAAGAATTTAGAATCATTTGTTTGTATTTGCAAATATATGAAGCAGTATACAAAATATCAGATCAGTAAGTAAAGAAAACAATAATAAACCAAATACCGTAGTTGATTTAAAAAATTCACCAGCATTTGTGAGTTAAACATGAAGATAAAGAATTCTGCAAACAAAAACGCTTTTTACATATTCACAAAAAATAATTTTTCTCAATGTTGATGGTTTCTCACAGCTCACTCCACAAGGCGTTTTAGCAATAAATGGTTATTTATATTGCACTATAGTGACAAAAAGTTAGCCAGCATAGTGCAATCGAAACATGCATACCTCCTAACTTTGAAAGACGACAATAAGAGATATATTGTCTGCTGTACCAGGCTTAGAATAAAACATAGGACACAATCTTAATAGTGGAGCAGGGAGTTGATGGCTCACTGCTCCACCATTGTATTCAATTGTATCTGTGTCCAGTGGAATTTCATGATGGATGGGAGGGATGAGAAGTATATAACATGTAACTGGCACCTGAGGAAACCTTATCAGGGTGTAACTAGATAAGCAGTCACCCTCTCTGAATTGTAGTAATCTGAATGTAAATTAATCAGTTGGTGCCCATAACCTCAATAAAAAGAGGTCTGGATACACATGATGAGAGCATTATACTGCCTCTGTACAAATCCCTAGTTAGACCGCACATGGAGTACTGTGTCCAGTTTTGGGCACCGGTGCTCAGGAAGGATATAATGGAACTAGAGAGAGTACAAAGGAGGGCAACAAAATTAATAAAGGGGATGGGAGAACTACAATACCCAGATAGATTAGCGAAATTAGGATTATTTAGTCTAGAAAAAAGACGACTGAGGGGCGATCTAATAACCATGTATAAGTATATAAGGGGACAATACAAATATCTCGCTGAGGATCTGTTTATGCCAAGGAAGGTGACGGGCACAAGGGGGCATTCTTTGCGTCTGGAGGAGAGAAGGTTTTTCCACCAATATAGAAGAGGATTCTTTACTGTTAGGGCAGTGAGAATCTGGAATTGCTTGCCTGAGGAAGTGGTGATGGCGAACTCAGTCGAGGGGTTCAAGAGAGGCCTGGATGTCTTCCTGGAGCAGAACAATATTGTATCATACAATTAGGTTCTGTAGAAGGACGTAGATCTGGGGATTTATTATGATGGAATATAGGCTGAACTGGATGGACAAATGTCTTTTTTCGGCCTTACTAACTATGTTACTATGTTACTATGTAATAATGAAACACTGTCTGCACACTATTGAAACTTATATTTTAAACCTGTCATTGCATAATAAGTAAGTATGCCCTTTTTCAGTGAAATGTGGCACCAGTTGGTATCAGGTATATGATAATATTATTGAATTTTGACAGTTGATAAAATAGGGTTTGTATCTGTAACATCGGCCACTCGAATACCTTCTACGTGCTGCCCTACTGAACATGTGTTTCACTCTGCACCACCCTGTACCTGATCATCTCTCTTAGCTGCCTGGTGCTCCCCTTTCAGTTCTGCTGTTAGTGAGTCAGGGGGGGCAGCCGTACTCTGCAGGAGTTTGTTTCCATTCAGTCCTGCAGAGATCTGCTTACCCAGCCTATCATCTGCCAGCAGTTGATATACGAGGCAACTCCACCCTCCATTCCTCGCTTGAACTTAGGTTCTTAGTAGCTCTGTCTCTAGTTTCTGTATTAATTTATTCTTGTTTTGTCTCACCTGTTATTGACCCGCCTTGCCTTCTCATTTATCCTGATCTCTCTGCTCCTGACCTCAGTTACTAACTCTGAACCTGTGCTGACTTCCCCAAACTTGGAATTTCTGACTATGACTTTCTCTCGCCCACTTGTACCCCGTACCTGAGCCTCTGTCCCTCCGGTCAGCTGCTGCAGTCCCAGGGACTTTGCTGGAGTTGTACCTGGTGTCTACCGGCGGCCCAACCTATCTTCATCATCAGGGGCTCTAGTGAGTACCAGGTAGATATTTAGTCACGCCCCTCCAGGGTAAGCCCAGCCCATGGCGTAGTGGGGTCCACACCCAACAGCATTACAGCTTCTTTAAACTTGTTAATCCCATAATCCAAATATTTTTAAAGGCAATTAGTTAGCACGTTCTGTCTTTTAATGTTATGTAATTTTAAAATACGGTATTTTGTTTCAATAAAAATTAATAATATTTTTTATCTACCACCCCATGTGTCACTTTGTACCTTATTAGGTAACCTTTTGTAAGCATCTTTAAATTTGTTGTCTTCTATCCAGGCAACCCCCTTTGTAAAAGGAGCCACTTGAGCTCTGCAACCTATCAACGACTGCTATTGAGCTGTTGCACTTCTCCTGGATGAATGCCAGACAAGTGGAAGAAGCAAAAAAATGATGTGGAGTTTCTTCTTTTTTGTAACTAGCTCAGGCAAAACTGACCGCTGTGGGCTGCAACCCTCAGCTGTCAGCTTTATCATGGCTGGTTATCAACAATAGAGGTGTTCCACACAGTTTTTTTGTAAATTATTTAAATATGTACTTTAAAAATAGGCATGGCCGCCCCCCTATTTTTGACAACCAGATAAGCTGAAGCAAACAGCTGGGGGCTGATATTGTCAGACTGGTAAGGGGCCATGTATATTGGTATCCTCCAGCCTAAAAATAGCAGCCCACAGCTGCCCCAGAAAGGGCGGATTTACCCAATGCACCAATTCTGGCACTTTGCCCGGATACTCCCACTTGCCCTGGTGCAGGTAGAGGTGCCTTAAATAGCACTTGTATCCCAGCCACTGGCTGGGGACACTTTAGAATGATGTACACGCAGCCCCTTTAAGAAGCGTGAGGATGCGCCCTAAGCACAGTGCCCAGAGATCTGCGCACTGAGCACATACCCCAGATATCAACAGAAGAAGAGGAAGGAGGAAGTGCAGGACCGTGTTGGTGAGGGAGTTGGCATCTCTACTGGGGAATGGAGACAGAAGGCAGAGATGCTGGTGCTACAGTACCCCCCTTTATGCCCCCTCTTTTTCAAGCCTGCAGTGAATCTCTCCAGGAGGAGGGAGGCATGGATGTTCTTCCCAGGCTCCCAAAACCTCCTTTCAGGACAAAACCCCTTCAAATCCACAAGAAAAAAGATATTTTCTCTTACCTTTTTTGTGGCCAGAAAGTTCTCTACCTCAAAAAAGTCTTCAGTGCTAACTGGAGCAGGAGTGATACCGAGAAGTTTTTAAAAAAGGGCTGAGGACGACAGGCTTGAGGAGACACATGAAAAGAATTGGGGACCCGGCAGAAGTCTAGGTTTGTAGGCTACTGGATTGATCTGTTTAAGAACCTCGAGTGGTCCAATAAAGAGCTCAGTTTATAGGATGGTGCCTTAAGTCGGACATACTTAGAGGACAGCCAGACCTTGTCTCCAGGATGAAACAGTGGCGGATCCAGATGTCTATTGTCTGTGTGTCTTTTTATCCCTTCCGAGGAATTCAATAATGTGGGCTTGGTGTCCTCACAGATTTTAGAAAAACCCTTCATGAGGGACTCATCAGCTGGAATTTCAGAGGAAGAGAGACAGGGAACGGAATATTAGGATGTTGACCAAAGGCTACAAAAAATTGAGATTTGGCAGATGATTCACTCACATGATTGTTGTACAAGAATTCGGCCCACGGCAGGAGTTCAGACCAGTCGCTGTGGTGGACATTGACCAAGTGCCGTAGAAAGTTGGTAAGGATCTGATTGACCCGTTCTACCTGGCCATTGGATTAACCCAATACTGATATCGGGCGTAGTAGTATGCCAATGTCCATATTATTATTATTATTATTATTTATTTATATAGCACCATTGATTCCATGGTGCTGTACATGAGAAGGGGTTACATACAAGTTACAAATATCACATACAGTAAACAAACTAACAATGACGGACTGATACAGAGGGGCGAGGACCCTGCCCTTGCGGGCTTACATTCTACAGGATTATGGGGAAGGAGACAGTAGGTTGAGGGTTGCAGGAGCTCCGGTCCATATCCCTCCCTTTGAAGTGGAGCCAGGCATACAAGTCTTCTCTCGCAGTTCACCTTCCTGGAACACTCCTGAAATCTGATGTCTATCAGTATTGCTAGAGTTACCAGGTCATCCAGAGAGGTGAGAATATCATGACCGACCAGCTCATCTTTGATTCACCTAGACTGGGATTCCCAGAAGGTGGCTACCAGAGCCTCATTATTCCAGGCGAGTTCTGACAACAGTGTACGGAAACATACTGTACAGCGTACTGGCCCACTGAGAGTTTTGCCAAGTGCAGTCGGAGGAGAAAAGATGCTGCTAAGGACGCTTGACCGGGTTTGTCAAAAACCTTATGGAAGGCCTCAAGAAAGGACTGAAGGTTTGACACTAAACAATTTCCTTTCTCCCATAGGGGTTAAGTCTCGTCAAAAAGACTCACCAGTGAGGTGGGACATAATGAAGGCCACCTTGGCCCGATCTCAGTCGAAGTCATGAGCCAAGAGTTCAAAGTGTAGGGTGCATTGATAAATGAAGCCTCGACATGGAGCATATAGTGGCGGAGCAGACAAGGTCTGAAGCCAGATACGTAGCTGGCAGACTGTTGATGCACATCCGTTGCTGTAGTAGCTTTGGTAGATGCGGATGCTGCCGAAGGTGTCAGTGTGTCTAGACGTGAAATATGTTTCCGCAGGTAGGATAGGATCCTGTCCTGTTGGTCTTTCTGGCGAAGACCTCAAGGTACAAGTCAGAGATGGAGGAAGCCCGAGAGATACTGGATTCCTTGGCTTATGCAAACTGTAACAAAATATTTGGTGGAACAACTGTGCAGTGGTACTTTTGGCTGGTCTTCCATAACAACTCAGCAGTGCCACAGGCTGATAGCCTCCATGCCACGCCGCATTGATGCAGTATTTTATGCAAAAGTAGCCCCGATCAAGTATTGAGTGGATTTACTGAACATACATTTTGGATTTTAAAATCATTTTTCAAGCCAGTGTTATAAAGTATTCTAATTTACTGAGATAATGACTTTTGGGTTTTCATTGGCTGTAAGCCATAATCATTATTAACAGAAATAAACACTTGCAGTAGATCACTCTGTTTGTAATGACTCTATATAATGTGAGTTTCACTTTTTTTATTGAAGAACTGAGATAAACTTACTTTTTGATGATATTCTAATTTTGTGAGAAGCACTTGTATATTCACAGATACTGACGGAATTTAAAAAATGTAGGCACTGAAATATAATTGCCCTATTCCAATATTCCTGAGTGCTTCCTGAATCAATTAATACAATCTAGTTTGTGCATTAATATTGGAACTACCACCCATTGACCACACTATTACACTTTTTACAATCTATCCATATAGAAATCAAAAGTGCAAGGAAACGGTAAAACGGAATAGGGAACATCTTCAAACGGTTAAACAGCATTTACAGTCAAGGCGATTTCTAATAATATTTGAAATGTATCCTTTATGTATGCAGAGCTAAATTTACTTACAATTCACCCTAAGGCACACACTGCAGTGAAGTGAAAGTTACTGAGGGTTATGGAGCAACATCATTTCAATCCGTTCAAATACAAAATCGCTGATGTCAGCCCATAAAGAAGGAAACTGTATGCTACAACAATCCAAACTTTGTGAAATTAAACAGAACTTCCACAGAACATAAATGTACTACAATAAATAAGACAGGGTAAAATCCAGATACTACTACTGGCTAATTGAAAGGAGAAAGGACATTGCTATTGCTACCATCTTTGTTTACAAAGCCAATAACAGAATTGACATTTTAATTGCCTTCATAAACCAAACAAACTGTGAGAAAAATGTTAAGCGCTGTTTAGGCTACTTTCACACATCAGTTTTTTGCCGTCAGGCACAATCCGGCGAATGCTGAAAAAACGGATCCGGCTAAAGTTGCAGCCAGATCCGTTTTTTCTCATAGACTTGTATTAGCGATGGTTTGTGACGGATGGCCCCACGTTTCATCCGTTTTTCGCCGCATCCGTCGAAAATTGTTTTTCTGGCGGCTGGAGAAAACGGACATAGTAACGTTTTTTAAGTCAGTTGAAAAAACGGACAGCGACGGATCTGGCACCATACGGCTTTTGCTAGAATGGAAGCCTATGGCGCAGGATCCGTCCAATGATGGAATCCGGTGACGGACTCTGTTTTTGTAAACTAAGCATGCATTTCCCATTCTGGTTCGTTCTCTCTCTCCGGATCAGCTAGTCATATACGGCGAAAAAAAAACACGGATCCATCGCATCAGTTTTTCACAGTTTGCGATGGATCAGTTTTTTAAAAAATTTGCCGCATTCAGCCTGACGGCAAAAAACTGATGTGTGAAAGTTGCCCTAGGGATTGAATTCACAAAGGACTACCCTTGGCAGATGTACAGGTGCTTGTCACAAAATTAGAATATCATCAAAATTTTAATTTTTTGAAGGAACTTCAATACAAAAAGTGAAACTTCTATATTAGATCGAGTCATTCATTACAAACAGAATGAAATATTTAACCCCTTAGTGACAGAGCCAATTTGGTACTTAATGACCGAGCCAATTTTTGCAATTTTGACCACTGTCACTTTATGAGGTTATAACTCTGGAACGCTTCAACGGATCCCGCTGATTCTGAGATTGTTTTTTCGTGACATATTGTTCTTCATGTTAGTGGTAACATCTCTTCAATATTACTTGCGATTATTTATGAAAAAAACGGAAATATGGCGAAAATTTTTAAAGTTTTGCAATTTTCAAACTTTGTATTTTTATGCCCTTAAATCAGAGAGATATGTCACGAAAAATAGTTAATAAATAACATTTCCCACATATCTACTTTACATCAGCATAATTTTGGAAACAAAATTTTTTTTTGTTAGGGAGTTATAAGGGTTAAAAAGTTGACCAGCAATTTCTCATTTTTACAACACCATTTTTTTAGGGACCACATCACATTTGAAGTCATTTTGAGGGGTCTATATGATAGAAAATACCCAAGTGTGACACCATTCTAAAAACTACACCCCTCAAGGTTCTCAAAACCACATTCAAGAAGTTTATTAACCCTTTACGTGCTTCACAGGAACTGAAACAATGTGGAAGGAAAAAATGAACATTTAACTTTTTTTTGCAAACATCTTAATTCAGAACCATTTTTTTTATTTTCACAAGTGTAAAAACAGAAATGTAACCATAAATTTTGTTATGCAATTTCTCCTGAATACGCCAATACCCCATATGTGGGGGTAAACCACTTTTTGGGTGCACCGCAGAACTTAGAAGTGAAGGAGAGCCGTTTGACTTTTTCAATGCAGAATTGGCTGGAATTGAGATTGGACGCCATGTCGCGTTTAGAGAGCCCCTGAGGTGCCTAAACAGTGGAAACTCCCCACAAGTGACACCATTTTGGAAACTAGACCCCTTAAGGAACTTATCTAGATGTGTGGTGAGCACTTTGAACCCCCAAGTGCTTCACAGAAGTTTATAACGTAGAGCCGTGAAAATAAAAAATCACATTTTTTCTACAAAAATGATATTTTTGCCCACAAATTTTTATTTTCACAAGGGTAACAGGAGAAATTAGACCACAAAAGTTGTTGTGCAATTGCTCCTGAGTACGCTGATACCCAATATGTGGGGGTAAACCACTGTTAGGGCGCACCGCAGAGCTTGGAAGAAAAGGAGTGCCGTTTTACTTTTTCAATGTAGAATTGGCTGGAATTGAGATCGGACGCCATGTCGCGTTTGGAGAGCCCCTGATGTGCCTAAACAGTAGAAATCCCCCACAAGTGACCCCATTTTGGAAACTAGACCCCCCATGGAACTTATCTAGATGTGTGGTGAGAACTTTGAATGCCCAAGTGCTTCACAGAAGTTTATAATGCAGAGTCGTGAAAATAAAAAATATTTTTTTTTCCACAAAAAAGATTTTTTAGCCCCCAAGTTTTTATTTTCACAAGGGTAACAAGAGAAATTTGACCCCAAAAGTTGTTGTCCAATTTATCCCGAGTACGCTGATGCGCCAGATGTGGGGGTAAACCACTGTTTGGGCGCACGGCAGAGCTCGGAAGGGAAGGAACGCCTTTTTGGAATGCAGACTTTGATAGAATGGTCTGTGGGCATTATGTTGCGATTGCAGAGCCCCTGATGTACCTAAACTGTAGTAACCCCCCACAAGTGACCCCATTTTGGAAACTAGACCCCCCAAGGAACTTATCTAGATGTGTGGTGAGAACTTTGAATGCCCAAGTGCTTCACAGAAGTTTAGAATGCAGAGTCGTGAAAACAAAAAATATATTTTTTTTTCACAAAAAAGATATTGTAGCCCCCAAGTTTTTATTTTCACAAGGGTAACAGGAGAAATTGGACCACTAAAGTTGTTGTCCAATGTATCCTGAGTATGCTGATGCCCCATATGTGGGGGTAAACCACTGGTTGGGTGCACAGCAGAGCTCGGAACAGAAGGAGCGCCGTTTTGGAATGCAGACTTAGAATGGTCTGTGGGCGTTATGTTGCGTTTGCAGAGCCCCTGATGTACCTAAACAGTAGTAACCCTCCACAAGTGACCCCATTTTGGAAACTAGACCCCCCAAGGAACTTATCTAGATGTGTGGTGAGAACTTTGAATGCCCAAGTGCTTCACAGAAGTTTAGAATGCAGAGTCATAAAAAATATATATATTTTTCCACAAAAAAGATTTTGTAGCCCCCAAGCTTTCATTTTCACAAGGGTAACAAGAGAAATTGGATCCCAGAAGTTGTTGTCCAATTTATCCCGAGTACGCTGATGCCCCATATGTGGGGGTAACCCACTGTTTGGGCGCATGGCAGAGCTCAGAAGGGAGAGAGCACCATTTGACTTTTTGAGCGCAAAATTGGCTGTCGTGTTTGGAGACCCCCTGATGTACCTAAACAGTGGAAACCTCCCAATTATAGCTCCCACCCTAACCCCAACACACCCCTAACCCTAATCTCAACCTGATCCATAATCCCTTACCCCAAAACAACCCTTATGTCAACCCTAACCATAACCCTAATTCCAACACACCCCTAATCCTAATCTCAACCCTAACCTCAAACCTAACCCTAATCCCAATACACCCCTAATCACAACCCTAACCTTAACCCTAATCCCAAACCTAACCCTAATCCCAACCGTAACCCTAATGCCAACCCTAATCCAAACCCTAACCCTAATCCCAACTCTAACCCTAACTTTGCCCCAACCCTAACCCTAAGGCTACTTTCACACTTACATCGTTTGGCATCCGTCGCAATCCGTCGTTTTGGACAAGAAACGGATCCTGAAAATGTGCCCGCAGGATGAGTTCTTTGCCCATAGACTTGTATTGCCGACGGATCGTGACGGATGGCCACACGTCGCGTCCGTCGTGCACTGGATCAGTTGTGTTTTGGCGGACCGTCGGCACAAAAAAACGTTCAATGAAACGTTTTTTTGTAAGTCGCATCCGCCATTTCTGACGGCGCATGCGTGGCCGTAACTCCGCCCCCTCCTCCCCAGGACATAGATTGGGCAGTAGATGCGTTGAAAAACTACAGCCGCTGCCCACGTTGTGCACAATTTTCACAACGTTCGTCGGTATGTCAGGCCGACGCATTGCGATGGCCCCGTACCGACGTAAGTGTGAAAGAAGCCTAACCCTAAATTTAGCCCCAACCCTAACCCTAAGTTTAGCCCCAACCCTAGCCCTAACCCTAATTTTATCCCCAACTGCTGTTCTCCTGCCGGCCAGCAGATGGAGACAGATGGCGGGCGCACTGCGCATGCGCCCGCATTTTCTTTTGCCGGCGGCCAGGAGGAGCAGCAGGAGGATCGAGGGACACAGGTGAGTATGACAGGGTCCCCGAATCCCCCTATTTCTCTGTCCTCTGATGTGCGATCACATCAGAGGACAGAGAATTACACTTTACTTTTTTTTTTTTTTGCGGTCGCCGGTAAACAGTTAATTACCGGTGATCGCAAAATGGGGGTCAGTAAAACCGACCCAGATCATGCTCTTTGGGGTCTCGGCTACCCCCGGCAGCCAATACCCTAAGATTATCGCGGGGCCGGCCGGCGGGCGCAGTGCGCATGCGCCTGCCATTTTGAAGATGGCGGCGCCCACCGGGAGCCACGAGGAGCACCGGGGGAGATAGGTGAGTATTGGGGGGCTACCTGGGACCCCTTTTCTCTGTCCTCTGATGTGCGATCACATCGGAGGACAGAGAAATTAAAAAGAGATCGCTTTTTTTTTTTTTGCGTTTTTTTGCGATCGCCGGTAAACGGTTAATTACTGGCGATCGCAAATGCGGGGTGGGTAAAACCCCCCCCGAATCATGTTCTCTGGGGTCTCGGCTACCCCCGGCAGCTGAGACCCCGGAGAAAATCCGACTCTGGAGGAGCTATTCACTTTTTCCACAGCGCCGTTAATTAACGGCACTGTGGTTTAAGTACCCTTAGCGGCCGCCGTTAAAAGGCGTATCGGCGGTCGCTAAGGGGTTAAAGTGTTTATTTCTGTTAATGTTGATGATTATGGATTGCAGAAAATGAAAACCCAAAAATAATTATCTCAGTAAATTAGAAAACTTTAAAAATGATTTTAAAATCTGAAATGTTGGCCTACTGAAATGTACAGTGAAGGAAATTATTATTTGATCCCTTGCTGATTTTGTAAGTTTGCCCACTGACAAAGACTTGAGCAGTCTATAATTTTAAAGGGAATCTGTCAGCTCATTTTTCACATATAAGCTGCGGCCACCGCCATTCTATAATGCTGTAAATAAGCCCCCGATGTAACCTGAAAGATAAGAAAAACAAGTTAGATTATGCCCACCTAGGAGCGGTCCGGGTCCGATGGGCGTCGCAGGTCCGGGTCCGGTGCCTCCCATCTTCATACGATGTCATTTTCCTTGCTTTGTATCGCGGCTCCTGCACAGGCGTACTGATTTGCCCTGTTGATGGCATAGTAAAGTACTGCAGTGTGCAGGCGCTGGGCTTCTCTGAGCTTTCCCGGCACCTGCGTACTACAGTACGTCGATATGCCCTTAACAGGGCAGAGAATTGCGCCTGCGCATGAGCCACGACAGAAGCAAGGAAGAAGACGTCATCGCATCAAAATGGGAGGCGCTAGACCCGGATCTGCGACGCCCATAGGACCTGGACCGCACCAGACCGCCCCCTGGGTGAGCATCATCTAACTTGTTTTTCTTATCTTTCAGGTTGCATCAGGGGCTTACCTACAGCATTACAGAATGCTGTAGATAAGTCCCTAATGGTGGTGGCCGCAGCTTATATGTGAAAAATGAGGTGACGGATTACCTTTAAGGGAAGGTTCATTTTAACATTGAGAGATAGACTATCAAAAATAAAATCCAGAAAATCCATATATTATGTAATTTTATCTGCATTTTGCATTGAGAAATAAGTATTTGACCCCTCTGGCAAACAAAACTTAATACTTGGCGGCAAAACCCTTGTTGACAAGCACAGCAGTCAGACGAATTTTGTAGTTGATGATGAGGTTTGCACACGTCAGGAAGAATTTGGCTCCACGCCTCTTTGCAGATCATTTCTAAATCATTAAGATTTTGAGGCTGTAGCTTGGCAAATCGGAGCTTCAACTCCCTTTCTATGGGATTAATAACTGGAAACTGGCTAGGCCACTGCACGACCTTAATGTGCTTCTTTTTGAGCCACTCCTTTGTTACCTTGGCTGTATGTTTTGCGCCATTGTCTTGCTGGAAGACGCAGCCATGACCCATTTTTAATCTCGCGGAGGGAAGGAGGTTGTCACTCACAATTTTACGGTATATAGCTCCATCCAATCTCCCATTGATGCGATGAAGTAGCCCCGCCCCCTTAGCAGAGAAACACTCCCCAAAACATGTTTCCATCTCCTTGCTTGACAGTGAGGACGGTGTTCTTTGGGTCAAAGGCAGCATTTCTCTTCCTCCAAACACGGCGAGTTGAGTTAATGCCAAATACCTCAATTTTTGTCTCATCTGACCACAACACATTCTCCCAATCACTCACAGAATCATCCAGGTGTTCAATGGCAAACTTCAGATGGGCCTGCACATGTGCCTTCTTAAGCAGGGGGACCTTGTAGGCACTCCAGGATTTTAAACCTTTATGGTGTAATGTGTTAGCAATGGTTTTCTTGGTGACTGTGGTCCCAGCTGCCTTGAGATCATTAACAAGTTCCCCCCGTGTAGTTTTAGGCGGATCTCTCACCTTCCTCATGATCAAGGATAACCCACGAGATGATATTTTGCATGGTGCCCCAGGTCAATGTCAATTGACAGTCATTTCGTATTTCTTCCATTTTCTTACTATTGCACCAATACTTGTCTCCTTCTTCTCACCCAGCGTCTTACGTATAGTTTTGTAGCCCTTCCAGCTATGTGCAGGTCTATTCTCTTGTTCCTGACATTGTTAGAAACCTCTTTGTTCTTGCCCATATTGTAGAGGTTAGTGTCTGACTGATTAACGGAGTCTGTGGACAGGAGTCTTTTATAAAGGTGACTGTGTAAGACAGCTGTCTTTAATGCAGGTAACAAGTTGATTAGGAGCGTCTAACTGGTTTGTAGGAGCCAGAACTCTTAATGGTTGGTAGGGGATCAAATACTTATTTCTCACTGCAAAATGCAAATAAATTTATATAATTTATACAATTTGATTTTCTGGATTTTATTTTTGATATTCTATCTCTCAATGTTAAAATTAACCTACCCTTAAAATTATAGACTGTTCATGTCTTTGCCAGTGGGCAAACTTAAAAAATCAGCAAGGAATCAAATAATTATTTCCTTCACTGTATGTTCAGTTAATGCACTCAATGCTTGGTCGGGGCCTCCTTTTGCATCAATGCGGCGTGGCATGGAGTCGATCAGCCTGTGGCACTGCTGAGTTGTTATAAAAGCTCAGCTTTCTTTGAACATAAGAATTAATGACCTCGGGGAGATCAAAACATCCAACACCGCGGAGACACCACCACGTGGTTCTCAACGCAGTGATCCAGAACACTGCTCCTATCCCTTATGGGAAATATGCAAATGCATGTAGAAAAGCCGCGGAGACACCATCACGTGTTTCTCAACACAAGCAATAAATAGCCAGGTCTTTCACCGGGAAGAAACAACCACGGGAATGGCAGCATCCAAATAGGAAAACCACCTATGCCAAA
Source organism: Ranitomeya imitator (assembly GCF_032444005.1). Lineage (NCBI taxonomy): Eukaryota > Metazoa > Chordata > Amphibia > Anura > Dendrobatidae > Ranitomeya > Ranitomeya imitator. The sequence goes on along the minus strand of NC_091287.1, from coordinate 466,899,497 downwards.
ACATGGTATCCATCCACAGATGCTATTTATTGCTTGCGTTGAGAAACACGTGATGGTGTCTCCGCGGCTTTTCTACATGCATTTGCAGCTTTCTTTGAAAGCAGTCTTCAGCTCGTCTGCATTGTGGGTCAGGTGTCTCTCATCTTCCTCTTGACAATACTCAAAAGATTCTCTATGGGGTTAGGGTCAGGCGAGTTTGCTGGCCAATCAAGCACAGTGATACTGTTGTTTGTAAACCAGGTATTGGTACTTTTGGCAGTGTGGACCGGTGCCAACTCCTACTGGGGAATGACATTTCCATCTCCAAAAAGCTTGTCGGCAGAGGGGAGCATGAAGTGCTCTAAAATATCCTGGCAGATGGCTGCACTTACTTTGGTTTTGATAAAACAGAGTGGACCTACACCAGCAGATGACATGGCTCCCCAAACCATTACTGATTGTGGAAACTTCACACTAGACCTCAATCAGCTTGGATTGTGGCCCCTCAACTCTTCATCCAGACTCTGGGATCTTGATTTCCAAAGGCAATGCAAAATTTACTTTCATCTGAAAACAACACCTTGGACCACTGAGCAACTGTTCAGATCTTTTTCTCCTTGGCCAAAGTAAGACACTTCTGGCATTGTCTATTGGTCTTGAGTGGCTTGACACAAGGAATTTTACAAATTGTAGCCCATGTCCTGGAGAAGTCTGTGTGTGTGGTAGCTCTTGAAGCAATGACTCCAGCATGAGTCTACTCCTTGTTAATCTCGCCCAAATTTTTGAATGGTCTTTTCTTAACAATCTTTTCAAGGCTGCGGTTATCCCTGTTACTTGTGCAACTTTTTCTACCACACTTTTTCCCTCCACTCAAGTGTCCATTATTATGCTTGGACACTCTGTGAACCTTTTGTGGCTTACCCTCCTTGTGGAATGCGTCAATGACTGCCTTCTGGATATCTGTCAAATCAGCAGGGTTCCTCATGATTGTGCAGCGTATTGAAACAGACTACAGTGCCTTTTTAAATGCTTAGGAAGCCTTTGCAGGTGTTTTTTGTTAATTATTCTAATTTACTGAGATAATGACTTTTGGGTTTTCATTGGTTGTAAGCCATAATCATCAACATTAATAGATATAAACACTTGAAATAGATCACTCTGTTTGTAATGACTCTATATAATATACGTGTTTCACTTTTTATATTGAAGAACTGAAAAAAATTACTTTTTGATTATATTCTAATTTTGTGAAAAGCACCTGTATTTGTTTCATACAAAAAAATATAAAAAAAAAAAAAGGGGTAAAATAGGCAGTGATTAACCTTCTGGAACATTATGAACCAAAGATGTTGCTTATTTTCAAAAAAGGCCAGCCGATCAGTCATATTTCTCATAGAAATGTTTGAACCCACCTGGTACATCTTGCTGTAGAGGTGCCTTCATTAAAGGGAATCTGTCCGCAGTATTTTGCTATGTAATCTGAGAGATGCATGATATAGGGGCAGAGACTTCAATTCCAGTGATGTATCACTTACTAGACTGCTAGGTGTAGCTTTGTGATCAATATGGTTAGCTGTGTATAACCCAACCCACACCAGTGATTAGCAGCTTCCTGTGTACACTGTACACTATCAGCAAACTGTGTTGGTGGAGGTGGGGTTACATCACTTAGCCTGACTGGCATGCAAGTGAGACCTAATCTGCCAGTGATAATCTCCTACTGATAAAACACTGATTGTTTTAAAACTACAGCATACAATCCTGTAAGGGAAACATAACTGGAATCAGGCTCTTTACTTCTAAATTATGCTTGTCAAAGATTAGAACCTGCTGACAGATTCCCTTTAAAACATGCTGTCTCTATATGTGTGTTTTTTACAGGTCTACTACTTACTTTTTGTAATTTTTTGGAAGTGATAAATCATTTACTAACCACAATCTAAGCTCATAGATGTGAACTAGATCTGGTTTATGCAACGTTGGCAGGCGAATGTAACGGTGATGGATGTGGACAAACTGCGCCACCCTGTAGAGGTGTGACTAGCTGCCTACCAGGTCTTAATTATAGCCTCTAGCACTAGAAGTCCCAGAGAGGGGTCATTTAACATTTCTACCTTTGGAACCTTTGGAGCTCGAAATTTCTGGGACTTCTAGTGCTAGGGGTGAGGATAGGCTGGGCTGCCAGTAGACACCAGGTGCCACCCCAGGGCAGTCCCCGGGATTGCAGCAGATGACCAGAGGGTCAGATGCATGAGTATTTGGTACAGGTGTGCAAACACAAAGATGTGGTCTGACAGTCCGAGTTTGGTGGGGGCTATACAGGTTCAGGATGGGTAGCCGAGGTCAGGAGAAAAGAGGTCAGACAGCACAGGTACACAAGGAGAGTCGAAAACGGTAGGAAAACACAAAGCACAATCTGGACATTAGCTGAACAAACAGGCTAGGAACCAACGTTTGGGCAAGTAGTGGTGGGTGGAACTGCCTGATATAGAGTCTATTTTCAGAGCATAGGCCAGGGTTAAATTCCTGCTTACACTGGCAATGCATCCTAAACCACATGGAGACACCTACAGATTCAGCAGTGCTGCAAGAGTCAAAAGTCAGTGAGGCCAGCTGATGCATGTGGAAGCCACGTGATGACCACGGTGAGTAGGGCGGCGCTGAGAAGGCATGCATGTTAACACACAGTGCCCCTCCTTACATTCCTGCCTCTTAGACAGGACCTCCGAGAAAATGTATCAGGAATGGTGGGGTGCAGGCATTTTTGACAGGCTTGCTACTGGATGCCTCACTAGTTCTAGTGCACTGTGGACTGGCGGCCACAATGTACCTAGCATCCCCGGCTTGCTTGGCATAATGACTCCTGGACTGGATTCTCCTACTCAAAATTGAAGCTACAGTCTTAGCTAAAGGAATGTCTCTTACAGGAACCACTTTAACAATCTTAGCAGGATAATGATGTGCAACGATTCCCCCTCAGAATCAGACATGTCACAAGTTTGAGGTGGTGAAGGCAGGGACGATGACATGGAAGGCGGGACTTGGGCAAGACCTTGGTAAGGCAGTTGGTCGAACATGACAACCCCCAATGAAGCACCTGACTGGTGGACCAGTCAACAAATGGCACATCTAGATGTGTAGAACCATGTAAGGCCTAGAATAACAGAATCTAACAAGCTAGGTAGCACATAAAGAGATTCTTTCAGAGTGCTCGGTTCCAAATTGAAGGGTGACAGGCAGTGTGTGACATTATGAATAGGCTCCACCAGAGGATGTCTGTCAATGGAGGCAACAACCAGGGGACGAACAAGCTATAGCTTAGGAAGCTGAAGATCCAGGTCTGGATGGATGAGAATATGAATGGATACGGAATCTAAATGGGCTGCCATGGAAAGAGACTTCTTTCCCCAACCCCAAGCAAAGGTCACTTGGGTCAAAAATTTTGCACAGCTAAATTTTCCATCCAGGGTCGTCTCTCTGACGGTACCAGGGTGCTGGTGGACTCTGGAAATAACTGGGTACTGACAAACTTAATGTCCCTTGCTTCCACAATAAATGCACACTTTGTCACGATACTTTTGCTGTCACTCTTGTACAGAGAGTTTGGCTTGTCTTACCTACATTGACTCTACAGCAGGAGGTGGGGCTACTCGCAGCAAAGGCTACTGAAAGATTGAAGCTGACCTAGAAGTTGCCCTGAAAAAAAACAGACTTTTGAGCCTGTTATCGAGCTTGTTCAAGGAAATGGAGATCAGTCCTAGATGTGAGGTGCATAAGGGCATCCAGAGAGAATGATAGATCTCTGCCTGCCAACTCATCCTTGATGCAATCAGACAGACCCTGCCAAAAGGTTGCCACCAGGACTTCTTCATTCCATAACAGCTCCACCGCCAGGGTGCGGAAGCATAAGGCATACTGAGCCACAGTATCTGTGCCCTGTTTTAGTGTCAGCAGAAATGAGGCGGAAGAAGAGGTGCGGTCAGGTTCCTCAAATACTGCCCGGAACATCTCCAAGAATCTCGCAGCAGCGTGAATCTTGGGACCTGCATTCTCCCAAATGAGGTTTGAAGAGGCCATGTCTCATCCAGATAGCAGAGAGACCGACGCAATCTTGGTCTGGTCCGAAGGGAAAGGATGATCGTGGAAAATGAAGTGGATCTGACACAGGTTAATTAAAGGGACACTGTCACCTGAATTTGGAGGGAACAATCTTCAGCCATGGAGGCGGGGTTTTTGGGTGTTTGGTTCACCCTTTCCTTACCCGCTGGCTGCATGCTGGCTGCAATATTGGATTGAAGTTCATTCTCTGTCCTCCATAGTACACGCCTGAGCAAGGCAACATTGCCTTGTGCAGGTGTGTACTACGGAGGACAGAGAATGAACTTCAATCCAATATTGCAGCCAGCATGCAGCCAGCGGGTAAGGAAAGGGTGAATCAAACACCCAAAAACCCCACCTCCATGGCTGAAGATTGTTCCCTCCAAATTCAGGTGACAGTGTCCCTTTAAGCCGTGGCTCTCCTTGGGGTCTCCATAAAAGTGGGACAGATATGGAATCTGAAATTTAGATGCTTCTCCAGACCCAAGAACTCTAGGTGGCTCTCCTGGTGACAATGTCAATGCCGAGGAAGGTGGACCTGACACAGTTGTTTTGCGCGGGACAGGGTTGACACAGAAGTGGAGAATTCCTGCAGCAGAGTTGTCATTACATTAATCACCTGCATTAACTGGTCTTTGCTAGAGCATCTAGTGGTGAGAAAAGGCTGCTCACAGACACCAGGTGCTATTCCAGTGCAGTCCCTGCAACAGCAGCAGCGGAGGTTCAGATGCACGGATATGCAGCACATTTTTTTCATTTTGACAGGTTTGCTTTTTAGGACCTAACATTTATCATGTGATATGACTTGGATATCTGATTGGTTTGAGCTTACTTTGATAAAGATCGCTGTGACGATTGAAACGTGTTGCTTTGTTTCCTTGTTGCCACAGTGCTGTCCAGGAGCATTTTGCACGTTTTAATATGGATTGAATACATTTAGAATTTCTAGCAAAGAGCTGAAGCATCAAACTTTCTTTTTCTATATTATTATTCACAGACTGACACTAGCATTCCCATTTTCAAAATTATTCAGCACTGAAGTACCATACTGCAATAAGATTAGGCCTATGACCTCCTCTCGATACGCTAAAAAAGCCTAAAATTGTGCTGCTTGGCCATCCCACATGCTTTATACTGGTTGTAGTCCACTATGATTGGCTGGGCTTGACCAAGTGATTTGATTGATGCAGGAAATTTAAGTGCAAGCCCACAGAACTGCCCATGATATCATTAGCCCACTCTTTGAGTCTTCAGGCGTGTGTGAAATGGCTCCGGACGGATCCTCGCTAATGGCAGAATGTTCAAATTCATGGACACCTGCGAATTTCAGGAAATTCTATGTGAAGTTGATCCTCCATAGATCAATGTGCTCATCTCTATCCATATCGCTGTTGTGTTCTATTTTTATATAACCTTGACCTCACTCACATAGCTTCTATTATATATGTCCTGAAGTATATTCTGATATCTATGAATTATGGCAAAGGGTTTTATGCAATTTGAGACGACTGTCCTGCTAACCAACACCCCATTAAAGAACTAAGCAAAATAACAGTATCAAGTTCAATAGCTCTCAAAAATAACCTCTCATTATATCTGCTGCTTGCGGTATGTTTTTACTTAATTCTTCTGCCTCTATGGACATATGAATTTCTCTCTCTTTTTAGGATAAAAACATTTTTCCAATGATTTACACATGGCATAAAAATATGCAAAATTAAAAAAGAATTGGCCAAATGTCTTTAAAAGCCTTTGATTATTTGAGGTCTTCCACTTAGGCATTAAAAATGATAATAATGCTTTTCAGAAAGAAACAGCAGAGTAAGGCCGCCACCCCTAACAGTACATCACATAATGCCATCAGGAGATACTCTTGACGTATGGGATGAACTGCAAACAGCTGTCCTGTGTGTGTTGAGAGGCAGGGAAAACCTGCAGCTGATTAGACTTCTTGTCATAGCTTTGACTGCTCCAGCTCTAATTTGACTCCGAACTGAAATATCAACAAAGAAGAATGAGAAAATTAAAAATTCAGCCCGTTTTGACACTGTTTTCTTGACAACAGTTTGACGTTAATAGACAATTGTGGGTGGATAAAATGAAAAGAAAAGCGCTGTCTCCAAACAAAAGAGAAAAAAAAAAATCTCTTTATGGAAGAAAAATGATGGAACTGCAAGACTGAGCTCATCTTCGTAAGATTAGACATCTTCGAAATGCAGCCTTCAATGGAGAAAACAGAACCTGTGATAATGCCTTGATAATTTGAAAAATAGGAATTTCTGTACAGATTTCAAGGAAACTGAGGGACACAAAATAAAAAAAAGCCCTAAACACTGTAGACGAGTTCATATTTTAATTTTTGTGTTCAAACCAATTCTATTTTTCCTATTTTTGTTACTACACATAATGAACCAATGCCAGCTGTGAATAATAGGTTTCCAAACAGACCCTAAAGAACACAGCCAGATCCAAGTGGCTTCAGTGATGGTGCAGATTTGCTGGACATTTCACCTCCTGCATTACAAAGGGTAAAATCAGCGACATTAGCAGAGTCCACCTATCTTTCCCATACAAGGCATTAATTGGGAGCCGAGCCTGGTTTCCTTTTCACTAACCATTAAGATGATGCCATGTTTGGCACATGGATAGGTAAGACATAAAATGGTTAGGGACCATCCCTTGACATGGTTGGATGGCTTTTTGCACTTTGGCTAAAAAAAGTCTAACTAAGTACCTTCCATTTTTAGAAATATTGGAGTTCATTTATTCATTTTTCGCAGTGTGATGACGCATTGGTATGTATGTCTGCATAAGACGCTAGGATAAGCGGCAACAGATAGTTCGCGCACAGATTTGCAGTCAAAATCCGCTATGTACTCTTATGGAAATTTTTTCTTAACAGCAAGAATATATCTAATTAACCTCCTATAGAAAAAGTGTTGAAATTTTATAGCACTTGGTCCTGTGCTTTAATTCTGTGCAGTTTCCATTTTATGATGCGGCGTTCAAACTCCTGCAGTCCAGGAAGAGCGGGCCGGTTCTCCAGTTGTCAGACACAGACGGGGACCCAGAGAAGGAGACAGGAGCTGTATCTACTGTCTTCTATCTCGCACCCTACACAGCGATCATTGAACGTTATATAGTGTACCGAAGCAATGGCACCTCCGATGCTTCTGTAGGACCTGGCAAACATAGCAGATCCATAAAAACAGCTACGACCAATCAGCGATGGGCACAGTCCGGCAGCAAAATGGCCGCTCCTCACTCCCTGCAGTCAGTGCCCGCAGTCCATACTCCCCCCAGTCAGCGCTCACACAGGGTTAATGGCAGCATTAATGGACTGCATTATGCCGCGGTGTAATGCAGTCCGTTAACGCTGCTATTAACCCTGTGTGACCAACTTTTTACTATTGATGCTGCCTATGCAGCATCAATAGTAAAAAGAGCTAATGTTTAAACGTGTTTAATGTTTAATCTTTAAACCACATATCCAAACCCTTTCCACTTCCTGCCGCCTCCAACTCAAAAATATTTCACGGATCCGCACATTCCTAAACCAAGAATCTGCAAAAACCCTAGTCCATGCCCTCATCATCTCCCGCCTTGACTACTGTAACCTCCTGCTCTGTGGCCTCCCCTCTAACACTCTTGCACCCCTCCAATCTATTCTAAACTCTGCTGCCCGACTAATCCACCTGTCCCCCCGCTATTCCCCGGCCTCTCCCCTCTGTCAATCCCTGCACTGGCTCCCCATCACCCAGAGACTCCAGTACAAAAGCCTAACCATGACATATAAAGCCATCCACAACCTGTCTCCTCCATACATCTGTGACCTCGTCTCCCGGTACTTTCCTGCACGCAACCTCCGATCCTCACAAGATCTCCTTCTCTACTCCCCTATTATCTCCTCTTCCCACAATCGCATACAAGATTTCTCTCGTGCATCCCCCCTACTCTGGAATGCTCTACCACAACATATCAGACTCTCGCCTACCATCGAAACCTTCAAAAAGAACCTGAAGACCCACCTCTTCCGACAAGCCTACAACCTGCAGTAACCACCGATTGACCAAACCGCTGCACGGCCAGCTCTACCCTCACCTACTGTATCCTCACCCATCCCTTGTAGATTGTGAGCCCTCGCGGGCAGGGTCCTCTCTCCTCCTGTACCAGTTGTGACTTGTATTTTTCAAGATTATTGTACTTGTTTTATTATGTATACCCCTCCTCACATGTAAAGCGCCATGGAATAAATGGCGCTATAATAATAAATAATAATAATAATAATAATAATGTTAAAAATAATTTAAAAAAAATACAAAATTGTTATATACTCACCATCCGTCGGCCACTCGGATCCAGAACAGGCCTTTCCCGCTCCTCGCGATGGCCGGTGACCGCTCCATGCATTGCGATCTCGCGAGATGATGACGTAGGGGTGGATGCCATCGTGGTCCCGCAGGTAAACTTCTTGCTACTTTAACTGGTCATGCGCCATTACTATCTGTGCGGTCACCCTGGATTTTTTGCATGAGGCTTCATGGTACTTGATAGACTATAGATGTATTGGTCAATATACAGGTCCTTCTCAAAAAATTAGCATATAGTGTTAAATTTCATTATTTACCATAATGTAATGATTACAATTAATCTTTCATATATTATAGATTCATTATCCACCAACTGAAATTTGTCAGGTCTTTTATTGTTTTAATACTGATGATTTTGGCATACAACTCCTGATAACCCAAAAAACCTGTCTCAATAAATTAGCATATCAAGAAAAGGTTCTCTAAACGACCTATTACCCTAATCTTCTGAATCAACTAATTAACTCTAAACACATGCAAAAGATACCTGAGGCTTTTATAAACTCCCTGCCTGGTTCATTACTCAAAACCCCCATCATGGGTAAGACTAGCGACCTGACAGATGTCAAGAAGGCCATCATTGACACCCTCAAGCAAGAGGGTAAGACCCAGAAAGAAATTTCTCAACAAATAGGCTGTTCCCAGAGTGCTGTATCAAGGCACCTCAATGGTAAGTCTATTGGAAGGAAACAATGTGGCAGAAAACGCTGTACAACGAGAAGAGGAGACCGGACCCTGAGGAAGATTGTGGAGAAGGACCGATTCCAGACCTTGGGGAAACTGAGGAAGCAGTGGACTGAGTCTGGTGTGGAAACATCCAGAGCCACCGTGCACAGGCGTGTGCAGGAAATGGGCTACAGGTGCCGCATTCCCCAGGTAAAGCCACTTTTGAACCATAAACAGCGGCAGAGGCGCCTGACCTGGGCTACAGAGAAGCAGCACTGGACTGTTGCTAAGTGGTCCCAAGTACTTTTTTCTGATGAAAGAAAATTTTGCATGTCATTCGGAAATCAAGGTGCCAGAGTCTGGAGGAAGACTGGGGAGAAGGAAATGCCAAAATGCCTGAAGTCCAGTGTCAAGTACCCACAGTCAGTGATGGTGTGGGGTGCCATGTCAGCTGCTGGTGTTGGTCCACTGTGTTTCATCAAGGGCAGGGTCAATGCAGCTAGCTATCAGGAGATTTTGGAGCACTTCATGCTTCCATCGGCTGAAATGCTTTATGGAGATGAAGATTTCATTTTTCAGCACGACCTGGCACCTGCTCACAGTGCCAAAACCACTGGTAAATGGTTTACTGACCATGGTATTACTGTGCTCAATTGGCCTGCCAACTCTCCTGACCTGAACCCCATAGAGAATCTGTGGGATATTGTGAAGAGAAAGTTGAGAGACGCAAGACCCAACACTCTGGATGAGCTTAAGGCCGCTATTGAAGCATCCTGGGCCTCCATAACATCTCAGCAGTGTCACAGGCTGATTGCCTCCATGCCACGCCGCATTGAAGCAGTCATTTCTGCCAAAGGATTCCCGACCAAGTATTAGTGCATAACTGAACATTATTATTTGTTGGTTTTTTTGTTTGTTATTAAAAAACACTTTTATTTGATTGGATGGGTGAAATATGCTAATTTATTGAGACAGGTTTTTTGGGTTATCAGGAGTTGTATGCCAAAATCATCAGTATTAAAACAATAAAAGACCTGACAAATTTCAGTTGGTGGATAATGAATCTATAATATATGAAAGTTTAATTGTAATCATTACATTATGGTAAATAATGAAATTTAACACTATATGCTAATTTTTTGAGAAGGACCTGTACACATATGGGCATATTCTTATTGAAACCTCTTTGCAAACTATGTACCTTAGCACTATTGGGCTGACTATTTACTTTGTGTATTTCATGTTTGCCTGTTGGGAACCACTCTGCCATCTGTTTTGGTGAGATCCTTTGTCATTTTCCTGTTTTCTCTATTTTTGTCATGTGTGTTATTACCCTTCTGACTTTAATAAAATTCCTACTTTTATAAATAAAATTTTGGTTCTTTTGGTGCTATTTTTCTCTTTGGTTATCCTGCATTAAAATGTAAAGAAATGTCTTAAGCAGGGGTCTGCAAGTGCAGAGCTGGCTCAGAAACTTAGCTCCCTCCACAAAAAGTAGATGCTGACTACATTACATTACACTGCAAAACTTTGGTAAAAGATAATTAAACAAATATATAAAATTTAAAATGTACCCCTTTTTGCCAATAATATAACAAAAAAAAAAATAAAAGCATTTGATAATGAGGTGTCCAATTAATAAAATATAAAATTATTTGACCAGTATGGAAAAACACTGTTAAAAATAAAAAAATAAAATTGAACTTGCATTTTTTTGCACACTCAGCATCAATGGAAAAACTTAAAATGTTACGGGTCTCAGAAAATGGCCACACAAAGCAAACATTTGTTGTTATTTTTTCTTCTTTACAAAATTCAGATTTTTTTTCATCACTTAAAATTGAAAGAGAAAATCAGTGCAAATTTGGTATCTCTATAACTGTACTGAACCGATCAATCATACTTCAGCTTCATTTTTACTGCATCATGAACAACATAAAACAAAACAATGGTGGAATTGCATTTTTGCTTTAACCATTTTGGAATTTCTCCCCCCCGTTTATCAGTATGTTGTATATAAAATTGAATGCTGTCACTCAAAACTATAGCCTGTCGTCCAAAAAAAACAAATCACACACATCTATGTCAACAAAACTGTAAAAAATTAATGGTTCTCGGAAAAAGATGAGTAAAAACAAAAATACAAAAATGAAAATAATTCTAGCTATTAAAAGGTTAACCATATGTGCACATAGAACTTGATGAGATTACCTCACATGCTGCAGAGAAAATCTGAAACCTAGGAACCTGATATCTAGGAAAATGCTGTTAACCTGCTGATATAGGGTTAATCTGTAAATAGCATTGCAATCCTGTCTGGCCACCTTCCTGAAAGGGCAAAAACTTAACTATTTTCCTCCCAGGAATAACTTGATTTCAGTTATAGTGGCAGTGCAACGAGCAATTACAGTCAGTGATCGTGGCACAGCCCACTATTCTGCGAGCGGGAGATATAAGCACTTGGGTTGACAGCCAGCTTTGCAGGACATCTGTGCAGAGCAAGTGGCCAATCAAAGTGCAGGGACATGCTTACAGCCACCACTCACAGTATAGTGGGAAGTGACTGTAGCCACTCCGTGCACGCCCATATGACTGAACGCCTGTAGCTCCCAGGAAGAAATATGTAAATTTTCTCTCAGTAGCCGCACTTTCAGTAAGGCGATGGGGCACTATTTAAGTGCAGAATAATCCCATATCTGCACATACATAGCGTTTTCCAAGGTGACAGGATCCCTTTAAGGACTCCACCGCCTCACAACTAAAGAATTTTAAGAACATTAAAGGGAATCTTTCACCTCTAATTGGCGGAATATGTAAATCCCTTTTTTCTGGTCCGATGAGCGGAGTTTCGTCTTCATTTCTCCACCCCATCCATCCCTGTTGTCCGTAGTATGTTCGAGAAATTAGAGTACTTGTCCTCCATAGATCGCCCGTGCGCAATTAAATCTTCGCTCGCGCATGTGCAATATGCTTTGCCCAACTGCGGGCATAGCCGAAAAGCATTACTGCACATGTGCCTACGCACTATGTCCCGGAAGTATTTCGCTGTGTTCTGGACATAGTGCGTGGGCGCATGCGCAGTAATGCTTTTTGGTTTTGCTCGCAGGTGGGCAAAGCATGCTGCGCGTGCGCGAGCGAAGACTGCATTGCGCATGCACGAACTATGGAGGACAAGTAATCTAATTCTCGAACATATTGTAGACAACAGGGACGGATAGGGCGGAGAAATGAAGACGAAACGCCGCTCATCTGACTGGAAAAAAAGCATTTACATATCACGCCAATTTGAGGTGACAGATTCCCTTTAATACAATACAATATTATGATATGCAAGCACAACTCTTGCATGCATCAATCTTCATCTCAATCACTGGGAGGCCACGCATACATATAGAACATACATCTTGAGACAGAGTATCACAAAGTCATTTTTATTCATCTTTCAAAGCTGGTAACCTCATGTGGGATGTCAAATCAAGATAACGAAGGACAGAATTGTATATTTCCAGGGTATGGAGACTTGTTTCCAAAGCAATGGGAAAAAAATATGCAAGGCAAGTCATAGCGACCAAACCAGAGACCCACCTTTGCACAGCACATTCTGATGAGGGGCAAATACATCAAAAGTGTGCAGCTGGGTTTTGGCATGAGGCACCTTGGTTTTCTTACATTAATAAAAACAAGCAAATAAGTGAATTGTCTTCTTATGAAATTGAACATAATGTGTCAGAAACAGAAACAATGGTGTAAGTCCCATCTCTGTAACTAAGATCTACTGAATTCTATACTTGGGTCATGATTAATAGCTCGAAACGCGTAGACCCTGAGCCTTTTGATGTATATTACCATGTTTTTATAAACATTCCGGTTTTAAACCTTTTTCAATAAATGTGAAGTTTTAACCATATTTCTGAATTGGAAATGCTGGATTGCCTCAATTTTCCCCATCTCAAATACTTGGGGTATCGTTCTTAGGTCAGTCAGCAATGGGCAATAAAGTTTTTAACTCATTTTTTTTTTTTCAACCATCTCAAATCTAAGTTATTTTCTTTGGGTATTTAAACCAGTTCATAAGAGCTAGGACATCTATCTATATATAACTATTAAATTTGCGTGTATTCCAAAGAGATTGCTGATAACATTTCTTTCATAGAAACTCCATGGTACGCTAAGTGAGCTTGATGAGTGCATGCCATATTGGTTTATTACAATTGGAAATTGGAAAATGGACTGCAATATGCTAGAAAAATATGTTTTATAGTAGCCATATGGACTAATAAAAGGAAACAACAACCTGGAGACGTCCATTGAATAGCCATGTTTTGTGACACATTTCCTGATGAATTTTTGTACATAAAAACTCAACATCAAGTATTTTGCAAGCTAAAAAGTAAAAACAATGCCTTTCAGCACATTCATTTTGTAAGGAAGTTTTTTTTTTCTTTAGCAAATGTTAAACTTCCTTTTGACAAGTGTAAAGAGACACGAGCAATCGGTTATATTAATCATAGACTATAATAATTCTGTTCAGTAAAATATCACCCATCAATCGTTATGAGCACCATATGTCTGTGCAGCACTAATATGCACAAAATTATCTACAAATTTAAGAGATGCTGCTTCTCTCTTAGAAAATTACATATAATTTTGCAGTTACGGTGGCAACCCGTAATGCTAGAAATCACCTGATGAGAGAGGAGATGTAATTGCACCTCTGCCAATCAGGAGCAGAAGATACCAAGGTTTAATTAATTTGTGCTTCACGAAAGGCAACAGTGATTTTGAAAAGCGAGACTTGTGCTTCAAAATCCTTGCAAATAAAGAATCATGTTTGCTTGTTACTAACCTAATATGCAAAAGGAAAACTATTTTGATGACTCCGGGCCAAGGTTGACTTATGCAAAGTTAATGTCAATCAAGGATCAAGGAAAGGGAAGAGTTGCGAAAATGGTCCTAAATTAGATGTAAGTAATCAACATCCAAAGGGACAAAAGTAACATGAAAAAAAAAACCTCAGAAACAAGTTTAAGCACAAATAAGTGTAATTTCACAGGACAAAGTAATACTTTTTCATTTATTACTAAACCATTAAACAAATAAGCCACCAATAACATACAAGTTATATTTCTGGCAGTATTTTTTATTTTTTTTATCTTTACTGAAAAACATAAAACATAGTGTACCAGACTCTTTAATATCTAAAAAATAAAGGATAGGGCTCAATAATAATAGAGATGCCCATGATTTGCAGAGACTTCAATGTATTTTTACAGAAACCTTGCGACTAAAACAATCACTATTTCAGAAATGTTGTTTTAATGAGGACGTTAGCAAATTTTAGTCTCAAGAGGACAAAAAGAAATTGTCATGGTAGTACAAAAAATTTACTACACATTAACAGATCCAGCCTGATAATCATAAAACCCATTCATTATGAGCAAGGCCCCTCGCTTCTTTTGGTAGCTGATTTATGTATTACTCTGTAGGGTCTTTATTGTCTGTACAACTCCCCTCTAAAATGTAAAGTCCTGTGGAAAATGTTGGTGCTATAAAAATGAAAATGATTATTATTTTTGTGTGTCAAATGTTACTAAAAGTGTAGTTATTCTCAAGAGATACTACTTGAATGCCTAAGTTGCCATACAAATATTATGAATAAGACCGTTGCACAGTGATTACTATTTATGCTACCTTGTACATACTATTATGTGTATTACTACAATAAATAGTGTTTGTAACTAGAATAGAATAAGTCTATAAAATCAAGATACACAATTAAGTAGTATCAATAGGACTGGAAAGACTAAAGAGTACAGAACACTAGATCTGTCACCTAATGCATTCAGTGCCTCCATGCGTCTGTGACACAAACAGTCAACAGTAATTGCAGAAAATAATTGCAATTACACATGTTTTGGCATACAGATGTATACTCATTTGGTTTTGGTATACACATTTATTTACTTTGTGAATTGGAAGAGCAGAAGAAGAAATGAGAAGAAAAGGCAAATTTGACATAATTTTACCCAATACCTCAAAAATGGGCTGGACAAAACTGTGCACTAGAGTTCTTCTGAAGAGATAATTTACATATTTAATTTGCCAGAGGAGGGTGCAAGGCATTTAAGTCTCCTCATACTGGTGTGCCAGATTTGGTATGTTGCTCTCCAAAAGGAGAAAACGTACCCCTTAAATCCCAGTCTTAGCCTCTTACCTAGCCATATCACATCTCATACTTTGCACTGACAGGGCACAATACCCCAAAAAACTGTGTCTGAAAATTGAGATTCTGATTTGGCTTTTATCCTAAGTCATATTGAAACCCTCATTAAATGGTTGATATTGACATGTTGGATTACTATTTTCAATACGTGGCACTAGAGGTCAAGTCATCTTCCTCTCTGAAGAGGCAATTTGCATATTTGTATATTACCTTTCTGAAATCGAGGTTACACAACTATGTTTCAAGCATGTGATGCTCATTCAAACTCACTTGTGGTAAGTAACAGGTAGGGCCAATATGAAAATCATACCTGAAACTAGATAAAGAAGGAAAAAATTGACTCAATCTTTGCATTGTGGGTGTGTGTCACACTAAGCATGGAGAGCAGAAAGAGGAGAAGAAAACGGTGTGAGGATTTGAGAATCAAAAATGTTGAATAATATCAACTCTATCCAGGTTACAAGTACATATTCCAGAGATCTTGTTGTTCCTATGTCCACAGTGCTCAACATTATCAAGATTACAATCCACTGCACTGTAGCAAATCTCCATGGACATGGATAGCAGAGAAAACTTGATGAAAGGTTGCAACGCAGGATAGTCTGGATGGAGGATAAGCAGCCCCAATAAGGTTCTAAAGAAATCCAAGCTGTCTTGCAGGCTCAGGGTGCATCAGTGTCAGCGCAAACTATCCGTCAAAAAATCAATTAAATGAAACACTAAGGCAGGAGACCCAGGAGGACCCCACTGCTGACACAGAGACATAAAAAAGCTAACTGCAGTTTGCCAAAATGTACATGAGTAAGCAAAAATCTTTCTGGTAAAGTATCTTGTGGACAGATAAGACCAAGAGCTTCTTGGTAAATCACATCATTCTACTGTTTACCGAAAACAGAATGAGGCCTACAAAGAAAAGAACACAGTACCTACAGTCAAATACGGTGGAGATTCAAAGATGTTTTGGGGCTGTTTTGCTGCCTCTGGGACTGTGTGCCTTGACTTTGTGCAAGGCATAATGAAACCTGAAGATTACAAAAAGATTGTGGGTTGCAATGCAGTGCCCAGTGTCAGAAAGCTGGATCATAGGCCTTTCATAAGGACAATGACCCCAAACATACTTTAAGAAGCACCCAAGAATGGATGGAAACAAAGAGCTGGATAGTTCTGAATAAGTCAGCAATGAGTCCGGATCGAAATCCTATTGAACACCTGTGGAGAGATCTTAAAATTGCTGTTGGGAGGCAGCACCCTTCAAATCTGAGAGACCTGGAGCACTTTGCTAAACAGGAGTGGTGTAAAATTTCAGTTTAGAGGTGTAAGAAGCTTGTTGATGGTTATAGAAAGTGATAGATTGCAGTTATTTACTCCAAAGGTTGTGCAACCAAATAAACTGAGGGGGCCAACATTTTTGTCTCGTCCATTTTTGGAGTTTTGTGTGAAATTATGTCCAATTTGCCTTTTGTATCTCTTTTTTGTGTTGTTCCAATACACGGAAAGGATGTAAACGTGTTTAGGAAATCATGTGTAATTGCAGGGCCGTATTTGCCACTAGGCACTGGAGGGCACGTGCCTAGGGCGCTGGCCTGCAGGGGGCGCCAACAAGATGGAGAACTTTTTTTTCCCAACCTCCTTTCCCCTCCGTTAGACAATCCATTAAATCTGTTGTCTTTTTGGAGGGGGCGGGAGGTCAGAGTCAGGAGGGGCCAGGGCCGCTCCTCCATATTAACTTACATGCAGGGAGCTGACTGACCCAGGAAGTAGTGCAACTTCCAGGGTCAGAGAGGTCCCTGCATCCGAGGTGCTGAAGCGTCTGCATGTGAGGAAGATGAGATAATCTCTCACTGCAGACATTACAGCAGATAAGGAAGACAACATGGGAGGAGGACACAGGAGAAGGTGAGAGCTGAAGATGGGGGGAGGCTGCTGCTGTATACTGGTGAGAGGAGGCTGGTGACGGGAGGCTGTGCTGTATACTGCTGAGAGGAGGTTGTGCTGTATACTGGTGAGAGGAGGCTGTTGATGGGAGGCTGTGCCGTATACTGGTGAGAAGAGGCTGGTGACGGGAGGCTGCTGCTGTATACTGATGAGAGGAGGCTGTTGATGGGAGGCTGTGCTGTATACTGGTGAGAGGATGCTGGTGACGGGAGGCTGCTGCTGTATACTGGTGAGAGGAGGCTGGTGACGGGAGGATGCTGCTGTATACTGGTGAAAGGAGGCTGGTGATGGGAGGCTACTACTGTAAACTGGTGAGAGGAGGCTGGTGATGGGAGGGTGCTGCTGTATACTGGTGAACAGAGGAGGCTGATGCTGCTGTATACTGGGGAACAGGGGAGGTTGGTGCTGCTATATACTGGTGACAGGGGAGGCTGGTGCTGCTATATACTGATGAGCAGGGGGGGCTGTGTTGTATACTGGTGAACAGGGGAGGCTGGTGCTGCTATATACTGGTGAACAGTTGAGACTTGAGATGCTGCATACTGATGAACAGGGGAGGCTGGTGCTGCTATATACTGGTGAACAGGGGAGGCTGGGGCTGCTGTATACTGCTGAACAGGGGAGGCTGATGCTGCTGTATACTGGTGACAGGGGAGGCTGGTGCTGCTATATACTGATGAACAGGGGAGGATGGTGCTGCTATATACTGGTAAACAGGGGAGGCTGGTACTGCTATATGCTGATGAACAGGGGAGGCTGGTGCTATGCAGGCTGGGGATTTGGGGAGGCTGACGCTTTAGAATGGGGATTAGGGGGCATATTCCTACAGAATAGTTTCTATTGGCGCTAGAAAGTTAAATCTACTTTATTTAATACACAAATGAGGATGTTTCATAGCACTCTTGTATTTGTATACTAAAGCTTGTCTTTATTGTCAGCGCTCCGTTAGTAAAAGTGAGTGTTGTCTAAAATCAGCTTGCAAGTCTGCGCTTACTCACTAAGGCTGGTTTCACACTTGTGTTTTTTTCAAGTCAGGCAAAATCAGGTTTTTCAGCCAAATCCTGATCCTTTCAGGATCCATTTTTTTGCCCATTCACTTTAATGGTGTCAGGGAGCAACCTAAAGAAACTGGATTCTACCAGACACCATTAAAGTGAATGGGCAAATACTGGATCCTGAAAGGATCAGGATTTGGCTGAAAAAAACGGATTTTGCCTGATTTGAAAAAAAAAAACGCAAGTGTGAAATCAGTGACACTGGATGAGTGTAGCAGCGCGCTCCAAGTGTCAGTGTGGGTGCACTCAATGTGGCTGCAGGCTCGCTCTGACGCCTGCTACCTGTCTGCTCTTGGCTTCCCTTTGAACACCTTCAGTAAAGAGAAGGGGCGAATGAGCAGACAGCAAGTCTTTATATCTCTAGGCCTCTCCTCACTGAAGCAATGATTAGGTCACCTATTTTAATCTCTTTATGACTTTGAAAGCTGAAGGTGTTAAAAAAAACGCTCAAAAGACTGAACCTGTGCTCAGCAAGTGCAGATGTTCATTCTTTTAGTGTTTAATTAGCGTTTTTAAAGCATTTTACAGAGTTGATCTGCCTTATATACAGTGCCTACAAGTAGTATTCAACCCCTTGCAGATTTAGCAGGTTTACACATTTGGAATTAACTTGGCATTGTGACATTTGTACTGTAGATCAGCCTGGAAGTGTGAAATGCACTGCAGCAAGAAAGAATGTTATTTCTTTGTTTATTTTTTTTTTTAAATTGTGAAAAGTCTTTTCAGAGGGTCATTTATTATTCAACCCCTCAACCCACCAAAATTCTGTTTGGTTCCCCTAAAGTATTAAGAAGTAGTTCAGGCACAAAGAACAATGAGCTTCACATGTTTGGATTAATTATCTCTTTTTCCAGCCTTTTCTGACTATTTAAGACCCTCCCCAAACTTGTGAACAGCACTCATACATGGTCAACATGGGAAAGACAAAGGAGCATTCCAAGGCCATCAGAGACAAGATCGTGGAGGGTCACAAGGCTGGCAAGGGGTACAAAACCCTTTCCAAGGAGTAGGGCCTACCTGTCTCCACTGTTGGGAGCATCATCCGGAAGTGGAAGGCTTATGGAACTACTGTTAGCCTTCCACGGCCTGGACAGCCTTTGAAAGTTTCCTCCCGTGCCGAGGCCAGGCTTGCCCAAAGAGTCAAGGCTAACCCAAGGACAACAAGGAAGGAGCTCCGGGAAGATCTCATGGCAGTGGGGACATTGGTTTCAGTCAATACCATAAGTAACGTACTCCACCGCAATGGTCTCCGTTCCAGACGAGCCCGTAAGGTACCTTTACTTTCAAAGCGTCATGTCAAGGCTCGTCTACAGTTTGCTCATGATCACTTGGAGGACTCTGACTGGTTCAAGGTTCTCTAGTCTGATGAGACCAAGATCGAGATCTTTGGTGCCAACCACACACGTGACGTTTGGAGACTGGATGACACTGCATACGACCCCAAGAATACCATCCCTACAGTCAAGCATGGTGGTGGCAGCATCATGCTGTGGGGCTGTTTCTCAGCCAAGGGGCCTGGCCATCTGGTCCGCATCCATGGGAAGATGGATAGCACGGCCTACATGGAGATTTTGGCCAAGAACCTCCGCTCCTCCATCAAGGATCTTAAGATGGGTCGTCATTTCATCTTCCAACAAGACAACGACCCAAAGCACAAAGCCAAGGAAACCAAGGCCTGGTTCAAGAGGCAGAAAATCAAGGTGGTGCAGTGGCCTAGTCAGTCTCCTGACCTTAACCCAATTGAAAACTTGTGGAAGGAGCTCAAGATTAAAGTCCACATGAGACACCCAAAGAACCTAGATAACTTGGAGAAGATCTGCATGGAGGAGTGGGCCAAGATAACTCCAGAGACCTGTGCCGGCCTGATCAGGTCTTATAAAAGACGACTATTAGCTGTAATTGCAAACAAAGGTTATTCCACAAAATATTAAACCTAGGGGTTGAATAATAATTGACCCACACTTTTATGTTTAAAATTTATAAAAATTTAACTGAGCAACAAAACTTTTTGGTTTGTAAGATTTATGCATCTGTTAATAAATCCTGCTCTTGTTTGAAGGCTCTAACTTATTTGCATCTTATTAAACCTGCTAAATCTGCAGGGGGTTGAATACTACTTTTAGGCACTGTAGATGTCTTGTACAAACTCAATGTGTGATGTCAGTAAGGGGCGTGACTACGAAAAGTGCCTAGGGCAGCATGAAGGCCAAATAGGTCATGTGTAATTGCAATAATTTTCTGTGAGAAATACTTCTCAAAGACACATGGAGACACTGTGTGTGCATTAGGTGACACATCCAGTATTCTGTACTGTTTTGTCTTTAAACTACGATGCTAATACAGTTCCAACACTATTGGCCTTTACAGTATAAAAACATTCTTAGTGTGACAATAATCGTTACGTCGCTAAGTTTACGCTATACCTTGTAGTTAGACCTTGTGTTGTATCTGCTTTTACTTACCAATCATTAGAGGTTTTCCACTACTTTTACATTGATGACCTATCCTTGAGATAGGTCATCAATGTTTGATCGTCCGGGTTCCGGTTCCCGACACCCCCACAGGTCAGCTGTTATCGATATAGGTGGTGTCCGCCAATACTCACTTACCAAGCTGCTCCGTCTAGTTGTACTGGCCACCACAGGATACTGCACATCCACCTCCTATTGATTTAAATAGGAGGCAGATGTGCAGTACCATGTAGTGGCCGCTGCAAGTAGATGGAGCAGCTCGGCAAGTATTTCAGGCCGACAGTTGCCATTGCGGGCACCAATAATAGCTGACTGGTGGGGAGCGGGGTGTAGGACCCCGGTCGATCAGAGATTGATGACCTATCCTAAAGATAGGTCATCAAAGTAAAAGTAGTGGGGTAAAAGTATTCTGCATTAAGTCCCTTTTTCAACTAAATCACCTTTTTTTACTCCAAGTTGAAATAAGTCAAGTTATAATAAGCCTCTGGATAACCTCTGAATCCAACATTCACCAGACCACATTTAAGAGCTCTAAAATACGTTATCTTTTCATCATAAATGGGTAAAATTACAAAAGGCCCTTGTGATGAGGGAGAAGCCGCCATCTTGGATACAGGGCATACTAACATAGATTGGCGTGACTCCATTTTGTCTCCTATCTGAATTCACCTGGTCACACATCTGCAGCGATGAACACTACTGGTCCCCACCTTTTCCCCTACCTGAACAAAGTTCCTTTAGTATGGTAATGGGCTGAGCGCAGTGTAGCAGGCAGATGGCATTTGAAAGCTTGAGTGAGGACGCCACGCCAGCAGGGGGCATGGAGGTGCCTGGGGGCTCAATTAAAGCATACGTGTCAGGTGGCTACAGGAGCCAAAGTCTATTATCTGACTAGCCGGACCGTCTCCACCATGAAATTATGAATTATGGACGCATCGTCCGAGGTCCAGGCTCATAAAAAATATCCTCATAGCCCTGAAGAAATTGCGCATCTGACAGTGCAACTCCCGGGTCTGTGGGAGTATTGGAACCTGAGATATAGAGATCAGCCTCCCACAGCGACCAAATGGGTCCAGGTTTGATCCCTGTACGATCGGCAGAACAAATCTCATTGGATACAGATGTTGCAGGGAAGCTGAGGGGTGGGGATTGCTAGCCCACCCAGTTACAGTGGGGAGGGACACAGAAGGTTTAAGAGGTGAGGACACTTGGAGAGTGGGACACACACTCAACAGAAGATGATGATGAAACAAGGAAGGAAAGAATATGCCAGCCAGAGGGGAGAAAGCACGTGCTTTTTGGGGGCTGCCCGGCAACTAAGTATTGTACCTGTGGAACGCAGAGCCCCCCGGCTTCCACAAGCGACCTTCAACCTGGTAAATTGACCTCCAGCTTTATACCTCTAAGTCTTGTACTATTATAATTATATTTTACTCTGACTGTAACCCTTGATATATTTTTACTGTATATTTCTTGTAATTACCTAGTGCGCCTTTAAGGCAATTAAATCATAAATTAATTTTGGGCTGATCCTTTCATTCTGATTGCGAATCTTAGAGTACCCAGCGTGTGTAACAGGGCATTCTCCCCAGCGGCCATTTGCTCTAGGTGCAGTTCCCTTATTGGCCTGAGAGTCAAAGGGGGCGCCGGAGAGCTGTGCCTGTGTAGTGACGTCACGGATTGGTGATGTGGGAGGAACTGGTTTCCTTCACAGCCCTCAAAAGCAGCCTTTTCTTACAACAAGGGGGAAGGGTGCACAATTCGGACCCATGGCATCATGATGCGACATTCCATACTATTAATTAACTAAGGGTGCCCACCTTTCAGCAAGCAGCAGGCAATAACTTATGACATTTATGTAGGACTTTTTAATCTCAAGTACTATATATTTAAGTGGTGAACGGAGGAGTTTTGTTTGATACATAAAAAATCTTCTGAAAGCTTAGACAGGCTTGAAAAGGTTTTCACATTTGGTTTCCATATTACAAGTAAATTAACAATTCCATCTCATGGGGTAAGGGAAAGCTGATCAGATGACTTAGCTTTGCCAAGTACCTTTCAAAGCCCATGGAAAAAAGAGTGATTTAATGTTTTGTTAAATTTAGCATGCTAATTTAGTATCAAAACTTTAATAGAGTAAAGAAAATAATCTGTACTAAAATCAAAAGTAACTGATGGGACGGTAGTAAACACTTAATATTAAAAGTGTGAACTGTAATATATTAGGAATATTATATTCTCATGTTAGAGAGTAATTAGAAAACAGGTGCCTTGTAGCCTTTATCTTTTAGCTACTATCAATGGTGTACAATGTCGAATTGCAGTGCCAAGGGCCCACCAGAAACACACGGGTGAATACTTATCCATAATGCACAAGTAAAAATATTATTAAAGACTGGCCTCATTTATCAAAAATGTACTTGCTGCTAAGAGAAACCAATCAGAGCTCAGCTTTAATCCACTATATAATTGTCTAAGGGTCACTTCCGTCTGTCCTTCTGTCTGGCTCGGATATTCATTGGTTGCGGCCTCTGTCTGTCATGGAAATGCAAGTCACTGATTGGTCTCGCCAGCTGCCTGTCATGGCTGCCACGACCAATCAGCGACGGCCACAGTCCGATTAGTCCCTCCCTACTCCCCTGCAGTCAGTGCCCGACGCCCGCTCCATACTCCCCGCAGTCAGCGCCCGCTCCATACTCCCCTCCAGTCACTGCTCACACAGGGTTAATGCCAGCGGTAACGGCCTATGCAGCATCAATAGTAAAAAAAATCTAATGTTAAAAAGAATAAAAAAACAAAAAATCCTGCTATTCTCACCCGTAGTACGACGATGCGCTCACGCTTGCCGCCGGCTTCCGTTCCCAGAGATGCATTGCAAAATTACCCAGAAGACTTAGCGGTCTTGCAAGACCACTAAGTGATCTGGGTAATTTCGCAATGCATCCAGGGAACGAAAGATGGCGGCAGCCGCGCGCGCATTGCCAGAGGTTTGCTGGCTCTATAGTGGATCCCGCTGGTGGGTGAGGATATAACTATTTTTTATTTTAATTATTATTTTTTTTTTAACAGGGATATGGTGCCTACACTGCTAAATAATACGTGGGCTGTGTTAGATACCGCGTGGCTGCTATATACTACCTGGCCAGTGTTAGATACTATGTGGGCTGTGTTCTATACTGCGTGGGCTGCGTCATTATATACTACATGGCTGCTATATACTACATGAGCAGTGTTATATACTACGTGGCTGTGATTTATACTGCGTGCTATATACTACGTGGCCACTGTTAGATACTATGTGGGCTGCGCTATATATTACGAGACCAGTGTTACATACTACGTGGGCTGTGTTATATACTGCGTGGCTGCTATATACTGCGTGGCTGCTATATACTGTGTGGGCTGTGTTATATACTACGTGGGCTGTGTTATTTACTGCGTGGCCTGTATTAACGCATCAGGTATTCTACAATACGTATGTATGTATATAGCAGGCACATGGTATATACCATAGGCCACATAGTACTCTTATATACTATGTGGCCTGTGCTATATACTATGTGGCTGCTATATACATACATACATATTCTAGAATACCCGATGCGTTAGAATCAGGCCACCATCTAGTTTTTTACCTATAAAGCATAAAAAAAGCGATAAAAACGCATACATATGCATCCAATCATTTAGAATGCATTTCGCAATATTTGTGCACATGATGCGTTTTTTTCCACGAAAAAAATGCATCGTGGTAAAAAAAGCAGCATGTTCATTAATTTTGTGGATTTTTCGCAGTTTTCCCGCTATTTAATGCATAGGGAAAGCCCCGGAAAAAAACTAGCAAAAAACGCGAAAAAAACTCATACGGATTTCTGGCAGAAATGTCCGTTTTTTTGTCAGAAAATTTCTGCAAGAAATCCTGAACGTGTGCATATATCCTTACCGTTACTGTTTTGGACAAACAAGTGGGTGTTTGCATCAGTTATGATATATTAGTGCAAGTTACTACCGTGGGTATGGAAAGTATTCAGACCCCTTTACATTTTTCACTCTTTATTTTATTGCAGCCATTTGGTAAATTCAAAAAAGTTTTTTTCTCATTAATGTACACTCTGAAAAAAAAAAAATGTAGAATTTTTTGTAAATTTATTAAAAAAGAAAAACTGAAATATAACATGGTTATAAGTATTCAGACTCTTTGCTCAGTATTGAGTAGAAGCACCTTTTTGAGCTAGTACAGCCATGAGTCTTCTTGGGAATGATGCAACAAGTTTTTCACACCTGGATTTGGGGAACCTCTGCCATTCTTCCTTGCAGATCCACTCCAGTTCCATCAAGTTGGATGGTATATGTTGGTGGACAGCCATTTTCAGGTCTCTCCAGAGATGCTCAATTGGGTTCAGGTCAGGGCTCTGGCTGGGCAAGTCAAGAAAGGTCACAGAGATGTTCTGAAGCCACTCCTTTGCTATTTTAGCTGTGCACTTAGGGTCACTGTCTTGTTGGAAGGTGAACCTTCGGCCAAGTCTGAGGTTCAGAGCACTCTGGAAGAGGTTTTCATCCAGGATATCTCTGTACTTGGCCACATTCATGTTTCCTTCAATGACAACTAGTCGTCCTGTTCCTGCAGCTGAAAAACACCTCCAAAGCATGATGCTGCCACCACCATGTTTCACTGTTGGGATTGTATTGGGCAGGTGATGAGCAGTGCCTGATTTTCTCCACACATACCGCTTAGAATTATCACCAAAACGGTCTATCTTCGTCTCATCAGACCAGATAATCTTATTTCTCATAGTTTGGGAGTCCTTCATGTGTTTTTTTTTAGCAAACTCTATGTGGGCTTTCATAAGTCTTGCACTGAGGAGAGGCTTCGGTCGGGCCACTCTGCCATAACGGCCTGACTGGTGGAGGACTGCAGTGATAGTTGACTTTGTGGAACTTTCTCCCATCTCCCTACTGCATCTCTGAAGCTCAGCCACAGTGATCTTGGGGTTCTTCTCTACCTTTCTCACCAATGCTCTTCTCCCACAATTGCTCAGTTTGACTGGACGGCCAGGTCTAGGAAGACTTCTGGTGGCCCCAAACTTCTTCCATTTAAGGATTATGGAGGCCACTGTGCTCTTTGGAACCTTGAGTACTGCAGAAATTCTTTTGTAACCTTGGCCAGATCTGTGCCTTGCCACAATTGTCTATGAGCTCCTTGGCCAGTTCCTTTGATCTCATGATTCTCATTTGGTCTGACATGCACTGTGAGCTGTGAGGTCTTATATAGACAGGTGTGTGCCTTTCCAAATCAAGTCCTTTCAGTTTAATTAAATACAGCTTGATACCAATGAAGGATTAGAACCATCTCAAGGAGGAACACAAGGAAATGGACAGCATGTGACTTAAATATGAGTGAGCAAAGGGTTTGAATACTTATGACCGTGTGTTATTTCAGTTTTTCTTTTTTATTAAACTTGCAAAAATGTCTACATTTCTGAGGGTTTTTTTTTAGTCAAGATGTGGTGCAGAGTGTACAATAATGAGAAAAAAATGAACTTTTTTGAATTTACCAATGGCTGCAATGAAAAAGAGTGAAAAATTTAAAGGGGTCTGAATACTTTATGTACCCACTGTATGCTCATAAAATGGCACATGTGATCTAAACCAAAATTTTAAAACAAATTTTTAAAACAATTGTAATACTTGCAATCACTTATTCACGTTGTGGGAAATTTATCAATGCTGGTGCAGAATGCGAGTACTGTGACAAACTCTGCCCCAGTGCGGCCTTCCTTTTTAATGAATTTGACATAAATTAAAAACCTTAATTTTGATAACAGCACAGATAGGCAGGACAATTAATTTTTATCCCTAATGAGGCACTCTTACCCTCGTTCTAAAATGGAGCGGCAGATCAGACACTCAACCGCTACCTCAATCATTCTCTATAGAGCTGCCGGAAAAAGATGAACACTGCTTCAGGGATAGAGAAGAGAATCAGTCAAGCATGTGTACTACTTCTCCATTACAACTGGGGTAAAAGTTCCCGTTTCTGCTGATTGGTGCAGATTCCAGGGGTTGGACCCCACCGATAATTTGTTTTCATGGGCAACCTTTTAAACTTTCCAATTATTCTTGATGCTTCTCTATGTGTCAAAAAATGCTGCAGAGGCATCCTAACTAAGTATCTTAAACCCCCATAGTTTCAAATGTCAGAAAACTACAAAGCAATAAACTGTATCTGATGCATTCATCATTCCTCCGCTTAACCTTCAACACCACTAATGCCAAGAGCGCTATGAAGAGCATGTCTAGAAAATCAAAGACACATCCCTTCCAATGATGTTAGCCAGCAGATGGAAAGAATCCTTAGATTCTTTTTAATTTCATTTAATTTTAACATTTTATAGTGATGATGAAGACAGCAGTGGCAAGTTTGTGGAGCGTATTACGGGGCTCTAGTATTGAGAAATGGCACCAAGGGGCAGCATGAGAAGAGCAAATGGTATGATGTCTATACATGGGCAGCACGGTGGCTCAGTGTTTAGCACTGTAGCCTTGCAGCGCTGGAGTCCTGGGTTCAAATCCCACCAAGGACAACATCTGTAAGGAGTTTGTATGTTCTCCCCGTGTTTGCCTGGGTTTGCTCCGGGTTCTCCGGTTTCCTTCCACTCTCCAAAGACATACTGATAGGGAATTTAGATTGTGAGCCCCAATGGGGACAGCAATGATAATGTGTGCAACCTGTAAAGTGCTGAGGAATATGTTAGCGCTATATAAAAATAAAGATCTTTATTATTACATGTACCACAAAGTATCAGTTTCAACTGAAGGGTCCATGCAATACAATAGTAAATTTGCCCTAATATTTTCTCAGTGTTTAAGTTATTCAGTGTTCAAGACGTTGCATTAATTTCTTACAATTTTGACAATTCCACAGCATACTAAAATGTATTTTTCTAAGAACACAGGTGAAAGAAATGCCCCAACAGTCCAGTAAAGAATCTATTAAGATAAATTTTAAAATATTATTTATTATTCTTCACATACTTTCTTCCATAACTCTATGTAGTTACTTAGTAAATAATAATAACCATCTGTATATTTAGAACCAGTATCTCTAGGCAGGTATAAAGTGCATTATGGCATGAGGGATGCTGCAGTGTTAAATGAAATGATCATGTTCTGAATAATAACGTACAAAATAGAGGTAAAAGAAAAAGTCACAGAAGAGAATGTGAAATGTCTTCTTAAAAAAAGTTATATCTAAAACTATGGATGCTAGGATTAAAAGTGATTATCTGGGGTACTGCATTCCAAAGAACTGGAGCAGCACAAGAAAAGTCTTAAAGATAGGAGTGGAAAGTTTGGAACTGAAAGGATGTTAGTCTTAAATTGTGACAATTGAAATAGAATGATGGAGTTTCAAATTTAAAAGAGGAGAAAGGCATCCAGAAATGCGGTTTGTCAACGCGTTTCGAAATTCCAAACATATTCTTCAGGACAAACCACAGTGAGAAATACAATTAAATACAATAGAAATGACATTCAAAAAAAGGCGCGTAGGTTAATGGAATGCACACGTCATATGATCAAGAATAGCGTATTATGCAAAAATAGGTGAAAAACATTTAGGACTAATTCTAAAATTGTAATTTACATACATAATTAAAAAACCTTTATTCTTAATAATATATAATTGTAACATTCAAAAACTAAATTGTATAAAATAAAATAATTTAATTACCATATATACTCGAGTATAAGCCGAGATTTTCAGCCCCTTTTTTTGGGCTGAAAGTCCCCCTCTCGGCTTATACTCGAGTCATACCCGGGGGTCGGCAGCGGAGGGGGAGCGGGGGCTGTCTAGTTATACTTACCTACTCCCGGCGCGGTCCCTGCAGTCCCTGCTTCTTCCAGCGCTGCATCTTCTTCCTGTATTGAGCGGTCACATGGTACCGCTCATAACAGAAATGAATATGCGGCTCCACCTCCCACAGAGGTGGAGCCACATATTCATGACTGAAAATGAGCGGTAACTGTGACCGCTCAATACAGCAAGAAGATGCAGCGCCGGGAGAAGCCGGGACTGCAGGGACCGCGCCGGGAGGAGGTAAGTATACAGGGAGCGCTGTGTGATATTTACCTGCTCCTCGCTCCGGTGCTGCTCCATCTCTAACCCCTTCATGACCTTGGGATTTTTTGTTTTTCCGTGTTCGTTTTTCGCTCCCCTCCTTCCCAGAGCCATAACTTTTTTATTTTTCCGTCAATTTGGCCATGTGAGGGCTTATTTTTTGCGGGACGAGTTGTACTTTTGAACGACATCATTGGTTTTAGCATGTCGTGTACTAGAAAACGGAAAAAAAAATCCAAGTGCGGTGAAATTGCAAAAAAAGTGCAGTCCCACACTTGTTTTTTGTTTGGCTTTTTTGCTAGGTTCACTAAATGCTAAAACTGACCTGCCATTATGATTCTCCAGGTCATTACGAGTTCATAGACACCTAACATCACTAGGTTATTTTTCATCTAAGTGGTGAAAAAAAAAATTCCAAACTTTGCAAAAAAAAAAAAATTTAAAAAAAAATTGCGCCATTTTCTGACACACATAGCGTCTCCATTTTTCGTGATCTGGGGTCGGTTGAGGGCTTATTTTTTGCGTGCCTAGATGACGTTTTTAATGATAGCATTTTGGTCCAGATACGTTCTTTTGATTGCCTGTTATTGCATTTTAATGCAATGTCGCGGCGACCAAAAAAACGTAATTCTGGCAGTTCAAATTTTTTTCCCGCTACGCTGTTTAGCGATCAGGTTAATGCTTTTTTTTAATTGACAGATCGGGCGATTCTGAGCGCGGCGATACCAAATATGTGTAGATTTGATATTTTTTTAATGGATTTATTTTGATTGGGGCGAAAGGGGGTGATTTAAACTTTTATATTTTTTTTATTTTTTTAACATTTTTTCAACTTTTTTTTTTCACTTTTGCCATGCTTCAATAGCCTCCATGGGAGGCTAGAAGCAGGCACAACCCGATCGCCTCTGCTACATAGCAGCGATCTGCTGATCGCTGCTATGTAGCAGAAATGCAGGTGTGCTGTGAGCGCCGACCACAGGGTGGCGCTCACAGCCACCGGCGATCAGTAACCATAGCGGTCTCAAGGACCTCTATGGTTACAATGGAGACGCATCGCCGACCCCCGATTATGTGACGGGGGTCGGAATGACGTCATTTCCGGCCGCCCAGCCGGATGCGGTAGTTAAATGCCGCTGTCTTCGTTTAACAGCGGCATTTAACTAGTTAATAGGTGCGGGCAGATCGCGATTCTGCCCGCGCCTATTACGGGCACATGTCAGCTGTTCAAAACAGCTGACATGTCCCGGCTTTGATGCGGAGGGGATCTGACCTCGGACGTACTATCCCGTCCGAGGTCAGATAGGGGCTAGCATCCTCTGGCAGTGACGCTGAGCTTAGAGGGCACGGTGACATAGTCAGTGCGCGCCCTCTGCTGAACGTCAGTGCTGGAGACGGAGCCGCACGAGGAGCAGGTAAATATTGAAAGCGCCGGCTGTTGTGAATTCTGTGGCAGAGCTCCCTCCTGTGGTCACAAGTGGTACTTCGGCTGATTCTCTCTGTGAGCTTCTGTTGGTGGAGGAAAGTGGTATTGCGGCTTCTGAGTTTCTTACCTCAGGTGATGTGGTGAGGTCGTTAGGTACTGCTCTACTTAACTCCACCTAATGCTTTGATCCTGGCTTCCTGTCAATGTTCCAGTGTTGGACTTGTTTTTCCCTGGATCATTCCTGTGGCCTGCTGCTCTGCATAGCTAAGTTCTTCTTTGCTATTTGTTTGCTATTTTTTCTGTCCAGCTTGTCTATTTGTTTTGCTGGAAGCTCTGGGACGCAAAGGGTGTACCTCCGTGCCGTTAGTTCGGTACGGAGGGTCTTTTTGCCCCCTTTGCGTGGTTTCCTTTAGGGTTTTGTGTAGACCGCAAAGTTATCTTTCCTATCCTCGCTCTGTTAAGAAAGTCGGGCCTCACTTTGCTGGATCTATTTCATCCCTACGTTTGTCTTTTCATCTTACTCACAGTCATTATATGTGGGGGGCTGCCTTTTCCTTTGGGGTATTTCTCTGAGGCAAGGTAGGCTTATTTTCTATCTTCAGGTTAGTTAGTTTCTCAGGCTGTGCCGAGTTGCATAGGCAGAGTTAGGCGCAATCCACGGCTGCCTCTAGTGTTGTTTGGAGAGGATTAGGGATTGCGGTCTGCAGAGTTCCCACGTCTCAGAGCTCGTTCTATGATTTTGGGTTATTGTCAGATCACTGTATGTGCTCTGACCGCTATGTCCATTGTGGTACTGAATTGCCTATCATAACAGTACAGGAAGCCAAAAGTACTAATGATTCTCAATAGAGGGAAAAAAGAAGTTCTGAGACCATTTTTTTTTCTTTGCACTGTGTTTTGCCTTTTTTTTCCCCTAGACATTTGGGTGGTTCAGGACACAGGTGTGGACATGGACATTCAGGGTCTGTGCTCTTCAATGGATAATCTCGTTATAAATGTACAAAAGATTCAAGATTTGGTGGTTCAGAAGTCTATGTTTGAACCAAGAATTCCTATTCCTGATTTGTTTTATGGTGATAGAGTCAAGTTTGTGAATTTTAAAAATAATTGCAAACTGTTTCTGGCCTTGAAACCTCACTCCTCTGGTGACCCAGCTCAACAAGTGAGAATTATTATTTCTTTTTTGCGTGGCGACTCTCAAGACTGGGCATTTTCCCTTGCGCCAGGAGATCCTGCATTTAGTAATATTGATGCGTTTTTCCTGGCGCTCGGATTGCTGTACGATGAGCCTAATTCAGTGGATCAGGCAGAGAAAAATTTGCTGGCTTTGTGTCAGGGTCAGGATGAGATAGAGGTATATTGTCTGAAATTTAGAAAGTGGTCCGTACTCACTCAATGGAATGAAGCTGCGCTCGCAGCGATTTTCAGAAAGGGTCTCTCTGAAGCCCATAAGGATGTCATGGTGGGATTTCCTATGCCTGCTGGTCTGAATGAATCTATGTCTTTGGCCATTCAGATCGGTCGACGCTTGCGTGAGTGTAAATCTGTGCACCATTTGGCGGTATTACCTGAGATTAAACCTAAGCCTATGCAGTGCGATAGGACTTTGACCAGAGTTGAACGGCAAGAACACAGACGTCTGAATGGTCTGTTTCTACTGTAGTGATTCCACTCATGCCATCTCTGATTGTCCTAAGCGCTCTAAGCGGTTCGCTAGGTCTGCCACCATTGGTACGGTACAGTCAAAATTTCTTCTATCCGTTACCTTGATCTGCTCTTTGTCATCGTATTCGGTCATGGCATTTGTGGATTCAGGCGCTGCCCTGAATTTGAGTATGCTAAGCGTTGTGGGTTTTTCTTGGAGCCCTTGCAGTGTCCTATTCCATTGAGAGGAATTGATGCTACACCTTTGGCCAAGAATAAGCCTCAGTACTGGACCCAGCTGACCATGTGCATGGCTCCTGCACATCAGGAGGATATTCGCTTTCTGGTGTTGCATAATCTGCATGATGTGGTCGTGTTGGGGTTGCCATGGCTACAAGTCCATAATCCAGTATTAGATTGGAAATCCATGTCGGTGTCCAGCTGGGGTTGTCAGGGGGTACATGGTGATGTTTCATTTCTGTCAATTTCGTCATCCACCCCTTCTGAGGTCCCAGAGTTCTTGTCTGATTACCGGGATGTATTTGATGAGCCCAAGTCCGATGCCCTACCTCCGCATAGGGATTGTGATTGTGCTATCGATTTGATTCCTGGTAGTAAATTCCCAAAAGGTCGACTGTTTAATTTATCCGTGCCTGAGCACACCGCTATGCGCAGTTATGTGAAGGAATCCCTGGAGAAGGGGCATATTCGCCCGTCATCGTCGCCATTAGGAGCAGGGTTCTTTTTTGTAGCCAAGAAGAATGGTTCGCTGAGACCTTGTATAGATTACCGCCTTCTTAATAAGATCACGGTTAAATTTCAGTACCCCTTGCCATTGTTATCTGATCTGTTTGCTCGGATTAAGGGGGCTAGTTGGTTCACCAAGATAGATCTTCGCGGTGCGTATAATCTGGTGCGAATTAAGCAAGGCGATGAATGGAAAACTGCATTTAATACGCTCGAGGGTCATTTTGAGTATCTAGTGATGCCATTCGGACTTGCCAATGCTCCATCAGTGTTTCAGTCCTTTATGCATGACATCTTCCGAGAGTACCTGGATAAATTCCTGATTGTGTACTTAGATGACATTTTGATCTTCTCAGATGATTGGGAGTCTCATGTGAAGCAGGTCAGAACGGTTTTTCAGGTCCTGCGTGCTAATTCTTTGTTTGTGAAGGGATCAAAGTGTCTCTTTGGTGTGCAGAAGGTTTCATTTTTGGGGTTCATCTTTTCCCCTTCTACTATCGAGATGGATCCTGTTAAGGTCCAAGCCATCCATGATTGGACTCAGCCGACATCTCTGAAAAGTCTGCAAAAGTTCCTGGGCTTTGCTAATTTTTATCGTCGCTTCATCTGCAATTTTTCTAGTATTTCTAAACCATTGACCGATTTGACCAAGAAGGGTGCTGATGTGGTCAATTGGTCTTCTGCTGCTGTGGAAGCCTTTCAAGAGTTGAAGCGTCGTTTTTCTTCTGCCCCTGTGTTGTGTCAACCAGATGTTTCTCTTCCGTTCCAGGTCGAGGTTGATGCTTCTGAGATTGGAGCAGGGGCTGTTTTGTCGCAGAGAGGTTCTGATTGCTCAGTGATGAAACCATGCGCTTTTTTTTCCAGGAAGTTTTCGCCTGCTGAGCGAAATTATGATGTGGGCAACCGAGAGTTGCTGGCCATGAAGTGGGCATTCGAGGAGTGGCGTCATTGGCTTGAAGGAGCTAAGCATCGCGTGGTGGTATTGACTGATCATAAGAACTTGACTTATCTCGAGTCTGCCAAGCGGTTGAATCCTAGACAGGCTCGTTGGTCGCTGTTTTTTGCCCGTTTTGACTTTGTGATTTCGTACCTTCCGGGCTCTAAAAATGTGAAGGCGGATGCTCTGTCTAGGAGTTTTGTGCCCGACTCTCCGGGTTTGTCCGAGCCAGCGGGTATCCTCAAGGAGGGAGTAATTGTGTCTGCCATCTCCCCTGATTTGCGGCGGGTGCTGCAAAAATTTCAGGCTAATAAACCTGATCGTTGTCCAGCGGAGAAACTGTTTGTCCCTGATAGGTGGACGTATAAAGTTATCTCTGAGGTTCATTGTTCGGTGTTGGCTGGTCATCCTGGAATCTTTGG
The DNA here is from genome assembly GCF_032444005.1 of Ranitomeya imitator. Classification (NCBI taxonomy): domain Eukaryota; kingdom Metazoa; phylum Chordata; class Amphibia; order Anura; family Dendrobatidae; genus Ranitomeya; species Ranitomeya imitator. Next base: position 466,865,408 of record NC_091287.1, on the reverse strand, counting down.
TACCAGAGAGTTAGTGGCTAGATCCTTTTGGTGGCCATCTCTGTCGTGGGATGTGCGTACTTTTGTGCAGTCCTGTGGGATTTGTGCTTGGGCTAAGCCCTGCTGTTCTCGTGCCAGTGGGTTGCTTTTGCCCTTGCCGGTCCCGAAGAGACCTTGGACACATATCTCTATGGATTTTATTTCAGATCTTCCCGTTTCTCAAAAGATGTCAGTCATTTGGGTGGTCTGTGATCGCTTTTCTAAGATGGTCCATCTGGTACCCTTGTCTAAATTGCCTTCCTCCTCTGATTTGGTGCCATTGTTCTTCCAGCATGTGGTTCGTTTACATGGTATTCCAGAGAATATCGTTTCTGACAGAGGTTCCCAGTTTGTTTCGAGGTTTTGGCGAGCCTTTTGTGGTAGGATGGGCATTGACTTGTCTTTTTCCTCGGCTTTCCATCCTCAGACTAATGGCCAGACCGAACGAACCAATCAGACCTTGGAAACATATCTGAGATGTTTTGTTTCTGCTGATCAGGATGACTGGGTGTCCTTTTTGCCTTTGGCTGTGTTCGCCCTTAATAACCGGGCCAGCTCGGCTACCTTGGTTTCGCCATTTTTCTGCAACTCTGGGTTCCATCCTCGTTTCTCTTCAGGACAGGTTGAGTCTTCGGACTGTCCTGGTGTGGATACTGTGGTGGACAGGTTGCAGCAGATTTGGACTCATGTAGTGGACAATTTGACCTTGTCCCAGGAGAGGGCTCAACGTTTTGCTAATCGCAGACGCTGTGTGGGTCCCCGACTTCGTGTTGGGGATCTGGTTTGGTTATCTTCTCGTCATAATACTATGAAGGTTTCCTCTCCTAAGTTTAAACCTCGTTTCATTGGTCCGTATAGGATTTCTGAGGTTCTTAATCCTGTGTCTTTTCGTCTGACCCTTCCAGATTCCTTTTCCATACATAATGTATTCCATAGGTCATTGTTGCGGAGATACGTGGCACCTATGGTTCCATCTGTTGACCCTCCTGCCCCGGTTTTGGTGGAGGGGGAGTTGGAGTATATTGTGGAGAAGATTTTGGATTCTCGTGTATCAAGACGGAAACTCCAGTATCTGGTTAAGTGGAAGGGTTATGCTCAGGAAGATAATTCCTGGGTCTTTGCCTCTGATGTCCATGCTCCCGATCTTGTTCGTGCCTTTCATGTGGCTCATCCTGGTCGGCCTGGGGGCTCTGGTGAGGGTTCGGTGACCCCTCCTCAAGGGGGGGGTACTGTTGTGAATTCTGTGGCAGAGCTCCCTCCTGTGGTCACAAGTGGTACTTCGGCTGATTCTCTCTGTGAGCTTCTGTTGGTGGAGGAAAGTGGTATTGCGGCTTCTGAGTTTCCTACCTCAGGTGATGTGGTGAGGTCGTTAGGTACTGCTCTACTTAACTCCACCTAATGCTTTGATCCTGGCTTCCTGTCAATGTTCCAGTGTTGGACTTGTTTTTCCCTGGATCATTCCTGTGGCCTGCTGCTCTGCATAGCTAAGTTCTTCTTTGCTATTTGTTTGCTATTTTTTCTGTCCAGCTTGTCTAATTGTTTTGCTGGAAGCTCTGGGACGCAAAGGGTGTACCTCCGTGCCGTTAGTTCGGTACGGAGGGTCTTTTTGCCCCCTTTGCGTGGTTTCCTTTAGGGTTTTGTGTAGACCGCAAAGTTATCTTTCCTATCCTCGCTGTTAAGAAAGTCGGGCCTCACTTTGCTGGATCTATTTCATCCCTACGTTTGTCTTTTCATCTTACTCACAGTCATTATATGTGGGGGGCTGCCTTTTCCTTTGGGGTATTTCTCTGAGGCAAGGTAGGCTTATTTTCTATCTTCAGGCTAGTTAGTTTTTCAGGCTGTGCCGAGTTGCATAGGCAGAGTTAGGCGCTATCCACGGCTGCCTCTAGTGTTGATTGGAGAGGATTAGGGATTGCGGTCTGCAGAGTTCCCACGTCTCAGAGCTCGTTCTATGATTTTGGGTTATTGTCAGATCACTGTATGTGCTCTGACCGCTATGTCCATTGTGGTACTGAATTGCCTATCATAACAGCCGGCGTCCTGAGCAAGAGAGGTGAGTATGTGATTTTTTTTTTATTGCAGCAGCAGCATTATATACGGCAAAGCTTTATATGGAGCATCTGTGGGGCCATAATGAACGGTGCAGAGCATTCTATATGGGGCAAAGCTTTATAAGGAGCATCTATGGGGCCATAATCAATGGTGCAGAGCATTCTATATGGCACAGCTTTATAAGGAGCATCTATGGGGCCATAATGAACAGTGCAGAGCATTCTATATGGCACAGCTTTATAAGGAGCACCTATGGGGCCATAGTGAACGGTGCAGAGCATTCTATATGGGGCACAGCTTTATATGGGGCCATAATTAATGGTGCAGAGCATTATATGTGGGGCACAGCTTTATATAGAACATCTATGGGGCCATAATGAACGGTGCAGAGCATTATATATGGCACAGCTTTATATGGAGCATCTATGGGGCTATAATGAACGGTGCAGAGCATTATATGTGGGGCACAGCTTTATATGGAGCATCTATGGGGCCATAATGAACGGTGCAGAGCATTATATGTGGGGCAGCTTTATATGGAGCATCTATGGGACTATAATGAACGGTGCAGAGCATTATATGTGGGGCACAGCTTTATATGGAGCATCTATGGGGCCATAATGAACGGTGCAGAGCATTCTATATGGCACAGCTTTATATGGAGCATCTTATGGGGCAATAATGAACGGTTTGGAGCATCTATTTTTATTTTTGAAATTCACCGGTAGCTGCTGCATTTCCTACCCTAGGCTTATACTCAAGTCAATAAGTTTTCCCAGTTTTTTGTGGCAAAATTAGGGGGGTCGGCTTATACTCGGGTCGGCTTATACCCGAGTATATACGGCATGTACAGTGGCTTGAGAAAGTATTCACCCTGTTGGAATTTTTCGTGTTTTCCTACCTCACAACCTGGAATTTCATGTTTGTTTTGTTAGGGTTAGCATCAGTTCATGTAAAGAACATGTCTACAATTTTGAACATTTAATACAGTAGTAAAGGTTGCGGCATTGCTTATTTGACCAGGTCTCATAAAAAATGCAGGATGCAGCAAACCCATATAGCAAAGATTGTGGCAACACAGGTGCAAAATACTAACTCTCAACCTACCAATTCATGGGGGTGATTGCTCAGTATATGATTGCACAAAATAGCACCCTATACAAGCCTGTTTTGTGCAATCATATACTGAGCAATCACCCCCTCCATGAATTGGTAGGTTGAGAGTGATTGTCTTAGTATTTTGCACCTATGTTGCCGCCATCTTTGCTATATGGGTTTGCTGCATCCTGATAGTGCATTTGTTATGACACCTAGGCAGGTAAATATTGCTGCTCCTTTTCAGCAGTATTATTCTTGAATTTTTGGAGGATTTTTAGTCCTCTTTTTGTGGCTTTGCTGTTGAGTTTAGTATTAGGACTCACAAGTGTGAAGACCCTTGGCGTCTGGTTGTGAATTTGCATATCTTGGCCAAAATATCTACTAATACCTCACATATTTATATGTATTTTTTGCACTTCATTTTTCAGGGTGCAGCCAAGCCCAGCACGTTAGGTGCATTTGTTCGGAGACCTGGGCAGGTAAACAACGCTGCTCCTTTTCTGCTGTATTAATTTTTGATGGATTTTTAGTCCTCTTTTTGTGGCTTTGCTATTGAGAACTGTGAACATTTAGTTTTCTTTTTATTGTGAAGCAAACAACAAATGGGAAAAATCTACTGAAAACTTCAGTGTGTATAACTATTCACCCTTTTAAAGTGAGCAATTTGAAAAGCCTCCTATTGCTGCAATTACAGCTGCCAGTCGCTTTGGATAAGTCTTTATGAGCTTTCCACATCTTGCCACTGGGATTTTTGTCCACTCCTCAAGGCAAAATTGTGCCAGCTCCTTCAAGTTAGATGGCTTCATTTAATAAACAGCAATCTACAAGTTTGACAACAGATTCTCAATGGGCTTTGACTAGGCCCCTCCAAAACATTTAAACATTTCAACTTAAACCACTCAAATGTTGCTTTAGCAGTATGCATTGGGTCATTGCCTTGTCGGAATGTGAACCTCCTTCTCAGTCTCAAATCATTGACCGACTGAAAAAAGTTTTGCTTAAGAATATCCTTCTCGCACCATCTATCTTCCTCTCAACTTAGAACATTTTCCTTGTCACTGCTGCTGAAATGCATCCCCACAGCATGATGCTGCAATCACCATGTTTCACTGTGAGGATGGTGTTCTTGGGTTGATAAGCTGTGTTGGTTTGGCGAAAGACAGTGTTTAACTTGGTGCCCAAAAAGTTCAATTTTGGTCTCATCTGACCACAGCACCTACACCCATACATTTGGGAAGTCTCCCACATGTTTTTTCGCAAACTCAAAATGAGCCTTACAATTTTTGTGTGTAAGTAAAGGCTTTTTTTCCGACCACTCTTCCATTAAAGCTACCTCTATGGAGTGTACGGCTAATTGTAGTCATATGGACAGATACTCCAGTCAAGATTCAAAGAAGCTTTATTGGCAGGACCAGATACACATCAGTCTCTGCTTGGGAACTCTGCAGCTCATTCAGTGTTACTTTTGGTCTCTGTACTGCCTCTCTGATTAATGCCCTCTTGCTCTGGCTGAGAGTTTTGGTGGGCAAACTTATATTGGCAGGTTTGTTGTGGTGGCATGTTCTTTCTATTTGATGTTAAAGGATTTGATGGCGCTCCGGGGGATCATTACAGATTAGGATTTCTTGTTTTTATAACCCAACCCTGACTTGTAGTTCTAAACAACTTTGTCTCTGACTTGTTTGGATATCTCCTTGGTCTTCATTGTGTTGTTTGGTTAGAGGTGCCTCTTGCTTAATGGTGTTGCAGCCTCTGTGGCCTTTGAGAAAAGGTATGTATATACTAAAAGACCATGTAACACTTAATTTGCATACGGGTGGACTTCTTTTCATTAAGCATGTGACTTATGAAGGTAATTTCTTGCATCAGAAATTTTTAGGGGCTTTGTAGAAAAAAGGGTCAATTCATATGCTCATGACAATTTTAAGTAATTTGATCCCATACAATTAAATGTACGCCAATAATTTTCTCACTTCACTAACTTAGAATATTTAGTGTTGATGCATCACGCACAAATAAGATTACAAAAATATTTAAACACAGGTTGAAATGTAACAAAATAGGTAAAAAGCCAAGGGGTGGATACTTTCGCAGGCCACTGTATGTTAATTCTTGCCCTAATGAAGAAGTCTGTAACTTTGAAACACGAACTTTGAAGGTGTCGATGAGCAGGAAGACCAAGATCCTGTCCCGGAAGAAGTTCAATGCATGGCTCCAGTGTAACGGCCATTCCAGGTTCCGCTAAGAGTTACTCTGGTGAGAACCCCTTTATGTTTGTCTGCGTCCTGTACTTATCCTAATGTTACTGTTGTTTTTAGATTAGAGGAGCATTTGCCGATCTTAGATAATTTGGGGTGTTCAGTTAGTGTACAGGGTTTGGGGGAATTTAGTGGTCAGTTTTAGCGGGTTATAGGGGCTGTGGCGTAGCGACTGGTCATGTGATTAATGGGCGGTATGTATCACAGAGGTGGGTGGCCCTGTAATGGAAGCCTGGGCATGTTTTGCTCAGCAGATCTACTGCTGAGGGATTTGTTTTACATTGGGAAGGCTTCCAGGTGATTGGTGAGATGGGTTGGTCCAGTCTCCTACAAACCCACCCAAAGGGATGTGTCTGAATACCCAAGATGAAGCCTGTATATGATTGTGTGTTTGAGGACCTGTGGTGTTTTCACGATCACCTGACTAGCCATGTGATAGTACCTGGGTGTGGTTACACCTATGTAATGGAGGTGTGTTTGGCACATGGGAGTGAGTGCTGGCTAGTCTGAGCAAGAGAAAGGAGGCCTGTGGCCTCCAGAGTGGACAGTCAGAAACCATGAGTGATACTGACTGGGGTCAGTGAGAGATGTCTGTCGGATACCTCTGAGGATAAAGGGATCCGGGAACCTGTGTGGCCGGAACCAACCGGTAATGGAAAGGGATCCGTGTTATACTGAACAGGGTCAGAGAGAGAGAGACACAATGGGATACCTCTGAGGATAAGAGGCATCTGGGAACCTGTGTGATGGTCGCCAACAGGTAACAGACTGTAATCCGTGTTATGCTGACCGGGGTCAGTGAGGGACTGTGGTTCCACTGCAAAGCCGTATGTGTACAGACAGTGTTCAGGCTGTTGTATACTACCAAGTTCCTGAGGTTGCGGTTTATGCTGATTTGGAAATAAACCTCAGAGACTGTTTTGTAAGAAAATCGCGCCTGTGTGCGTTTATCCCGTTGCCAAGCGAGTGTCCCCCAAGACACGCAGAAAGCGTTCTCTTACAGGGCGTAATGTTTCGATTTTAAGATGGCAGGTTAGGTTAATCCAGTTAGTGCTTGATTGAGGGAGAGGGAGGAATTGACTCCCCAAGTGTTATCCCTTGGTCTGGTTGTCTATTCAGGCTCAGCAGACCCTGGGATTAAGCTTGATGACGTGGCTTGTGGTGAAGCTTATGTATCTTTACAAGGTCCGTTGGGGGAACATTTAAAATAAGAAACTAGGGAAATAATTAGGAAAAATGAATATATGGAAAATTTTTTCTTTACCCCACTTAGTGAAGTTTAATCAATATAAAGTTAAATCACATGAGAGTAAACAAGAAGAGGAAGAAAAAAGGCGGTACCACTTAATACCTGTAACATCCCTGCCGGCATCACTGCATGGCTTCCCATCTCCCCTCTTACTCACCACTCCAGTCAATGCTGTGAGTTCTGTCCTCTGCTGGCTCCATGCTCTGGGCTCATGTCCTTGCTTGTTGCATAATTCCTGGCTGTATGCTTAGGGCGGCGGCCCCGGCACTTCCTGTTTCTTATAGTGACTGTGTGCACCTTCCTAAGGTGTCCTCAACCAATTGCCAAGAGGCCTCAGGTACTTAAGGCTTCTCCACCCCTAGGGGGATGCCTGAGCAATGTATTTACTCAGTGTCTTGTTGCTGAGTTGCCAGGTGCTGTCTTGCCGTGTCTCTCGTTTCAGCAACCCACAGCGGCTTCGTACCCTGGCCTGTACCTGTGTCTCTCATTTCTGCCACCCAGGGAGGCTTCGTACCCTGGTCTGAATCATTGTTTCTGTGCCTTGTCCCGTTCCTGACCCTGTCTGAACTTAGACCTATACCTGTGTCCGTTTGTATCCCTGTCTGTAGCCTTTCCTATTCTGCTGTGTTTCACTGTGTTCACTTCTTCTGTTCTTTGCTCCGCCTCCTGCGGCTTTGCTCTTTGTTCTGTCTCCTGCGGTTCTGCTCTTGGCTCTGCCTCCTGCAGCTCTGCTCTTTGCTCCGCCTCCTGCAGCTCTGCTCTTTGCTCTGTATCCTGCAGCTCTGCTCTTTGCTCTGCCTCCTGCGGCTCTGCTCTTTGCTCCACCTGTGCGGCTCTGCTCTTTGCTCCACCTCCTGTGGTTCTGCTCTTTGCTCTGCCCCCTGAGGATCTGCTCTTTGCAATGCCTCCTGCGGCTCTGCTCTTTGCTCTGCCTCCTGCGGCTCTGCTCTTTGCTCCGCCTGTACGGCTCTGCTCTTTGCTCCACCTCCTGTGGTTCTGCTCTTTGCTCTGCCCCCTGAGGATCTGCTCTTTGCAATGCCTCCTGTGGTTCTGCTCTTTGTCCCGCCTCCTGCGGTTCTGCTCTGTGCTCCGCCTCCTGCAGTTCTGCTCTGCTCCTCCTCCTGCAGTTCCGCTCTGCTCCCGTCTCGCCTCCTGCAGCTCAGTCCTGCTCTCCGTATAGTGCGGATTTGCTCTGCTCTGTGCCCTCTGAGTCCTTGTCCCTCCAGTCTGTACGGGTTCCTAACTGCTCCCTTATCCTACTCATTCCAGCCTGTGTTCCCGTGTCCCCTGAAGCAGTTCCTGTCCTTCCAGCTTGAAGTGGTTGCTAACAGTTCCCTACTTGTACCTGCCTATGTTCCTGTCCTACCCGAACCAGTTCAAGTCCCGCTAGCTGTGCCCGCCTGCCTAGAGTGCAGGCCTGCCTAGAGTGCCAGCCGTGCCCACTTGCCTGCCTAGAGTGCCAGCTGTGCCCGCTTGCCTGCTTAGAGTGCCAGACGTGTCTGCCTGTCTGCCAAGAGTGCCAGCCATGCCTGCCAAGTGTGTCAGCCGTGCCCGCCTGCCAGAGTGCCAGCCGTGCCCACCTGCCAGAGTACCAGTCATGCCTATCCTTAAGGAGGTTATCCTGGGGCGCATGGCAGGCCCCTTTCAGGAGTCAATGTGGCTTCACTTGCGGGTCTCTCCTTTATTGGTAGTTCCAAAAAGGAGCAAAACAAATTTTGCCTGATCCAACATTTTGTTCCTACCCAACAGTAGAAATGATAGAATCGACGATGATGTCTGTTCGATATTGTATGTCTAATTTGACAGGGCAGTGGATTGGGTGCACAAATGTGGGCACATGGCTCTTATAGCCAAGACGGACATTGAGGATGCTTTTTGACTTTTAGCAGCGCATCCAAATTGCTTTCGCCTTTTGGGTTGTATGTGGGATGAGGAATTTTATGTGGATTGCTGCTTGACAATAAGTTTCTTCATTTCATGTTCGTATTTTGGGACTTGTAGTACGTTCGTGAAATGGGTAGTCAGGAAGGAAACAGGCCTGCAGTCAGTACTGCATTATTTGGATGATTTTTGGTGCATTGGTCCAGCCGATTCTTCGAACTTCAAATTTGTTAAACACAATGGAAGGTGCGTTTGAAACAGCTTCAGTCACTCCTAGGCAAACTTAATTTTTTGTGGAAGACTAGGTAGTGCTATGGCAGGGGCTTGTAATCTTTCTCGCTTTATTCGGTTTTTGACTAGAAGAAAAGTCTCATTTGAGAATTTGGATGTCCTTTTTAGATCAGTTTAACAGTAGATAGGTTTTGATGAAAGAATGCATGGACATTTCAGAGTTGGAATTGTTCACTGATGCATCAAGATGATACGGTTTTGGTGCATGCATATTTCCAGGGCAGGTGGTTTTCAGGTTCTTGGCCCGTGGAGTGGAAGGAGAGGGATTTAGTGCGTAACTTGGCATTATTGGAGCTAGTTCCCATCGTGGTGACAATTGAAGTCTCGGATGAGCTGTTCCTTAAAAAGATTGTTAAATTCTGCTGCTGTAATCTGGGGGTGGTACATGTCATCAACAGCGTGTCTACATATTCCCGTCTGGTCATTAATCTGGTTAGGTATTTGGTATTACGAGGGCTAGAATTAAGTACATGGTTTTGTGCTAGGCACGTGCCAGGTATTAGCAATAGTATAACTGATACCATTTCTCATTTTCAGTGGTATCGTCTTCTTTCGCAGGCTCTGTGAGCAAAGCAGTAGACCGCCCCTTATCTGGTTCATCTTTGGAGTCTGGACTCCCGATAGCCTTTGATTGGATGATGCATTCAGTAGGAAATGCCACCAGGATAGCTTATGAGTCGGTTTGGAAAGAATGGTTGAGTTTTAGTAAGGGTGAAAGTAGTGATGGGATGTCTGGTGATTTTTACTTTATAGGGGATTGTTTTTCAAAGGGAGTGTCTAGTGCGAAAAAATGACTAGTTTAACCTTTTACTTTGGGATGTTGAGTCTTACAGATTTTTCTAGAGTTTTCATGGCTCAAGGGGTTTTAAAGGGCTACAAGAGTTAGCAATTAACAGTAAAAAGAAAGCATTTGCACTACTAAAGCAGGATGGCACCATTGAAGCTCTAAAAAACTATAGGGAGAAAAATACTTTATCTAAAAAACTAATTAAAGCTGCCAAAAAGGAAACAGAGAAGCACATTGCTAAGGAGAGTAAAACTAATCCCAAACTGTTCTTCAACTATATCAATAGTAAAAGAATAAAAACTGAAAATGTAGGCCCCTTAAAAAATAGTGAGGAAAGAATGGTTGTAGATGACGAGGAAAAAGCTAACATATTAAACACCTTCTTCTCCACGGTATTCACGGTGGAAAATGAAATGCTAGGTGAAATCCCAAGAAACAATGAAAACCCTATATTAAGGGTCACCAATCTAACCCAAGAAGAGGTGCGAAACCGGCTAAATAAGATTAAAATAGATAAATCTCCGGGTCCGGATGGCATACACCCACGAGTACTAAGGGAACTAAGTAATGTAATAGATAAACCATTATTTCTTATTTTTAGGGACTCTATAGCGACAGGGTCTGTTCCGCAGGACTGGCGCATAGCAAATGTGGTGCCAATATTCAAAAAGGGCTCTAAAAGTGAACCTGGAAATTATAGGCCAGTAAGTCTAACCTCTATTGTTGGTAAAATATTTGAAGGGTTTCTGAGGGATGTTATTCTGGATTATCTCAATAAGAATAACTGTTTAACTCCATATCAGCATGGGTTTATGAGAAATCGCTCCTGTCAAACCAATCTAATCAATTTTTATGAAGAGGTAAGCTATAGGCTGGACCACGGTGAGTCATTGGACGTGGTATATCTCGATTTTTCCAAAGCGTTTGATACCGTGCCGCACAAGAGGTTGGTACACAAAATGAGAATGCTTGGTCTGGGGGAAAATGTGTGTAAATGGGTTAGTAACTGGCTTAGTGATAGAAAGCAGAGGGTGGTTATAAATGGTATAGTCTCTAACTGGGTCGCTGTGACCAGTGGGGTACCGCAGGGGTCAGTATTGGGACCTGTTCTCTTCAACATATTCATTAATGATCTGGTAGAAGGTTTACACAGTAAAATATCGATATTTGCAGATGATACAAAACTATGTAAAGCAGTTAATACAAGAGAAGATAGTATTCTGCTACAGATGGATCTGGATAAGTTGGAAACTTGGGCTGAAAGGTGGCAGATGAGGTTTAACAATGATAAATGTAAGGTTATACACATGGGAAGAAGGAATCAATATCACCATTACACACTGAACGGGAAACCACTGGGTAAATCTGACAGGGAGAAGGACTTGGGGATCCTAGTTAATGATAAACTTACCTGGAGCAGCCAGTGCCAGGCAGCAGCTGCCAAGGCAAACAGGATCATGGGGTGCATTAAAAGAGGTCTGGATACACATGATGAGAGCATTATACTGCCTCTGTACAAATCCCTAGTTAGACCGCACATGGAGTACTGTGTCCAGTTTTGGGCACCGGTGCTCAGGAAGGATATAATGGAACTAGAGAGAGTACAAAGGAGGGCAACAAAATTAATAAAGGGGATGGGAGAACTACAATACCCAGATAGATTAGCGAAATTAGGATTATTTAGTCTAGAAAAAAGACGACTGAGGGGCGATCTAATAACCATGTATAAGTATATAAGGGGACAATACAAATATCTCGCTGAGGATCTGTTTATACCAAGGAAGGTGACGGGCACAAGGGGGCATTCTTTGCGTCTGGAGGAGAGAAGGTTTTTCCACCAACATAGAAGAGGATTCTTTACTGTTAGGGCAGTGAGAATCTGGAATTGCTTGCCTGAGGAGGTTGTGATGGCAAACTCAGTCGAGGGGTTCAAGAGAGGCCTGGATGTCTTCCTGGAGCAGAACAATATTGTATCATACAATTATTAGGTTCTGTAAAAGGACGTAGATCTGGGGATTTATTATGACGGAATATAGGCTGAACTGGATGGACAAATGTCTTTTTTCGGCCTTACTAACTATGTTACTATGTTACTAAGAGATGTTTCACAGCCCAGGATAATAGGAAACAGATTTATTTTTCAATGTTAAGTGATATAATCGGAGATTTAAAAAAATGTATGCTTTAACTGTTTTTGAGGAACATTTATTTCATGCAGCTTTCTCTATGGCCTTTTTCGGCATATTTTGGAATAGTGAATTGGTTAGCCATACAGTGTTCTCAAGATGGTCCGTCCCATGGGGATGTGCAGTGGCTAGAGGATGGGGTGGCATGTAAGCTACGCTGCTCCAAGATGTACCAGGGTAGTAAAGGGAAGCAGGTGATTCTGTTTAGGATCACCTAGTGCCTTGATATGCCCGGTTCTTTTTTGATTCAAAAGGATGGTAAGGACCTTTCTAGGTTTAAAATGTTGGCAGTTTTTCAGAAAGTACTAGAAAGGCTTATTCTTAAACATAGGGAATTTGCATCTCAATCTTTTTTGAATAAGGGCAGCCACCAAAGCATCGAGATGGGGTTTAACTAACTCCAGGATCTCATCAGGAATCTAATGATATGTTTTTATACATATAATTAATGAAGACTGCTGTGGCCATATTTTTTTATCATCACTCGGTGTTATATCTGTATTCATTTATACCCAGGACACTTTGCCATACCCTAGTCATGAATGACAGTATCAATATGAATTTGAACATTTCCCCAGCAAGAAAAAGTCAAATTGTGGTGATGTTTTGAGTGAATTTTAAGTTCTCTACTAAGTCATTTACCTTGATCCTTTCATTAATTACTTCCAGTGGATAAAAGTATGTCCAGGCCATGTAATATACACAGAAGTGATTGGCTCGTTACAGCACAATTATCAGAAATTTGTAACATTTTTATCACCTGGAAATAAATGGAGAACCTTCACACCGAATTCAAGAAGGGATCTGGACAAGTTTAAGGCATTAATACATAAAACACTGTAAAAAAGCTAACCTTTCCTTCCCTAATAAATAACCTTAATTTACTGAATATGTAATACCTCTTTAAAAATGATAACTCATGCAGCCATGAGAGATACTGAACGCTTTGGCTTTTTGCTTTGATATCATGCATGATGCCATTAGGGTAAGCCCTTGTCACAGAAATCCTCCATACAGGCCAGCTGTTTTCTTAACAATAAGCCCTCATGCCCAATAAATCTTATGCAAAGTCTTTATTATATCTCCAGGAAATAAAACAGAAACATTTGTTTAAAACTTCGATGTTGTAAAGCTTGCACGAAGCGTGACCGCTTTTCTCTTTTTAAGGCAGGCGAGTTTGGACAATTAAAATTTTGCTTGTGTGGTATACGAGGGCAGCAAACATTTCAGTGGTTAATTAATTACGCTCGGCTCCTTTATACATCTGATTGCCCTTGCAGTCGCAAAGGTTCTGGAAGCATTTAACGCATGTCGCTACGCTGAAAGAAAATGCCGTCCCTCTGTATGTTGATAATCAGAGCTTTGGGGGGATTGGAAAAGAGCAGTTTTTGATTATAATGTGGCTAAGTTTCAAAACGGGACTTTTACCAGGTGCAGCCCTCTAATTTTATACATCGGCCCACGCACTCCGCTGGCTTCTGCTACGAGAATTCAAATGGAAAACCCAGCTTAAAACATGTTCACAATTTTGCCCATGCTGAATTAATGGCACTTCAGATTTAACTTTGAAACGTCTCCCACCTCTTCAGGGAGCCATCTCGCAGCCTCGCAGTCTCTAGTTTCCCAGTGGGGGGAAAGCCTCCCAATTAAGGAGGCATTTCAAAACTGCTGACAAAATGCAATATTGAGATATGTATAAATATTTCATATGATGCCTGAAAGTTTTCTAGGGCTGTCTGGCAGTCTCTCTTTAAAATGGAAAAGAAAGTCCTGATGCCAAACACATAATATAATAAAAACACAGACTAAACTTGGAACTCGTATACATAAGATATGTGACATGTGTGGTATTTAAAGGTTTTCACTTTTGCAGTTTGGTTGAACATTTGATACTATGCTAAATAATACATTAAAAAAAATCAAAGCCCTTAAGAAAATAAAATCAAGCAATAGTGTTTCGGTGATTTAAAACCAAACATTACATTTATACACACCATGGTGAGCCGGCATACAGCGGTAATGTCATGTATTATTGCATAAAATCTGACAAATGTAAAACTGTACTGTAACTAATCTACTTAAGGTCTCATTCAGAGAGTCTCTCCGTGATTTAACAGATACAACAAGTTCATATTATGGTCTATAGGGCTGAAAAGATATCCATTATTATTGGCCTGAATGACCGCCAAATAGAGCCCATACATGTCTGTTTTTGAATGGAGATGTGAATAAAAACTCGGACAGCACAAGGACGCCATTCCAGTTATGTCATAGCGCTGTGTGATTTTTGCTGAGATGGGAGAAGCTTGAAAAATTTCTATCAGTTTTTATTTCATACAAAAAAACTCAGTGGTGAGAACTGAGACCCCGACCCTAAAACTGAAGAAAAACGGATAGGAAAACATTGACGAAAGGCTGTATTCATAAGTGTTTTTTATGCAAATTAAATGCTACTTTTTACAGTTTCGGGAAAAGCTATGAGATTTCAGAAATCTCCTGCACACACTTGTTTTTTTATCCTGACAGATTTTTAATACTACAGTGTTTTGGAATCTGTAGCATGTCAAAGCTTTCAGCGCTTTTGCAGCATTTTTTCACCCATCTAAATCAATGAGAAAGTGAAAAAACAAGCTGCAAAAAATGTAACGGCATTTTTCACAGCGATTTTGGTGAATATAACTAACTTTATTAAACATATGCTATAAACAAAGCACACTTGTAATCCACACTCAAAAAAATGCTGCAAAAACTCTTCAAAAAATTCGGCGAAAATGCTTTGGCTACAGCAAAAAAAAATCTAAATTTGCAGCATGTGAACATAACCTAAATTGGAAACTTTTTTACTTATGAGAAAAATCCCAGCTGTTTGGATGAGTCCTAAGCAGGGATGGGTGGACCGGTGGTAATTTGGGTTCTGATACCTGACCAGAAAGTTTTGAAAACTTTTGTTCGGGTATCAGAACAGTACCCGAACTTCCAATAGAATCAGAACCTCATTGAAAGTAACGGATTCCCGAACTGCTAAAAAAGAAATTCTCTCTTTCAGTGACTGTCCGGTATGAGCGCTGAACATTTCTGTCTGTGTTCATCCATCTCTCGTCCTAAGGCTTCATGCCCACAATGAGCTTTTATTGTGTTTTTGACCCTGCACATTTTCACTGTGTCAAAAATGCAGCATTTTACAATACCATCAAAGTGGATGGGATTTATAGAAATCTCATGTCCACTGTGCTTCTTTTTTACACTGCAGAAACTGACCTGTGGAGCTTTTTTCCAATCTGCAGCATGTCAAATTCTTTTGCGGGTGCGTTGAGTTTTCTGTGCAGAATTTCCCCATAGACTTACATTAGATGAGGAAAATCATGCACATGCATTTTTAGTGCATTCACGCAGCAGTACCACATAAAAAACGCGTGTAATCCGCACCTAAGAATGTCGATACTAGGAAGTTTCAAAAACAAAGCAGCTTTAATTAGAGCATCACACCAACAAGTGACAAAAAATACAATAAAAAAAGCAAGTAAACAAGGCACAGAAATTCTGCAGCGTCAAAAAACTAACAAACACTTATCATGGGAACGTAGCCTAAGAAAGGTAACCTAAACTGAATGTCAACTTAAAGTGACAATGAATGCTTGCAAATCTACTGGAGGAAAACAAAACAAAAAAATAAGCCGGAGTATAAATTGGCATGCATGCAACGCACAGGAGCATGTGTACACTGGCTGCTAAACAGACAAAGCGTAGAAGCCATACCACCATAGATGTAACTTAACTTACCGCTTAAGGTACCGTCACACTCAGCGACGCTGCAGCGATATAGACAACGAGCCGATCACTGCAGCGTCGCTGTTTAGGTCGCTGTAGAGACGTCAAACACAGCAGCTCCAGAACGATGCAGGAGCGATCCAGTGACGTTAAGACGACTCACTTATCGTTGTAGCTGGTTGTTAGCTCCATGTAAAACATTGCTGGCATCGTTGCTTTTGCTGTCAAACACGACGATACACGTCGACCTGACGACCAAATAAAGTTCTGGCCTTCTAGCTCCGACCAGCGTTGTCACAGCGGGATCCAAATCGCTGCTGCGTGTCAAACACAACGAGATCGCTATCCAGGACGCTGCAACGTCACGGATCGTTGTCATTCTCGTTGTAAAGTTGCTGAGTGTGACGGTACCTTTAACCTTTATGAAATCTTACTGTGGGGGAGTCAGCAATTGTGAGTAGATAAAAGTGTCTGTACACAATGGCTAGACACAAAGTACTGTCAAGTTTGCGTTTTTTGCCTAGAAGTTTGCTTTTACTGTGAATTTCAAACTTTTGACTCTCCTAATTGATAAATGTGGGATTTGACTGTCAGTAAAGTTATTCTTTAGCAGGCTTGTGTTGCATAATGAAATGATTAGGGAAATGAAGACAAGAAAAAAAAAAGTTTCTCAACCATTCAACCATTTTTATTTCTCACTTTAAAGATAAAATTAACTAAATGTGTGTGTGATTCCAACAAAGAACAGCTGCAAAATAAAATTACAAAATAGATGCTCTGTGCATAATTACCATGCGTAATTTCCTCATATAATGGTAGGTATGTACACCATCATGAACATTTTTTTTTTTTATGTTTCAAAGCACGGAAATTGATGAATGAAGTAACTTTGAAAATAGACTTGACTAAAAAGGTTTTAGTTGGATGTAACTCATGCTATAGGTCTGCATAAATACCATGGCTTCATTATACCGCTGCACGAACAGCTCTACCCTCACCTTACAGTAGGTAAGGGCCTGATAACGAGGAGTTATAATTTATGGAGCAGTAATGTGTTTTTCATGAACATTCAAGCTGTGCGCACAATGAATACAAGGCTTTCATGGTTTATTAGATATTAGAACCGCGGTTTCAAAGACCGCAGAGCATTAAATGTACAATATGTTGCCGCAAATGGCCACAACTGTAAATTTCTGCAGAAAAAAATGTGCGCGGAGTGAATACATAGAGTAGATCCCTACCAATCCCTCATGGGCAGGGCCCTCTTTCCTCCTCCTGTACCAGCCGGTGACTTGTATTGTTTACGATTATTGTACTTGTATTGTGTATGATATAGAAGGGTTAATAGTTTGCCTTTAAGTGCCTTTTATTGTTAGAATTGCTAGAATCTGTTGACGCAGTAGTCTGATGGTCTCCTTTCAAGGAGACTATACTTCTTATCAATGTATGTTCTTAATAGTCAGTCACAACATGTTCTAGGTTATGGTAAATAAAGTATGACCCTGGGTGATGGTTGGGGCTACATGACACATTGAATTGCATTTGTTGTAAATGGTATAAAATATTGCTTCTTGCTCTATTACTTCAGATAAAAGTGACTTGCTCACAGGATATGTGTGAGGTGTCTTTTTGTCTCCAAGCGCGCTTGTAAAATGACGGGCATAACTACACAATTTGGTCTTACTGGTGATCTGTCAGCTGACATTGGTCAGAACGAAAACAGCTACGACATGTATATCCCTGTTCACATGTAAAGCGCCATGGAATAAATGGTACTATAATCTATATGTATATAAGCTGAGTGTATGTATGTGTGTATGCTTGTATCAAGCCCCGCTAATTCAAAAGCCCCACCCACTCCACATAGCCACAGGGAAAGAGCCCCTGGTCCAGGGACACCCGACAACAGTTGTGACACACAGCTAGGCCTCATATAAATTGCATACACAGCTCTGTTGCAGGGACCCTCTGATACCATGTACACAAGGTTACTATACTTCCCCCAGTGATGTGATAAAAGACCCTGCTCTGCGACAAGCTGACACTTCTGCTCCAGCACCAGCACCACCTTGCGTCTGACTCCTACTCCCAAGCACATGACTGGTCACATGGTCATAACATCATCGCAGGTCCTTTAACTGCCCAGAATCTAGCATGTACCGAGAGTTCAGGCAGGGAAGAAAGGAAAGATGCTGCAGCAGCAGCAGAAGCTGGCGGTGCCATCCTCTCTGGCAGAAGTAACGGCCCCTCTCCGAAGTTTCACTCTGTCTGTGCTGCTCGACACCGCCAATGTGCTGATTGGGACCTAAAGCCCAGAAAATCTCCAGACCTGGGATTTGATCTGTGCACCAGCTGCCGGCTTGGCAGGAAGGAGGAAAGAAACCCACCACACACAGGCAGAGCCCCCCTGTCAGTCTGCGCTGGAGAAGAGCAACGGCATGAACACCAACATCATGTATGCCAGCAGGAAGAGACGCAAACCCATGCAGAAGGCATAAGTCACACCCATGACCCGCTACGGGTTCTCAAAGGCCTAATAGGGGTTAACGGGAACAACCTGAGAGTGGCGGAGGCCCACTTCTGGAATGGAGGGGATTGGGCAGTGCTAGCATGGAGGGGACAGGGCAGTGCTGGCATGGTGGGGACAGGGCAGTGCTGGCATGGAGAGGACAGGGCAGTGTTGGCATGAAGGGGACGGGGCAGCACTGCCTGCCACTGTGTGTACATAAAAGCTGTGCTGCAGAAAAATGCTGTGCAAAAAGGAGCATGAGGTGCAGGAGGAATAAGGCTCCTTAAAGGGAACCTGTCACCTGAATTTGGTGGGACCGGTTTTCGGTCATATGGGTGGAGTTTTCAGGTGTTTGATTCACCCTTTCCTTACCCGCTGGCTGCATCCTGGCCGCAATATTGCATTGAAGTTCATTCTCTGTCCTCCGTAGTACACGCCTGCGCAAGGCAAGATTGCCTTGCGCAGGTGTGTACTACGGAGGACAGAGAATGAACTTCAATAATATATTGCGGCCAGCATGCAGGCTGCGGGTAAGGAAAGGGTGAATCAAACACCTGAAAACTCCGCCCATATGACCAAAAAACAGTCCCGTCAAATTCAGGTGACAGGTTCCCTTTAACTGCAGCCGTTATTTGCTATAACTAACCACAGTTAGTTACTATGCCCGGGCAACGCCGTGCTCTTCAGCTAGTAATAAATAATAGTAGATGCTGTATTCACAAAACGAAAGGACATTATTTGCAAAGTTCAGTAATACATTTTAGTTACATTGAAAAGATGATAATATTAAGATAGTGGTGGTTCAACTGCTGAGATCTTCACCAATAGCTAGAAAGGGAGACCATGGTCCTTAATCCTGGTGCAGCTATGAAAAGTTTTAATATAAGGGTGCTCAAACATGTGCCCTATTGCTCCATTTAAGATGGTTGTCCCCTTACTTCAAAAGTTAATACTAATAATCTCAGGATGGGATATTAAATTAAAAAAAAAAACATAGTGGGAAAAATAAGTATTTGATACACTGCAAATTTCGCACATTTTCCCACCTACAAAGAATGTAGAGGTCTGTAATTTTTATCATAGGTACACTTCAACTATGAGACAAAATCTAAAAATAAAAAAACAGAAAATCACATTGTTAAGTCCTTCTCAGTCCCTGGCTTACTAGAGGTAGGGATCCAGAGTAAATGACACGCAAACAAGGTATTGTGTGATCATGTACAGGGGAAGCCCAGGAGCACATCTCTCTCTCTGGGCTTTGCCCTCCCTTTATATAGAAAAGAATTATACTTTTACAGACATGCGCACAAGCGCTCATATTTCACTATCTCTTACATAAACAATCTATACCAGTCTTTATCAGTAGAAAGTTACATCATCTGGAAGGTGAATGAAAGGCTGCTATTGAAAGAAGGAATGCACACATGATTACTTCCATAAAAGGAAATGTCAAGTCAGCAGAAATGTATCTTGTTGTAAGCCAGATTTCTCAGGAAGAAGACAAGATGGATTGTTTTAGTTCAGTCTGATCTCCACAATTCCCCCCTTTGACATTTTCTTTTATTTATTTTATTACCACAGGGCCAAAGACAAAGCCTTTATTTGGTATTACACATGTACATGCTTGTATTCAATAAGAGAATCAAATCTAGTATTAATTCTTCCGTTTAACTCTCGCAACCTTTTCTTTGTTTTGCAATAAGTACAGATATTACAAAGGGATAGCAAAATAAGCGCAATAATCAGTATTAGCAAAGGATAACATAAGAGAAGAAGGAAAAAAAAACTTTATACTCTTGCATCTATTACACAAAGTTTATCTGTGCATACTGAGATACTCTTGAGCACAATCTGGAATAGTACGTATATGACTACAATAATCATAACTATATGTATTATGCTCTGCATAATCCCAGCAACCCACCCACCGATTCCTCTGAACCAGTTGGCTGGGTTAAGAAAAGAAAAGGTATCTGACCACCAGCTATCCTTATTCTGGTCATTGTCTTTGTCATACTGATCCCTGAGTCGTTGTACGTCCTTTAATTTAAATGTCATACTCATAGTACTATTCGGGTCTATATAATGACAGCAGGTGGGTCCGATGATTTGACACATACCCCCTTGTGAGGCAGTTAGGTAATCCAATACCAGGGTATGTTGATTAGTGACTATTATAAGCTGATTCTGTACAGCTATACTAGTGTTTAGTATATCCAATATATCCCAGATCTGATCATCTAGATAATCCGTGGCTCTAACTAATTTATCCCACATCTGTGTTAACATAGGATAAATAAAAATGGTACTAGCAATTTTGTTGGGAATTCCCATTTGTACTATATGTGGCCTCCCCGAGGGACGTGGTGAGTTATCTGCAGCTCTTTTATACAGTGTGTGCTTGGGTACGGCTTGCATATTCACTTGTTTATTTGAAATTATGAATGTAGCCGGGGTTAGGCGTCCTAATGTACAAGTACCCTTTATACCTACGGGAAGCCATTTATATGCTCCTTCTCCGCATATCCAAAATGTACCTTCAGGCAGATCCCATAGAGCTGAGTGCTGCAATACCAATCTGTGAGCCAAGTCCACAAATCTAGATACATTCTGAAGCATACACCAAGAGGGTTTTTGTCCCAAGGGGCTACAGTACCCGGCTGCGGGATTCCCACATACAGGCATTCCTTTGATATACTCATTGGATTCATTACAAACCAGGTTCCCCAGCTTACTTGTACAACTGTTTGCATCACCTTGGGGGAACAATTTAGAATGTTTCCATTTTCTATTATGTATGTATCTTTCCAATACTACAGGTTTGAAAGCATCAGAGGGGGGGACGGTTGTACTGAAACTAAGCTGTAGATTTTCTGTGGGGACCTGTCCTAAATTAGTTAATCCAGTCTTATTTCTAGGTACCCATTTTCCTCCCCTAAATGCTAAATATTGTAGATGTGTGTTACTCCCTGAGAGATTACCCTGCCACCAAGGAAATTCTACCCATCCCACAATTGGTATGGCGATTGTAGTATTCCACAGCCTAGCATTACCAATTTGGTTGTTGGCCAGGTTGTCTGAACAATTAGGCCAAGCGAATATTTCTTCTGCTAATACGGGAACTGCTAGAAAAGGTATACTTGTGGCTGATACCGGCGAATGGGTACAGATCCAACAATCTGTCAGGGTTTGTGTATTGTTTAACAAGTCATGCACTAATTTTCTATGATGTTGTACGAATCTATTGTTCAAAGGGGCTAGAGAATTCAGTCTATCCCACGCCTCCGTTGAGATTATCATTATTAACATCAATATCATGAGTTTATACTGCTTTTCTTGCTTTTCTTGCAATGGCTTGCATGTATCCATGATGCCTTTCCTTCAAGCTTGACTGATGTAGGTGTTGTCAACAGGACTTGGAAGGGTCCGTCAAACCTTGGTTCTAGAGCCTTTCTGGTGTGTCTTTTTACATAGACTTGATCACCTGGTTCCAACTTGTGACTTCCTTCTGTGTTGTCAGGATCTGGAAGGGAAGCAAAAACTTGTGCATGCACCTTAGTTAATTGTTTCTGAAGATTTTGCACATAAGAAGTCAATGACTCAATATTTAACACAAGTTGCTGTGGAAAATAACATCCTAAATTGGCAGTCCTGCCAAACAAAATTTCATATGGAGACAGTTTAGTCTTACCCCTTGGGGTATTGCGTATTGAGTAAAGGGCCAGTGAAAGGCATTCTGTCCAAGGCTTTCCTGTTTCAGCCATGGCTTTCTGTATTTTTAATTTTAAAGTTCCATTCATGCGTTCTACCTTACCAGAACTTTGAGGATGGTACGGAGTGTGTAACTGACTTTCAACACCCAACATTTTCAGTACATTTTGAAATATTTCTCCAGTAAAATGAGTACCCCTATCTGACTCGATCACTTCAGGGAGACCGTAACGGGGTATCAGTTCGGCAACTAGCTTTACAGCAGTGTTTTTAGCTGAAGCCTTCCGAACTGGATAGGCCTCTGGCCACCCCGAGAACATGTCCACACATACCAACACATACTCATACCCATTACTTTTTGGCAGCTGGATAAAGTCTATTTGTAATCGCTGAAACGGGTAGAGAGGTCGGACGTGGTGCTTCATAGGGGTCTTTGCTGTCTGTCCGGGATTATGTGCCAGGCATACAGCGCATGCAGCACAATAGTCTCTTGCATAGTTGCCAAAACCTGGAGCCAACCAGACTTGCTTTGCCAGTAGTGTCATTGCATTTGCAGACACATGAGTAGGGTGGTGCAGTCCACCAACTACAATCGGATACCAGGCTCTAGGTAGACATATTAGTCCATCTTTCTTCCAAATTCCCGCTTGTTCTTCTGCCCCTTCCTTTTTCCACCTGTCCCTCTCCTCTTCTCCTGCATCTTCCTGTGCTTGTCTCAGTCTATCTTCAGTATTTTCTGTGGGGTTTACAGTATGAACCTGTTGTAAGGGTTTGACAGCTGCTGCTTTGGCTGCTTTATCAGCCCTATCATTTCCCCTAGATTCCCTAGTGTCGAGTCTCACATGTGCAGCTACCTTGATTACTGCTACTTCTTTTGTTTCTTGTGCAGCCTCTAAGATCTGTTTGATCAGAGAAGCATGTTTTACAGGTTGTCCTGACGCTGTCATGTAACCTCTAGCTCTCCAGATTACTCCAAAATCAAACACAATACCATGTGCATACCTAGAATCAGTGTATATATTAGCTGTCTGGTTCTCAGCTATTTTTAGAGCTTCAATCAATGCTGTTAGTTCTGCTTCTTGTGCAGATTGTTTCGGTGGAAGCGGTTCTGCTTTGAGAGTTTCAGATTCTGACACAACTGCATACCCTGTATGGAAGTTACCTGTGTCATCTGCAAACCTACTACCATCTATAAACAGCTCTAAATCTGGATTTTGAAGTGGTGTTTCGGATACATTGGGTAAGCCTACCGTTTCTTGTAAAATGAGCTCTGTACAATCATGTGTGTCTGTAGGGAAAAAATTTGTGTGTGTATCAGTGTCCTTATTCCCCCCTTCAGACTCGAGAGGTAGCAGTGTAGCTAAATTGAGAGTCTGAAGCCTAGCAAATGTGATAGTAGAGGGGAGCAGCAAAGAACACTGAAGCCGCAAATGTCTGGCCATGGAAATGTGTTTTGGTTGGACCTGGTTTAATATCCCATAAACATCATGTGTAGTTTGAACTGTGAGTGGATGCTCTAGGACAATTTCTGATGCTTTGTCCAACAATAGTGAGACAGCAACAACTACACGTACACAGGTTGGCGCTGCTCTAGCTACGGGATCTAACCTTGCTGAAAGATATGCAATTGGTCTTTGTTTCCCTGCATGCTTCTGGGTAAGAACTCCTGTAGCATGGGAATCAACTTCTGCAGCCATAAGCTGAAATGGTTTGGTGTAGTCTGGTAGCCCTAACGCTGGAGCTGAAACAAGGGCATCTTTTAATTGTTGGAACGAAATCTGACCTTCTTTTGTCAACAAATAAGGTTCACTTTTTACACAGTCATACAGTGGTTGCATTAGTTGACTTGCATGTATAATCCATTGTCTACAATGAGACACTATTCCTAAAAATGCTCGTAGCTGTTTATGATTTCTAGGCTCATTCATCTGTCTTATTGCTTCAGTTCTTTGTGGTGTAAGATGCTTTTTACCTTGAGAAATGCAATGACCTAGAAAGACCACTTTGGTCTGACAAACTTGTAGCTTTTGTCTATTCACTTTACACCCTTCTTTTTCTAAAAAACATAGTAAACTCACAGTGGACCTTTCTGCAGTTTCTAGATCTGGGCAGCAAAGTAGTAGGTCATCCACATACTGCAAAATTACTACCTGTGGTTCGGGTTCAAACCTCTGAAGGACTGTTTGTAGGGCATTTGAATAAAGAGTAGGGGAGTGTATCATTCCCTGTGGAAGGCGTGTCCACGCCAACTGTTTGCCCTTGAATGTAAATGCAAACAAATGCCAACTATCTTGGTGTAAAGGAACCGAGAAAAATGCATTTGAAAGATCTATTACAGTAAATACTTGAGAACTGGCTGGTATCTGTGATAGTAACGTATGAGGATTGGGTACAACTGGGGTGATTGGATCTAGAACTTTGTTTATTTCTCTTAAATCATGTACCATACGATATTTGGGCATAGAACTCTTATCAAGAGTTCTCTTTTTGACTGGATACAGAGGAGTGTTAGCAGGTGATTGTATCTCTACCAAAACTCCTTTCTCTTTATATCCCTCTATCTGTTTTGTAATCGCTAGTTCCTGCTGGGCACTCACAGGGTATTGTCTGAGCTGTGGGAGAACAGTTCCTGGTTGCACAGATAGTTTTACAGGAGAGATATGCAATAGTCCCACATCAGTGTCACCCTGTGCCCACAGTGTTTCTGGGACCATTGAGAGGTCTAGATCTGTGGTGTACTCTTTTTCTTCAGCATAATCCTCAAAAGCCTGAATTCTAACATATTGTTCTAATGTTTCTGCATCATCAGGGATAGTCAGTATAACTGTGCCATCTTCCCTAAAATTGATGTTAGCTTCTAATTTCTTTAGGACATCAGTTCCTAACAAACATGTTGGGGCACCTCTGGCATACAAAAATCTGGATGCAAAACATTTAGGTCCTAATGAGACCTCTAGGGGCACAGTATATGGCAGTGTTCGAATTACCCCATCATAACCCTCAGCAAAAGTTGTTTGTTCTGAAATATCTTCCGGATTCGGAAGAAAATCTTGATTCAAAATTGAGGAAGTTGCACCTGTATCTATCAAAAATGGAATCTCTCTCCCCCCCACATTCACCTGTATCATAGGTCTTCTAGCTGGTAGGGAAGTTTGTAACACATCGAGTCAATCTGAATCTGGTATGGGACCATCTATGATGGTAGATTTCTGCTGGTTGTCCGTTTGGGGAGGGTTATTTCTGGGAACAAATTTGCCTGACTTTATATCTGCCAACTTCTTCCTGCACTCTCTTTGGAAATGACCTGGCTTTTTACAGTAGTGGCAAGGAAAGTTGTGTCTCACTCTTCCTCCTGTATTAGCTTGTGCTATTCTAACAGGCTTACGATTCTCTCTCATATCCATGACTATTCCTAAACATCGTTGTTTCACAATATTTGGTTGTTCAATTGTTCTCCAATCTGGAGTAGAGGATTTAAATTTTTCTCTGATTTTCGGATCTAGCCCCTCTATTAATTGTTTTGTAAAAAGTCTCCTTACTGAAGCATCAGTCAAATCCAATCCTTCATCCCTAAAGCTATTTTCTAATTCTTGACTATATTCTTCAATACTTTGCCCAAATTTCTGCATAATCACACCCGTAGATCCCCTTTCCCTCTGTTTTTCTCTCATGAAAATTATTAATGCCTCTGTGAACTGGGTACCTGATGCTTCTGTCTGTAAGGCACCCCCTTCTGCCACTGGTCTATTGGGCTGTAGGTGTGTCAATAATTCCTGAAAAAGTCCGGGGGACATTTTCATTCTACATAATTCTTCCCCGTCCGCCCAGACCCCAGCATGAGTCTGCATGATTTGTTGTATGTATTGTGCAAATCGGATGGGATATTGAGTGGGATCAGGCGCATTATGCAGGAGGGACATACCTTCAGCAGGGGACCAAGGAAAATACTGTCGGGTCTGGTGATATCTAGTTCCCATTACCCCATCAGCACCAGGTTCCCTAAAGGGTCTTGGTACTACCCTAACAGGGGCAAGTACAGCGCCATGTCTAGGTGTACCACAGACTAGGCAATCATTTCTCCAATCTGGATTTTGTTGTCCACAGTGTGAACATACCCATCCTCCTACCCCACCAAGATTGGGATACAAGGCTGGAAATTGTTTTCCTCCTTCTGCTCCTCCAGATGGTACAAATGATTGGGCTTTTGGATCTAGGTAAGGTGGTGGGATTATGTCACAACTTTTTCCCTTCCCCATAATCCATTTGGAAGTGTCTGGATCATACTTCCAATTCTCCTCTTTAGCTGTTTTTGAGACCTCTATCATACAGTGTATGATTTCTTCCCACCCATTGTCTTTGATAATTCCACCTCGTTCTTTACTCAGTCTTTCCCATTCAGTGCTAAACATAAGTGCTTCTGAAATTCCCAATTTTTCTCTTACCCTTCTAATCTGACTTCTGACTGTCTTCCCACATCTTTCCTGTATGATATCTGCTGCTTCCACTTGTCCTAAGACGGTTTTTGTCTGTTTATTTCCCATTTTTCTTTTTTTTTCAATATTAGCTATTTCTACCCCAGGTGACGTTTGGACAATCACTTATCCTAGGTGATGTCTCGTTGCCTTCTCTCCTAGGGAGCTAAAATATTGAAGGGCTGATCTGCTCCATTCTTTCTAATGTGCAGAATGTACTTAAGTGCTATTATGCACGCAAACAGACCCAGCAACACCATACAGATCACAAAACTTTCTGTGTCAGTTAGCATACTTGTCCCAGGCTCATGGACCCGCGTCCTGGGCTCATTCTATCAAACCTTATCCAGAAATGAAGGAGGTTAAGCACTTAAATGAGAGTCAAGCATGGGCGGAGGTCTCCCCGAAAGGACGCAACCACATGACCCAGTTAGGCTGACTTCCGTGTATAAGGCTTATACCCCAACTATTTCGGCTTATTTTTCTACGCACTTTTGCTCTTCTTTCACAACATACCACAACCTTCACTCTGTTCACACACTGCCAGGGACAGGACTCATAAATCTATACAATATAGTAACCCGAGTTTTATAGGTATCTACTCACTACTAGACTAACCCAGCGTGACACGGCTCATAGAGATCTTTCGGATAATACAAGGCAGATAAAAGAGAACTAATAATGTCTCTTACCTGGCCAGGTTTTTCAGTTCATTTGCCGTCCATTATCCCAGATCTCCATTGTCCGTATCCGCAGGTGAATCTCGAGCAAATACTCTCATCTCGGGTCCCTGTTCGGGCGCCAAAGAAATGTTAAGTCCTTCTCAGTCCCTGGCTTACTAGAGGTAGGGATCCAGAGTAAATGACACGCAAACAAGGTATTGTGTGATCATGTACAGGGGAAGCCCAGGAGCACATCTCTCTCTCTGGGCTTTGCCCTCCCTTTATATAGAAAAGAATTATACTTTTACAGACATGCGCACAAGCGCTCATATTTCACTATCTCTTACATAAACAATCTATACCAGTCTTTATCAGTAGAAAGTTACATCATCTGGAAGGTGAATGAAAGGCTGCTATTGAAAGAAGGAATGCACACATGATTACTTCCATAAAAGGAAATGTCAAGTCAGCAGAAATGTATCTTGTTGTAAGCCAGATTTCTCAGGAAGAAGACAAGATGGATTGTTTTAGTTCAGTCTGATCTCCACACACATTGTACGATTCTCAAATAATTAAATTGCACTTTATTACTTAAAGTACCGCATATACTCGTGTATAAGCCGAGCTTTTCAGTACATTTTTCTTGTGCTGAAAACACCCCCCTCGGCTTATACACGAGTCAAGGTACAGAAAGCCGGCGGAGGGGGGGAGGGTCGGAGCAGCGGGTGCCAGAAGCCGGCACACACATCATACTCACCTACCTGCGTGCCCTCGGTGCTGGCACTGCATCTCATTCCGGCTGCCGGCATCTGCAGCTATTCCTGCTGAGCATTCACGTGGTACCGCTCATTAAGGTAATGAATATGGACGCGCCTCCACTCCCATAGGCATGGAGGGCATATTCATTACCTTAATGATACCACATGATCACTCGGCAGGAAGAGCTGCAGGCAGGCGCTGGCGGCCGGAACAAGAAGCAGTGCCAGCACCGATGGCACGCAGGTTGGGGAGTATGAGTTTTTTGTTTTCTTTTCAATAGGAAACATGCACATAGGGATAGGGGATAAGGAGGCATGCATACAGGGACAGAACTAGGAGGCATGCATACAGGGATGGAACAGGGGAAGCATTCATACCAGGACAGGGAAGGGGAAGGCATGCATACAGGGACGGAAAGGGGGAGGCATGCAGACAGGGGCAGGGATGGGGAGGCATTAATACCAGGACAGGGAAGGGGGAGCCATGCATAGCAGGACAGGGTAAGGGGACAATGCATACCCGGCTTATACTCGAGTCAATAAGGTTACCCAGATTTCCGTGGCAAAAGTAGGTGCCTCAGCTTATACTCGGGTCGGCTTATACTCGAGTATATACGGTAAGTACTTGACAATACAAAAATATAACTTAATATTTGGTGCAGAAACCTTTGTTTGCAATTACAGAGGTAAGACATTTCCTGTAGTTCACCAAATTTGCATATACTGTAGCAGGGATGTTGGCTCACTCCTCCATACAGATCTTTCAGATTTCAGGGCTGTTGCTGGGCAACATTGAGTTTCAGCTCACCTCAAAGATTTTCTATTGGGTTCAGGTCTGGAGACCGGCTAGGCCACTCCAGGACCTTAATAGGCTACTTATGGACCCACTCCTTAGTTGCCCTGACTGTGTGTTTTGGGTCATTGTCATGCTGGAAAACCCAGCCACAACCCACATTCAATACTTTTACTGAGGGAAGGATGTTGTTGGCCATAATCTTGCAATACATGACCCCGTCCATCCTCCCTTCAATACGGTGCAGTCATCCTTTCCCCTTTGCAGAAAAGCACCCCCAAAGTATGAGATTTCCCCCACCATGCTTCATGTTTGGGACGGTGTTCTTGGGGTTTTACTCATCTTCTTCCTCCAAACACGGCGAGTGGAGTTGATGCCAAAAAGTTATATTTTGGTCTCATATGACCAAATAACATTCTCCTGTGCCTCTTCTGGGTCATCCAGATGGTCATTGGTGAACTTCAAACGTGCCTGGACATGTGCTGGTGTGAGCAGGGGGACCTTGCATGCCCTGCAGAATTATAATCACTTACAGCATAGTGTGTTACTAACAGTAAAGTTTGAGATTATGGTCCCAGCTCACTGACCATGTCCTCCTGTGTAGTTCTGGGCTGATTCCTGACTTTTTTCAGAATCATACTTACCCCACAAGGTAAGATCGTGCATGGAGACCCAGACCGAGGAACACAGAGTCATCTTGTGTTTCTTCCATTTTCTAGAAATTGCACCAACAGTTGTTGCCTTCTCACCAAGCAGCTTGTCTATTGTCCTATAGCTCAACCCAGCCTTGAGAGGTCTACAATTTTGTCCCTGGCGTCCTTAGACACCTCTTTGGTCTTGGCCATGGTGGAGAGGTTGGAGTGTGATT
This sequence comes from Ranitomeya imitator, assembly GCF_032444005.1. Taxonomy (NCBI): domain Eukaryota; kingdom Metazoa; phylum Chordata; class Amphibia; order Anura; family Dendrobatidae; genus Ranitomeya; species Ranitomeya imitator. Next base: position 466,836,047 of record NC_091287.1, on the reverse strand, counting down.
GATATTGTGGACAGGGGTCTTTTATACAAGTAACAAGTTCAAACAAGTGCAATTAATACAAGTAATGAGTGTAGAGTAGGAGGGCCTCTTGTAGAAAAACTAACAGGTCTGTGAGAGCCAGAATTCTTGCTGGTTGGTGGTGATGAAATAGTTATTTCATGCAATAAAATGCAATTTAATTATTGTAAAACTATACAATGTGATTTTCTGGTTTTTCTTTTTATTTTCTGTCTCTCACAGTTGAAGTGTGTCTACTATAAAAATTACAAAATCGGCAGTGTATCAAAAACGTATTTTCCCCACTGTATTTACTGGCGGGACAGGTGTTGATCCTCAAAACTCTTTACTGCATTCTACAATGGTTTTCTGTGTTGATGAAGTCTGTAGTACTTCAAAACGTGGCGACCAAATAAAGAAACCACAATTACCACATGTCTGGACTTGGATGTATCACATCGTTCACCAGCAGCGCAGAACATCAACAAATCTTCCTTCCCTGAATAGTCTCAGGGTGGGATATCAAATGAAAAAACACAAAATACATATTTACTAGCTGGACAGGTTTTCATCCTCTACACTCTTTGCTGCACTCCCCAATGGTCTCCTGGAATCAACAACTAGCAAGGGAGGAGACACGTTACTGCTGCAGCCAATCAGTGGCCACTAATCGGCTGCAGTCTTCACATTATATCGGATCAGAAGAAACTGGTTTTGATGGAATTTGAAGCCTGCTATGGAAAAGTAGTTGCTGATTAGCTGAAGTAGGCATGGAACAACACCTGCCAGATGTTGATGTCAGGAAACTAGCCGAAGACCCAGTAAGAAGGAGTGGTGCTGGCGGAGTAGGTAATTATACGTTTCTCATATTTAATAACCCTCTTTGGACCCATGAATATTAAGAGTAGTTGACAACCCATTTGAAATCTACCAGACTTAAGCACTGAGAGGAACACCATAACAAAGCCATATACAGTGTCTTGCAAAAGTATTCATCCTCTTGGCTTTTTACCTATTTGGTTACACTACAACCTGTGTTTAAATATTTGTGCAATTATATTTGCGTGCGATGCATCAGCACTAAACAGTCTAAGTTAGTGAAATGAGAAAAATATAGGCTCACATTGAATTTATGGGATCATATAACTAAAAATTAGCATGTTTATATGTATTCACCCCCTTTTGCGATGAAACCCCTAAAAATTTCTGGTGGAAGCAATTACCTTCATAAGTCACAAGGTTAGTGAAAGGAATTCCACCTGAGTGCAATCTAAGTGTCACATGGTCTGTCAGAATATAAACTTTACCTTTTCTGAAGAGCCATAGAGGCTGCAACATCATTAACCCCTTCATGGCGGAGCTTTTTACGGTTTTGCGTTTTTGTTTTTTGCTTCCCTAATTCTCAGAGCCATAACTTTTTTTATTTTTCCGTCAATTTGGCCATGTGAGGGCTTATTTTTGGAAGATGAGTTGTACTTTTGCAAGACACTATTGGTTTTACCATGCCGTGTACTAAAAAACAGGAAAAATTCCAAGTGCGGTGGAATTGCAAAAAAAGTTTTTTGGTTGGCTTTTTTACTAGGTTCACTAAATGCTAAAACTGACCTGCCATTATGATTATCCAGGTCATTACCAGTTCAAAAACACCAAACATGTCTAGGTTCTTTTTCATATAAGTGGTGAAAAAAATTCCAAACTTTGCTAAAAAAATTGCACCACTTCCCTAGACCTGTAGCGTCTCCATTTCTCGTGATCTCGGGTTGGGTGAGGTCTTATCTCTTGCATTCCGAGTTGACGTTTTTAATTCTAACTTTTTGGTGCAGATATGATCTTTTTTTCACTCGTTATTGCATTTTAATGCAATTTCGCGGCAACCAAAAAAACCTAATTCTGGTGTTTTTACTGTTTTTCTTGCTACGCCATTTAGCGATCAGGTTAATCCTTTTTTTATTGATAGATGGGGCAATTCTGAATGCGGCGATACCAAATATGTGTAAATTTGATTTTATTTTTATTGTTTTATTGTGAAAGGGGGGTGATTTGAACTTTTATAATTTTTTTAGATTTTTTTTTTTTTTACTTTTGACATGCTTCAATACAATACATAGGAGGCAAGAAGCTAGCACAACTCGATCGGCTCTGAAACATAGAGGCGATGGTCAGATCGCCTCTGTGTGGTAGAATTGCTGAGTTGCTATGAGAGCCGAAACCATAGAGGTCTCCATGTGACCTCGGGTTGTCATGCCGACACACACTGATGACCCACGATCATGTGACGCGGGTCACCGATGTGCGTAGTTCCGGCGCAATTGCCGGAAGCACAATTTAAATGCACAGTGGCATTTAACTAGTTAATAGCCGCGGGTGGATCGCGATTCCACCCGCAGCAATTGCTGGCACGTGTCAGCTGTTCAAAACAGCTGACATGTCCCCGGAAAAATGTTGGCTCACCGCAGGAGCCCACCTCAAAGGGAGGGTATCTAACATTGGTGTACTTTTACGCAAGAAGCACCACTACCCAAACAACAACATGAAGACCAAGGAGATCTCCAACCAAGTCAGGAACAAAGTTGTTGAGAAGAACAAGTCAGGTTTGGGTTATATAAAAATATCACAAAGTCTGATGATCTCCGGAACACCATCAAATGCATTATCATCAAATGGAAAGAACATGATACCACAACAATCCTGCCAAAAGCGGGCAGACCAGCAAAACTCTCAGCCCAGGCAAGGAGGGCATTAATCAAAGAGGCAGTACAGACACCAAAGGTAACCCTGAAGTAGCAGCATTGTTCCCAAGAAGAAACATATTTCAGTTTGTCAGTCATCTGGAATTGGGACGGCGGTTCTCCTTTTAACAAGACAATGACCCAAGTGGTTTAAGGAGAAATGCGTAAATGTTTTGGAGTGGCCTAGTCAAAGCCCAGACCTTAATCCAATTGAGAATCTGTGGTCAGACTTGAATATTGCTGTTCACCAAAGGAAATCATCTAACTTGAAGGAGCTGGAGCAGCTTTGCCTTGAGAAATGGGCAAAAACCACAGTGGCAAGATGTGGAAACCTCATAGAGACACATCCAAAGTGACTTCCATCTGCAATTGCCGTAAAAAGTACTGACTTTAGGGGTGAATAGCTATGCACACTGAAGTTATTCAGTAATTTTGTCATATTGCCTATCACAATAAAATGGAAACCAAATGTTCACAGTTGTAGGCATGTACTTTCTATTAGGTAAATCCTACAAAAACAGTGAAGTTCCAGGTTGTGAATTAGCAAAACACAAGAAAATGCCAAGGAGGGTGAATACTTTTGCAAGCCACTGTAACATTTACAGTTGTGGACAAAAGTATTGACACCCCTGCAATTCTGTCAGATAATACTCAGTTTCTTCCTGAAAATGATTGCAATCACAAATTCTTTGGTATTATTATCTTCATTTAATTTGTCTAAAATGAAAAAAACACATAAGAGAATGAAGCAAAACATTGATCATTTCACACAAAACTCCAAAAATGGGCCAGACAAAAGTATTGGCACCCTCAGCCTAATACTTGGTTGTACAACCTTTAGCCAAAATAACTGCGACCAACCGCTTCCGGTAACCATCAATGAGTTTCTTACAATGCTATGCTGGAATTTTAGACCATTCTTCTTTGGCAAACTACTCCAGGTCCCTGATATTTGAAGGGTGCCTTCTCCAAACTGCCATTTTTACATCTCTCCACAGGTGTTCTATGGGATTCAGGTCTGGACTCATTGCTGGCCACCTTAGAAGTCTCCAGTGCTTTCTCTCAAACCATTTTCTAGTGCTTTTTGAAGTGTGTTTTGGGTCATTGTCCTGCTGGAAGACCCATGACCTCTGTGGGAGACCAAGCTTTCTCACACTTGGCCCTACATTATGCTGCAAAATTTGTTGGTAGTCTTCAGACTTCATATGCCATGCACACGGTCAAGCAGTCCAGTGCCAGAGGCAGCAAAGCAACCCCAAAACATCAGGTAACCCCCACCATGTTTGACTTTAGGGACCGTGTTCTTTTCTTTGAATGCCTCTTTTTTTCTCCTGTAAACTCTATGTTGATGCCTTTGCCCAAAAAGCTCTACTTTTTTCTCATCTGACCAGAGAACATTCTTCCAAAACATTTTAGGCTTTTTCAGGTAGGTTTTGGCCTGGCTCTTTTATGTCTCGGGGTAAGAAGTGGGGTCTTCCTGGGTCTCCTACCATACAGTCCCTTTTCATTCAGACGCCGACGGATAGTACGGGTTGACACTGTTGTACCCTCGGACTGCAGGGCAGCTTGAACTTGTTTGGATGTTAGTCGAGGTTCTTTATCCAACATCCGGACAATCTTGCGTTGAAATTTTTATTTTCCGTCCACATCTAGGGAGGTTAGCCACAGTGCCATGGGCTTTAAACTTCTTGATGACACTGTGCACGGTAGACACAGCAACATTCAGGTCTTTGGAGATTGACTTGTAGCCTTGAGATTGCTCATGCTTCCTCACAATTTGGTTTCTCAAGTCCCCAGACAGTTCTTTGGTCTTCTTTCTTTTCTCCATGCTCAATGTGGTACACTGTTGTGAATTCTGTGGCAGAGCTCCCTCCTGTGGTCACAAGTGGTACTTCGGCTGATTCTCTCTGTGAGCTTCCGTTGGTGGAGGAAAGTGGTACTGCGGCTTCTGAGTTTCCTTCCTCAGGTGATGTGGTGAAGTCGTTAGGTGCTGCTCTATTTAACTCCACCTAGTGCTTTGATCCTGGCCTCCAGTCAATGTTCTAGTATTGGACCTGTTTCCTCCTGGATCGTTCCTGTGGCCTGCTGCTCTGCATAGCTAAGTTCCGCTTTGCTATTTTGTTTGCTGTTTTTTTCTGTCCAGCTTGTCTATTTGTTTTTCCCTGCTTGCTGGAAGCTCTGGGACGCAGAGGGTGTACCTCCGTGCCGTTAGTTCGGTACGGAGGGTCTTTTTGCCCCCTTTGCGTGGCTTTTGTAGGGTTTTGTGTTGACCGCAAAGTTACCTTTCCTATCCTCGCTCTGTTCAGAAAGTCGGGCCTCACTTTGCTAAATCTATTTCATCTCTACGTTTGTCTTTTCATCTTACTCACAGTCATTATATGTGGGGGCTGCCTTTTCCTTTGGGGTATTTCTCTGAGGCAAGGTAGGCTTATTTTCTATCTTCAGGTTAGCTAGTTTCTCAGGCTGTGCCGAGTTGCATAGGGAGCGTTAGGCGCAATCCACGGCTGCCTCTAGTGTGGTTGGAGAGGATTAGGGATTGCGGTCAGCAGAGTTCCCACGTCTCAGAGCTCGTTCAATGTTTTTGGGTTATTGTCAGGTCACTTTATGTGCTCTGACCTCTATGTCCATTGTGGTACTGAATTACCTTATCATAACAGTACACACAAGGACACAGGACAGAGGTTGAGTCAACTTTAATCCATGTCAACTGTCTGTAAGTGTGATTCAGTTATTGCCAACACCTGTTAGGTGCCACAGGTAAGTTACAGGTGCTTTTAATTACACAAATTAGAGAAGCATCACATGATTTTTCGAACAGTGCCAATACTTTTGTCCACCCCGTTTTTTATGTTTGGTGTGGAATTATATCCAATTTGGCTTTAGGACAATTCTTTTTGTGTTTTTTCATTTAAGACAAATTAAATGAAGATAAAAACAAATAATTTGTGTTTGCATTCATTTTCAGGAAGAAACTGAGTGTTATCTGACAAAATTGCAGGGGTGTCAATACTTTTGGCCACAACTGTATAAACTTTTAAATTATATTTGAAAAACAACAATATTGGTCCCTTGAATATTGTGACCTGTATACAGGCACCTTTAGGCTTCGTTCACACATTCAGTATTTGGTCAGTATTTTACATCAGTGATTGGAAGCCAAAACCAGGAGTGGGTGATAAATACAGAAGTGGTGACGTGTTTCTATTATACTTTTCCTCTGGTTGTTCCACTCCTGATTTCGGTTTACAAATACTGATGTAAAATACTAACCAAACACTGAACGTGTGAACGTGGCCTTACATTTATTTGTAAGAAAACCAGATTCCTACCAGATGGCTGTTGTGCCCCTCATAAGTCACCCTGGTTCATCTTACCATAGAGGACGTCATATGCAGTCAAAGAGTGGCCACTGACTGTCTGCAGCACTGACATTTTGTCCAAGTAATTAGAGAAGGTGCTCACCATGAAGGCCATAAACATTTGCAACAAACAAAAAGGCTTGTAAAAGAATGGTGAACAGCAGTAATTAAACAAGCAAAAACTGGGCACTTTTGACCTGGTGATTGGTCCTCTTTAACCCCTTAGCGACCGCCGATACGCCTTTTAACGGCGGCCGCTAAGGGTACTTAAACCACAGCGCCGTTAATTAACGGCGCTGTGGAAAAAATGTATAGCGCCCCCCAGAGTCGGATTTTCTCCGGGGTCTCGGCTGCCGGGGGTAGCCGAGACCCCAGAGAACATGATTCGGGGTTTTTTTTAACCCACCCCGCATTTGCGATCGCCGGTAATTAACCGTTTACCAGCGACCGCAAAAAAAAAAAAAAAAAAAAAGTAAAGTGTAATTCTCTGTCCTCTGATGTGATCGCACATCAGAGGACAGAGAAATAGGGGGATTCGGGGACCCTACAATACTCACCTGTGTCCCTGGATCCTCCTGCTGCTCCTCCTGGCCGCCGGCAAAAGAAAATGGCGGGCGCATGCGCAGTGCGCCCGCCATCTGTCTCCATCTGCCGGCCGGCAGGAGAACAGCAGTTGGGGCTAAAATTAGGGTTAGGGGTAGGGTTAGGGCTAGGGTTGGGGCTAAATTTAGGGTTAGGGTTGGGGCTAAATTTAGGGTTAGGCTTCTTTCACACTTACGTCGGTACGGGGCCGTCGCAATGCGTCGGCCCGACATACCGACACACGTTGTGAAAATTGTGCACAACGTGGGCAGCGGCTGTAGTTTTTCAACGCATCCGCTGCCCAATCTATGTCCTGGGGAGGAGGGGGCGGAGTTACGGCCACGCATGTGCGGTCAGAAATGGCGGAGGCGACGTACAAAAAAACGTTTCATTGAACGTTTTTTTGTGCCGACGGTCCGCCAAAACACAACTGATCCAGTGCACGACGGACGCGACGTGTGGCCATCCGTCACGATCCGTTGGCAATACAAGTCTATGGGCAAAAAACGCATCCTGCGGGCACATTTGCAGGATCCGTTTCTTGTCCAAAACGACGGATTGCGACGGATGCCAAACGACGCAAGTGTGAAAGTAGCCTTAGGGCTAGGGTTAGGGTTGGGGCTAAAGTTAGGGTTAGAGTTGGGATTAGGGTTAGGGTTTGGATTAGGGTTGGTATTAGGGTTAGGGTTGGCAGTAGGGTTACGCTTGGGATTAGGGTTAGGTTTGGGATTAGGGTTAAGGTTAGGGTTGTGATTAGGGGTGTATTGGGATTAGGGTTAGGTTTGAGGTTAGGGTTGAGATTAGGATTAGGGGTGTGTTGGATTTAGGGTTTTGATTAGGGTTATGGTTAGGGTTGACATTAGGGTTGTTTTGGGGTAAGGGTTGTGATTATGGTTAGGGTTAGTGATTAGGATTATGGATCAGGTTGGGATTAGGGTTAGGGGTGTGTTGGGGTTAGGGTTGGAGCTAGAATTGGGGGGTTTCCACTGTTTAGGTACATCAGGGGGTCTCCAAACACGACAGCCAATTTTGCGCTCAAAAAGTCAAATGGTGCTCCCTCCTTTCTGAGCTCTGCCGTGCGCCTAAACAGTGGGTTACCCCCACATATGGGGCATCAGCGTACTCAGGATAAATTGGACAACAACTTCTGGGGTCCAATTTCTCTTGTTACCCTTGTGAAAATAAAAACTTGGGGGCTACAAAATCTTTTTTGTGGAAAAAAATATATATATATTTTTTTATGACTCTGCATTATAAACTTCTGTGAAGCACTTGGGCATTCAAAGTTCTCACCACACATCTAGATAAGTTCCTTGGGGGGTCTAGTTTCCAAAATGGGGTCACTTGTGGGGGGTTTCTACTGGTTAGGTACATCAGGGGCTCTGCAAACGCAACATAATGCCCACAGACCATTCTATCAAAGTCTGCATTCCAAAACGGTGCTCCTTCCTTCCGAGCTCTACCGTGCGCCCAAACAATGATTTATCCCCACATATGGGGTACCAGCATACTCAGGACAAATTGGACAACAACTTTTGGGGTCCAATTTCTCTTGTTACCCTTGTGAAAATAAAAACTTGGGGGATAAAAAATCTTTTTTGTGGAAAAAAAATAATTTTTATTTTCACGACTCTGCATTATAAAATTCTGTGAAGCACTTGGGCATTCAAAGTTCTCACCACACATCTAGATAAGTTCCATGGGGGGTCTAGTTTCCAAAATGGGGTCACTTGTGGGGGATTTCTACTGTTTAGGCACATCAGGGGCTCTCCAAACGCGACATGGCGTCCGATCTCAATTCCAGCCAATTCTACATTGAAAAAGTAAAACGGCACTCTTTCTCTTCCAAGCTCTGCGGTGCGCCCAAACAGTGGTCTACCCCCACATATTGGGTATCGACGTACTCAGGAGAAATTGCACAACAACTATAGTGGTCTAATTTCTCCTGTTACCCTTGTGAAAATAAAAATTTGTGGGCAAAAAGATCATATTTGTGTAAACAAAAGCGATTTTTTATTTTCACGGCTCTACGTTATAAACTTCTGTGAAGCACTTGGGGGTTCAAAGTGCACACCACACATCTAGATAAGTTCCTTAAGGGGTCTAGTTTCCAAAATGGTGTCACTTGTGGGGGGTTTCCACTGTTTAGGCACATCAGGGGCTCTCTAAACGTGACATGGCGTCTGATCTCAATTCCAGCCAATTCTGCATTGAAAAAGTCAAACGGCGCTCCTTCACTTCTAAGTTCTGCGATGCGCCCAAAAAGTGGTTTACCCCCACATATGGGGTATTGGCGTATTCAGGAGAAATTGCATAACAAAATTTATGGTTACATTTCGGTTTTTACACTTGTGAAAATAAAAAAAATGGTTCTGAATTAAGATGTTTGCAAAAAAAAGTTAAATGTTCATTTTTTCCTTCCACATTGTTTCAGTTCCTGTGAAGCACGTAAAGGGTTAATAAACTTCTTGAATGTGGTTTTGAGAACCTTGAGGGGTGTAGTTTTTAGAATGGTGTCAGACTTCATTATTTTCTATCATATAGACCCCTCAAAATGACTTCAAATGTGATGTGGTCCCTAAAAAAAAATGGTGTTGTAAAAATGAGAAATTGCTGGTCAACTTTTAACCCTTATGACTCCCTAAAAAAAAAAATTGTTTCCAAAATTGTGCTGATGTAAAGTAGACATGTGGGAAATGTTATTTATTAACTATTTTTCGTGGCATATCTCTCTGATTTAAGGGCATAAAAATACAAAGTTTGAAAATTGCAAAATTTTAAAAATTTTCGCCATATTTCCGTTTTTTTCATAAATAATCGCAAGTAATATCGAAGAAATGTTACCACTAACATGAAGTACAATATGTCACGAAAAAACAATCTCAGAATCAGCGGGATCCGTTGAAGCGTTCCAGAGTTATAACCTCGTAAAGTGACAGTGGTTAGAATTGCAAAAATTGGCCTGGTCATTAAGTACCAAATTGGCTCTGTCACTAAGGGGTTAATGTAAAAAAAAAACATAAAATACCTACCGGACTGCTAGCATATCCCTTGTCAGTGCCCTTAATTCCTCTTCTGATGAGGAACGTCATTTGATCTCTACTCAATTAGTGGCCACTGACAGGCTGCAGCGCTGACATTTTGTTGAAGAGAGAACTAGAAGACTGTCTTTTCAAGCTCAGATAGAAGATCAACATTGCAGCAGAAAAGTGACCCTTATTGGCTAAAGTGGACACATAATATACCCTACTGGAAAAAGAAGCGAGGAGACAAGCGGGGGGCTGAAAGAAGGTGAAATGGAAATAGTGGAAACTCCCTTACAGTTTTCTACAAATAAAGCAATCAGTAGGTGTTTGAATCATACCAACAATAATATAATTTTACATAGCTTGTAGTGATGTACAGTGGGGGAAATAAGCATTTGATTCCTTGCTGATTTTGTAAGTTTGTCCACTGACAAAGACATGAGCAGTCTATAATTTTAAGGGTAGGTTAATTTTAACATTGAGAGATAGAATATCAAAAATAAAATCCAGAAAATCACATTGTATAAATTAAATGAATAAATATAAAAAATTTATTTGCATTTTGCAGTGAGAAATAAGTATTTGATCCCCTACCAACCATTAAGAGTTCTGGCTTCTACAGATCAGTTAGATGCTCCTAATCAACTCGTTACCTGCATTAAAGACAGCTGTCTTACATAGTCACCTTTATAAAAGATTCCTGTCCACAGACTCAATTAATCAGTCAGACTCTAACCTCTACAACATGGGCAAGCCCAAAGAGCTTTCTAAGGATGTGAGAAACAAGATCATAGACCTGCACAAAGCTGGAATGGACTATAAAACCATAAGTAAGACGCTGGGTGAGAAGGAGACAACTGTTGGTGCAATAGTAAGAGAACAGAAGAAATACAAAATGACTGCCAATCGACATCGATATGGAGCACCATGCAAAATCTCACCCCGTGGGGCATCCTGATCATGAGGAAGGTGAGAGATCAGCCTAAAGTTACATAGGGGGAACTTGTTAATGATCTCAAGGCTGCTGGGACCACAGCCACCAAGAAAACCATTGCTAACACATTGCATTGTAAAGGTGTAAAATCCTGCAGTGCCTACAAGGTGCCCCTGCTCAAGAAGGCACATCTGCAGGCCCATGTGAAGTTTGCCAAATGAACACCTGGATGATTCTGTGAGTGATTGGGAGAAGGTTCTGTGGTCAGATGAGACAAAAATTGAGCTCTTTGGCATTAACTCAACTCGCTGTGTTTGGAGGAAGAGAAATGCTGCCTATGACTCAAAGAACAGCGCCCCCACTGTAAAGCATGAAGGTGGAAACATTATGTTTTGGGGATGTTTCTCTGCTAAGGGTACAGGACTACTTTACCGCATCAATGGGAGAACGGATGGAGCCAAACACTGTAAAATCCTGTGTTACAACCTTCTTCCCTCTGCCAGGACATTGAAAATGGGCCGTGGCTTGGTCTTCCAGCAAGACAATGACCCATAACATACAGCCAAGGCAACAAAGGAGTGGCACATTAAGGTCATGGAGTGGCCTAGCCAGTCTCCAGACCCTAATCCCATAGAAAACTTATGGAGGGAGTTGAAGCTCCGAGTTGCTAAGCGACAGCCGCAAAACCTTAATGATTTAGAGATGATCTGCAAAGAGGAGTGGACAAAAATTCCTCCTTACATGTTCGCAAACCTCATCATCAACTACAAAAAACATCTGACTGCTGTTCTTGCCAACAAAGGTTTTGCCACCAAGTATTAAGTCTTGTTTGCCAGAGGAATCAAATACTTATTTCTCACTGCAAAATGCAAATAAATTTATATAATTTACACAATGTGATTTTCTGGATTTTATTTTTGATATTCTATCTCTCAATGTTAAAATTAACCTACCCTTAAAATTATAGACTGTTCATGTCTTTGTCAGTGGGCAAACATACAAAATCAGCAAGGGATCAAATGCTTATTTCCCCCACTGTAACTGTATATTTTTATGGATATACTCAATCTACAGATTGGGATCCTACCACTGAGAAAGTACCAGTCTGGCGATCTATATTCCTCTTGCTGAGGTTCGCTCCTCCAGCCAGCAGCTACTTCCTGGATACAATACCACTCTAGAACTCTTCTTCCATCAGCGCAGCCTATTTTTCCAAGTGTTTTTTATTCCTTTCTTGGATATTTTACCTGGGAACTCTCCCCAGCCGCGAAGCAGCAACAGGTGGAACATTTAATAGGGGCAATCCACGGTCCCCTAGGTGAGCAATACCTTGTTTTCCATTTGTTTTTCCTCTTTAAATAGATTCACCCCAATATGTGCAATATACCCATAGCTTGTACTACAAAAGTATATACAATACTAAGCTGGTGAAATTTTTAAATGTCACTGGCAAGCATTATGTCACTAGCGGATATGGCCTTGTCTGGTCTCTAGCAAAATAATCATAAAAGCAAAATCATCATAAAACTAAAGGCAGATAAGGGGCAGTAAATGCCAACCTCTAAAGTTCAAAAGTGGTAACATGAAGACTACATGAATTAACTAAGTGATAAAGAAAAGCTAGGAGGTAATAAAATCGACAATAAGACAAAATATGCAGAAGAAGTAATGGTGTTGAGACTCAGTAGGGATGCAAGTATGCATAGTCAGACTCACAAATCCATAGACAATTGAAATAGCACCAGCATCTAAAAATGTTGTATCTTTATTAGCACTGATATATAATACCAGATATCCGTTCCCCGGGTGGTCTTTTTTGATAGCTTGACTCTATAACTCCGGGGAGCCCCCAGCAATCATGTGCTAAGTGTGAGGAGACTCTGCAAAACGTCTTCAGCTCCCTTCTGTCGCCATCACAGGAAAATAGATTTACAGAATGACAAATCAGGCCTGTGATGTATATGAGGGTGCCCCAGACATAATAGATAAGGGATCAGAATGGGAACCTTGTGTGGCATTTGTCAACTAGATTAAAACACCCATTTTCACTTTAAGCTTAGATACTTGCATAATTATTCCATATAAATCCAATTACATCAAGTAGCCAAAGTAGCTGCAGAAGTGTTGTCCTTACTGACTAGGTCACATAACTCTGACAGTGCAACTGGTAAAGACGTCAATAACGCAAATAACATTAGAGCCAACAATGGACAGAGCTTATTTGTAATCAATACCATGACTGATACACACCATAACACACGACATACCAACTAAGGGTACCATCTCACAGTGGCACTTTGGTCGCTACGACGGCACGATCCGTGACGTTCCAGCGATATACTTATGATCTCGCTGTGTCTGACACGCTACTGCGATCAGGGACCCCGCTGAGAATCGTACGTCGTAGCAGATCGTTTGAAACTTTCTTTCGTCGTCAAGTGTCCCGCTGTGGCGGCATGATCGCATTGTGTAACAAAGGTGTGCACGATATTGTATACGATGTGCGCATAGTAACCAACAGCTTCTACATTGCAAACATGCCATGAAATTATCGCTCCAGCGCCGTGCATTGCGAAGTGAGACCGCAGTCTACGACGCTGGAGCGATAATGGAGCGATGCTGGAGCGTCACGGATCGTGCCGTCGTAGCGACCAAATTGCCACTGTGAGACGGTACCCTAAGACCAACAATATGGTGCAACTAAAGTCTCATAAAAAATATTATATTTTACAGATATGAAAGATAAATAATATAATAAAAATAAAAAACTGAGTAACTCAATGAAGGATTACACATGCAAATATAGGATGTTGCTTTTAAGCTTGTAAAATAAGCTTCACAGTGCCAATAATGTAGATCATAATAAAGAATATAAAGTAAAAAGTATAGTTAAGAGCAATTACATCATGTGATGATGAGAGGACTTAGTTGCAGCGTGGCCCTGGCACCCCAACACACGTTTCACCCTAGCTTTGTCAGGTGACTCGGCCCTGCAGGCCACATCTGGTCCTCCGGCTGTTACAGTCCAGATTGTGGACTGAGGAAGCTGAAAAGCTGAAAACACTGGCCCACGGGCAATACCATGCAGCTAGCTGTTCTCTCTTACCCAGGGCCCAATATCACCACTACTTGCAGGATGCAAATAGCGGAGAATATAACGATGGAGGGGGGGAGCGGCTGCTTGTTCTTCCACCATTCAGTGTGTGCAACACTCAGAAAACTGACGTAATGATGTCACTACATCACATCTAATGTCTGGAGCGCCAGTGCAATAGAAGCTGAAGTAGAGCGCTGGGGGAGCTGGATAGTGGTGATTATTTGTTTTTTTTGGTTAAATGTTATGAATGTGTGTGGGATGTGTGTCTGTATATAGGGGCTATGTGGGGGCTCATACTTTATAAAGGAGGGCTATGTGGAGGCTCATTCTGTATGCAAGGAGGCTAGGTGGGGGCTCATACTGTATACAGGAAAGCAATGTGGGAACTGATACTGTATACAGGGTGGCTATGTGGGGCTCACACTGTATATAGGGGCTATGTAAGGACTAGGAAGGCTAAGTGGCGACTTGTTCTGCATATATTGGGACTGTGTGGGGGTTCTTACTGTATATGGGGGCCGTTTGTGGGCTGATTCTGTATATAGTGGGACTGTGCGGGGGCTCACTGCATATAGGGGACTGAGTGGGGATCATACTGTAGATGGGGGCTGTGTGGAGATCATACTGAATATAGGGAGCTGTGTGTGGGCTCATACGGTATATGGAGAGGCTGTGTGTGGGCTCATACGGTATATGGAGAGGCTGTGTGTGGGCTCATACGGTATATGGAGAGGCTGTGTGTGGGCTCATACGGTATATGGAGAGGCTGTGTGTGGGCTCATACGGTATATGGAGAGGCTGTGTGTGGGCTCATACAGTATATGGAGAGGCTGTGTGTGGGCTCATATGGTATATGGAGAGGCTGTGTGCGGGGTCATACACTATATAGGGGGGTGTCAGCAAAGATAATTTTGCTCGATATTATGTGGCAAAAATAATAAATATCATTAATGTTAGTATTAATGTTGAGAAAACCTAATTTCAGCCAAGTGGTTCAACCCCCCACAATAGTCACAGTATCTCATGTTCCTTGGGAAAAATACACCCTTTGTATATGGAGTATATGAAAATGACATACAAAAGTTAGGCATTTCATTTTAACAACACATAAAAAATTATTAATTTATGATAAGAAAACCAATAAAAAGGGTATGTGCACACAAAGCCATTGCAGCAGAATTTTCTGCACCAAAAATGCATCTCTTGGCAGGAAAAAGCTGTGCAAAATCTGTGCGTTTTTGGATGCATTTTTCCCTATTGATTTGATGGGTGAGTAACGCTGCAAAATCACTAAAACAGTTGTCATACTGCAAATGTGAAACTGCTTCAAATCAGCAAACAAAAAATAAGCAGCATGTGCGTGAGATTTCAGAAATCTCATTCATTTTGCTGGTACTGTACTGTAAACTGCAGGGTTTTGGTGCAGAAATTTCTCCTGAAAGTTTGCACGTACCCAAAAAGAGAAAAAAGTTAGAAAAGAAAAAATGTTACAAACTTTTTATATAAACAGCATATTTGGGCCTGCTCACAAGGAAATATACTCCACCTCCGTAATACACTTTTCTTCCAAACAACGTGAAAAATAACTTCGCCAATTACAAAATTTTCAAATTAACATTCTTTCCCAGATTGGAACTACTCACAGAAACTTATGAAAA
Organism: Ranitomeya imitator; assembly: GCF_032444005.1. Lineage (NCBI taxonomy): Eukaryota > Metazoa > Chordata > Amphibia > Anura > Dendrobatidae > Ranitomeya > Ranitomeya imitator. The sequence continues at coordinate 466,820,665 of NC_091287.1, read as the reverse complement.
ATAAACTATTATTTTGAAAAACAAGCTAAAGTAAATGTTTTAACTCAAAAAAGAAAACTAATGAAACGAAGGGAATAAAAAAAAAAAAAGTCACTAAAATAAACGAGGCAATGAGACCTTAAAAAAAAAACTGTACTGTAATATAACACCATACCTATAACTGCTTAACAACCCAGAAAAAGAGAGGCTTTAAACAATGCAGAAAATGATGTGCGGCATTTATCAAATTTACTTACTTTTGCTCTTTGATCCACTGATTAACATTTTCAGCCACAAATTCACTTTCCTTATGGAGGCGACTGTTGTCAGTTTGTGTTGCTTCTAGAGCTTGGCGCAGGATTTCCAGCTGTGGATGTAGACAGATCAAAGACTATGATGGACTCCCTAGAACAAGGGCTATCTGGAATACTATTAATAGTCTGTAATACTTGTAAAGAATCAAGTCATTTTTCTCCACTCCTTCAAATAATCATGGTTTCCTTGTACATGCTATTAATTGATTCAATATGCGAGATGGAATGCCTGAACCTTTCCCACGCTTTACATTTACCAGTTTACTATAATATGCATTACTCTACCTCCAGAGGTTGTTTAATTCAAATCAGGCTTATATTATATAAAAAAAAGACATATGAAAAGAGCCGCTACAACTTGTAATGTTTAAAGCGTAGTTTCAGGTTAATGTGTGCACCGTGATGTGATTTTCATGAAAAGGCTATCTGCCATTGAGGTGTAACTTCAAAATTACTGCAAACAGAACCTGGGCAGAATTTACGGAGAACGATTACGCTTCATCTTTAAACATTGTGATCGTCCCTCTAATAACCAATCAAATGGAAACATACAAGTGAAATTGTGCCAAGAGTCGGACGAGTGAAACTGGTCTTAGAGGAATTGGCAGCGACATTTATAGAGCTTGACAGGGACTGTAACATGTGAAACGCTAACTTTCAGCCATCGTCACACGACCACTTCTTATGCGATTTGCATACACCCGATCATGTGCCAACTGCTTTCTCTTCCACTTCTCTCTTGGCATTTTTAATATCATATGTTTCTTGAGGAGCACCTGTTTCATTTCCATTTTTTTTTTTACAGTAATAATATGATACCACCGAGAGAAGTCCACTTCTAGTAAAGTCTGCACTTAAAAGGGTCTTCTCAAGTTTGAAAGTTATCCCCTACCAAAGAATATGCCCCTCAATGATCCTAAAAAATAGGGCTCTCATGGAGAGAAGGTCAATCATGTGCACTACTTCTCCAGTCTAATAGGAACATGAACTATCTCTGGAGATCCCATTAAGAATGAAAGAAGCAGTGGTGCTAATAATCGACCTTCACTCCATTCAGCCGAGGCTCTCCAGAATGGTCTTGGGACTGGTAGGGTCAATGGCGGTCACTCCCCGAGCAGTCAGGAAGTTATCTTCTATCCCGTAGATAGGGGGATAACTTTTAAAACCGGGAGCACGCCGTTACACCTACCTTTCTATACATATGGTTTACTGGCATGGCATATACTAAAGCGTACGGTAATTAACAACGTCCTAGTAGAAAGAAGTTGTGACATATGCTACTGTAGAAGCCCACTAGTAATGGGGGATTATAATACTGCACATATGCCTTTCCTGATCTACAGGGATAATCCTTCGCCTCTTGGAAAGCACGAAATCTCACACAGACACTTGTCTGTGTCACTCCTTGCATGACTGATGACATCATACATATTCACAAGGTACATCAAAGAAATTGCAGTCTAGGAAAAACGATGATGCTGGCAATGGTCGAGATCCCCTGCAGGGTCTGAGTCTGAGCAAAAAGAGAATGTATCACAGAGTAGGATAGTAAAAATTACAACTATGACTTTCACAATCACAGCGCTATAACACAAGGTTAGTAAATGAGCTTGGGGGAGTGGGAAGGTGATATCCTCTATCTTCTGGCTCCTGCCCTATCAGATGAAAGGGAAAAGCCCAGTAATCAATTAGTTCCCATGGACAGTGTGGAGAATATGCTGGTGGATGGAATGAAGAATTCATACTTAAGATGATTAGTCATTCTGAGAGTTTGACAAGCCGTTGATAGATCTTCAAAGGATTGAGGAATGGGATTATTGGATCATAATTTATTGATAAAACCCATGTTGTAGCCGGAGTTGTCCCTTCTAGGCAAGGCTTTTCAATGAAGATATCAATCTCCTTTGTAAATTTCAGAGCTGCAGTATTATCTCATTTAGTGAGTAGGCTGAAAAGCAAATTATAATCTTTGTATCTAAAGGGACTTGGTGATGAATACTCTATCTCCAAATCTGACTTTCCTTTTGACATACAATTACCACATGCAAACCAAATGGCTTGACCCTAAATTGCTTTTGTATACACATACATCCCATTATGAGGTTTCATTAGATTATGGCGAGGTGAAATGACTTAATACATTTATCAGATTGCAAATTCATCAAAGTTCAATATATTTTGAAATCATTTTTTCTGTTGTAAAATTTGCTTTTTCACCATAATGCTCAATAAATCGCTAAAAGCGCCTTTAAAATGTGAAAAGAAAATTCATTTCTTAGTTTCTAGGGAAATTAGATTGATGTTCTTTGTGCTTTCATGAACTAAATTAATACACTGGGCAGTATTCAATCTGTAATTTACAAGTTGAAAGTATTTTTACATTTTAGTCACTTTATGTAAATCGTACCACACATATATGTTAAAGGGGGTTTCAAGGCTTAAAAAATAGGCTAAATGATCGTTAAATATTAAGATAGATAAAACATTAACTTTGGTGTCCAATCTGCTTGTTGCCTCTTTGATCCTGGATTCCTGCTAATGCGCTTCTGGTCAAGTCCACAACACACAACAGCATTTCTTGTATCGGCAAGTGACCGGAGCAGTGTGTGAAGGGGGCTGGCTCCTCAGGACATTACCACTAGTAAGCCAGGCCCCTTCTCTGATGCTTAGGCAGCGTAGGAGGCAGGCTTACTTGCTGAAATTAAGCTAGCCAGCCCTCTTCACACATTACTGTGACCATCGGCTGACATAGGAAATGCTGTCCATGCAATGGAGAAGTGGCCTGGCTTAGCCAGAGTAATGTGCTGACACAGAAAACGCTGTCCTGTAACAAATATGCTACAAGAAGTGCACCGACAGACATCTTGGACTGGTGCAGTAAGAAAAGGATCATTTTTGCCATTTATTTGTTTTTTAGCCAAGACCCCACCCTAGAATAACACAACAACATTGTGAATCGGCTTTACCCAGAGTGCTAAAATAGGACAGTGACAACCACAGTGCCTTCTATAGCAATGTCATACCCCACAAAACAGCCACAGTTCCCCTTTATAGCAGTGACAGTCCATGTAAGACCATTTAGTCCTAACCCCCAGAAGCCTTTTTAATGCTTCCCTGGCCATTAGCTACAGCAATATTTGCTTCAACAAAAGTTGCCTTATTGTTTTAAAGTGATAAAGCATACATATGATTGAGATATTGACACGAATAAAGGGAATGCTGCAGCCTTAATATCTGCAATATGTGTGATACATATATAGAATCTAGGCGAGTACGAAATATAACATAATATAAAAAAATATAACATGTGCCATACTACTTGTGCTGATATATTGCAGGTGATTGCTGTAAATAATACCAAACACCGTTGCAGTCCCTCTGAGAAGACAGTCTGTATGGCGGGAACTTTACTGCGTTGGATACTTCGACTATTGGTTGAAGTTAGGACACACGTGCAATCGTCTGGTCATATTAATGCTGTCAATGGTATTAGACACTTTTGCAGTACCGTTCTATTCACTCATATAGATCTGACCTCATTCAACACGCATCGCCACAGTGCAAGAAGCATCATACTGCCTCGCAAAACTTCCATGGATGGGAAGCAGCGGTCTGAAATCACAGCAATATGAGCTGCTATGACTCCTTTGGAAATTAGTAATGAAAGATACTATGAACCCCCAGAAGCAAGGATGTCAACGCTGAATATTCACTCAGACAGTTGCTCTAATGTTATACCTGGTCCAGTAGACAAATTAAAGGGAATCTGTCACCCCCAAAATCGAAGATGAGCTAAGCCCACCGGCATCAGGGGCTTATCTACAAGCATTCTGTAATGCTGTAGATAAGCCTCCGATGTAACCTGAAAGATAAGAAAAAGAGGTTAGATTATACTCACCTGGGGGGCGGTCCGGTCCGATGGGTGTTGCGGTCCGGTCCGGGGCCTCCCATCTTCATAGGATGACGTCCTCTTGTCTTCACGTTGTGGCTCCGGCGCAGGCGTACTTTGTCTGCCCTGTTGAGGGCAGAGCAAAGTACTGCAGTGCGCAGGCGCCGGGAAAGGTCAGAGAGGTCTGGCGCCGGAGCCACAGAGTGAAGACAAGAAGAGGATGTCATCCTATGAAGATAGGAGGCCCGGACCGGACCGCGATGACCATCAGACCGGACCGCCCCCCAGGTGAGTATAATCTAACCACTTTTTTTCATCTTTCAGATTACATAGGGGGCTTATCTACAGCATTACAGAATGCTGTAGATAAGCCCCTGATGCCGGTGGGCTTAGCTCATCTTCGATTTTGGGGGTGACAGGTTCCCTTTAAAGATTAATTTAGCAAATTTTTCTTAAATTTTGCTATTTACTTAAAGAGGTTGTCCACTACTTTTACACTGATGACCTAAGATCAGGATAGGTCATCAATGTCTGGTTAGCCGGGGTCTGACATCCAGCACTCCTGCAGATCAGATGTTATCGGTGTTGGCGTCAGCTGGAAGTACTTACTTGCGGAGCTGGCTGATTTCTGATAATGGCCACCCCACTGTACTGCACATCTGCTCATACTGATTTGAATAGGAGGCGGATGTGTAGTACTAAGCCACTATCAGAAGACACAGCAGCTCGGCAACTGAGTACTTATTGCCAGCGTCCACCACCGCCGATAATAGCTGATCGGTGGAGATGCCAGGTGTCGGACCATGGATGATCAGACATTGATGTCCTATCCTGAGGATAGGTCATCAATGTAAAAGTAGTGGACAATCTCTTTAAGCTGGGATGACATATTGGGGCCATATGATGACACAAGTACATCCATGATGAGGCTGGAAACTCAGCTGACATGCAGATCAGTGTACAGTAGTTTGAAAATGACTGCAGAAAACCAATTTCTTCATTACTGAGGGATTAACTGCCGTTTTGCATGACTGCTTCTAAGGCTAGGTGCACATGAAAGTATTTTTTGTCATCTCAGAAAATCAGATCAATTATGCAAATGATGCTCTGATCAAACTCTGATCAGAGTGTGAGAATACTGCAATCTGACTCTCTCGAGCAGTCCCGGGAGCCACGCGATCTCTGCAGCACCGCGCCAGCACTCCCTGAGGTTACAGCGCCACTGTCCTAGCGAGCATCTCGCCTCTCTGCAGCGCTAATCCCCTATACCTCCAGACTCCTAAAGGCGCCTTTTTCTCCCGGACTCCATCTGAAGTTAGCACCTTGAGGGCTGACACATTTATATTTCTTGTGGCTTCCAGGCAGCTCACCCTGCACCTTAGCCTTAAGACCCCGCGTCTTGGGAGGTCACCTCAGTCTCTGTATCCTTTTGGGGTGGTCAGTCAGTCGGCTTTCATTTTATTAGTCCTTCGACTAGACTCGGTCCGGTCACTTCACAACAGTTTTCCTTTACACGTTCACGGTCCTTAGCATCTCCTGAACGAGACCCACGCCTCACGGCACACCAGGTTGGATCCACCTAGACCGCCACCATTGTTGTTCGCCACTTAACATGTGATGTAGTTTTTCTTTTCTGATGAGCAGAATGTACTATACGCATATAATTGTACTGTGCATCTTGTATTTTGTCTGAAAAACTTCTTTTTTGTTCTTTTGCATATGTGTTTCAGTGTTCAAAACTGTTTCTGATGAAGGTCTTGTGATTAGACCGAAAACGTTTAATTTTGAACTGGATGCACTGAATAAATGAACTTCTCAAATTGCATAACTATCTCCTGAGTGCCAAGTAATTTATTGCCGATAATAGCTGATCGGTGGAGATGCCAGGTGTCGGACCATGGATGATCAGACATTGATGTCCTATCCTGAGGATAGGTCATCAATGTAAAAGTAGTGGACAATCTCTTTAAGCTGGGATGACATATTGGGGCCATATGATGACACAAGTACATCCATGATGAGGCTGGAAACTCAGCTGACATGCAGATCAGTGTACAGTAGTTTGAAAATGACTGCAGAAAACCAATTTCTTCATTACTGAGGGATTAACTGCCGTTTTGCATGACTGCTTCTAAGGCTAGGTGCACATGAAAGTATTTTTTGTCATCTCAGAAAATCAGATCAATAATTATCTGACTCTCTCGAATGAGGAGAATATGGAGAAAAAAAATGGCTCCATCATCTCCATTTTGTGACTGTGGAAATCGGACTGGACTCAGATGTGATCCACGTGCAGTCTGATGTTTTCAATGCACTCATTGACTTGCATGGCTGAGCGTGATCCAAATATCGGATCAAACTTTGGTATGCAGTGTTTTTTTTTTTCCTTGGGAAGTCTTTGTAAAAAAAAATTGGACATGTGCACGGACCTGTAGACTAACATTGGTTCGAGTGCAACGCAATGTTTTGTCAGATCGCACTCAGACAGCAAATACACTAATGTAGCTAGTTAGCGACCTTATCGTCAGTGCTCCTCAGCCTCAACATGTGGGCCCAGCCTTTTACACTACTGGACATAAAGCTTGGCCTCTCACCATGCTCATGCTGGGGAGATAAATTAATAGATTAAAGGTTTTCTGAGAAAATAAAAAATCTAAGGAAAATGGCATCATAAATAAATTCCTAAATACCTATAATTAGCAAATCATGCTAGTTTTTCTTAGGAAGGTAATCACCATAGAATTAAAATAGTTGATGTCTTGTTACAATGACAGAAACCTGTCCCAGAGTGTTAATAGGATGGATGCAGTGTGAAAGTAAAGGAATGCAGGTATATATTCCCCACAGCATTTTTTTAATGATTTATTTTTCTATTCCCAAAGAACTCCTTTAAGTTTGAATATGTCACATGATTTCTACAAATACATGTATAAAAAACTCTAACATATAACCAAGTATTTCATAAAGCGACTTCAGACCAAATCACTTCATTGTCTCATGGATTAATTTTCGCATTGATGAGAATCCCTACATCTGTATTATACTTTAGTTTGAAAGAATAAAAAATAGAAAAAGACCAGTTTGGATTATAGCAAACCTTGACTAATAGCTAAGCATTTTCTTTGAACTTACCTCCCCCTGTGCAGCAATGTATTTCTTTTCTGAGGTTTTCAGTTCACTTTGCAAGTTTGCCACCTAATAGACAAAGAGATCAATTAGCACAGAAGGCAAGCGAATATAACAAATACACAAACACATTAAAACACACATTGTGACATGAACATAAAAGGTACCAGGATACACAAACTACAATGATCTGTAGGCCCACTGAGACGTGAACGCTTCCACTTTTAAATACGAAGAATAGGTTTAGAAATACGGTAAGTCATATTTGCAAAATTGAGCAAGAATTAATCCGGCTGACCATGTAGAAAATAGCTCAACATTAATACTGCTGTGGTGAACAAAGTAGGTTGTATATATTGTCCCCACCTACAGGATATTTCAATTTTTTTTTTCTGTTTTGTTTTGTTCCCAAAATCTATGGAGGATAAAGTTAAATTATCTATTACTTTGTATATAACATACAAGGATAAATTAAAATGTTTAAATATTTTCAAAATAAATAAATTTATATATATATATATATATATATACACATATACAGTATATATATATATATATATATATATATATATATATATATATATATATATATATATATACATATATATATATGTATATATATATATATATATATATATATATATATATATATATATATGTACAGTATATATAGACTATATCCAGATACATAAAGATATAGATACATATGCAGTGTATATAAAAAGTCTACACACTCCTATTAAAATACCAGTTTTCGGTCATGCAAAAGATTGTACAAAGAAGAATCATTTCAGAACTTTTTCCACTCTTAATGTCACCCAAAATTGGTACAATTCAATTGAAAAAAAAATATTTTCATATAGAAGAATAAAAATAAAGAATTAAAAAAACGTGATTACATAAATATTCACATCCGTAAACTAAGACTTTGTTCAAGTACCTTTTAAATTTATGACTAAAAAAAATGTCCTCCTCCAAGATTGTGCAGCTCTCGGATCACCTCTATACACACACATGAAGACCCCCCACAGGCCGCCCTGAAACACGAGCATATCATTAACTCAAAACTGAAAATAAAGATTACACAACAACCACAAGACGGATTTCATCAACCAAGGTATCATTTTAGTCAGTATAACAGCGCCAACCTGACACTGTGTGTAGGTTACTGAGCACAATCCTGCTGACAGGTTCCATTTAACCTTTGTCAGGCTGCATAATTTTACTTTAACAGGCTGCAGAGGTACAATTGTACCTTCATATATACCTCCACTGTGATATTTGGCCAATATATTCTGGACCAAAGCTGCAGAGATGTCACGAAATTTCAGCCCTCTACGGCTTTTCGAAAAAAAGTTATTGCAATTTTAAAAAACGGAATAGTTACAATTGTATCTACTCAACCGGACGAAGGTTAAGGAGAGGAGTTCTGTGAGGGGAATATTACAGAAAGGAGCTATGTAAACTATTATCCAAAATGCCTTAATATGTTGAATTATACTTTTATTTTTAAGGACACTGTGTCGGGATGTGCTGGTGAAGACAGAGATGAGGGAAGTTTGCAGAGACAAGCTCTGGACATGAAATCCCATCATGGCAGCTGTAGTACGTGGAGACAAAATGGATGGGAGCGATTTGAGAAGATGTCACCTGTTAGGTACCTGCATGTAAATATTTGTGAACCTTCCTGCATCTCATCAGTACTGTGATTCCTGTATGGTCCACAGTTGGGTGATGGCTGGTAACAACAACTCCTAGTATCTCCTTACCATTGTTAAGGACATACTGAAAGTTGCAGGTTTACATGATACAGGTGTATATGGGGCTGATCTGAAACTGCAATTGATCACTGTACTTAGCTTGGCAATGTATTCATTAGAAACAGTGGTTCTGATCATATAGCAATCCATACCATGCTTCATGTTGAAACTGAAAAATTCTCAAAATTTAGTTTTGAGATTATGAGAAGGCTTTGAGTTTCTGCTCCAAAAATTTGGGTATGTTCATATTGAGCAGAAATTCTCAAAATCCCTCTCAAATGCTCAAAACTTAGTTCTGCAGATGTATTCATGTAATTAACCCTTTACATTTTTTTCTAGGCCTTTGGTTCAGAATGACAATTTGGCCCTTGGACCAAAAAATGTTGTGCACCGTGCTCTGGAGTGATGAGACCAAGATAAATATTTTTGGAACTGATGGCTTCAAAACTGTATGGCATTGCAAAGGTGAGAAATACATAGAAAAACATTTCATTTATAGTATCATGAAATCACAGATGTTCTGTTCTGTATTGAAAGAGAAGATGCTACCATCACTCCGTGCACTTGATATGTACTTTTTCAACATGACAATGCTCCAAAACACACATATAAGGCCTCTGCTGCATGTCTGAAGAAGAAAACGGCTTCAGCAGTCTTGCTTTGTCACTGGGGCACAAACATGCAAAATAAAAAAGGGCCTTCCACAAACTATTCCCACATAGTTGGAAGCAAGCTATTATCCAAAATGTCTTCGTATGCTGAAGCGTTAAGATTGTCCTTCAATAAAACTAAGGGGCCTAGGCCAAGCCTTGGAAAGCAACCCCATAGCATTACTACTCTTCGAAACGTTGGCAAACATTTGGCACAATGCAGTCAGGCAGGTTGGCACTTCAACACTTTGTGACCCCACTTTGTTACTTTAGGTGGTCTCCTACATCGTGACCAACTTGCTATGCCTTCCATTGCTTCCACTTTTCAATAATACCATTCACAACTGATGGTAGAATGTTTAGGAGGCAAAAAGATCACTAAGTGAATTGTTGCAACAGTGCCATCCTCAAATGGGGTTAACTCTTTAGAAGAAAATTCACAAATGTTTCCATAGGCAGACGACATGGCTTGGTACAAGATTTTATATACTTGAGGGATTGGGACTGATTGAAATAGAAAGGGTGGTCCATACCATGCAGAAAGCAACAAACAGAATACATCTTAAATCGCCTATACTACACAAATATGAAGGCATAGACCGTAATTGTAATTATTTGTTTTATTGTTTCAAACCCTTATGGGCATGGTCACTAGTTTGCCAATTCCTGTAATAATGATATGCCTTATATTAATTGGGTACCGTATATACAAGTGACAGTATAAAAGTACAGTAAGTACAGCTGCCACCCTAGAAAGCTCAGGCAATACTGCATGCATAGTGACATAAAGCCACCTGCCCAGTAGGTACCGATGGCACAAGACAGGATATCTTGGCATGCAGCATAATTAACGCTGTTATTAAAAATTACAGAATTGCATAGTTGCAAGCAAATATTTATCTTTACACAAGAAAATTAATTCAGTCACATTGTGCTAGACATTCGGAGAAGTGCCAATTTATATTTTACAGTAATTGCCTTAAAAATCGGAGTTGAGGCCATAGTATAAATCTAAGAAACACAAAGAGATCCATTGTTAATATCCAGTAAACCCACCGAGCACGACCTGCCACTCAAGACCCTTTTTCTTCCAGTTTGAGCGAAATTTTATAATTACTGATTTGCCAAAATCTGGCCAAATTACACACGTGGCAGAGTCTTTCTGCTCCGTCTTTAAACCGCTCAGCTTTGTGTCTTGCTGTTTATAAGTCTTACAAAATGCTGCGTGTCATTATGGCCTCATTACTGTTGGCTGGAAGTACATTATAGCTTATATAAATATTATGTGTAGGCTGCAATTTGGGTAATCAGTTGCTCGTGATTGACAGAAATCCACACTGTCATTTCCACTGCTCTGTATGAGCCTCGGGGGAGCGGGCGTATAAGCTCTAATAAGTATATGCTATCTGCAAATGCTATGGCAAACCCAAGATCTTTACAAAGGTACAGAGAGGAGAGAAGGGGAAGTAGACTTCATCTACCTAATAATCAGCACTTTCATCTCTTCGCACCTGGTAGGAGAGACTGAATGTGTGCTGTATGCTTAGAACAGAAAATATTTACTAACTGGAGTTTCTCCTCATATTTTTACAGAGTATTTATACCGGAAAACTATTTTACCGTAATATTATATCATGGTGTTTCCAGCCTATATTTATTTTCCTACTTGGGTAGCAGCTGATTTGGGTGGTAATCATTAAAATGGATGTCCACGACTTTAACATTAATGACCTACCCATAGGATAGGTCATCAATGTCTGATTGGTGGTGGTGCGACACCTGGCACCCTTGCCGATCAGCTATTCTTGTTGTCGGCAGAGGCCGGTAGTGATGAGTTACGGACTTGCGCCCATCTATTGTATAGTGGCCGTGGCTTGGTACTGCACATCTGCTCCCTATTGATTTGAACAGGAGTCTGTCCCGGCTGCTGCCGACACCGAGAACAGCTGATGGGCAGGGGTGCAGGGTGTCACACCCTCACTAATCGGACATTGATGACCTATGCCCAAGGTGAAAATTCTGATGGTAACCTCCCTGCAGGTCAATGAAAACTTGCAGTGAATAAACACTATTCCTTGTTCTTTTGGATTTGATTTCATGGTATACATTGTATAGTAAAAGTGATAGGTAATAGCAGCATGATTTTAATGCTAAATAGAAATATCTGCCCTATGCTGTGTCCCTCAATAAATAGTTGCATCTCATTGCGCTCCGTGCAAAAAATATGACCCCCACTTTACCCTCTAGAGGTACATGACCTCTACATTGGCCTCTCCTTTAAAATATTGCCTGCACACCATCTCCCTTATGAACTATAACTGTTACACTGTCTTCATTGTTAACTATGGCCTCCAGACCGTTCTGAGTGATGACGACCATAACTGCCCCTTCATGTATTATAACCAAACTATTTAAAGTTATTAGATATAACCACCAGACTGTCCGTCCTTATGAACCATAATGGCCACACACTCTGCTCTTATGAACTGTAACTGCCACATTGGCCACCGTTGTCAACTATAACCTCCACACTGCTCCCTTGTGAACTATGCCTCCACAACATCTTCACTTCATGTAATCACAACCCTAACCACAACCCTAGCCCCAACACACCCGTAACCCTAATCCCAACCACAACACACCCCTAACCCTAATCATAACCCTAACCACAAGCCTAATCTTAACCCTATTTCCAACCCTAGCCCTAATTCCAACCCTAACCTTAAGGCTATGTGCCCACGTTGCGGATTCGTGTGAGATTTTTCCGCACAATTTTTGAAAAATCTGCAGGTAAAAGGCACTGCGTTTTACCTGCGGATTTACAGCGGATTTACAGCGTTTTTTTGTGCGGATTTCACCTGCGGATTCCTATTGAAGAACAGCTGTAAAACGCTGCGGAATCCGCAAAAAGAATTGACATGCTGCGGAAAATACAACGCAGCGTTTCCACACGGTATTTTCCACACCATGGGCACAGCGGATTGGGTTTTCCATAGGTTTCCATAGGTTTACATGGTACTGTAAACCTGATGGAAAACGGCTACGAATCTGCAGCGGCCAATCCGCTGCGGATCCGCGGCCAATCTGCTGCGGATCCGCAGGCAAATCCGCACCGTGTGCACATAGCCTAATTCTCACCCTAGCCCTAACCCTAGTGGAAAAAAAACATTTTCTTTATTTTATTACTGTCCCTACCTATGGGGGTGATAAAGGGGGGGGGGGGTAATTTACTTTTTTTAATTTTGATCACTGTGATAGGTTTTATCACAGTGATCAAAATATACCTGGAACGAATCTGCCGGCCATTTTGGAAGATGGCGGCACCCATGGAGAAGACGGACGGACACCGGGAGGCTCAGTAAGTATGAGGGGGGGAGATCGGAGCACAGGGGGGATAGGAGCACTGGGGGTGGGATCGGAGCACGGGGGGAGCGAACAAGACGACGGAGGGGAGCGGAGTACAGGACGGAAGACTGGGGAGGAGATCGGTGGAGGTGGCGGGAGCAGATCAGGGTTTCCAGCCATGGCCGATGCTATTGCAGCATCAGCCATGGCTGGATTGTAATATTTCACCAGTTTTCATAGGTGAAATATTATAAATCACTCTGATTGGCAGTTTAACTTTCGACAGTCAATCAGAGCGATCGTAGCCACGGGGGGGGGGGGGTGAAGCCACCCCCCTGGGCTGAAGTACCACTTCCCCTGTCCCAGCAGATCGGGTGAAATTGGAGTTAACCCTTTCACCTGATCTGCAGGGACGCGGTCCCTCCATGATGTCACATAGGCATCACAGGTCGGATTGGCACCGACTTTCATGACGCCTACGTGGCGTCACAGGTCGGAAAGGGGTTAATATGGCCATGTGAGTGCTTTTTTTTGTGGGACGAGTTGTAATTTTGAACGACACCATTTGTTTTAACATAACGTGTACTGGAAAGTGGGAAAAAAGTTCCAAGTGTGGTGAAACTGCAAAAAAGTACAATCCCACACTTGTTTTTTATTTGGCTTTTTTACTAGGTTCACTAAATGCTAAAACTGACCAGCCAGTATGATTCTCCAGGTCATTACAAGTTCATCGACACCAAACATGTCTAGGTTCTTTTTTTATCTAAGTGGTGAAAAAAAATTCCATACTTTGTTAAAAAAAAAAAAAAAAAAAAAAAAAAAAAAAAAAGAAATACCCGATGATATCCATAGTGTGCCCACTTCTCGTGATCTTAGGTTGGGTGAGGGCTTATTTCTTTAGCGCCGAGCTGACAATTTTAATGATACCATTTTGATGCAGATATGATCTTTTGATCGCCAGTTATTGCATTTTAATGCAATGTTGCGGCGACCAAAAAAACGTAATTCTGGTGTTTTGACTTTGTTTCTTGCTATTTAAAGATCAGGTTAAGCCTTTTTCTTATTGATAGATTGGGCGATTCCAAATATGTGTAGGTTTGATTTTTGTATTGTTTTATTTTGAAAAGGGCGAAAGGGGGGTGATTTGAACTTTATATATATATATATATATATATATATATATATATATTTTAAACTTCTTCCGGGCACTACGCCGAAATGCGCGTTGGGGCACGTGGCAGCGCAGCTCTCCAGGTAACTGTACCATCAGCCCGCATTACTTTTGCTTTGTACTCTTTGTTACTCCATATCTACTTTTTAGTGCCACCTTGGTAGCCATTCTTTTATACAATTGTACTAAGTATGCATACATTGCTTTATATACCTTGTGACATGGTGCCTTTGGTGTTACTCTTTTTGTATTGAAATGCCCAATGCACTTGCACTTTTTGGAGTTAACTATACATTTACAGTTTCCTTTGCTATTGTGGGACATTACCTGGTGGGCATGAGGCAGCCGCTGGTTGGAGAATGATTGTCTTTCACGCTATGCCTTTGTATATATTTTTTGTGATTTTATTTATTGATTCAACAAAATATTTAGCTTGAGGCTGGAGTCACACATGCGAGAAACACGTCCGTGTCTCGCATGTGAAAAGCAAGCTCTGGCGCCGGCACTTCGGAGCGGAGCGTGCGGCTCCATGTGTTGCTATACGGTCTCATGCTCCGCTCTGGAGTGCCGGCACCACAGCTTGGTTTTCACATGCGAGACACGGACGTGTTTCTCGCATGTGTGACTCCGGCCTTACACTGGTTCTTGTAGTGCTGTTCTCTTGTAAGATTTCAGCTATCTTTCTTGCATTGAACTACTTATATATGTCCTTGCATCCAATATTTTCTTTGAGGTGCTTGCGTGGTCCGGTATATGAGCTTTAATAATTTATTATGCGTGGACTCCAGGAAAATGGCTGCCAGGGGTGGCGCATGCGCAGATGGAGATCTCGTCACCAAGATATCGGGAGATGATCTCAAGGTGCTCAAAACCACATTCAAGAAGTTTATTAACCCTTCAGGTGCTTCACATAAATTTTTGGAAAATACACCCCTGCACACAAGTCTATGGGTGCATGTAAAACATCGGCTTGCACTCGGATTTGATCTGAGTGCAGTCCGATGTACACTCACAGAGACAAGGGAGAAGATGGACAAATTAAGTTCTTTGTCTTCTCCGCAATTGTGCTGCAATTCTCTCATGTGAGAAAATCAGATAACACTAGGATGACACCAGGCTCAAACTCTGACAGAATTTGATCCAAGTGACATTAGCATAATCAGTGTAATTCTCTTGCATGAGAGAAGATACGGCCATCTGACCGCAGCCTTAGCCAATAGATGCAGAATACAGTATTGTAGTTCTGTTGGTACTCACAGGAGATGCTGGGGGCATACAGTATGTACATCACAGGAGATGCTAGGAGAATATATACATCACAGAAGATGCTGGGGGTATATATACATCACAGGAGGAGCTGGGGGCTTTAGTGCTAAGATGTTAATGGCCATTGGGAATCCGTAAGGGTAGCCTGTTTTTAAGGAACCATTAATATATTAGACAGTAACAGTTCAGCTTATATTAGTCTTGTATTTTCTGTAATTTTCCCAACACCTGGACCACATAGCTCCTTTATCAATCTATGGTGGGAAAGTGTATGTTTATAGTATCATCCAATTACTGCATAGATTCGTTATTTATATTTAGTGAGAAATGTCATGTTTACAGTACGGTAAAACATTTGGTACCAAGAGAGTCTTTGGCATATTTTATCCGGTAATGTATTTGTCCAATGTTGATTGACGTCTGAAGAGTTGGCCACTCTGCCAGAGGGATACTATACCAGACAAATAGAACTTGTTAGGGCTCGTGTAATACTTGGTTACGCAAGCATTTGTTTCAAAACAAGATATAAGTTAGGGAAGACTTCAGCTAAGACAGAAGCCCTGTTAACCTGTGGACTAAAAAGGGGACGCCTGTGACGCCAAAGGGTGGATCCCAGGAATTTCTCTGTCTTCGCTGTTCTGCTTCCCACAGATGATGTTCCTGGACAGATGATGTGCTACTCCTGGTGAAGTTTTTCCTGTGTAGTGTGAATATTTTTCTGCCCAATGATGACAGAAGAATTCTAGGAGTGATACCTTTATTGGCTAACCAGAAAATAATATGTTTGCAAGCTTTCAGAGCACAGTGGCTCCTTCTTCAGGCAAGATTACAAATAAATTACAAAGCTTGCAAACATATTATTTTCTGGTTAGCCAATAAAGGTATCACTCCTAGAATACTTCTGTCATCATTGGGCAGAAAAATATTCACATCAATTTTTTTTGGCTAACACGGTACCACAATACAATTTGTTATTGTACATCCTGTGTAGTGTGTAATGTAAGTATTTTACCTTTGTGATTTATATTATGCAAAAGTGTACGCAATATCACACTATTTCCTATCTATCTATATATATAATTGTCTAAGGGTTTTTCCGTCTGTCTGTCTGTCTGTCCTGGAAATCCCGCATCTCTGATTGGTCGAGGCCGCCAGGCCTTGACCAATCAGCGATGGGCACAGCATGGCGACGATGTCATAAAGGTTGCCTCGACCAATCAGCGACGGGCACAGTCTGCCGCGAATTCGCCTCGACCAATCAGCGACGGGCACAGTATCGACGTAGATGTCATAATGTTGCCATGGCGACGATGATGTCATAAAGGTTGCCTCGACCAATCAGCGACAGGCACAGTCTGCCGCGAATTCTGGAATCATCATTGTCCATATACTACGGGGACATGCATATTCTAGAATATCCGATGCGTTAGAATCGGGCCACAATCTAGTTTTATATAATTATTTAATTATTATAATAAAATTAATCACCTTCTTTAAAACCATATCTGACCCCTTTGAAAACTTGGCAAAACAGGGACATATATATACATCCCATAGGGAGCTGGGGGGGATATATACATGACAGGAGACGTTGGGAGTATATATACATAACAAGAGATGCTGGGGACATATATACATCACAGGAAATGCTGAGGGTAGTATATACACATGACAGGAGACGCTGGGGGATATATATCACAGGACATGCTGGGAGCATATATGTATGACAGGAGGGGTGGGGGGCATATACGTATCACAGGAGGGGCTGGCATATATGCATCACTGGAGGGGATGGGGGCTTATAGCCATCACAGGATGAGCTGGAGGCATATAGACATCAAAGGATGGGCTAGTGGCATATAAACAAAACAGGATGGACTGTGGGCATATAGACATAACAGAATGGGCTGGGAGCATATAGATATCATAGGAGGGGCTGGGGACATGTAGCCATCAGAGGACAAGCTGGGGGCATATAGACATCACAAGGCTGGCTAGGGCATTTACACATAACAGGAGGGACTGGGGGAATATAGACATCACAAGAGGGGCTGGAGGCATATAGACATCACAGGATGGGCTGGGGGCATATAGAGATCACATGATGGGCTAGGGGGCATATAGACATAACAGGATGGGCTGGGTGCACATACAGTAGATATCACAAGAGGGGCTGGGGACATATATACATCACAGGATGGGCTGGCAGCATATAGACATAACAGGATGGGCTGGGGGCATATAGATATCACAGGAGGGGCTGGGGACATATACCCATCAGAGGACAAACTGGGGGCATATAGACATCACAAGGCAGGCTAGGGCATATATACATAACAGGAGGGGCTGTGGGCATATAGACATCACAGGTTGGACTGGGGGCTTTTAGAAATTACAGGAGGGACAGGGGGCATATAGACACGACAGGTTGGGGGCATAAACATCAATGTAGGCATTGGGGGTATATACACATCACTGGAGATGCTGAAGCATATACAGTCAGGGGAAATAAGTATTTGATCTCTTGCTGATTTTGTACATTTGCCCACTGACAAAGACATGAACATATATAATTTTAAGGGTAGGTTAATTTTAACATTGAGAGATAGAATATCAAAAATAAAATCCAGAAAATAAGATTGTATAAATTATATACATTTATTTGCAATTTAAAGTGAGAAATAAGTATTTCATCCCTCTGGCAAACAAGACTTAATACTTGGTGGCAAAACCATTGTTGGCAAGTATAGCAGTCAGATGCTTTTGTAGTTGATGATGAGGTTTGCGCACACGTCAGGAGGAATTTTGGTCCACTTCTCTTTGCAGATCATTTCTAAACCATTAAGATTTTGAGGCTGTCTCTTGGTAACTTGGAACTTCAACTCGCTCCATAAGATTTCTATGGGATTAAGGTGTGGAGACTGGCTAGGCCACTCCATGACCTTAATGTGCTTCCTTTTGAGACACTCCTTTGTTGCCTTGGCTGTATGTTTTGGGTCATTGTATTGCAGGAAGACCCAGCCATGACTGTTATGATCCGGTGACCTAGGAGCTGCATGAGAACTTTCACTGGAGAAAGTGGCCACTGTACTGACCGCAATCCTGAACTTAACACCACAACTAGAAGTAGCCGTGGAGTGTACCTAACACACCTAGACACCTCGTCACAGCCAGAGAACTAAATACCCCTAAAGATGGAAATAGGAATACTATCTTGCCTCAGAGAAAATCCCCAAAGGATAGACAGCCCCCCACAAATATTGACGGTGAGTAGGAGAGGAAAAAACATACACAGGCAGAAAAACAGGATTAGCACAGGAGGCCACTCTAGCTAGATAGGACAGGATAGGACAGAGTTCTGTGCGGTCAGTATAAAAACCCTTCAAAACATCCACAGCAGAATATACAAAAACTTCCTACATCTTCACTAAAAGATGTAGGAGCGTAAATCTGCAACTCCAGTGAATCCTACAATCAGAGCAGGAATAAAACTGAAACCAGCACACTGGCAGTGTGCCACAGAAACAAAAACCAAACACTTATCTTTGCTGAAATAGGCAGCGAGCAGGAGAAGCCAGAAAGTGATCCAACACTTCACAAGGAACATTGACTACTGGCAAGGGCTAAAGGATCCTGCCCACTTAAATATCCCAGTCAGAATTGTAATCATCCGATACACCTGGCCAGGTCTGTGACTCAGAGACAACTGCATTCCCACCTACAACCACTGGAGGGAACCCAAGAGCAGAATTCACAACAGTACTCCCCCTTGAGGAGGGGTCACCGAACCCTCACCAGGGCCCCCAGGACGATCAGGACGAGCCAGATGAAAGGCACGGACCATATCAGCAGCATGGACATCAGAGGCAAAAACCCAAGAATTATCATCCTGGCCATAACCCTTCCATTTGACCAGGTACTGGAGCTTCCGCCTCGAAAAACGGGAATCCAAAATCTTCTCACCAACATATTCCAACTCCCCATCAACCAACACAGGGGCCGGAGGATCAACAGAGGGAACAACGGGCTCCACATATTTCCGCAACAAAGATCTATGGAAGACATTATGGATAGCAAAAGAGGCTGGAAGCGCCAGTCGAAAAGACACCGGATTAATAATCTCAGAAATCATATAAGGACCAATAAACCGAGGCTTAAACTTAGGAGAGGAAACCTTCATAGGAACATGACGGGAAGACAACCAGACCAGATCCCCAACCCGAAGCCAGGAACCAACACACCGACGACGATTAGCAAAACCTTGAGCCTTCTCTTGAGACAACACCAACTTGTCCACCACATGAGCCCAAATCTGCTGCAACCTGTCAACCACAGAATCCACACCAGGACAGTCAGAAGGCTCAACCTGCCCAGAAGAAAAACGAGGATGAAAACCAAAATTAAAAAACAAAGGCGAAACCAAGGTAGCAGAACTAGCCCGATTATTAAGGGCAAACTCAGCCAATGGCAAGAAGGCCACCCAATCATCCTGATCAGCAGACACAAGGCATCTCAAATAAGTCTCCAAGGTCTGATTAGTTCGCTCGGTCTGGCCATTTGTCTGAGGATGAAACGCAGAAGAAAAAGACAAATCAATGCCCAGCCTAGCACAAAAGGCCTGCCAAAACCTAGAAACAAACTGGGAACCTCTGTCGGACACAATATTCTCCGGAATACCATGCAAACGAACCACATGCTGAAAGAACAACGGAACCAAATCTGAAGAGGAAGGCAATTTAGGTAAGGGCACCAAATGAACCATCTTAGAGAACCGGTCACAAACAACCCAGATAACAGACATCTTATTGGAGACCGGAAGATCAGAAATAAAATCCATCGAAATATGCGTCCAGAGCCTCTCAGGGACTGGCAATGGCAAAAGCAACCCACTAGCACGGGAACAACAAGGCTTGGCCCGCGCACAAGTCCCACAGGACTGCACAAAAGAACGCACATCACGTGACAATGAAGGCCACCAAAACGACCGACCAACCAAATCTCTGGTACCAAAAATGCCAGGATGACCGGCCAACACGGAACAGTGAACCTCAGAAATCACTCTACTTGTCCATCTGTCAGGAACAAACAATTTCCCCACAGGACAGCGGTCAGGTTTGTCAGCCTGAAATTCCTGAAGAACCCATCGTAAATCAGGGAAAAAGGCAGAAAGGACCACCCCCCTTTCAGGATACCAACCGGCTCTAAGACCTCAGGAGAATCAGGCAAAAAACTCCTAGAGAGGGCATCAGCCTTTATATTCTTAGAACCCGGAAGGTACGAGACCACAAAATCAAAACGGGAAAAAAACAAGGACCATCGAGCCTGTCTAGGATTCAGCCGTTTAGCAGACTCGAGGTAAATCAAATTCTTATGATTGGTCAAGACCACAATACGGTGCTTAGCTCCCTCAAGCAATGTCGCCACTCCTCAAACGCCCACTTCATAGCCAACAACTCCCAATTGCCGACATCATAAATGCGTTCAGCAGGCGAAAACTTACGGGAAAAGAAGGCACACTGTTTCATTAAGGAACCAGCAGGATCCCTCTGAGACAAAATGGCCCCTACCCCAATCTCAGAAGCGTCAACCTCAACCTGAAACGGAAGAGAAACATCCGGTTGGCGCAACACTGGAGCAGAAGTAAATTGACGTTTAAGCTCCTGAAAGGCAGAGACAGCCGCAGATGACCAATTCGCCACATCAGCGCCTTTCTTCATCAAATCGGTCAAGGGTTTAACCACGCTGGAAAAATTAGCAATGAAACGGTGATAAAAATTTGCAAAACCCAAAAATTTCTGAAGGCTCTTTACAGATGTGGGCTGAATCCAATCATGAATGGCCTGAACCTTAACCGGATCCATCTCTATAGACGAAGGAGAAAAAATGAAGCCCAAAAAAGAGACTTTCTGCACCCCAAAGAGACACTTAGACCCTTTCACAAACAGGGCATTGTCACAAAGGATCTGAAATACCATCCTGACCTGTTGCACATGAGGCTCCCAATCATCGGAAAAAAATCAAAATATCGTCCAAATATACAATCAAGAATTTATCAAGATAAATCCGGAAGATATCATGCATGAAGGACTGAAAAACAGATGGAGCATTAGAGAGTCCGAATGGCATCACAAGGTATTCAAAATGGCCTTCGGGCGTATTAAACGCAGTTTTCCATTCATCCGTCTGCTTAATATGAACAAGATTATATGCCCCCCCCGAAGGTCAATTTTCGTAAACCAACTAGCTCCCTTAATCCTAGCAAACAAATCGGAAAGCAAAGGTAAATGGTATTGAAACTTGACCGTGATTTTATTCAAGAGGCGATAATCTATACAGGGTCTCAAGGAACCATCTTTTTTAGCAACAAAAAAGAACCCCGATCCCAATAGTGAAGAAGATGGCCGAATATGCCCTTTCTCCAAAGACTCTTTAATATAGCTCCGAATGGCGGTATGTTCAGGCACAGATAGATTAAAAAGTCGACCCTTAGGAAACTTACAGCCTGGAATCAAGTCAATAGCACAATCGCAGTCCCTGTGCGGTGGAAGGAAACTGGACTTGGGCTCATCGAATACATCCTGAAAATCAGTCAAAAACTCTGGAATTTCAGAAGGTGAAGAAGAGGAGATTGACATCAAAGGAACATCATCATGAACCCCCTGACAACCCCAACTAGTCACAGACATGGACTTCCAGTCCAACACAGGATTATGTACCTGCGACCATGGAAAACCCAGCACGATAGCATCATGCAAGTTATGCAACACCAGGAATCGACAATCTTCCTGATGGGCAGGCGCCATGCGCATGGTCACCTGTGTCCAAAACTGGGGCTTATTTTTAGCCAAGGGTGTAGCATCAATGCTTCTTAAGGAATAGGGTTCTGCAAAGGCTGCAAGGGAAACCACAACGCTTGGCAAACTCAAAATCCATTAAATTCAAGGCGGCGCCTGAATCCACAAACGCCATGACAGAAAATGATGACAATGAGCAGATCAAGGACACAGATAACAGAAATTTAGGTTGTACACTACTGATGGTAATTGAACTGGCGATCCTCTTTGTCCGCTTAGGGCAGACAGAAATGACATGAGAAGCGTCGCCACAATAATAACACAGCCTATTTTGACGTCTGAAACCTTGTCGTTCCGTTCTAGACAGAATTCTATCACATTGCATAGGCTCAGAAATTTGCTCTGAGGATAACACCACAGCGCTCAGTTCTGTGCTCCCGCAGGCGTCGGTCAATCTGAATGGCCAGAGACATAGAATCACTCAGACCGGAAGGCGTGGGAAACCCCACCATAACATCTTTAACGGATTCAGAAAGCCCTCTTCTGAAAATTGCCGCCAAAGCATCATTTTTCCATTTAGTCAACACAGACCATTTTCTGAATTTCTGACAATACAATTCTGCCGCCTCTTGACCCTGAGACAGGGCCAACAAGGTTTTCTCAGCTTGATCCACAGAATTAGGTTCATCATATAATAGTCCTAAAGCCTGAAAAAAGGAGTCAATATTAAGCAAAGCCGGATTCCCAGATTCCAGGGAAAACGCCCAATCCTGCGGGTCGCCACGCAGCAGGGAGATTACGATTTTTACCTGCTGAATGGAATCACCAGAGGATCGAGGTCTCAGGTAAAAAAACAGTTTACAGTTGTTTTTAAAACTCAAAAATTTAGACCTGTCACCAGAAAACAAATCAGGAATAGGAATCTTCGGTTCTAAAGCAGGAGTTTGAACAATATAATCAGAAATACCTTGCACCCTAGCAGCAAGCTGGTCTACACGAGAAACTAATTCCTGAACATTCATGCTTGCACCAGGCTCCTCAGGCACCCAGAGATAAAGAGGGAGGAGAAGACAAAACAGACTGGAGAAAAAAAATGGCTCAAGAGCTTCCTTCCCTTCTTCTGAGATGCATTTAACTCATTGTTGGCCAGTAGTACTGTTATGATCCGGTGACCTAGGAGCTGCATGAGAACTTTCACTGGAGAAAGTGGCCACTGTACTGACCGCAAACCTGAACTTAAGACCGCAACTAGAAGTAGCCGTGGACTGTACCTAACACACCTAGACACCTCTTCACAGCCGGAGAACTAAAAACCCCTAAAGATGGAAATAGGAATACTATCTTGCCTCAGAGAAAATCCCCAAAGGATAGACAGCCCCCCACAAATATTGGCGGTGAGACGGAGAGGAAAAAACATACACAGGCAGAAAAACAGGATTAGCACAGGAGGCCACTCTAGCTAGATAGGACAGGATAGGACAGAGTTCTGTGCGGTCAGTATAAAAACCCTTCAAAACATCCACAGCAGAATATACAAAAACTTCCTACATCTTTACTAAAAGATGTAGGAGCGTAAATCTGCAACTCCAGTGAATCCTACAATCAGAGCAGGAATAAAACAGAAACAAGCACACTGGCAGTGTGCCACAGAAACAAAAAACAAACACTTATCTTTGCTGAAATAGGCAGTGAGCAGGAGAAGCCAGAAAGTGATCCAACACTTCACAAGGAACATTGACTACTGGCAAGGGCTAAAGGATCCTGCCCACTTAAATATCCCAGTCAGAATTGTAATCATCCGATACACCTGGCCAGGTCTGTGACTCAGAGACAACTGCATTCCCACCTACAACCACTGGCGGGAACCCAAGAGCAGAATTCACAACACATGACCCATTTTTAATGTCCTGGCAGAGGGAAGGAGGTTGTCACTCAGGATTTTACGGTACATGGCTCCATCCATTCTCCCACTGATACAGTGAATGAAGTCCTGTGACCTTAGCAGAGAAACACTTCAAAACATAATGTTTCCACCTCCATGCTTGACAGTGGGGGCGGTGTTCTTTTGGCCATAGGCAGCATTTCTCTTCCTCCAAACATGGCAAGTTGAGTTAATGTCAATGACCTCAATTTTTGTCTCATGTGACCACAGCACCTTCTCCCAATCACTCACAGAATCATCCAGGTGTTCATTGAAAAGCTTCAGATGGGCCTGCACATGTGCCTTCTTAAGCAGGGCGACCTTGCGGGCACTGCAGGATTTTACATTTTTATGGCATAATGTGTTACCAATGGTTTTCTGGGTGACTGGGGTCCCAGATACCTTGAGATCATTAACAAGTTCCCACCGTGTAGTTTTAGGCTGATCTCTCACCTTCCTCATGATCTAGGATACCCCACGAGGTGAGATTCCGCATGATGCCCCAGATCGATGTCGATTGACAGTCATTTTGTGTTTCTTCCATTTTCTTACTATTGCACCAACAGTTGTCTCCTTCTCACCCAGCATCTGTCTTCTCGTTTTGTAGCCCATTCTAGCTTTGTGCAGGTCTATGATCTCGTCCCTTACATTCCTACAAAGCTCTTTGGTATTGCCCATGTTGTAGAGGTTAGAGTCTGACTGATTAATTAAAGTGACAATGAAATTTGCTTTGAAAATTTGGCCTGGTCAGGACAGTGAAAAAAGGCTTTGTCGTTGAGGGGTTAATATGGCATGGGATATAAGTCTAGCACGTTATTGGTGATTTTACACACACACACACACACACACATAGCGTTTCTTTTCAATCATTGATTTTTTTAAATTGTTTTTTTGAGCCCAGATTAGAAGTTAAATGGGGTTATAAAAGGGGTTGTCTACTATTGGACAACCCCCAATTAATCATTTCATGGCCCTATATAAAATAAAAGCAATGCATGTTCACCTCCTGTAGAGAATCAGTTACAGTATTGTCGGCATTGCTGCTCCCGAAGAGTGAAATTACATTTTAGAGTAACGTCACAGCCAGTCAGCGGTCTCATAGCGGATGTCCATTCTGAATACATACTAAAGGCTGCACACTTGTTCCTGGTTTTGGCTTAAAATTCCTTAAGATTGCATTCATACATTCAGTATTTGGTCAGAATTTTACATCAGTGTTTTTAAGTCAAAACCAGGAGGAGGTGAGTAATGCAGAAGTGGTTACGTGTTTGTATTATACCTTTCCTCAGATTGTTTCTGTCATGATTTTGGCATTAAAATACTGATGTCAGACACTGAACACGTCCATGTGGCCTAAAAGGGTTGTCCACTATTTGGACAAACATTTCTCAATCACCATAACGCCCCCATGTAAAATTATAGCAGTTATATTCATCTCTGGTGCAAGTGCCATTCCATCGATGTCAGGGCTTGATTGACATTGTTATGTATAGTATACATTCTTTGCAAAAAACGTATCAACCAAATACCCTGTTATTTACATCTTTTACTAGCACTTGCGGATTACTGCAAACATTTTTTCAAACTGAGTGTTTTTGGTTTTACCATTCTCTTTTGTGTCTTCAGGTTTCTTGGTGGTGTGTGAACATGTTCTTACAGACTTGTTCACTGTGCAAGTAGCCCATGTGTTCCTGTTTCCATGATTGTTCTCTTGTGTCTACAAGACTGGGGAGTTCCACCACTCCTCTTGGGCTAGCTGCACAAAAGCTGTTCTGCCCTGTATGCACACATGGATTTTTCCTCTCTGAACCCTGTTCACACAGGTAATGTACAGATGATCAGATTTTTAAATACATCAGATAGGGATTGCATACATTAGTTAGGACTGCTCTGATATGGGTATACCGTGAAGATTGGTAGAGCAGCTTAGTATACATTTTTTGCAAAAAACGTATCAACCAAATACCCTGTTATTTACATCTTTTACTAGCACTTGCGGATTACTGCAAACATTTTTTCAAACTGAGTGTTTTTGGTTTTACCATTCTCTTTTGTGTCTTCAGGTTTCTTGGTGGTGTGTGAACATGTTCTTACAGACTTGTTCACTGTGCAAGTAGCCCATGTGTTCCTCTTTCCATGATTGTTCTCTTGTGTCTACAAGACTGGGGAGTTCCACCACTCCTCTTGGGCTAGCTGCACAAAAGCTGTTCTGCCCTGTATGCACACATGGATTTTTCCTCTCTGAACCCTGTTCACACAGGTAATATACAGATGATCAGGTTTTTAAATACATCAGATAGGGATTGCATACATTAGTTAGGACTGCTCTGATATGGGTATACCGTGAAGATTGGTAGAGCAGCTTAGTATACATTTTTTGCAAAAAACGTATCAACCAAATACCCTGTTATTTACATCTTTTACTAGCACTTGCGGATTACTGCAAACATTTTTTCAAACTGAGTGTTTTTGGTTTTACCATTCTCTTTTGTGTCTTCAGGTTTCTTGGTGGTGTGTGAACATGTTCTTACAGACTTGTTCACTGTGCAAGTAGCCCATGTGTTCCTGTTTCCATGGTCACCAAATAGGTCTAAACATTATAAATAAGACGACTAAGGTAACTTATTTTGTAAGCATTCTGATTACAGAGGAGGAGATGACAATGTCCCATTGGCAGTAATCACCTTATAAATCACTCCACATCATTCTTAACCCACTGGTCAAGCACCAACACTGACATGGTCCATTCAAAGTCCGTGCACCCTAGATTTTTAACATTTAAACTGAACTTGTCATCTGATACTTGCCCGCATATTGGGCAGCATATATCAGGTATGATCTCAGCCAGATATGTTTGACTCAGAAATGCTATAGTGTTTCTGAGAAAAAAGTATGTATCAGCTGATAGATTCACTTTAAGGATTTTCCCATGAATGACATTTATCATCTATCCATAGTATAGGTAATGAATGTCTGATCTTTTGGGGGTCTCACTACTGATCACTACTAGTTCCTCTTAGTTCAGGTCAGGATACAAAAAAATTATATGATTGTTAATGCACATGAATACAACATTCATTGTGTATGCTCAAGCAGACAAGCGCATACATTAGATGTGTACTGTTCAATTCTTAATTAGATATCTCACTGACAGCACACTGACCCATGTTACTCAATAGATTGGTTCAGATGGACAATTTTTTTCTCAGTCTGACTGTCCATGAGAAACCGATGGCAGAATGCACTACTTTTTTCCGAGTCTCGAATGAGATTCATCCATTCAAGTCTATGGATGCATAAAAAATAAAACATCCCACATGGAACATAAAGTGTGGCATTTGATTTTTGTGGATGTATTTCTAGTATAAATTCAGGAAACTGTATTTGCTTTTGCATATTTTTTAATGTAGTTGTATGAACACGGATCGCACATGGATGTCACACAAACATCACAAGGATGTCACACAGACTTAAAAAAGGAATATATGGAAGAAAATCAGATGAAAATTAGAAAAAAAATTGCCCAAGTTTTCTGGATAACACGTAGAGGATTTATCATATGCTCATCTGTAGCCTATGTTGGACTTACAGACTATGAGGCTAAGCTATCTACATCAGTTATTAAAGAAAAAAAAGTTCTAGGACAAATGGAAACACAAACAGGGATGGTGTTAGAGGCAGGTAAACTAGGCGTGAGCTGGGGGGTCAGGAGCTAACTACACCCCCGACACATTTACCTGTTTCAGCATCAAAGATGCCAATACAGTTTAAAGCAATAATGGAGGACAGAACGCTCCCTTTCTCATCATTTCTGCTGAGCGGGTGCGATGACGTCATTTCATGCGCACCACGCTATGCCGGGCAGTGGAGCTGCTTAGTAGATATGCTGCGAAGACTGGAGCAGTAGGGAAACAAGGAAAGGCGAGTATGTTTTTCTTTCTTTTTTTTTTTTTTAAATCAGTGAGTATGTGGTAACCATAATACTGGAGGACTATGGGGTGTGCATTATATTATATGAATTCTATGAGGCTGCATTATAATATATATACTCTATTTGGGGGCTGCATACTACTCTATCGATGACTATGGGGGTGCATTATTCTATATGCACTATATTAGAGCTGCATTATGCTATATGAGGGCTGCATTATACTCTATCAATGACTATGGAGAGTGCATTATACTATGAGTGCTATATGGGGGTTGCATTATACTATATCAACCACAATGGCGTGCATTATACAATATGGAGTACTATGCGTAGTTTACTATACATGTGGAGGATTATGGAGCACATTATACTATGTAGGGGACTATGGGGCACATTATACTATATGGAGGACTATGGGGTGTGCACTGTACTATATGGAAGACTATGGGGTGCATTATACTACGTGGAGGACTATGGGGTGTATTACACTAAATGAGTAACATGCTGTCTAATCATCGAGCAAAATTATCAGTCATGCTCTTTTAACAGCCTGAACTCATAAGATAAGGAAGGTGAGTGAGCCAAAAAGGGGAAAACGATGTAAAAACTATTATGTAAAATGTGCTCAGGAAGGAAATGTATAGGTCTGAATGACCAACCAAAGTATATATATATATATACATATATATATATACATATACACACACACACACAAGTCCAGACCTCAAACAGAAAAGTCCAGGCCTCATACAGAAAATAAATAGATGATAATTATTATGGTGCCAACACTAATGGAAATAGTCCCGTAAATAATAATATCATACATATAATACAAACGTGTATATAAATAACAGGACAAATAATGAAAAGAATATACACATACAGGCTCACCCACCAACAACCCGATGCGCTTTTCACTGTGGCAACATCAGGGGTCAAGCGTATAAATCGGACGTGCGCTGTAAAACATTTTAATATGACAGCACACTGAAAACACACTGACCCATGTTATTCAATAGTGCTGGTCACATGGATGATTTTTCATTTCGACCCGTCAGCCTGTGAGAAAAAAAAATCGCAGTGTGCAACTTTTTATGGAGTTTTGGATGCATGAATGAAAAAAAAAGATCCCATATGGAACATCTAGGTGGCATCTAATTTTTGTGGATATATTTCTATTATAAAGCCAGGAAACTGTTTTTGTTTTTGGACATTTTTTAATGTACGGTAGTTGTATGAAAAAGCATGTTCCTCAGACACCACACGGATGCCACATGGACTTAGAAAAGGAACACACGGATGAAAATCAGATGAAAATTAGAAAAAGTTGTCCCGAGTTTTCTGGATGAAACTTGGATGATTTCTCACATGCTCGTCAGCAGCCGCTGTTAGTCGGACAGACCATGGGGCTAGGCTATCAGTTGACAAATTCAGCTTTGCAACATATGCAGTGCTAACACGGTTTTATTTCTTTCTATTAAATCTGAGAAATATATTTCATATTTTAATAAGACATCTTTACAGAAATGTCAATGCTGCCTTTTGCAGCTCAATGGTAGGAAAACTAAACATAGTAGTCACAATTAACCTTCAACACTTCCCATCACTGCTCTATATATTTGCATCACCAATTACCTAGGATAAGATTTTGCCCTAGATCAGCCAAGGTTACAGCATATAGTGATGGTAGATCAGCTTAACATTTTTCGATTCTTTACAATAACAAGCTTAACTAAGTCAAAGACAAAACGCATTAAGAGCAATCACGGCTGCACAGTTTGAGGGAACAGATCGCATTTCTGTTAAAAGCTCTTACAGCTTCGGAGTAATGTATGGATGCTCGATGCCTAATTCATCCCATACATGGCTGTAATATCGACAGGACAGCGCAGGCAGCAGAACACTACATATGTTTTACATTTAAAGCATATATATGACTGATTGGAACAAACACGAATTTCTATTTTTTCCCTTAGCACAAAGCGTAAAGAATTCAACAGTTTCTAATGAAAACATTGCCTCTGTGGTAACAAAAAAATCTTTATGGAAATAAAATATATACCGTATTTTTAAATGTTCTCAGAGAACAATTTTCTGCCAAGACGGTGAATAGAAGGAAACACGCAGCCATAAAATTTGTGAACGGTTGAAAGGGAAGCAGTGAATTTTTCATTTCTTCCCCCCTTCGTTAAAATGTACCAAGTACTCATTAAACTTTATGGATTAGTCATACTTAGCACCACGTACACTCGTGCCTTAAAGGGTTTTCCAGAGGATAAAAATTATTTTTAAAAGGGCTCAGACTGGTTTTAAAAAAAATGAATACTTTCCCTCTTGCAATGCCCCCTTGGTCTCTACTTCTTGGTACCCTCTCCAGACATCAGAAGTGCCCACTCAACCAGTAACATTTTGATAATCACAATAGCGCACCTGTGCTGCAAAAATTCAAAACTAGTGGGACGGGTCCATCTTGTAAGTCCTTACAGCCACTCAGAGTCCACCGCCAATAAACTCAAAGAACTAAAATGAGACTTCCAGGTTTACAAGAGCCTGAAGGAAAGAGTCTCCTGCAAGTTACAGGGAAGTTGGGGATCTATTACTAGAGAATGCAATCAGACAATGGTTTGGCTTACAGGAACAATCAGAGAACATACCGGAAATAGTTAATAAGTCTGACGCACTAATGAGCATTCTCTCAAGTCTCCCCACTGTTCAGAATGGTATTGAACAGCTGGTTGCTGTATATCAGCATACACAGGGGGACATAACTCACTCTCTGATCACTCACATTAGCCAAACAGCACAGTTTTTTGTGCCATTTTCTTTAATGGGATATAATAAAGTCTTGTATTAATAAGTGCTTTCACATACTACATTAGTTCAATATGTTTTCTAACACATATTAGAGAATTCTGCTCCTTTCTCCATTTACAATCAATCTGTTCTCCTCTTCCTGCCTCTTGAACTCATTCACATCAGCTATCTCAAAAAAAGAATGACTGCCATCTCACTGAGGATTCAGATTGCAGCTGCCTATTTAAGTCTATAAAAAGAAGAAGGAGAGGAAAAGAAGAAGGAGAGGAAAAGAAGAGGATGCATCTTCATACTAAAGTATTTTACTTAACTCCAGTGCTGGACTCACAGCTACTCTGCTTAGTACTATTATACAATGTCCTCCATGCTGCTGCTTCTGAACATTTTTCACAGAGAAATAAAAGCACTTTGAAGATGGGCTGTGCGGATGGAAAAGAGCCTGTTGCTATAAGATAGTTTAATGATGGTTCATTACTTCTGAACATGTGGTACACAAAAACAAGAAAGCAGGGCTCATTCATGGGACTGTGTGCGGTGTATGGAAATCACACCAGCTAGTCTCCACCCACCAGCTCCGAGACAATTGAAAATTGCAAATAAAGCAGAGGATTAAACTGTTGAAAAATGTGGGATACTAGTCAGATAATGGTCATAAAGAGTTTTATTCCTCGTGTACACTCAGCTTATTCTGAAAAGCCACTTGGGATGACAGGTTTGTTTTATTGCATGCTATATTTAAACCCGAGCATTAAAATAATCATTTGTAAAAATCTATGTAAAACAACAAAAGAGCTTTCAAACATATTTTTTGTTAGGTGACAAACTTATTCTGCACACTCCTGGTGATGTGATACTTGGACTGTGTGCGATGTGTCATTTCTCTGCTTGTTTGCTGGGTAACTCCTTCCTGCAGTACCAACGGGGAAGGTGATTTGGTTTCTTTCTTGGAGTATTATGTTGCTGATATTTGAACTCAAAACTGGTGATGGAACCAAGATAACCAAAAAGGTAAGTATGCCAATTTTATTATTAATTTTACATTGACAAATATATTAGATACAACAAGATAGCTTTGCTCCAATTGTCTGGATTGTTACCTCCAGTCGTGCCGATAAACAATTATAGCACAGAAGTCTGTAGTATAAACACTCTTCAAAATAATTTTCTTTAGAGATTTTGCACATATTATCAGTACAGATCAGCCGGGGGGATTGTGGTCTACGAGATTTCCGTCTCTAATGCTGTAAAGTGCACAGTATGTCTATAGTGCTGGAGATAGAAACCTAGTAGACTCCATGGAACATTGTCAGCAATATGGCTGGTTTCACACTTGCATTTTAAAACGCATGCGTTTTAAAAAAAAATGCATGGTGAAAAAACGCATGTAAACGCATGCAAACGCCGCATTTTTTTTTACGCATGTGTTTTTGCATGTGGTGAAAAAAACGCGGTGTTTTAACGCGTTTACATGCGTTTTTTCATGTGTTTGCGTTTTTTAAACGCATGCAGATAAATGTGTGACAGCTGCCAATCATCAAAATAAAGTAAAAAAACCCACTATAAACAGAAAGAACTAGGGTTAGGGGTAGGGATCCTAACCCTAACACTAAAGGGTTCCTACCCCTAACCCTACACCTAACCCTACCCCTAACCCTACCCTACCCTTAAAGGGGATAGGGTTAGGGGTAGGGTTAGGGGTAGGATCCCTTTATCAATTTTATGGTGTGGGGTGGTTTATCAGTGTGTTTTTTTTAAATAAAAATGCATGTGTTTTTAACGCATGCAAACGCATGTTGTTAAAAACGCATGCGTTTACATAGACAGCAATGCATGCAATATAGACAGTATGTCTATAGTGCTGGAGATAGAAACCTAGTAGACTCCATGGAACATTGTCAGCAATATTGCTGGTTTCACACTTGCGTTTTAAAACGCATGCGTTTAAAAAAAATGTATGGTGAAAAAACGCATGTACACGCGTGCAAACGCCGCATTTTTTTATTACGCATGCGTTTTTGCTTGTGGTGAAAAAAACACGGTGTTTTAACGCGTTTACATGTGTTTTTTCATGCGTTTGCGTTTTTTAAACGCATGCAGATAAATGTGTGACAGCTGCCAATCATCAAAATAAAGTAAAAAACCCACTATAAACAGAAAGAGCTAGAGTTAGGGGTAGGGTTAGGGATCCTAACACTAAAGGGTTCCTACCCCTAACCCTACACCTAACGCTACCCTACCCTTAAAGGTATTAGGGTTAGGGGTAGGGTTAGGGGTAGGATCCCTTTATCAATTTTATGGTGTGGGGTGGTTTATCAGTGTGTTTTTTTAAATAAAAACGCATGCGTTTTTAACGCATGCAAACGCATGTGGTTAAAAACGCATGCGTTTACATAGATAGCAATGCATGCGTTTTTTTGCGGCAAAAAAAATGCCGCTAAAATTACTACATGTTGCATTTCTGCAACACAAAGTATAGGGGAAAAAAACGCATGCGTTTTTTACCGCAAAAAACGCAAAAAAAAAACGCAGATGTGAAACCAGCCTATGTTTTGTTGTTTTTTTTAAAGGAAAAATGTGACATTTACTCAATACCATTTATTGGAAAATCATACTCATTTTGACTAAAGAAGTAATCACTAATCCCCACTAACGACAACATCTGCAAGGAGTTTGTATGTTCTCTCTGTGTTTGCGTGTGTTTCCTCCGGCTTCACCGGTTTCCTCCCACACTCCAAAGACCTACTGATAGGGAATGTGGATTGTGAGCCCCAATGGGGACAGTGATTATTATGTCTGTAAAATGCTGCAGAATTAATGGCGCTATGTAAGCGATTAAAATAAAATAATTGTTTCCTATAGCTTATTAAAATGATCACTATCTTGTTACACTGACAGGAACCTATCCTAAAAAGTGAATAGGATGGATGCTTGTGAGCATGTGCAGCAGGAAGCTCTGCTGCTGTGACCTTGAGGATAACCATACCCCATACCGTAAAGCTATCACCTTGATCATAGCAGCATAGTTTCCTACAGCATAGGCTCAAAGGCACCTGCACTTATAAGATTTATTCACAATGATGTTCTATAATTTATTTCTCTACTTTCGAAAATAATGTGTCTAGCAGAGGCTCATGCAAGCTTTTTATTTTTCTTGCATAATAAAAAGTTCACTTTAATGACTCAAGGGCTGATTAATTAAGACTGGCATTTGTAAGCCGTTCCTGATGCAAAACCTGATGGAGTAAGGCATGCACTTGTAATGAACCTGGTGCATCTGTTGTGTTCCAGCAGAAGACATCTTCACCAGTCATATACTTTAGCACTTTTCTGTTGTCATTTATCTCACCTCTGTGGAATAAATGATGAATTTGTTGGCCGCACTCAGCCCCACATTTCCGCCTCTGCTATGCCCTGTTCACTTTTCTAAAGTTGGCATAAAAGCAGCAAAACCGAAAATGTTTGCGGAAACAGCCCCCCAATTCTGGAGAACGTTCTTACATTATATAGCGCTTTTACTGTACATACATTTTGTTGGTATGTTTCCCTACCGATTACTCAGCGATAACAGAGAGAGAGGACACAGGAACAAGATAGAAGCAAAACATATTTTAGTACACGTCATTAAGCTTTCATTTCATTTTGATACCGTCCTTCCTATTAGAATACAGAATAAAACATGTATCCTGTATTTCTTTGTCTGCTAAGACCAGGTGCACACTCCTTTACTATTTTGCACAAAGGAAAATGTTTTATGGTTGTATAAGGAAGGGAAAAAAAAGTTACGCACATTTAATAATGCTTTTTATTAGACAGGTATCAAAAGCCATGCAGATTCAAATATCTTTCTTCAAGGGGTATTGGCACAATGAGGCAAATGCATCTACATCCGTTAGATTTAAAACATTCCAATTTATTTTTAGTGCACACATGGATATACTTTTTACCTATTTGCGGCACAAGGCCTGCCTAAAAAAATATGTATTCTTTTTCCTCCCCTTGAGAGCTATGAATTTCATAATGTGACTTGGGACCTTTTTCTGCAAATTTTTCCTTCTACTTATTATCAGTAAAAGAAGAGCTGATTTATGGAGCCGGCTGTGCCTTAAGGCATACACTATAGGCACAGACATAACCTAAATTCTGAAAATAATTAAACCTATTAAAGAAGGTGTGGAACTGCCAGATCAGGATTTTATGAGCCGCTAAACTTTTTAAGGATTTTACAAAGAGTTAGAAAAGGACTCCAAAATGAAAAATAAAATATACTTGACCATATACAGTACAATATACATTGTACATATACATTGTCAATGAACAACCTTATCGGAGGTCAGGAGAGGATGGAGGGTGATTGACAACTTTTCTCTATGAGATTATTTATCGCAGTATGAAGAACACTAATGTTTGAGCACAGCATCATATACAGTAAGTATATACGTGTATCAAAAGGGACATCCCTTTTGTAATGAAAGAATATATATTCTATATTTACCTATATTCCCTGTGCAAGTGGGGAATTACATGACCACAGGGACTCAATTAGTCGTCAAATGTCCGCATGTTGCCAACTCACATACGTGGTCACTTTGCCACCCAAACATGGGGAGCTATGACAGATTGTAGAGTTTGGAGTCCCTCACTTAGAGTGACCTCAGACTTTTCTACTGATTCCAAACAACCCTTTTAACTAAAGGGGACTTTTTGTAATAAATTAGTCTTCAAAACACCCAAAAATAGTAACAAGATTAATAGAAAAATATATATAAACGGATCTGGAGGCAATTAACCAACCGGTTATTGTTGCATTTCATATTTTCTGGCAGGTACCACATAAAATTCTCAAAGAATACCTGGAAACCTTCTTTGAGTACAATGTCCTCGCAAGCTTTATTAGATAATGTTAAAAGTAAAGCGCTCGTGGGACCAACTCATTTTTTATTAGTCTTTATGAAATGCTATACTTCTTGGTAACATAAAAAACACAGAAAATGTGACACAGTGTAAAGTAACAGATGTGCTAAGTGTCGTAAGACATCAAAAGATTTTGCTCCGTCTTAGGCATAATCACTATGAATATATGACCCAAAATTTTCCATAAAGATTAAATTTCATGAAAACGTATTATTGACGAGAATATAGACCTCGCTATTGTGGGGAATAAAAACAGGAATATGTGGTGCCCGTAGAAGCAATCGCAAAATAAACGGAAAACTCAGCTACAGCAACCCAGTGGAGTTTAACTCATTAATACATTAGATCTGTATGTAAAAAAGATCAAGTAATTTGAAGTTTGAATTCTTCAGCTTTCCTGATTTTCCCAAGGAATAAAATTTACTGTGAATTGCAATACTGCAAAGCCTCTAAATTGCCACGAAAATAGGTGTATAATACACGGAGGTCTCCTAACACAGTCAAAAAGGCTAAATCACCACCAACTTGCCCATAATATTGCTCCAACCAACTTTCAGGATAAACGACCCCTTTCTCAAGCACACATTTAATTCAAAACTTAGCTAAATTGGTGAGTGTTATTTCCAGCCTGTCAACATTTTGTATGGATTTTGAGAAAGTCAATCTGTCAGCATTTCTATGAGGATCACATGGAATATGGATGAAGTTCTAGAATAAGGACATTATGAATGTGGTGAATATATAAAGTGGTGATATTTTGTACATTGCACTATTTTCATAAAAAAAAAAAATTATTATAATAATAATATATATATATATATATATATATATATATATATATATATATATACTAGATTGTGGCCCGATTCTAACGCATCGGGTATTCTAGAATATGCATGTCCCCGTAGTATATGGACAATGATGATTCCAGAATTCGCGGCAGACTGTGTCCTTCGCTGATTGGCCGATGCAACCTTTATGACATCATCGTCGCCATGGCAACCATTATGACATCATCGTCGCTGTGCCCGTTGCTGATTGGTCGAGGCCGCCAGGCACACACAGACACACACACAAGAAAAGTGTTTCTATGTGCAGTTATTGTTGGATACTTTGTGAGGTAGATACTTGATATTAAAATTCAAGATTCTGGAGATTTGTGCTTTGTATTAACAAAACAAAAATAATGCCTTCCCTGCCAGTGACACACAAGCCTAGGTTTCAGGATTCTTCTTTACTAGCAAAGCTAGGACACAAGGTATTGAACTGCCTCCCTGGTTTGCAATTGCAGTTTATGAAGACAAAAAAAACCCCTGCTTTTATTAAGGTGCTGTTACTGCAGTATATTACTGATTAATTCACAGTCACTTGAATCTTTGATTGTTACTCACAGACTACTACTCTCGGTTTCAATGTGGTTCATTAGTTCAGTAGTGTTGACACAATTCAATTTCAGCCTTTTTCTGTCCCAATGTGAAACGAGCTGTGTGTCCTGACCTCCGTTTCTAGGCTGTAAAAATATAAAATGGGTCTGCGTAGCCAGCCCCAATTTTTTATACAGGTTGTGATATTTCCCCCAATTGGCTGCTCTAGACCATATGATGTGATAGTTGCAGGGTATTATGAGAAAACCCCTCTGGCCGCACATGTCGTCATTAGTGCACTCTGTGACTTTTCAATAAAGTATGAAATGGCACCAGGCATTTTTCTCTTTGGCCAATCCATGCGAATCGAAAAGCAAACTGTCTGAATGTGCGGGAATCTGAGAATTGCAGGAAATTCAACTTGAATTCATTTTTCCAAGGATTGATCCAGTAGTCTCTGGTAATATATGCGGTGTGTGAATATCTGCACACATTATACATATTTGTCTTCTTTCTCATGACTCTGTATGGCAATAATACATTAGTGCAAGATAGAAGCAATCATAATATACACTGAAAACTCAGTTACAGCAACCCAGTGGAGTTTAACTCATTAATAGAAAAGATCTGTATGTAAAAGAGATGATAGAGTCATTTGAAACATTAGGGCATTATTACAGTAATATTTTGCACACGTTGCGGATGTGTGCAGGCATTTCAGTAGCATTAGGCCACTTAACAACTAGGCTTTTTTTTGGTTTTGCATTTTTATTTTTCGCTCCCCTTCTTCCCAGAGCCATAACCTTTTAATTTTTTGGTAAACATGGCCATGTGAGGACTTGTTTTTTGTTGGACGAGTTGTACTTTTGAACGACACCATTGGTTTTACCATGTCTTTGAATAGAAAACGGGAAAAAAATTCCAAGTGCGATGAAATTGCAAAAAAAGAGCAATCCCACACTTCGTTTTTGTTTGTTTTTTTGCTAGGTTCACTAAATGCTAAAACTGACCTGCCATTATGATTCTCCAGGCCATTATGAGTTCAAAGACATCAAACATGTCTAGGTTCTTTTTTATCTAAGTGGTGAAAAAAAAAAAAAGTTGTCATTTTCAGAGACCTGTAGCGTCTCCATTTTTCGGGATCTGGGGCTGGGTGATGGCTTATTTTTTGCATGCCAATCTGACGTTTTTATTGATACCATTTTAGTGTAGATACAATCTTTTGATCTCCCATTACTTCATTTTATTGCAATGTTGCAGCGACCAAAAAAATGTAATTCTGGCTTTTCAATTTTTCTTTCTCGCTACACCGTTTACCGATTGGATTAATTATTTTTCTATATTGATAGATCGGGCGATTCTGAATGCAGTGATACCAAATATGTGTATATTTGATTTTTTTTTATTTGTTTTATTTTGAATAGGGTGAAAGGGGGTGATATGAACTTTTGTATTTTTTTATATTTTTAGTGGATGCTTTCCAGAAACGGAAAGTACTTGCAAGCAGCATAATACAAAGAATAGCAGGTTTACCCAGAATCCTTTGCAGTAGGCGGAGCTATGCAAATCATCTCTTTCCACCCCTGTCTAATCCACAGCGCTTGGAACCGCCAAGCGTGCAATGCTGCGGATTAGTTTCTAAA
Organism: Ranitomeya imitator; assembly: GCF_032444005.1. Lineage (NCBI taxonomy): Eukaryota > Metazoa > Chordata > Amphibia > Anura > Dendrobatidae > Ranitomeya > Ranitomeya imitator. The sequence continues at coordinate 466,781,787 of NC_091287.1, read as the reverse complement.
TTTACACAGCCAACCAATTCCTACCTGTGGACACGTGTTTCGGGCTTTAGGCCCTCATCAGCACAGGGCTGGAATTGGTTGGCTGTATGGAGTGGGGCTCGGTGAGCAAGCGATACATATATGCTAGCCACCTTAGGGAGAGACCCAAGTTGGGCTAAGTGGAAAGCATCCACTATGTATTTCCTTTAAGTAGAGGGCTTTTCGGTCTCTTTCGTCCCGCTACATTTAGCCCAACTTGGGTCTCTCCCTAAGGTGGCTAGGATATATTTATATTTTTAAAAACTTTTTTTTTTTACTTGCTTCCATAGTCTCTATGGGAGACTTGAAGCTGCACTTGTCCGATCACCGCTGCAGCCCTGCTCTATGTAGTACCAGGTGGCGCTCATAGCGATCCAGCAATGACAACCACAGGGATTTCCTGCTGACCCCGGGTTGTTAAGCTAACTCATCGGCGAACCAGCGGTCATGTGACACAGGTGCTGAAGGGAGGAGGTAATGTTTTTCCTGATAAATACCGCTGTCAGCATTTGAAAGCGGCATTAACAGCCGTGGGTGAATCGCAATTCCACCCGAGGCTGTCCCGGGCACATCATCTGATCAGATCAGCTGTCGTGTGCTGGAAAAGGTGCGGGCTCCTCGCCGGAGCCCGCATCAAAAGGGGGAGGCATCCAATGAAGGACTATGTAAGTCATTGGACATTAAGGGATAAATTAAATAACATATTTTAATTTAACAGCATCAGCCTATATTCAGCTCTACCATGTCCAATCCATTACAGGTACATCATCTACATATTAAACCCATACACACAGATGAGCACTTTACATACATTACTGGCACTGTCCCCATTGGGGCTCACAATCTAAATTCCCTATCAGTATGTCTTTGGAATGTGGGAGGAAACCAGAGTACCCGGAGGAAACCCACGCAAACACAGGGAGAACATACAAATTCCTTGCAGATGTTGTCCTTGGTGGGACTTGAACCCAGGACCAAAAACAAAGACTTTGTAAATAAAAATATAGTATATTATTATAAGGGTTAGCTGGGATTTTAACATTGATGGCCTATCCTTAGGATAGGTTATTAATGTCTGATTCGTGGTGGTGCAACACCTGGCTCTCCCGCTGATCAGCTGTTCCCGATATCGACATCAGCCAGAACTGCTTAGTTGAAGCGCAGCACAGCACAGCTCTGTGGACTATATAGTGGCAATAGCTGGGTACTGCACATCCACCATCTACTGATATCAATAGAGGATGGATGTGTCGTACTCGGCCGCTAGTCCATCGAAGAAGCTGTGCAGCTCCACAACTGAGCAGTTACAGTCGCAGATGCAGGGAACAGCAGAGCGGTAGGGATGCTGGGGGTTGCACTCCTATTTAAAAATAGACCATCAAAGTTAAAGACCCGTGCAACCCTTTTAATTGCTAACCTGTGTAATTGGCATCCTTACATTAAAAATACTAGCTTACACTACAAGTAGAAAATTCAAAGAAGCTGAGGCAGCAAGACCGCAGGTTCTTAACAAAATCTTTAGCTCCTATTAGTTGTTAGGACACCGCTGATGCCCCTGCACATGTCCTCTCCTTCCCCAATGGAGGGATGCCGGCGTGTGTGCTTGTAGATTGTAAGCTTGCGAGCAGGGACCTCACCCCTAATGTCACGGTTTAAATTGTCTTAACTTGTACTGAATTTATTGTCTGTACATGTCCCCGCTTAATTGTAAAGCGCTGCAGAATATGTTGGCGCTATATAAATAAAAAATAATTATTATGTGCGTGGCACCCAAGTCTCCTGGGAGTGGGCATAGGGCGCGCACACTCCCTAATTCTGAAAGGACCAGCACTGCTGCTAAAGATGTTCCCAGCCAATAGTTGTGAGACATCTTATATATAAGGCATCCTCACCTATTCGGAGGTGCCTTAGCAACATTTAGTCCTTGTGATACTGCTAGTCAGTTGTAAGGTCCCTGTGATCTTGACCCGTTCCATCCTGTCTGTTCTTGTTCCAGTCCGCCCTGCTATACCCAAACCCAAATTTGTCCTGCCTGTGCTTAGTCCTGATCCTGATTTGTCTGTCCTGTTCCCGTGCTGCTTATCTACCAAATCTGAACTTGTACCTGAGAACCTTCATCTTGATCCTGTATTGTGGCCGTACAGAGTTCCAGTTCCACTCAAGCTTGTGCAGTATCATACCATTAACCAGTTCCTGGCTTGTCCTGATTCCCTGTTTGGTCAGCTGCCACGGCTCCATAGGTCCATCCTGGAGTAGCAGCTGGGATGCACCTGGAGCCAAGTAAAACCCCACCATCAGGGGCTCTAGAGAAAAGTCAGGTGTGCGCTTAGTTATGCCCCTCCAGGCTCTACCCGGACCAAGGCACAGTGGTCCCATAACCAGGTGCGTAACATTAGTTATAACAGGAAGACAAATCCGGCAACATTTCAACCATTGGCCTTTCTCAAGCCTAAAAAAATACAACTTTGTTTTTTAGGCTTCAGAAACGCCTATTATGGCACAAACATTGCCTGCTTTGTCTTCCTGTTTTAACGAACATTGAATAAAGTTCAAGTATTTATTAAGAACCTGCGGTTTTGTTTCCTCGGCTTCATTGAATTTTCTAAGCTATATTCCCATCTCCAAGATCCTATTCCAATATGTAGTAGGTATAATAAAAATATTAGCAAATATCTCCAATTAGAAATGTAGTACAGTTCTTTTCATAAGCTATGTCGCTTACCCCATGTGGAGGGCATTGCAGTACCTTAGGTATCCATGGTTATGACCACTCATATAGTGACATTTAGCTAGTTTAGCAACCTTTTTGTATATTGTATATGGAGGTAGCTCCTCCTGGTATGCACCTATTCACACCAGTTTGGATGTGCCAGTCAGTTTTTTGTCATTTGTATGTTAGCTTACTGACCGAGAACTCTGCCCTTCAACATGTGGTGATTTTAATTGCAGCAGGTTCCTACTTACAAATAAATGCAGGCATTGCCGAGACAGATGTCCACATTCACCAAGGAAAGATTTTATATATATATATATATATATATATATATATATATATATATATATATATATATATATATATATGTATATATATATATATATATATGTATATATATATATATATATATATATATATATATATATATATATATACAGTGGGGCAAAAAAGTATTTAGTCAGTCAGCAATAGTGCAAGTTCCACTACTTAAAAAGATGAGAGGCGTCTGTAATTTACATCATAGGTAGACCTCAACTATGGGAGACAAACTGAGAAAAAAAAAATCCAGAAAATCACATTGTCTGTTTTTTTAACATTTTATTTGCATATTATGGTGGAAAATAAGTATTTGGTCAGAAACAAAATTTCATCTCAATACTTTGTAATATATCCTTTGTTGGCAATGACAGAGGTCAAACGTTTTCTGTAAGTCTTTACAAGGTTGCCACACACTGTTGTTGGTATGTTGGCCCATTCCTCCAAGCAGATCTCCTCTAGAGCAGTGATGTTTTTGGCTTTTCGCTTGGCAACACGGACTTTCAACTCCCTCCAAAGGTTTTCTATAGGGTTGAGATCTGGAGACTGGCTAGGCCACTCCAGGACCTTAAAATGCTTCTTACGAAGCCACTCCTTCGTTGCCCTGGTGGTGTGCTTTGGATCATTGTCATGTTGAAAGACCCAGCCACGTTTCATCTTCAATGCCCTTGCTGATGGAAGGAGGTTTGCACTCAAAATCTCACGATACATGGCCCCATTCATTCTTTCATGTACCCGGATCAGTCGTCCTCGCCCCTTTGCAGAGAAACAGCCCCAAAGCATGATGTTTCCACCACCATGCTTTACAGTAGGTATGGTGTTTGATGGATGCAACTCAGTATTCTTTTTCCTCCAAACACGACAAGTTGTGTTTCTACCAAACAGTTCCAGTTTGGTTTCATCAGACCATAGGACATTCTTCCAAAACTCCTCTGGATCATCCAAATGCTCTCTAGCAAACTTCAGACGGGCCCGGACATGTACTGGCTTAAGCAGTGGGACACGTCTGGCACTGCAGGATCTGAGTCCATGGTGGCGTAGTGTGTTACTTATGGTAGGCCTTGTTACATTGGTCCCAGCTCTCTGCAGTTCATTCACTAGGTCCCCCCGCGTGGTTCTGGGATTTTTGCTCACCGTTCTTGTTATCATTCTGACCCCACGGTGTGGGATTTTGCGTGGAGCCCCAGATCGAGGGAGATTATCAGTGGTCTTGTATGTCTTCCATTTTCTAATTATTGCTCCCACTGTTGATTTCTTCACTCCAAGCTGGTTGGCTATTGCAGATTCAGTCTTCCCAGCCTGGTGCAGGGCTACAATTTTGTTTCTGGTGTCCTTTGACAGCTCTTTGGTCTTCACCATAGTGGAGTTTGGAGTCAGACTGTTTGAGGGTGTGCACAGGTGTCTTTTTATACTGATAACAAGTTTAAACAGGTGCCATTACTACAGGTAATGAGTGGAGGAAAGAGGAGACTCTTAAAGAAGAAGTTACAGGTCTGTGAGAGCCAGAAATCTTGATTGTTTGTTTCTGACCAAATACTTATTTTCCACCATAATATGCAAATAAAATGTTAAAAAAACAGACAATGTGATTTTCTGGATTTTTTTTTCTCAGTTTGTCTCCCATAGTTGAGGTCTACCTATGATGTAAATTACAGACGCCTCTCGTCTTTTTAAGTGGTGGAACTTGCACTATTGCTGACTGACTAAATACTTTTTTGCCCCACTGTATATATATATATATATATATATTAGTACTGTGTTAGCCAGGGGATAGAAAAAATATTTAGAATTGAGAGTCCTCAGTGGTTGATACCTTTTAATGGCTAACTGAAAAGATGACAAATAAGATGACCTTTGGCACTCGATTGATCTACAAACAGATGCTATTTCAAAGGATAATTCTTTTATTACTAGTATTCAGCCGATATAAAGAACAACAGACTTCATCATATCCGGCGTTTCGGCAAAATATGCCTTTTTCAAGGAAGTCTACATCAGGTTGCTGGCGTACGTAGTGTATCCTATGCCCAAGGCATATAAATAGAATGGCACTCTATGGTAGTGATAACTCGGCGTGCATCCAGAGGCTCAGGGCGGTGAAGTGACTCCTCCAAGGTGCAAGGAGATCAGTTCCCGCCAGTTCGTGGGCATTCCCTGGGTCCTCCAATCTGTCTTACCCTGTCCATAATCGAGCGGCGCTCCCATCGGCTGCGGCGTCTGCCCGGCATGTCTCCTCTGCTCCTTCGCTTCTTGGTTGCAGGGGAGTCAGATTATTTAAAAAGCCAGTACAACCTTTTTCCTGAGATGTCCTCCAAGTCAATTTCTGAGGGATCTGAGTATTTAAGGGCCGCACTTCCATGGGGAGGTGCATGGGCAATTTTTTTTTCAAAATTGCCATCCCCCAGGTCCCACCCTGCGCTTGCTCGTGATATTTTTGCTGTGCCATGCATTTACAGTCTGTTTTTCTTCTAACACCATGCGCTACCCGTCCACCACCTTTCTTCAGATCCCGGCAGTATCCTCTGGCCCTCCTGGTACCTCTTCCCTGGACCTCTCTCTCTACCACAATGTGCCTCCGTCCCGCTTGGGTTTGACCCTCTGGTCTTGGAACCGTCACACTCGAGTTTCCTTGGCTGTCTTGGGACAATCCCTGTATAAGGGTTTGCTCGCCGATGCTCCCTTGGAGGAATTCCGTGTCTTGGTCTGGGGCAGTGGTCCCCAACCTGTAGCTCGGGAGCCATATGTGGCTCGCGGTCGTATGAATTGTGGCTCGCGGCTGTCTGCCAGCTTGGTGCATTAGCTGCAGGTTTAGCAAACAGGTATGAGGAGAAAATCTAAAAATTATGAATTTTGTGTGTAGCCCTGAACAGAAGAGCTGATCTGATGCACATATAGTGGTTTTAGGGGTTTTAGAGATAATTTAAGTATGGGACACTGGAGACAGGATGATAGCACCTGTCGGATAAGGTGCCTGAAGCTAAATGTGACAGTATGTTGAGAGTGCTGGATGGGAGAATACTGAATGGGAGTATTGTGAGGACCGCTGGATCTTGTTATACTGCTTCGGGGTGATATCTGTGGAAAAGCTTTGGTTATCATTATACCCATAATGGGAGCTCTGGTTGCCACTACTGTGAGGGTGAGGGAGCAATATGTGGCTAGTGACGCCCTCTCAGAGTGGAATGTGGCTTGCGACGCTCTCACAGAGTGGAATGTGTGCACCTGTATAAGGAAGTGTGAGTGGTAAATGTGCCGAGAAAACGTTCACCCAGATGGGTGTTTCGGTGTCTGCTTCGTCAGGGGTTGGAGACAGTAAGGGTGGGAGATGCTTCAGTTTCTTGCCTTGTGGTGTCTGCGTGGTGATTCAGCATCACTTGAGGAAGATGATGAGAAAAAATAAAGGAAGGTGGGATCCTCTCCCTCACTTCCAGTATCTGAGGCAAGGAAGGTGCATTTCTCCTCCACAGAACACCAGGTTTGGGATGAGCGAGACATTTTTTTTTTCGCATGTGGTGGTTGTGTGAGTACCAAATTTTATTCAAGTGTGTGTATGTTTTCTTGGTGTAAATTTTTTTTATTTAGAAAAGAATGAGATGAAAGAAAAAAAGCAACAAATGGAGGATGATCAGTGCATCAGTGATCAGCAATCAATAGCTGTAGGACAGATGCATGGATGATTTTTTTGTCAACGCTGACACTAACTCAATTCAATAAAAATAATACCGGAGGAAACAACAATTACTACAGTATATTTTACTTTTCCTAATCTAAATTATTTTTTCATTCTCCTTTCACAAAAAAAAAAAACAACAACAACCAGAGGTTGATAACTGACGTGTGGAAGTGAATAGCGCTCAACGGCTGTAGGATGGACACATGGATTATTTTTTCTCGCGTTGACACTAACTCAATTCAGCGAGCACGGGTGCTAATCAGTGGTGTACGTCTTATCTGCAGCTTGACAGCTGTAGAATGCAAGGGGGGGGGGAGAAAAAATAATGAAGAAAAAAGTGTAAGACAGAGAGCACGAGTGCGGATCAGTCATTTTCATCATTAGTAAACAAGGGCGAACCAGACCACAAAGTTTGTCGTCTGTACTGAACACCTACTGTTTGGACATTGACATCCAACATGGACATCACCAAGAAGTCCATGTTACTGTTTGGGTTAGACCCCCAAACACATGACAGCGTGGCAAACACTGCTTCTGATCGGCGGTAAAATCATCACCGCCAGACCATCCAGGGGTCCTCCCATCTCTAGTCACAGATCAATGCTCGGCGGATGCAGGACGCAGGCATGGAGGTTGTGCAAATGAGGGGGGAATGGGCGAACACAAAAAAGTAATGGAAAATAGTGGGCACGGACGTTGATCAGTGATGTGCCTAAATAGTGGAAACCCCCCACAAGTGACCCCATTTTGGAAACTAGACCCCTCAAGGAATGTATTTTGTTGTGTAATCAACCCTCAGGTGCTTCACAGAAGTTTATAATATTAAGCCATTAAAATAAAAAAAAAAATGTTTTTTAGCCCCAAATTTAGCAATTTCATAAGGGTAACTGAAGAAATTGCACCATACAATTTGTGTGCAATTTTTCTTGAGTACACCGATACCTCATATGTGGGGAAATACTACTTTTGAGGCACAGGGCAAAGCTCAGAAGGGAAAAAGCACCATACTGCAGTCCAGATTTTGCTGTAATGGTTTGCGGGTGCCATGTCACATTGGCAGAGTCCCTGAGGTGCCACAACAACAGAAACCCCCATATGTGAACTCGTTTTACAAATTACACTCATATTGAATTCATTTAGGGGTGCAGTGATCATATTGACACCACATGTGCATAATAAATTACATTTTTACCCTTAAAATGTTGTTTTAGACACATTTTTTTTTAGTTTTCTAGGGGTTAATAGGAATTTTTTTTTTTTTTTACAACAAACCAAGGTCAATTATTTTCTGAGTGCGCCAATACTCTACCTGTAATTGGAAAATATTTTTCAGGCACAGTGCAGAGCCCAAAAGGGAAGGAGCACCATATTAAAGTGCTTATTTTACTTTTATGGTTTGCGGGTGCCATGACCCATTGGGAGAGCCCCTGAGTTGCCAGAAGAGCAGAAACCCCATAAGTGACCCCATTTTACAAACTACACCTCTCAACAAATTCATCTAGGGGTGTAGTGATCTTATTGACACCACGGGTCTGTCAGAAAATTTTATACCATTGGGCAGTGAAAAAAAATAAGTAAATGTTTACCACCAAAATTTTGTTTTAGCCCTAGATTTTACATTTTCACACAATAAGTGGGTAACAATGGCACCATAATTTGTCCTACAAATTCTACTGAATGTGGCAATATCTCATATGTGGCTGCACAGTACTGCTTATCCATACAGAGAGACTCAGAAGTGCGGATTTTCCTAGAATAGTTTGCGGACTCCATATACAAAGCCCCTAAGTGCTAGAAGAGCAGAATCCCTCCCCTCAAGGGTACCCATTTTAGAAATTTTACCCCTCTGGGAATTTATCTACAGGTCTACTGACAATTTTTTTGTCAAGTGAATGCTGCCGAGTGAAAATTGCAAACTGCCGTTGTAGTGACCAGTATTGTTGTGTTGACCAGTGCCTTATAGTGACCAGTACACTATGCCCAGCTCATGCTTCTGGAGACATGCACCCGTAAATTAGGAGGGCTCTCATCGCTTCAGAAATGCCAAAAATGTGAACACTATATTTGGTTTAGGTACACTGTGGAGCTCAGAAGTGAGGGGGGATTTGGATTGGGGAGCTCAGAATTTGCTGAATTTCTTTTGGGGAGGGCAAGAAACTATTTTGCTTTTCCAGAGCCATCATACTACCAGTAACGCGGAAGCTCCTATATTTATGTTAACAGATGACGGACCTGAGTGGGGACTTGCTTTTTTGTGGAATGAGTTGAAGCTTTTGTGAGGAATATTTTACATAACGTTTGGGATTACATTTATCTGGTGTCCTACGATGAGTACTTACCGTACATCGGGGTTTCTATCTAAATGTCTGCAGATGAAACCCCCAAGGGGTTAATTCACTATAATGAGACAGCAGACTCTGACTGGCCTCTGTTCAGAGGTGTCGTCCTTTTCAGAAGTGCACAAAACTGTGGCCGACAGCATTTTTATGCAATTCAAAAATACGGACACCAACGGATCATAGATCCTATGGCGTCCACAGTTCCTCCATTTGTATCATTGTAGGGAATCTTCTGCCGGGGGTTCTGTCTGAATCACGTATTTCAGAGATTTACACGGAAACCACAGTGTAAGCGCTCAGCCCAGGATAAATGTGCATCTTACTGTGATCTTTGGGAGGCAGAATGAACAAATCAAAAGCAGGTGAAGAATTGGTTTATATTTTTTACGCTGTTACTCATGTGGTATATCTGATATGGCGACGTAATTCTTCGGGTCGATGCGATTACAGCAATACCAGATTTATATAGGGTTTTTATGTTTGGCTGCTGTCACACTAAAAAAACAAACACTTTTTATTGAAAAAACAAGCATCCCTATATAGAGCTATAATTTTTCCATATTTCAGCCTACAGAGTCATGTCAGAGCTTGTGCTTTTGCGGGAGGAGCTGACGTTTTTAATCAGTACCATTTTCAGACACACAAATTTTTTTTATTGCATTCTATTCAGATTTTTCATAGGCAGAATGAACAAAAACCAGCAATTTAGGAATTTTTCCAGGTTTTTTTTTTTTAAGTCGTTCCACTTGTAGTAAAATTGATAAGGCAGCTTTATTCTTGGGGTCAGTACGCTAACAGTGATTTTTTTTTTATGTTTTGGCGCTTTTACACAGTAAAAACTATTATAGAAAAAAATAATTATTTTTGCATCGCTTTATTCTGAGAGCTATAACTTTTTTTTTATTTTTCCACTGATTGAGCTATTTGATGGCTTGTTTTTTTGCGGGGCAAGAAGATGTTTTCAGCAGTATCATGTTTATTTATATTTGTCTTTTTTATAACGTCTTATTTCACTTTTTGTTTGGTGGTATGATGATAAAGCATTTTTTTCTTTTTATGGAGTTCACTAGTTAGACAGTTTTATAGGTCGGGTTGTTCTGGATGCGTCAATGCCAATTATGTGTACTTTTATTGTCTACATATATATTTTTTTTTCATAAAAATATTTATTCACGGGTGCAATATATATAGATTTTTTTTTATATATATATATATATATAATGTGTATATTTTTACAATTTTTTTTTAAACTTATTTTTTTTTAACTTTTTTACTTTGTCCCACTATGGGACTTTCACTTTCTGCAGGCTGATTGTATAGCATAGAGATGCAGGAGCATCCCTATGCTATGAAAGCTGTCAGCGGTGCACTAACAAAGTTGCTTCATCACGCTCTTAGCATGATCAAGAAACTTTGCCATCTCTGATGTCGTAATGATGACATTGGGTTACCATGGCTATGATCGGAATCAAGCGATGAAGTTGCGGAGCCTCCGATACAAGGGCAGAGGGGCATTCTTCCCTCTGCCTGCTCCTGAAATGCTGTGATCGAGCACAGCATTTAGGGGGTCAAAGTGCCAGGAGCGATGCAGGACAACTCCTGGCACTGAGTGTCGAGTGTCAGCTGTTAGAATCAGCTAATACCCGTGTCCCAGATCAGTAAGTACCAAGTCACAGGGACAAATTTATATATCTTTGGTGATAATGGGGATAAGCTGGTGGACTGGGGGGAGATATCCATGGCCCCTTACCAGTCTGGGAATACAAGCCCTCAGCTGTATGCTTTAACTTAGCTGGTTGTCAAAAAGAGGGGGACCCCACACCATTTTTTTAATTATTAATTAAATGGTGTGTGATCCCTCTATTCTTGCTAACCAGCCATGATACAAATGACAGCTGAAGGCTGCAGCCCACAGCTGTCAGTTTTGCCTGCACTGGTTATCAAAAATAGAAGAGGACCCATGTTATTTGTTTTTTTAATTTATTTATTTATAGCACAGGTGCCAGCTGGTGAATACTCCCACCAACTGTGCCTGCTCTTGCTGTTATCAGCAACAGCAGGTGCATGCTGATGAGAGCAGTAGGCTCATCAGCTGACGCCTTTAACCGGCGGTAACCTTTTTGTCGTCAGTCACGCTGTCATCTGACAGTGTGGGAACCACAGCTTTCTGGCAGGTAGTAACTAACCTTCCACTGATTACTTCCTCCGGTGATTCTCGCTGTCACACAGATGACAGCGTGGGAAACAGCCAATGTTTGTAGTGTTGAACCCGAACATTAGCACAAACTTCCTGCAGAAGTCCGTGTTCGGGGTCCGTGCACGGAGACTAGGTGTTCAGTATGGACCCTGAACTTTACTGTTCCGGTTCGCCCATCTCTATTCATATGTGCTTTTATTTATACCCCAAAAAAGATAAAGCTTGGGGACTGCAGATGAAACAGAAGTCTTGAGGTAGTACATTTCCAGAAAGCAGGCATAGCAGTATTAGAGCATTGTCCTGAGTTGGTTGAGCTTGTGACGTTATCAGTGAAATAGAATTATATAGCATTCCCTTGTAAACTTGAAAAATAGAGTGTTTACTTCTGCATAAATGGAAAGGAAGTCTGATTCCAAAAGCCAAAGAAATAAAGGGCAAATATTCTTTTTATAATGTATGTAGTGAGTTATTCCAGGAGAACCCCTTTAAACAATCCTTATTTAATGACCTTCAATAAGTGACTGTCAAATCCTAAAAAAACTTTTATCATCTACAAAAAGAAACTACTGAAGAAAATGACATTTTTCTTTCAGAATCTGCTACAATTAAAGAAAGAAGTTGGCAGAACAAACTGCCAGGACAAAGAACACTGTTCTACTTCTCTGTGATACCCTGACAGCAGTCAGATTTTAGTCTTAGTCGGTAAGATTACATTTTTACTCATTTTGGAGGTTGAAAACAGGAAGGGTAAAAGAGCGTCTAAGGCAAGACAATGTATTAACCTTTCTTATTTCAGTTACTTTGAGACAGTCAACCTTCAGCTTGTGCCACGTGTACCTTCTACAATTAAAAGTTACCATTTATCATAAAGTTATTGCATTTCAGCAGAGATATGTTAAGCTTCCAGCAAAGACATCTTGGCTTTCTGCTCTGAGCCTTTTCAAAGAATCATGTTTTTGTATGTAAGGAAAATAAACCTTTTTTTTTTCCTGTGGAACATACCACGGCATGTTAATTCAGCATTAATTATAGAACATGTCAAACTGTATTTCAGTCAAAGCTCGCTGCAAGTCTCCTGAGCTTTCTTAATGACAGTAATTATAGGTCATAAAAAGAGTCGTCTGAAATTAACATTTCTCTCATGTCTTGATGGGAAGATGTAAATGGTCACACGATGCAGATGTTTTGATTAGTAAAATTTTCACTTCCTTTTTTGTTTCAATGCTTGTCAAATTTCACAGTGCTAAACCTCTGGGTGCTTTTTATCAGCTGCCAGAAAATCAAAGTGGAGGTGTATCCAAATACACTGAAAAAAATGGAAAGGAAAAAAAAAAAGATCTTTCAAAGTTTTGTCTGCTTCATATTTTGAAATGTCCTATTTTCCTCCTGATTGTTTCATTTCCCCAGGCACATCATCCATTCTCTGGGCTTCTGACAGACAACACTTTTTGGATCACGAGAAAAATTTACAGAGAAAATACACTTACATAAACTTCCAGGATAAACAGACAGTCTATTAATACTCTACAGTATACCAGGCTTCCTACTTGACAAGTAAAGACATCTGAAGGAGGAGTAACAATTAGACAGATTGAAATCTTTTTATTTTTATTTTGGCTGCATGGTGACTTTGGATAGAACTAATGCATGATGTCTACGGTTAAAGGGCATTAATGAGAATGGAAATACATTAGAAAAAAGATGCAGGCAATGTATCCAGACTGCACACACACCATTATAAATTTGTCATGACCGACAAAGCAGTCTGGACTGTACATACTTGTCTATTTTACACCATAATGATCCAGCACAGCTTGATAATAAAAAAACTTTTACTTTATTCAAATCTTCTTAAAACCATTGTTGGAGATCAAGACAGAATGGGATAGCGAGTATAGATAGGAGTGGTGCTTTAAGCACAATCTCGTCCCCGGTCATAAACTCAACCTTCACCGCCTTCACAGTTTTTCAGAGATGGTCGGGTTCTTGTGAGTGCAGCTTCGGAGTGACTCAAAAGTATCGGCAAGTGATAGCTGATACAGCGCATGGGCCGCCACCGGCACAATTTTGCTGAAGTTAAATTTTATTTTCAAAGCCAACACTATTATATGCAGGATGTAAAATAGGAGAAAGGTCACTGAAGTTTCAGTGACCTGTCTTAAGCCTTTAAGGAGAGAAAATTTAGGCAAATAAACACCCAAAGACCCACCCCGAAGCACGAGAATCTCATTAACTGAAAACTGCAAATACAAATTAAACCACAAGACAGGTTTCATCAACCAATGTATCATTTTAATCAGTGTTACGACACCAACCTGACAGTGTCAGTAGTTTACTTAGCAAATCCTACTGACAGGCTCGCTTAAACTGGAAAAGTCTTCAGAAGCCCTCCCCTCCCACCTGACTTCCGGCTTGCCAAGTGCCAATGTGCTCTCGAAGACAGGTTGGAATGGCAGCTTTGCGGTCCTACAGATCCAAACTGTGTGCTTTTCCATGATATAAGCATCAGAGAAGCGCAAGGACACTAAACCTGTCCAGATGCAGCAATCTAGACAAGCTTCAACGTGGTGCTTACAAGGTCTAAAACAGAGCTAGCAAATCACACTCTTTGACTAGGAACCTGGCCACCTCTGATATACAGCAGAAGTGGCCAGTGGGCTAGGCAGCGCTCAATAGAATTTAAAATACTTTCCGTTCTTGAGAACAGAGCAGATTTAGAAGAAAATTGCAAAGTTGCTTCTGTTTTGCAAGCAGTTTCCAATTTTCTCATTTAACTGGATGAGAGAACCTCTTTAAAAATGAACAATTAACATGGCATGTGCTACATTCATTTAGTATAATGTGCAAATAACCGCTAGCTCATTTTGTAGATAGATGACCTTAACTATTATACTACGCAACTTTATTTCTAATAAGTATTCAATATTTTCAACTACAAGCTCCAGCCAATTCACACATGACCAGCAGCCACAATAAGGGGATCTTCTTCGCAGGTAACCTATCCTAATGTGATTTCTCTCCTGGGCTGATGGGTCGAGTGCTCAGTCAGTGTCAAAAGATTGACCCAGGAGAGAAATCACATTAGGATAGGTTACCTGCTGAGCATGCATGAACTAGCCAAATTATGTGCCAAGTATCTTCGTAATTCACATTTCATATATTTCATGTTTGCATGCTAAAGCACTACAAAGCACAACTTTATTTCATAGTTATGAATGGCGATGGCTACTCGTTACACACTAGTTTTTAGTTTGAAAGTGGCGGTCAGACTTTTGATATTTATACATAGGCTCTCTGACTGAGCAATCTACCAAACAGCCCGTGGAGGTTTCAATTACAGCTGGATCCTACCTACCCATATAAATGTATACTTCTGCCCATGAGAGTAATCACATTCCCAACAAAGACGTTCATCTTGCCATGGCTTAGCACATAATTTGGCCAATTCATGCAGAGTGTATTAATTTTTTCCTATTTTCTAGAGCAATAAGGCAATTCAAATTTCATATACCGTATTTAACGGCATATAAGATGACTTTTTAACCCCTAAAAATTGTCCCAAAAGTCGGGGGTCGTCTTATACGCCGGGCACGGGAGCACGGAACGATCCTGGATGGTTCCCAGGGTCTGAAGAAGAGGAGACTCTCCTTCATGTCCTGAGATCCATATTCATGTAAAAAATAAAGAATAAAAATAAAAAATATGGATATACTCACCCCTCCGACGGACCCTGGCTCTCAGCGCTGCAAGCGTCTGCCTCCGTTCCTAAGAATGCAGTGAGTGAAGGACTTTCGATGACGTCGCGGTCAGGTGAGAGAATCTGGCCAATTATGCTAATCACACTCTGATCAAACACTAATCAGAGTTTGATCATCATATGTATCATCATAGTGTGATCTGATTTTCTCGGATGAGAAGAGGATGGAAAAAATAAATTCTTCATCTTCTCCATTCTGTCAGTTTGCAGAAATCAGAGAGCAACCAGATGTCACCCAAGTGCAGTCTGATTTTGTCCACGGGCTCATTGACTTGCATGGCAGAGTACAATTCAAATATCAGATGTAAATTGATTATGCTGCGATTTTTTTCTTCAGGCAGACTGTGTCCTAGGAAAAAATCAAGTAAGTCCATGGCCCCATAGAATAACATTGGTTGCACTGGAAACCTAAGAGAATTGGGGATGGGATTCTGAACCACATAATGCCAAATAATAGTTTCCATACCAACACTAACAATTTGTCATTATATCTTAGCACAGTTGACTAAAAAAAAATAAAAATACACCGAAAATAAAAAAAAAATCTGAATTTTTGAAACAATGTTAATTGTACATGCCAAGTAGGGAATTAGCAGAAATTAAAAGCAAAACACTTGGAATAAGAGAAGGTCGACACCTTAAGTAATAATAAAACTGATACTTGACATTCATCTTCCTAGAAAATAATAAGATAAACTTTTGCAAGGGCATTCTGAGCATCCAATCCGGTTTTATTAATAATTTCCTGTTCCTATATTGGAAGCTCACATTATCTGGTCACAGTCACAGTAGACCTGCACAGATATTTAATAAAGCTGCCATTGGTAATCCTCTCTGATTACCTATAAGCTTCCAGCTGTAATACACACTGTGCTACAGCTCCGGAGAAGGACATCACACTGTCACCTGGTATGATGTTTGACAGCTTATTCTGCAATATCAAGCTAGCACAAAATTGCTTTTTCCAAATCCATCCCTAGTTAATAACTGAAGGCAATAATGGTATTCAGCATGCGTAATATACTGAGAAGGCAAAATGAGGCAACAGAGAGAAAATGATTAAAGACTGACTATTATGAGGAGGAGATCAAACGTTGACTTTTGAAACCGACAACAATGGTTCAATTACAACATCATGCAGAGAGCGCTGCGAGTCTACAGTGCGATTCGGGGAGACGCACGCACGCCACAAAGACCCATTGTGTGAATAAGAGATGCCTTCTAATTTCAATTTAAACAAAGCAATATTTCACATTTTATTTCCGTGACAACTGTATACACGGTGATTCTCCCCTGAGCCGGGCAGGGACATATCTCTTGGTAAACTACGTACCGTGTACATTTATCTGCTTGTGCACAGCGCTCTGCTCGTGTTCTTTCCTGTGTGCACCCGCTACAGCACGCCATAACAATGAATACAGGCTTAATCTCCATACGGACTCAAGTCTACAGTATGTGAAGAAGCTGGCTCCTTACAGTCCACCATATTGCCGCATATCCATATTATACTGAGGGAGTGGCTCTAGCTTCAAGGGATTTTACTTACATCCTGACTAGCTGAAGTATAACAAAGCTGAAAATCCTCTTTTTTGTAAATTTTTATAGATCAATTCAATTGGTAGGTTACAGTGTTGCCAACTTGACTTTACGAAAAAAATCACGGACAGACAATATTTTTTATGAACACATTGAAAAATCTTAAAACATAATGATGAGTAGAAGTGACCAATGTCTACAGCCCATAGTTCTGATGAAAAGACATCAGCTGAATTCACTGTAAACTCTAAAATGATAATAATCACAGTCAAAATAATCCGTAGAAGATTCTCCTACTTAAAAAAAACTTGCGGACGCCTTAAATGTTTTTACCGGACAGGGGAAAAAAGTGTCCTATTTTTACGGACTATCCTGGAATTTCTAGACGGTTGGCAACCCTGCTAGGTTATCTTCACACATCCAGTAGTTCTTTTTTTTTTCATAGAAACAGAAATAAAATATTGCAGTACGGAATCCATTCATTGGGAATTACATCTTCTACTTGCCTCCACACCAGGTGCAATGTTTTTTAACTGCATCAAAAAAAGCAGTTGGGGCAACTTTTTTGCCAGGCCAAAAAACAATGGATAACTACTTGATGTATTTTATTTTATAATATTCAAATTTATGGAAAACTGATGACGATGAATGGTTTCCATCTTGCTTTTGGCTTTACTCTGTAACAGATCCATTTTTTTTAAATACTGGATACAACATAAAATATCTACATACATTAAACTAACATATTGACAGTCTAATGAGTATAGGGGCCTCATGATTCCTCTCGACAGATGATATTGAGGAGATAAGTTTTGGATTGCCAATCCTTTTGTCCTTGGCGAGATAAGGCGTCCAGAGGAGGAGTCTTGGAGGTGGCTTTCTCTTAGAGAACAAAAGAGATTATTATTATTTATATACCGTATATAGCACCATTAATTCCATGGTGCTGTACATGAGAAAGGGGTTACATACAGGGTTATAGATATCATTTACAGTACACAAATTTACGATGACAGACTGGTACAGAGGGGAGAGGACCCTGTCCTTGCGGACTTACATTCTACAGGGTCCTTGCGGACTTACGAGATCTCAGTATAGTGAGCGCTCCTGTATATGCAGGAGTCAGGAGACTTAGCTGCCAGCAAAATGATCGTTCAGCTGACAGCTGTCTATTGTGTATGGGCCCTGTTCATTTTATATTAAGTCTGTGACCTAATCAGGTTAAAGAGTTTGGCTGCTCTATATTTATTTTATAAAATCTGCTGGGGATATGATTTTATGGCACTTACTTATACATATGACAGGTTTTCCCTCCTTTGTTCTCTTAGTACAGCCTCCCTCTCAGACTAAACACCTCAGCATGGTTTTTCTTGACTTGGATAAAAAAAAGCAGAAAAAACTTATACACAGAAACAAGGCCCATGAGCACAATCAAATATATAGAAATTTACATTTTAATTATTGAAATACTACACACCATTGCAAAATCAGCATTCAAATCACTTGAAAACTAATAGTAAATATGGAGTCAGCAAAGGAATACGACACAAACTCCCTAAGCAAGGAAAAATTGTCATAAAACCTGCAAAACACCACATGCACCTGTCGGAAGAGAATTTACAAACAAGGTTATCTCTAGTGCTAATCTAAAAAAGATCTTATAAAAAATAGCCAACAAATATCATACAGTGAACAAATTTCTGTCAGAATGGCAAGAACCCCCTGAGGAAGCTTTTTAAAGCAATACACTTAGGGCTTTATTAACTGTAGGGGTTGTAGTCAATCGGGTGCGACAGGAGGAAAACACGAGGCACGTTCCTTTAAAAGTTCATGTAGGTTTATTGCTTCATAAACCCCACAAACCGAACAGAAAATCAAAACAGCCTTTAGATCAGGCAAAACAAAGTCACAATGTCCTTAGCAGAGCTCCGCTCCGTCAGGCATGTGGGTGCACAGGCTAGGGCAGTGTCCAGTACGCAGGCTTGGTCTGGAGCCAAACACACAGGAGGCCTTCTCCCTCCCAACACACCGACCATGTGCCAAACAACAGCCTTCATTATATAAGCTATTAAACACACCCAGAGGTGAGGTATGTGGGTAGCCAGACCCACCCATCTCTCATAGCTACCTGCAACCCGGACCCAGGTGCAACAAACGAACCTTAGTGCTTTGATGCAGTCGAGAAAATACTCCGGGTTACATCACGAAGACAAGCCATCTCTGAGACACACACCTCATATCGGCTATGCGACCATTAGCCACACTACATAACAAATATACAAAATATCTGAATGTCTAATGCATTCAATTTGTAGATTAGGTGTTATCGTCTAGTCGTCTGAATGTCATAATGCTTATCCTAAAGTAGATAGAGGTCATTTTGCACTGAGTTATATTTCAGTGTTTCTTGTCCTTGCTTCTGTGGATAAGTTCTGAGGCTCTGTGCACATGTTGTGGATTTTGCTGCGGATCCGCAGCAGTTTTCCATGAGTTTACAGTACCATGTAAATCTATGGAAAACAAAATCCGCAGTGCACATGCTGTGGAAAAAACCCTCGGAAACAGTGCGTTGTTTATTCCACAGCATGTCAATTCTTTGTGCGGATTCAGCAGCAGTTTACACCTGCTTCATAATAGGAGTCCGCAGGTGTAACACCGCAGGTGGAATCCGCACAAAATCCGCAAAAAAAATTGCGGTAAATCCGGATTTCCTGCAGATTTACCAAAATCAGTGCGGAAAAATCCGCATACCTTTCCGCAACGTGTGCACATACCCTTAATGTTTATGATGTATGCATCCTTATATAAACATGGGCAGCCCTCTATTAATATCAAATGATGGTGCATGCTCCTTCTAAGGGTTTAAAATATTTGCTTTTTTTTGGCTTAGGGTTTGTTCACACGGTTTTGGTGCTTTTTAGACTGTTTTTACAACTTTCAAATTTGGAAATATTTTTCAAGCAGAAACACCCTAATTGTTTTTTTGTTTGTTTTATTTTACCAAGCTGAAAAAGAAATTATGGAAATAAGATATGCTTTCTTATTAAAATTAACAGAAAGCTTACTTGAATAATTGAAAGTGATTTTTATTAGACTCTGAAGCAGAATCTGCTGCAAAATCCTTTTCAAAAAACTTAAAAGGACCTGACCACTCTCCTGACATGTCTGTTTTAGTAAATAATTGTATCCCCACATAAAATGAGAATTCTGGGAAAACGTTTCCTATCAATAATAGTATCGTTCCTCCACTATTCCTGCACTATTTTTGTTTTGTGAGTTAAATGACAACTGGGTGTTACCAGTTTCTTTGTCAAAGGGGGTGTGTTCATACAGTCTAACACTGCCCAATAAGAGTCGATGGTCAAAAATGTTACTTCATGGTGAGCCAACAGATTATCTTTAAATCATGCCTTACAATTTCCTTGCACAAAATTTCCATTATTCCCAATGGGAAAGACTCATACATGATACATACTCATAAGCTAAACCTATGTTTTCGCTATAGGGAACAGTCAATCGTACGAAATGGGGGAAAGACTAACTTTAACAACTATAACATACGAGTTAAAAATATCAAGTTGATTTTTGAATATTTGTTCGTCTCCATCCATATATTGGTGTGTGTGGCGCTGAAATAAGCTTCAGGGATTTACAGACGCTGACCTAATAACCATATAGCTTCATTAAAAGATTATCATGGTGCTCTATGGATTAGGTTCAGCTTCCTATAAAATAAGTAGCAGCAAATAGGACTTCATTGTGTTTTTCCACGTATCACAGGGATGAATGTTATCCCTAATGTAATCAGTCAGAACGAGAGATTCTTTATATCAGATAACAAACATGTTAATTTCATTTGCGATGAGGTAATAAAACTTTCATTAACTGTGAATTTTAAACACATTTCATTTACGGTAATTACCATTGTAAACAAATGCTTTGCCTTACTGCTCCAGATAAGTAATGATGAGTTATAGGGGTGCCATCTGTTCACAGTCAAATTAGTACCCTAAATGCAGCTAGGATATGCAATATTGGAGTCATAAAAAAGCATACTCCATAGCAAAACCGCCATAAATTACTTGAGAAATACCAAATGTTAAAGTGAATCCTTTTGGAATGCTGCATGCTTGGAACCAACACAATGTAAGGCCCCTTTCACAAGTCCTGGTGATGTCTGTACTGGAAAAAACAGTACTGGTGCGATCTGTGGCTGTGTGACAGCCTTGTGTACATATGTGACCATTTGCTGTCTGTTTGCTGTTAGTGTGACACATATGGAATGAAATGTAATATAAAAACTTTTATGTATTAACCCCTTCACCCCGAAGCCTGTTTTCAACTTCCTGACGAGGCTATTTTTTTTCATTTCTGACCACTGTCACTTTATGAGGTCATAACTCTGAAACGCTTCAACGGATCCTGGTGATTCTGAGTGTTTTCTCGTGACATATTGTACTTTATGATAGTGGTAAAAATTTATTCGATTTGACTCGCGTTTATTTGTGAAAAAAAATGGAAATTTGGCGAAAATATTGAAAATTTAGCAATTTTTGAACTTTGAATTTTTATGCCCTTAAATCAGAGAGATATGTCACAAAAATTAGTTCATAAATAACATTTCCCACATGTGTACTATACATGAGCACAATTTTGGAACCAAAATATTTTTTGGTCAGGAAGTTATAAGGGTTAAAAGTTGACCTGCGATTTTTCATTTTTTCAATAAAATTTAGGAAACCATTTTTTTTTAGGGACCACTTCACACTTGAAGTCACTTTGAGGGGGTCTACATAACAGAAAATACACAAAAGTGACACCATTCCAAAAACTGCAGCCCTCAAGGTACTCAAAACCACATTCAAGAAGTTTATTAACCCTTCGGGTGCTTCACAGGAGCTGAAGCAATGTGGAAGGAAAAAATGAACATTTACCTTTTTAGTCACAAAAATGATCATTCGGCAACAATTTGTTTATTTTCACAAGGGTAAAAGGAGAAAATGATCCACTAAAGTTGGTGAGCAATTTCTCCTGAATATGCCGATACCCCATATGTGGGGGGAAACCACTGTTTGGGTGCACAGCAGGGCTTCGAAGGGAAGGAGCGCCTTTTGATTTTTTGAAGAGCCCCTGATGTGCCTAAACATTGGAAAACTCCCACAAGTGACCCCATTTTGGAAACTAGACCCTTTAACGAACTTATGTAGCTGTGTATTGAGCACTTTGAACCCCAAGGTGCTTCACAGAAGTTTATAACGTAGAGCCGTGGAAAAAAAAAATCACATTTTTTCCATGAAAATGATCTTTTAGCAAAGATTTTTTTTATTTTTAAAAGTGTAAAAGGAGAATACGGTCCACTAAAATTGTTGAGCAATTTCTCCTGAATATGTGGGGGAAAACCGCTGTTTGGGCACACAGCAGGGCTCGGAAGGGAAGGAGCACCTTTTGACTTTTTGAACACAAAATTGGCTGGAACTGAGAGTGGACGCCATGTTGCGTTTGAAGAGCCCCTGATGTGCCTAAACATTGGAAAACCCCCACAAGTGACCCCGTTTTGGAAACTAGACCCTTTAAGGAACTTACCGTATATACTCGAGTATAAGCCGAGATTTTCAGCCCAAATTTTTGGGCTGAAAGTGCCCCTCTCGGCTTATATTCGAGTCACGGTCGGCAGTGGGGTCGGCGGGTGAGGGGGAGAGGGCGTTGAGACATACTTACCTGCTTCCAGCGATCCTGGCGCTCCCCCTGCCGTTCCACGGTCTTCGGTGCTGCAGTTCTTCCTCTATCAGCGGTCACGTGGGACCGCTCATTAGAGAAATGAATAGGCGGCTCCACCTCCCATAGGGGTGGAGCCGCCTATTCATTTCTCTAATCAGCGGTAACGGTGACCGCTGATAGAGGAAGAAGCTGTGGCACCGAAGACCAGCTGTCTGGAGAAGGAGCCGGACGCCAGGACCAGGTAAGTATGTAATATTCACCTGTCCGCGTTCCAGCCGCCGCTCCATCTTCCCGGCGTCTCTGCGCTCTGACTGTTCAGGTCAGAGGGCGCGATGACGCATATAGTGTGCGCGGCGCCCTCTGCCTGATCAGTCAGAGCAGAGAGACGCCGGAAGGAGACGTCGGGAGCTGCAAGCATGAGAGGTGAGTATGTGTTTTTTTTTTTTTTTTACGGCAGCAGCAGCAGCGACAATGGCAGAGCTTTCTATGGGGAAATATGAACGGTGCAAGAGCACTATATGGGGCAGAGCTTTCTATGGGGCAATATGAACGGTGCAAGAGCACTATATGGGGCAGAGC
This sequence comes from Ranitomeya imitator, assembly GCF_032444005.1. Taxonomy (NCBI): domain Eukaryota; kingdom Metazoa; phylum Chordata; class Amphibia; order Anura; family Dendrobatidae; genus Ranitomeya; species Ranitomeya imitator. Next base: position 466,758,939 of record NC_091287.1, on the reverse strand, counting down.
TATAGGGCAATAATGAACGGTGCAGAGCACTATATGGGGCACAGCTATAGGGCAATAATGAACGGTGCAAGAGCACTATATGGGGCAGAGCTATAAGGCAATAATGAACGGTGCAGTGCACTATATGGGGCAGAGCTATAGGGCAATAATGAACGGTGCAAGAGCACTATATGGGGCAGAGCTATAGGGCAATAATGAACGGTGCAGAGCACTATATGGGGCACAGCTATAGGGCAATAATGAACGGCGCAGAGCACTATATGGGGCAGAGCTATAGGGCAATAATGAACGGCGCAGAGCACTATATGGCACAGCTATGGGGAAATAATGATCTATTTTTATTATTGAAATTCACCGGTAGATGCTGCATTTCCACCCTAGGCTTATACTCGAGTCAATAAGTTTTCCCAGTTTTTTGTGGCAAAATTAGGGGGGTCAGCTTATACTCGGGTCGGCTTATACTCGAGTATATACGGTATGTAGCTGTGTGGTGAGCACTTTGAACCCCCAGGTGCTTCACAGAAGTTTAGAATGTAGAGCCATGAAAAAAAAATCACATTTTTTCTATAAAAATGATCTTTTAGCCCCATTTTTTTTTATTTTCACAAAGGTAACGGGAAAAAAAATACCACTAAAGTTGTTGCACATTTTCTCCTGAATACGCCGATACCCCATATGCTGGGGAAAACCACTGTTTGTGCACACGGCAGGGCTCAGAATGGAAGGAGTGCCGTTTTGGATTGCAGACTTTGATGGAATGGTCTGCGGGCGTCATGTTGCATTTGCAGAGCCCCTGATGTGCCTAAACAGTGGAAATCTCCCAAAAGTTACCCCATTTTGGAAACTAGACCTCTCAAGGAATTTATTTAGATATGTGGTGATGAGCACCGTAAACCTCCAAGTGCCTCACAGAAAATTATAGCGTTGAGTCATGAAAATAAAATAAAAAAATCACATTTTTTCCACAAAAATTATCTTTTAGCCCCAATTTTTGTATTTTCACAAAGGTCACAGGAGAAAATAGACCACTAAAGTTGTTGCACATTTTCTCCTGAGTACATCGATACTCCATATGTGGGGGAAAACCACTGTTTGTGCGCACGGCAGGGCTCAGAATGGAAGGAGTGACGTTTTGAATTGCAGACTTTGATGGAATGGTCTGAGGACATCATGTTGCATTTGTTAAGCCCCCAATGTGCCTTAACAATGGAAATCCTCCACAATTGACCCCGTTTTGGAAACTACACCTCTGAAGGAATTTATCTAGAGGCATAGTTTTATAGTAATAACTATAATGCTTTTGTTTTAGTGTATGAATTTATAATGTGGTGGTATGTGTAAGATGAGCTCGGTACATCAAATTATAGATGTGTTGTGTCAAAAGGGTATAAACTAATTTTATTAATTTGTGGACTTGTGGTACGCTTTGAAACAATCCATAATGCAAAGGCCAGCTTTCTCAGGGCAGGTTTCACAATGGTAAGTTGTGCCCTTTCGAATTCCCCTCTTGGAGCATACTCTGCACCATTTTTGTGATTGGCCTGTCCTCACTGCTTGGGGAACCTGTCTTGGGAAATGTTGACCTGGGACAATACGGGCACTATCAGATTCAGAAGTACTGGAGCCCTCACCTCCCTGAGTGCCAAACATTAGGGCCTTGATGACTTCCTCCTGAAACTGAAGGAAGGTCCCTGTATTGCCTGCAGATCGGAACAGCTCAAAAGCATTGTAAAGTGCCATATGTACAATGTGCAGGGCCAATTGTTTGCACCATACTTTGGCTTTACACATGGCACTGTATGGTCGGAGGACCTGATCTGAAAGATCCACACACCCCATGTACCGATTGTAATCCAAGATACAATCTGGTTTCTGACTTGTGCTGTGGTCCCACTAACAGTGACAAGGGTGCTGTTGTCACGGTGTATGGTGGTCAGAATAAGGACATCCCTTTTGTCCTTATACTTGACCACCAGCATGTTGTCACTGCATTGAGCTCTGCTTTCCCCTTTTCTCAGCATTTGCCCAATTAGCTGCTTAGGGAGGCCTCACTGATTTTTTTTGCACAGTGCTATATGCAGCTGTACATCTGGCAGAGAGGGCCTTGAAGAGTGGGATGCTGGTGTAGAAGTTATCAATGTACAGGTGATAACCCTTATCCAGCAGTGGGTGCAGCAATTCCCACACAATTTTCCCACTCACCCCCAGGACTGGGGGGCATTCAGGGAGGTTAATTTGGGTGTCCTTCCCCTCGTAGACCCTAAATCTGTGGGTGTACCCTGAGGTACTCTCGCACAGTTTGTACAGCTTTATTCCGTACCTGGTCCTCTTACTGGGCAGGTTTTGTCAGAATTTTAGCCTCCCTTTGAAATGAACGAGAAATTCATCAATAGCGATGTCCCTCTGGGGTATGTACGCCTCAGCAAATCTTCTGCTGAAGTGTTCAACCACTGGCCGAATTTTATATAGACAATCAAAGTTAGGATCGCTTTGGGGAGGACACTGCGCATTATCACTATAAAGCAAAAATCTTTGGATCCCTTCAAATCATGTCCTTTTCATGGCCATGTGGAATACTGGTGTACTGTAGAGAATATCAGCACTCCAGTACTGACAAATCTCTTTTTTTATTATGCCCATATGCGGCACAATTCCCAAAAATGTCATCATTTCTGCTGCATTTACGGGGGTCCATCTGGCATATGATGACGTTGGATTTTGGGTGAAAAATTGCTGGGCATACAGGTTCGTCTGGGCCACCATAAGATTTATTATTTCCTCACTGAAAAAGAATTTGAAGAAGTCAATTTCAGTGAGGCCAGTGGTGTCAAACTGGATTCCTGAGCTGCTGCTGAAATCCGGAATGACGGGCTGAAAATTTTCGGGGGGTGCAATCCATACGGGATCGATTGCTGCAGGAGTTGCCTGGGTCCTAGGGTGCCTTGTTGGGGGTCCTTCCTCACCAGATGAGGAGGAGGAGGAGGAATGTGGGATCTTCCTCACTGGCTGAATCCGCATTTGACGCAAGGATGGCGTGTCGGACGCAAGGATGGCGTAAGCCTCCTCTGGTGAATAGCGCCTTGTTGACGAATGGGCCATTTTTATTATTTTTCCCAAACCCCGGGGGTGTGTATATAAGTGGTGCTTTTACACGTGTAATGAGTGGGGCTAGTGTATGGGGTACTCTTTATTATAACAAAACAGAGAAAAAAGAAGAAGAGAGGTAAAATGTAGAAGAAAAAATGTAAAGAAAAATCAGATTAAAAAAAAGTTTGTATAAAAAAACAGACATTCACTACACTAATGCCCTCCCAATAAATGTATCAAACACAATTTCATTTTTACAAAATAAAAACAAACGTCATCAACAATGTGACAGACGCTCCCCTAATGCACTCACTAAAAAGTTATTCGACGCAACTAGTTCTTTTTTTCAACAAAAGAAAAGCGGATGTCACCAACAATGTGACGTACGCTCCCCTAATGCACTTTTTATGCAAGGGGAAAAAAAAAAAAACTACCTCCCTACCTATAAAACTACTCTGTACTTTTTTTTTTCTAAAACAAGATCAGTTGTCACTAACGATGTGACACCGGCTACGCTACCTTGCCATGTCTAAAACTATGCTGTACTAACTATTATTTTTTTCTAAAAAAAAAACTTGGACGTCGCTTGGACTGTGAAGTCCGCTACACTAACTAGCTAAAAAAGAAAAATTCCCATGGCACAGTCTCTGATCAGCAGCGATACTGATCAAAGCGCTGCGGACACAGGAAGAGCACAAATGCTCTGCGCAGGACGCCGCACACAGAAAAAAAAGCGCAAAAAAGTGCACAAAAAATCAACTGCAGGGAGGACAGGGAGGGGGTACTGGAACAGGGATGGGGAAGGGGTGGGGGAGGTGCTGCTGCTGTGATCACAGGAGTCACACACCAGGCAGATGACAGCACAACACAGATCGAAGATCAGCACAGGAGGGCAGGAGATCACAGGGACGATCGCACTAGCCACCAATGGAATCTTTTCTCAGGTGACAGAGGGGATTAGACCACCGCTCTGCACGCCAAATCTGAGGTAAAGATGGCGTGCAGGGCGGTGATCGCTATTTTAAATTAACCCCTTTGGCGCTGATTGGCTAGAAGCTATTGTTCAGCCAATCAGCGCCATAGGGGTTAATCAGGTGAGGTGCAAGTAGCCCATGTGTTTCTGGTTCTATAATTGTTCTCTTGTTTCTACAAGACTGGGGAGTTCCACCACTCCCGTGTGGGTCATTTGCACTAAAGCTGTTCCATCTAGCAGGTCCACATGGATATTCCCTCTCTGAACCCTGCTTATACAGGTACTATACAGATGATCAGGTTTTCAAATACATCAGATAGGGATTATATACATTAGTTAGGACTGCTCTATATGGGTATACCTTGATGATTGGTGGAGCAGCTTAGTATACATTTTTTTTGCAAAAAACGTATCAACTAAATACCGTTTTTTTCCATCTTTTGACTAGCACTTGCTTATTACTGTGATTTTATTTTACAACAGAGTATTTTTGACCTCACTGTGCTCTTTTGTGTCTTCATGATAGATAGAAACGTCAGTGTGATTTCAAATCAGTGCTAATCAGTGCTTTACATGCTATCAATATCAGCTCACAGCTGTTTGGTTAGTATTTACTGGTTACTATAGGGGAGATCTCCCCAAAAAAATGACCCGGGTCCCCCCTATATTTACTAACCTTCACAGGCTAAAAAGACAGCTGCAGGCTGATATTAATAGCCTAGGAAAGGACCATGGATATTGGCCCACTTCCAGACTAAGAACATCAGCTCTCAGCCACCCCAGAAACGACGCATCCATTAGACGAGACAATTCTGGTGCTTAGCCTCCAGTATTCCCACTTGCCCTGGTGCAGTGGCAAGAGGGGTAATATTTGTGGGGTTGATGTCAGTTGTTTTATATTCACTGAACATCAAGCTTGTGAGGTTAATAATGGAGAGGTGTTTATCAGACATCTCCATTACTAATCCCATAGTCAAATTTAATCAAGACATAAAGTCCTTTAATTGAAATAAACACAGAATACTTTCATTGAAATAAATACTGCTTGTCACGGGGTTCTTCTCCGGTATCACACAATCAACAGAGAAAGAGAAGAGTGAACAATTCCAAGACCTTTATTTAGGCAAAAATATGAAAGGTCCATATATAAGGCGACGCAACGCACAACGCAAATAAAAACGCACCAAAACGCACGCAAAAACGCTGCGTTTTGCGACGCATGCGTCGTTTTTTGCCAAAATTTTCGATGCAAAAAAAATGCAACTTGTTGCGTTTTCTTTGCCCGACGCTTGTGGCAAAAAAAATGCATGCGTCGCACAACGCATGTCCATGCGTCCCCCATGTTAAATATAGGGGTGCATGACGCATGCGTCGCCGCTGCGTTTCCCGACGCTGCGTCGGGAAACGCTAATGTGAACGTAGCCTAATCCACCACACAAAGAATAAGATAGTCCAGAAGCCGGATGCAGTTCAGTAACAGGATAAAAGTCCAACAATCCAGCAGACAGAGGATAACACAATCCATAAACTCTTATTTCTCTCTGAGGTGCTGTGAACACATCTAAAGGTACCGTCACACTCAGCAACTTTACAACAAGAACAACATCGATCCGTGACAATGCAGCGTCCTGGATAGCGATCTCGTTGTGTTTGACACGCAGCAGCGATCTGGATCCCGCTGTGATATCGCTGGTTGTCCAGAACTTTATTTGGTCGTCAGGTCGGCGTGCATCGTCATGTTTGACATCAAAAGCAACGACGCCAGCATTGTTTTACATGGAGCTAACAACCAGCGAGAACGATAAGTGAGTCACCGTTACGTCACTGGATCGCTCCTGCATCGTTCTGGAGTTACTGTCTTTGACGTCTCTACAGCGACCTAAACAGTGACGCTCCAGTGATCGGCTCATTGTCTATATCGCTGCAGCGTCGCTGAGTGTGACGGTACCTTTAGTTCCACATAGGACTGTTCTGTGTCTCACCTCCTCATTCACAGGTCAGGAGGGGGAAGGTTGCAGGGGCTCATTGTTTCAACAAGCTAGTTCAATATGTCATTAGCATATTAGCAAACAGGATTATTCACTGACCCTGTGAGAAGACAACAATACAGTACTATGGGGGCTGATATCAGATGGCAACCACAGCCATTCATCAATTAGCATATAACTCATCCTACGAGAGAACACCATGATAACCAGTAAAATATTAATACAAATAAAATGATACCCACATAACATATCACATCATCACAACCTCTCCCCCCCTTCCCCTCTTAAGTGAGCACGCCATGAAGTCTACACAGACCTCTGGCCTGCTCACTTTAGTCCACATTGCTCCACTGTTTATAGTTCCTTGTACAGTGGTAGGGGTTGCAATAATCATGAGCACTTGTTGTCCATAAATTCCCGGGTCCTGGCTTTATGGCCATACCAGGTTTTTTGTCTGGGCGATTCGCTGATGTTCTTTATCCAAGGTAGCTAGCTGGGTGAGATGGTCTCTGAACTCTAGAACATAGGGAATTATGGGCATTCCGGTATCTGCAATATCTCACACCATTTGTTCTTTCAGAAGAGTTAGAGGCCCACGGACCTTCTGGCCAAACAGATTGCTCCCCGGTGAGGTCTGGATGCCGTGGTGCTTGAAGGGCCTGTAGTCGGGTGACTGCTCCCACAAAATGACACTGTAACTCCCCAATGTCATTTTCAAGGAGGATATCTGCAGGAAGTCCTCCCATAACTCCAATCCAAGACAGTTTTTCTCCAAAACCTTAATCCAAACGTACCAAAGCTTTATGTATATATTTGCGGACACCCCCCGCCAGGACAATGGGAATTCCCGGACCCTGGTGAATTTCCTCGGGTCGAACCACACTGGGGTCAGCGATAGTCAGGAATGCTCCTGTGTCTCTACATCCTGACACTTTGTATCCATCAATTAAGACATCTTGAAGGAGGCGTTGCCGTTGTTCTGGGTAGCTAAAGGACAAAGGCTGGAGTCCGTACACTCCACACATCTATGGTGCCGTGGTCGGTGGTCCACTCTGGTGGGAGCGGTGGTAGCTCTTCCTCATGCGGAATGGAGTGCACAAGATGCACTGGGCGAGGTGGGGCTGCGTGGGGCTCCCTCCAAATCCTTGAGGGACAGCCAAACTGCAAATGTCCAGGTTGCCCACACCCATAACATCTCCTCTCTGTGATACCCCTAGGTCGAGGTCGGAACTGTTGGGGCCCAGGATTGTGAGGCGTGATTATCATCGGCTTGTGACTAGGTGGAAGGGCAGATATAAACGGAGGGGGATGGGGCACGGGATCAGGCCGTGGTTTATTGTCCAGAAGCCACCTCCATTGCGGTCAGATAGTAAGGGCTTCATCGGCCAGGGCTGCAGCTCTATCCACGGTACACGGCGTGCACTCCCGGACCCATTCCCGTACCTCTGCTGGGCATTTGGCAAGAAATTGTTCTATAAGGAATGCCTGTATAACATCTTCCACAGTTAGGGTATGTGTCCACGTTCAGGATTGCATCAGGATTTGGTCAGGATTTTATGTCAGTATTTGTAAGCCAAAACCAGGAGTGGCTGATAAATACAGAAGTGGTCCATATGTTTCTATTATACTTTTCCTCTAATTGTTCCACTCCTGGTTTTGGCTTACAAATACTGACATAAAATCCTGACCAAATCCTGATGCAATCCTGAACGTGGACACATACCCTAAAGGTGTTTTCTGCTTCCAGCCATCTCTGACATGCCTGGGAAATCTTATATTATCCTAAACGATCCCCCCGTGGTGCATGGGGGGTCTCGGAACCTGGCCCCATATGAGTCTGGGGTGAGAGCATGGTAATCCAGAATAGTCCGCTTTATAATGTTATAATCCCAATTCCGCTGTGAGTCAATGGTTCGGTAAGCCTCTGCCATGATTCCGTTCAGAAGTCCCACTAAGACTAAGTTCACATTTGCGTTGTGCGCCGCAGCGTCGTCGCCGCAACGCACAACGCAAACAAAAACGCATCAAAACGCATGTACAACGCAGCGTTTTGCGCCGCATGCGTTCAACGCATGCGTCGCAAAACGCTGCGGGTTTTTGAAACGCAGTTGCGTTTTTACCAAAAAACGCAGCGTTTTTAGACGCATGCGTTTTTAGTGCAGTAAGTCATTGTCACCCACAATAAAAAGTGTCTACACAATAGATAAAGAACCACCAATGGCTAGAAGAGGGTTGGTGTTAACAAATGTGTATATACCCTGGCAGAGATGAATTCCTCCCATTTTGCTGGTATTCATGATGGAGCGAACCATGAACAGTATCTACATGGATATGGAGATGGAATTTGCCTTGGCTCATGCCTATGCTGTTGCCTGTTTTAATGAAAGGGAAAGGGAAAAACGGAGATGGAGTCGTCGCCGCTTTTGGATCCACCCTATAGTTGAAGTCCGGGAGAGTCGTGGAGCATACCATTGCTTGTTTGGCGAACTGAATGACAACCGGGAAAAATATTTCGAATATACCAGGATGTCACAGGACAGCTTCCGCTATCTTCTGCGTCGGGTGGAAGGATCCATTAGCAGGCAGGATACGCAGCTCCGGAGAGCTATTTCCGCAGAGGAACGGCTGCTGGTGACTCTACGGTACGTTGCTGTTTGAATGACTGTGATATGTATTTACTTTTTATTTTTTTTTATTAATTTTTTTAAATTGTAATGGTCAATGTACTTTTATAAATTATAATGTGCTTTATTCTAAATTTCTTTATCTTCTTTGCAGTTTCCTGGCTACCGGAGAAACGTTGAGGTCACTTCATTTTCAATTCCGGATTGAAGTCTCCACACTTTCAGGAATTATTGCAGAGACATGCCGCGCTTTGTGGGATAATCTCCGGGAGGAATATTTACCTGTCCCTACTAGCGAAATCTGGGAGGCCAACGCACAGAAATTCAACCAAGTGTGTAATTTTCCAAACTGTATTGGCGCAGTCGATGGAAAGCATATTCGGATTACCAAGCCTGCGAAAAGTGGATCTCTTTTCTACAATTATAAAAAATACTTTTCAACTGTTCTCATGGCAATTGCCGGTGCGGACTGCCGTTTTCTCGCAGTGGACATTGGTGCATTTGGGCGTGCAAATGACTCGCGCACATTTAAAGAGTTGGATATGGGCCAAAAATTATATGGAAACAATTTTAATTTCCCACAGCCACGACCTCTTCCCCACACCGAAGGCCCTGCGATGCCATTTGTTGTGGTAGGGGATGAGGCATTCCAAATGTCTGCCAACCTATTGAAACCCTACTCCAGTCGGGGCTTGGACCATACAAAAAGGGTTTTCAATTACAGACTGTCCAGGGCCAGAAGGACTGTGGAGTGTGCCTTTGGCATCCTTGTTTCCAAATGGCGGATATTGGGATCGGCCATTAATCTTAAAATTGAAACAGTGGATGAGGTGGTGAAGGCTTGTGTGGTTCTCCACAATTTCATTATGGCTAAAGAGAGAATAAATGTTGAACTGGATGAACCCATAGCCAACCCCTTGCCCGATTACCATGATCATCCTCTGAGGACAAGTGTGGAAATTGTGCAGATGCGTGATCGTTTTGCGGCCTATTTTGTGTCCGATGTTGGCCGTGTGTCATGGCAAGATCAAATGGTGTAGCTGTCTTCTGATTGTAACTACACCAATAATACCTCTACTGTGACAGTTAAAAATATATATAAAAAAAGTAATTTTCTGTTAAATGTGCAATAAAAGTTCCGTTTAGGTTGGTTTTGTATATTTCAAATTATGCATCTAAGTATAGTTCACAAATTTAATGTTCCTATAAAAAACTTGAACCTGTTGTTTTTAAAATATTAAATAAAAAAGTTTTTAAATTCTATACCGATTCAAATAGCATTTTTATACCATAACATTACATATACTTGTTTGTCTGATCGACCTGTATCTTTGTGTTTTACCTGATAAGCAACGATAACAGCGATGTTTTCCAATTGAAACCAGGGTAAATATCTGAAGCGTGGCCCTGCGCTTATCAACATGATGTTTACCCTGGTTACACGTGGGCCTCTGCATCGTTGTTCGCTGGAGAGATGTCTGTGATAGCTCTCCAGGGACCAATCAGCGGACGCTGCAGTGATCTGCATCATTGTCTGTTTCGCTGCTGCATTAAGTGTGAACACCTCATACACTTTAGTGTTTGTGAACACCTCATACAGCAATGAGAGACACCCAAAAAAAGGCAAACTAAAAATTGTAAAAATAGTGTCTGACATTGCATATATGAGGTGTTTGAAGCACAAAATATGTGTAGACAGCACATGGTGTGATTTGCCGAGATAAATTCTGGAAAATAATACCAAAAATAATAACAAATAGTGTTTTTTAAAACAAAAATTTTTTATTGGGGGGAAAACAGAAAAAAAAATGGGTTATTAAACTTAGGGGGTTTCCACCTGTGCCACCAGTGGGGAATGGTAGGTGTCTTCTTTGGAATGGGGAGAGGAAGGGGAGGATGATGGTGAAGATGACGATGATGGCGAAGAGGAGGATACATAGTTAAGTAGACTGGATGGTAGATCCAAACCCTCCCCAGGGTATACTGGGGAGGAAACCGCCACCTCTGTAGGGGAGGGAGGAGGCAACACAAGCCTTGTTTGGCCCTGGCTGCTCCTACTGCGACTCGAGCCCCTACGGACAGATGGTGTCTGCACTGGAACAGCAGCCAGAGCCTCTGTGTGGGCCCGTCTGTGTTTCCTCTTTTTTTTTTTTTTGGGTCCTGTTGCAGCTCCCCCAGCATGATGACGCCTACGGGAGGATGAAGGCATGGCAGGAGCAGGAGTCGGCGGCACTATGCTATGGTGCCTGTTGTGGCGTCGCTCGGCACGTGGACCACGGTGGGGTGGCTGGAGTGGCTCTCCAGCAGGAGTGGGAGTCATGCTTGCCAGCGACGGCACTACTGCCATTGTCGCTGACTGCATGACCCCAGCCTGCTGGAGAGCCCTCACGTAGGTAGTGTTGCAGGCCTGCATCACTGAAATCTGTAGTTCCGGCGTAAGGTGTTCCACCATGCCCTTAGCAATGGTACTAAAAAAATGTTTTGCCGGATTTGAGAGCTCGGTTTCAATTGTTTCAAGGCGCCGGTCGATATTGGACAGACGAGTGTCCATGTTATCGCTCAACGCCTTGAAACAGTTCTGGAAAACCGTGCTCAAATGCAAAAATTCGGGCATGGTTGGCCTGTCCGAGGCCCGCTGGCGCTGTCGGGAATACCCAAACGAAGGTGCGCCAGAGGCCTCGGCCAGGGGAACACCTGATGTACCGGCTGCCGGTTCTCCAGATGGCGGTGCAAGCCTGCTGTCGCTGTGGGAGGGCTGTGATGGATCAGATGGCGATTCATGAAGGACCGCTTCTGCAGGGCGAGCTCTCTCGAGGGTGCTGCTGTGTGTCCTGTGAAAAGATAATGGAAAAATTAGTCTTCACTGAGTAACCTCTCCCATACGCCAACTCCTGGAATAAAAATAGCATTACATTACACAATAATACAAATCCTCGGTCTCACAGTCTGTGTGGCCAATAATTAATTTCTGATTGTTATCGCCAGCTGACCATTAGGGCCGACGATAACAATCATGAACATTCCCGCTGCCAAAGCCTTTTGACCGCATACCACTGTGGGTACAAAAATTTTGTAATCGAAAACTCTTTCTGGAAGCTGCCTATATGCCGCAAAAATAGTTGAAAATTTAATGTCAAGATAAAAAATAACAAAAAAAAAAACAGTGATTTCACTGATCTGATTGCAGGAACGACCATGATGTTAGGATCATGTGATCGAGACTTCATCATTATTCCTGCAATCAGAACTACCCTGACTCAGAACTTAACCTGTCATGGACTACAAGGACTCACGCTTAACCCAAAAAATTAACTAATGGCCTATATAGCATTTTAATAGGGATACATTTACGTGGATGGCCAATATGTTACGCTGACTACATGGATGGGCAATACAGTATGTGCCTGGGAAATATACTATGTGGATACGTGGCTAGAACGTGTGCTATGTGGCTGCGATATTGTTACCTGCCAATATACTATGTGGATGCACAATGTACGTGGCTGGGCAATGTACTATGTGTTTGTGCAGTAGGCTATGTGGCTGGGCACTGTAATGGGGCTGTGCAATATGTTTTGTGGACAAAATACTTACTGACGGCGGCCAAGGACTGGTCTTAAGAACTGTAAACATTTGGAATATTTATAGGGCACAGACTTGGCCGCAGCAGCACCACTCTTCGAGCGCTCCTCCTCTGCCCGTATCCCCTTATTGAAACGGTCCTTGATGGATCGCCATCTGATCCTCAACCTTTTAACTGTGAATGCAAAAGAAAAAAAAAGGTTACATATGTAGCATTTGAAATGGATAAAACAACCGTGTGCGATGCAAAACTTTGGGCGTTTATTGCATCACACACGGTTGTGTTTATCCTGGAAAGATGGTGGGTCATAGCAACGTATCTGCACGGCGTATCAGCAATACTCACCAAAGTTGGCTTTGTCCTTGGCAGGAGCTATGTCAAAGCCCTCCCACAGCGACTTTGCCACCTCTACCCACAAACGCCTCAACACCACCTGGTCCATGTGCCGGGAGTCACGGCTGTCCCACAACGGGCCACGCTCCTGGATGCTTGATATGAGGAGCTCCACATCAATGACTCCATGGTCCCGTTGTGAAACCTAGAAAAATTACAAACAGAAAAGGTTACAAATATGCAAATATTAACAACCACCAGCACCTGTCATGATATGTACCTTGGCCCTATCCTTTGTCATTTGATATATGCATATTGATGGTTTCTACACCTGTATTTTTGAATGTTTTGGTTCTGTAAGTTTCACCTCTGTTTCCTTCCCCCAATACTTGCTACCCTGAAAAGTTTGAATGTAAGCTTACTAAACATCCCTAGTGAAAGCAGGATGCTAATCAAAAAAAAAAAAAAAAATTGTTTACAAAAAAATACTCACTCGCCGTCCTGACGCCACACCTTGGCCCTGACCTCTCTGCTCCCGCTGACTTCCTTCACCCTCACTTGAAGAAGCCTGTAAAAATTGTATAAAGAAATTATTTTAAAAACTACAAATGACAGCGAATAGTAAGGAAATTGACATAATTACTCACCACACTCCCCTGCGCCGATTGGCTCGATTCAGACACAGTGGCCATTCTAGCACGTTTGTTCTGGCATGAAAAAATGAAAAAAAAAAAAATCAAAACTAAACCTAAATATGGCACATACAATAAAATAGGCCCAAAATTTTTTACAACAACCACAATTGACTTTTGACTGATCGGACAATGCAAAAATAAGAAAGCGACACCACAACTCCATACATTGCAAGAGAAGACAATCAATAGAAGAAACTATACAAGAATAGACCCAAACCAAAAAGCAAAAATAGACACCTATGTCCCAAATTGTACATATCAAAACTTTCGGAAAAAACATTACAGGCACAAAAAGTACAATGAAAGAGCAAAATAATGAACGCCATACTTTACAATTGCAACAAGACATGATCCTAAAAAACAACATCTTGTGACATCTAACCACAGAAAGACAAAAGGCAATAAAAACCATTCTAGATAACAAGCAATAAACATTACGGGACAACCGCTGTAAAAATATACAGCAATCCAAAGATAAACCATAGCCAAATAGAAAAGAAAACACATGGAATTTTTAAAAAAGGCCACCACCAAAAATAATATAAACAAATAAAAATTATACTACACACTTCGCAATGCAATCAGTCAATGAAGGAAGATATATGCCATACGGAAAACGACGTAAAAACATCAGCGATATTTTTTAAAATAAAGGGAAAGTACAATTGAAACTATAATGGCATAGCAGCACGGAACTATACAATACAAAGACATCATAAATGTTGCCCCCCCACCAGCAAGAAAATACACTCAAGGAAAGAAAAAATAAAGCCAACAGCAGAATCCAAAACACAGCAAGACATGAGCCAAGAAAATGCCACACAGTTACTACCAACAATAGAAACTAGAAAAACATGCACCAGAAATTTTACAAGACAAAATGAGCAAAAATCAATACATTGAACAACCACATGACACAAGAACAAAACACATAACCAAACCCAAACTAACGTAAAAAAAAAAAAAAAAAATTCAAAGGACAATAAATGCAATCATATTAACCCAGAAAAACATCAGAACCAGAAAAACAATTTTTCTATAACAACCCATAACCGTAATAGCACAGACCAAACATTGCAAAAATATAGACAAATCAAGAAATAAAACACAGAATACAAAATGTGCAAAGAGAAATATATACTTACAAGTTTGGAAAGCAGATTCTCCTCTCAGTCTTGTCTTGTGTGATGACTTGTGAAAGACAATGGCAAACCCCTCGTTTCTTTATATATATAGGTTGTTTTTTTTGTGTCTAGACAAAGTCTAGACAATGTTTTGCATTTTTTATTGGAAAACGCATGCGTCGTACAACGCACCACGACGCAAGTACTTGCGTCGTCTGCGTTGTCAATACAAGTCAATGGGAAAAAAGGCGCATCGACGACGCAAACACGACGCATGCGTTTTTTAAAAGGTCGACGCCGCCAGAAAAATGCAACATGTTGCGTTTGCCGCGCCCAGACAGGTGCGCCCTAACGCCGCATGCGGCGTTAAACGCAACACAACGCAACACAACGCATGCACATGCGGCCCCATGCGGCGCCAATGTTAAAGATAGGCCCGCACGACGCATGTGTTTTGTTGCGGCGGCGACGCTGCGGCGCAAACCGCAAATGTGAACGTACCCTAACAAACGCATCCAGCCACAGTGGGGCACCTCCATCACAGCACACTGCTGCTCAAAGTCCTTGAACAACCCCTCCACATCTCTGGAAGCCTCATCAAATGGCTTAAACTCTGTCCGGGGGATCTGTACAGGCTCCGAGATCTTGGGTTTACACTCCACATTGCATTACTCCCTCTTTCAAGCTCCATTGCTTCTGGTCTCCGCTGTGCTTGGCGTGCAGCCTCCTCCTTATACTCCTGAGAGACACCAAAACCGCCATCTCTTCTTCGTACCACACCACCCACTGGCTTTTTCGGGTGGGGATCCTTGTCTCCTGGGCTTGTCCTTCAGACATATGTGAGTAGGTGTTTCTTTAGGGGCAAGATTAATTTTCATTGGTATCATTTTGGGGTACAACTCTGATTTTTTCTTTCCATTTTTTTTTTTCTTTCTTTTTTTTTTTTTTTGGGGGGGGGGGAGGTGAGGAGACAATGCGACCGTAAAGTTGCATTTTTGTGGGGTATTTCAATTTTGGTCACCATACGGGATAAATGACTCTGTATTATGAAAGATCAGACTTTTATAGCTAAGAAGAAATACCAAATAGGCCATACGAAGCCACCTACACACATGCACAGCCAACATCTATCATACATACAGTAAACAGCAAATGACAGGAAATATTAAAATATCATAGTGTAATGATCCCTCTTATATTTGCAAACCCCCCTGAAGAATTAACATTAAGGAAACGCATGTTGGGGTACACGGTTGAGGTGCAGGCTGGACTATACGATGGGTAAATACCTTATACAAATTTACTTTAGTCAAACATACTGTGTCTGACTATAGGCCTTCTAAAGTAAAGATTATTGACAACATTCATGATTTAAAACTCATTATGTTATCTAGTCGAGCAACATTGTGCACAGATAATTGGCTTACATGGTTTTTCATGCATGGAAACATGTGCCTTTGATGCTCTTTATGGCCATGCTTATGTTTAACATAAGATACATTTTTGGTCTGTTTGATATCAAATTTATTGCATCCTTACCCAATCCTCGACCTATATATCTTGGCATTTATTCATTTTTTTGTACATGTACCCAACATATCTTTTTGTTAAATATTATTATTTTTTGTTATTGAAATGTTGTATCTTACTAAAATTTAAAAACCCTTTCAGCAATATAGACTCTGGTTCTCTTTATGTAAAGTGCCCTGGAATATATGGCGCTATAAAAATGTATAATAATAATAATAATAATAATAATAATAATAATAATAATAATAATAATAATCATTTGTCATGCAAAGTAAGAGGTCTGATTTGGATGGATGACAGACTCCGAAAGGGGTCTAAAGGGCAATGTCTCTCCTTGTGTAGAGTGCCAAGCTGGCATAAAGAGACTAAAAGGCCATGCTACACCTTTCTGAAGAGGCAATTAGGCAGGGAGGTAGCTCCAAACATTTTTCAGAGCAAGCCACAGATTTTGAGTGGATGTAAGATTGCAGAAAACCTTTTGTCATTTTATTTAATCCAAGACATACTTGATGATATTGAGACCAAGGCTCTAAGGTGAGCATATCATCACTTTTATTATGCTGAGGATAGTTTGTTATGACACTACCTATATGTTTAGGGATTATTGTCCTGCTACTAAATAAATTAGGAGCCATACACCTCTTAAATAGGAAATAGCAATATTCAAAGAATTGCAGGCAAACACCATACCTTCGACATGTAAGCAAGGCCAAGTGACTGACAATGGAGAAGATGGATAAATCATCTCTTCAAAGTGTGCTCCGTTTCTCTCATTTAAGAAAATTGGATTACATTATACTGACACTCTGATCAAACACTGATCGGAAGTTTGATCAGAGTGCAATTTGTATAATTGGCCCAATTCTCTCGGATTACAGAATCTATGACCGCCTGACTCTGTCCAAATGTAAACTCAAGTTACATAGTAGTCAGTACACAGCTGCCATCCTTTATAGTGATTCTGATGAACCACATAGAAAGTTCAGCTGGTCTAGTAGGATTTTCCTGACATTGTTATACTTGCATTTCATTGCAAAAGCCATGGTCTGTAAATAGCTTACAACACAGCAAAGGGATCTCTTCATTAAAACTGGTCAGTCAGAAGGGTACAAAAAATTCCAAGCCATTAGATACACCATGGAACACTGTTACAATGTTCATCAAGAAGTGGCTTGAATTTGGCACAGCTTTGACATTATCTAGAAGTGGATGCGCCTCAAAAATTGATGAACAAACAGGAAGAAAATTGATGTGGGAGTCTGGGTACACCATGGTGAGAAGGCTTTTAAGCAATATATATATATATACTAGATTGTGGCCCGATTCTAACGCATCGGGTATTCTAGAATATGCATGTCCCCGTAGTATATGGACAATGATGATTCCAGAATTTGCGGCAGACTGGAGGACTGATCAATATAGAGGTATCAGGAGGACTGATCAATATAGAAGTGTCAGGAGGACTGATCAATACAGAAGTGTCAGGAGGACTGATCAATATAGAAGTGTCAGGAGGACTGATCAATATAGAAGTGTCAATCAGAGACGCGGGATTTCTACGTCGATGCTGTGCCCGTCGCTGATTGGTCGAGGCCTGGCGGCCTCGACCAATCAGAGAGCCGGGATTTCCAGGACAGACAGACAGACAGACGGAAAAACCCTTAGGCAATTATATATATAGATCAGGAGGACTGATCAATATAGAAATGTCAGGAGGACTGATCAATACAGATGTGTCAGGAGGACTGATCAATATAGAGGTATCAGGAGGACTCATCAATATAGAAGTGTCAGGAGGACTGATCAATACAGATGTGTCAGGAGGACTGATCAATATAGAGGTATCAGGAGGACTCATCAATATAGAAGTGTCAGGAGGACTGATCAATATAGAAGAGTCAGGAGGACTGATCAATATAGAGGTGTCAGGAGGACTGATCAATATAGGTGTCAGGAGGACTGATCAATATAGGTGTCAGGAGGACTGATCAATATAGAAGTGTCAGGAGGACTGATCAATATAGAGGTGTCAGGAGGACTGATCAATATAGAAGTGTCAGGAGGACTGATCAATATAGAGGTGTCAGGAGGACTGATCAATATAGAGGTATCAGGAGGACTGATCAATATAGATGTGTCAGGAGGACTGATCAATATAGAATGTCTGGAGGACTGATCAATATAGAAGTGTCAGGAGGACTTATCAATATAGAGGTATCAGGAGAACTGATCAGTATAGAAGTGTCAGGAGGACTGATCAATATAGGTGTCAGGAGGACTGATCAATATAGAAGTGTCAGGAGGACTGATCAATATAGAGGTGTCAGGAGGACTGATCAATATAGAAGTGTCATGAGGACTGATCAATATAGAAGTGTCAGGAGGACTGATCAATATAGAGGTGTCAAGAGGACTGATCAATATAGAATGTCAGGAGGACTGATCAATATAGAGGTATCAGGAGGACTGATCAATACAGAAGTGTCAGGAGGACTGATGAATATAGAAGTGTCAGGAGGACTGATCAATATAGAGGTGTCAGGAGGACTGATCAATATAGAAGTGTCAGGAGGACTGATCAATATAGAAGTGTCAGGAGGACTGATCAATATAGAGGTATCAGGAGGACTGATCAATACAGAAGTGTCAGGAGGACTGATCAATATAGAATGTCAGGAGGACTGATCAATATAGAGGTATCAGGAGGACTGATCAATACAGAAGTGTCAGGAGGACTGATCAATATAGAAGTGTCAGGAGGACTGATCAATATAGAAGTGTCATGAGGACTGATCAATATAGAAGTGTCAGGAGGACTGATCAATATAGAAGTGTCAGGAGGACTGATCAATATAGAAGTGTCAGGAGGACTGATCAATATAGAAGTGTCAGGAGGACTGATCAATATAGAATGTCAGGAGGACTGATCAATATAGAGGTGTCAGGAGGACTGATCAATATAGAAGTGTCAGGAGGACTGATCAATATAGAGGTGTCAGGAGGACTGATCAATATAGAGGTATCAGGAGGACTGATCAATATAGATGTGTCAGGAGGACTGATCAATATAGAATGTCAGGAGGACTGATCAATATAGAATGTCAGGAGGACTTATCAATATAGAAGTGTCAGGAGGACTGATCAATATAGAAGTGTCAGGAGGACTGATCAATATAGAGGTGTCAGGAGGACTGATCAATATAGAGGTATCAGGAGGACTGATCAATATAGATGTGTCAGGAGGACTGATCAATATAGAATGTCAGGAGGACTGATCAATATAGAGGTGTCAGGAGGACTGATCAATATAGAAGTGTCAGGAGGACTGATCAATATAGAGGTGTCAGGAGGACTGATCAATATAGAGGTGTCAGGAGGACTGATCAATATAGGTGTCAGGAGGACTGATCAATATAGAAGTGTCAGGAGGACTGATCAACATAGAGGTGTCAGGAGGACTGATCAATATAGAAGTGTCAGGAGGACTGATCAATATAGAAGTGTCATGAGGACTGATCAATATAGAATGTCAGGAGGACTGATCAATATAGAATGTCAGGAGGACTTATCAATATAGAAGTGTCAGGAGGACTGATCAATGTAGAAGTGTCAGGAGGACTGATCAATATAGAGGTGTCAGGAGGACTGATCAATATAGAGGTATCAGGAGGACTGATCAATATAGATGTGTCAGGAGGACTGATCAATATAGAATGTCAGGAGGACTGATCAATATAGAGGTGTCAGGAGGACTGATCAATATAGAAGTGTCAGGAGGACTGATCAATATAGAGGTGTCAGGAGGACTGATCAATATAGAGGTGTCAGGAGGACTGATCAATATAGGTGTCAGGAGGACTGATCAATATAGAAGTGTCAGGAGGACTGATCAACATAGAGGTGTCAGGAGGACTGATCAATATAGAAGTGTCAGGAGGACTGATCAATATAGAAGTGTCAGGAGGACTGATCAATATAGAAGTGTCAGGAGGACTGATCAATATAGAAGTGTCAGGAGGACTGATCAATATAGAAGTGTCAGGAGGACTGATCAATATAGAATGTCAGGAGGACTGATCAATATAGAGGTGTCAGGAGGACTGATCAATATAGAAGTGTCAGGAGGACTGATCAATATAGAGGTGTCAGGAGGACTGATCAATATAGAGGTATCAGGAGGACTGATCAATATAGATGTGTCAGGAGGACTGATCAATATAGAATGTCAGGAGGACTGATCAATATAGAATGTCAGGAGGACTTATCAATATAGAAGTGTCAGGAGGACTGATCAATATAGAAGTGTCAGGAGGACTGATCAATATAGAGGTGTCAGGAGGACTGATCAATATAGAGGTATCAGGAGGACTGATCAATATAGATGTGTCAGGAGGACTGATCAATATAGAATGTCAGGAGGACTGATCAATATAGAGGTGTCAGGAGGACTGATCAATATAGAAGTGTCAGGAGGACTGATCAATATAGAGGTGTCAGGAGGACTGATCAATATAGAGGTGTCAGGAGGACTGATCAATATAGGTGTCAGGAGGACTGATCAATATAGAAGTGTCAGGAGGACTGATCAACATAGAGGTGTCAGGAGGACTGATCAATATAGAAGTGTCAGGAGGACTGATCAATATAGAAGTGTCAGGAGGACTGATCAATATAGAAGTGTCAGGAGGACTGATCAATATAGAGGTGTCAGGAGGACTGATCAATATAGAGGTATCAGGAGGACTGATCAATATAGATGTGTCAGGAGGACTGATCAATATAGAATGTCAGGAGGACTGATCAATATAGAGGTGTCAGGAGGACTGATCAATATAGAAGTGTCAGGAGGACTGATCAATATAGAGGTATCAGGAGGACTGATCAATATAGAAGTGTCAGGAGGACTGATCAATATAGGTGTCAGGAGGACTGATCAATATAGAAGTGTCAGGAGGACTGATCAACATAGAGGTGTCAGGAGGACTGATCAATATAGAAGTGTCATGAGGACTGATCAATATAGAAGTGTCAGGAGGACTGATCAATATAGAGGTGTCAGGAGGACTGATCAATATAGAAGTGTCAGGACTGATCAATATAGAAGTGTCAGGAGGACTGATCAATATAGAATGTCAGGAGGACTGATCAATATAGAAGTGTCAGGAGGACTGATCAATATAGATGTGTCAGGAGGACTGATCAATATAGAATGTCAGGAGGACTGATCAATATAGAGGTGTCAGGAGGACTGATCAATATAGAAGTGTCAGGAGGACTGATCAATATAGAGGTATCAGGAGGACTGATCAATATAGAAGTGTCAGGAGGACTGATCAATATAGGTGTCAGGAGGACTGATCAATATAGAAGTGTCAGGAGGACTGATCAACATAGAGGTGTCAGGAGGACTGATCAATATAGAAGTGTCATGAGGACTGATCAATATAGAAGTGTCAGGAGGACTGATCAATATAGAGGTGTCAGGAGGACTGATCAATATAGAAGTGTCAGGAGGACTGATCAATACAGAAGTGTCAGGAGGACTGATCAATATAGAAGTGTCAGGAGGACTGATCAATATAGAAGTGTCAATCAGAGACGCGGGATTTCTACGTCGATGCTGTGCCCGTCGCTGATTGGTCGAGGCCTGGCGGCCTCGACCAATCAGAGAGCCGGGATTTCCAGGACAGACAGACAGACAGACGGAAAAACCCTTAGGCAATTATATATATAGATCAGGAGGACTGATCAATATAGAAATGTCAGGAGGACTGATCAATACAGATGTGTCAGGAGGACTGATCAATATAGAGGTATCAGGAGGACTCATCAATATAGAAGTGTCAGGAGGACTGATCAATACAGATGTGTCAGGAGGACTGATCAATATAGAGGTATCAGGAGGACTCATCAATATAGAAGTGTCAGGAGGACTGATCAATATAGAAGAGTCAGGAGGACTGATCAATATAGAGGTGTCAGGAGGACTGATCAATATAGGTGTCAGGAGGACTGATCAATATAGGTGTCAGGAGGACTGATCAATATAGAAGTGTCAGGAGGACTGATCAATATAGAGGTGTCAGGAGGACTGATCAATATAGAAGTGTCAGGAGGACTGATCAATATAGAGGTGTCAGGAGGACTGATCAATATAGAGGTATCAGGAGGACTGATCAATATAGATGTGTCAGGAGGACTGATCAATATAGAATGTCTGGAGGACTGATCAATATAGAAGTGTCAGGAGGACTTATCAATATAGAGGTATCAGGAGAACTGATCAGTATAGAAGTGTCAGGAGGACTGATCAATATAGGTGTCAGGAGGACTGATCAATATAGAAGTGTCAGGAGGACTGATCAATATAGAGGTGTCAGGAGGACTGATCAATATAGAAGTGTCATGAGGACTGATCAATATAGAAGTGTCAGGAGGACTGATCAATATAGAGGTGTCAAGAGGACTGATCAATATAGAATGTCAGGAGGACTGATCAATATAGAGGTATCAGGAGGACTGATCAATACAGAAGTGTCAGGAGGACTGATGAATATAGAAGTGTCAGGAGGACTGATCAATATAGAGGTGTCAGGAGGACTGATCAATATAGAAGTGTCAGGAGGACTGATCAATATAGAAGTGTCAGGAGGACTGATCAATATAGAGGTATCAGGAGGACTGATCAATACAGAAGTGTCAGGAGGACTGATCAATATAGAATGTCAGGAGGACTGATCAATATAGAGGTATCAGGAGGACTGATCAATACAGAAGTGTCAGGAGGACTGATCAATATAGAAGTGTCAGGAGGACTGATCAATATAGAAGTGTCATGAGGACTGATCAATATAGAAGTGTCAGGAGGACTGATCAATATAGAAGTGTCAGGAGGACTGATCAATATAGAAGTGTCAGGAGGACTGATCAATATAGAAGTGTCAGGAGGACTGATCAATATAGAATGTCAGGAGGACTGATCAATATAGAGGTGTCAGGAGGACTGATCAATATAGAAGTGTCAGGAGGACTGATCAATATAGAGGTGTCAGGAGGACTGATCAATATAGAGGTATCAGGAGGACTGATCAATATAGATGTGTCAGGAGGACTGATCAATATAGAATGTCAGGAGGACTGATCAATATAGAATGTCAGGAGGACTTATCAATATAGAAGTGTCAGGAGGACTGATCAATATAGAAGTGTCAGGAGGACTGATCAATATAGAGGTGTCAGGAGGACTGATCAATATAGAGGTATCAGGAGGACTGATCAATATAGATGTGTCAGGAGGACTGATCAATATAGAATGTCAGGAGGACTGATCAATATAGAGGTGTCAGGAGGACTGATCAATATAGAAGTGTCAGGAGGACTGATCAATATAGAGGTGTCAGGAGGACTGATCAATATAGAGGTGTCAGGAGGACTGATCAATATAGGTGTCAGGAGGACTGATCAATATAGAAGTGTCAGGAGGACTGATCAACATAGAGGTGTCAGGAGGACTGATCAATATAGAAGTGTCAGGAGGACTGATCAATATAGAAGTGTCAGGAGGACTGATCAATATAGAATGTCAGGAGGACTGATCAATATAGAATGTCAGGAGGACTTATCAATACAGAAGTGTCAGGAGGACTGATCAATGTAGAAGTGTCAGGAGGACTGATCAATATAGAGGTGTCAGGAGGACTGATCAATATAGAGGTATCAGGAGGACTGATCAATATAGATGTGTCAGGAGGACTGATCAATATAGAATGTCAGGAGGACTGATCAATATAGAGGTGTCAGGAGGACTGATCAATATAGAAGTGTCAGGAGGACTGATCAATATAGAGGTGTCAGGAGGACTGATCAATATAGAGGTGTCAGGAGGACTGATCAATATAGGTGTCAGGAGGACTGATCAATATAGAAGTGTCAGGAGGACTGATCAACATAGAGGTGTCAGGAGGACTGATCAATATAGAAGTGTCAGGAGGACTGATCAATATAGAAGTGTCAGGAGGACTGATCAATATAGAAGTGTCAGGAGGACTGATCAATATAGAAGTGTCAGGAGGACTGATCAATATAGAAGTGTCAGGAGGACTGATCAATATAGAATGTCAGGAGGACTGATCAATATAGAGGTGTCAGGAGGACTGATCAATATAGAAGTGTCAGGAGGACTGATCAATATAGAGGTGTCAGGAGGACTGATCAATATAGAGGTATCAGGAGGACTGATCAATATAGATGTGTCAGGAGGACTGATCAATATAGAATGTCAGGAGGACTGATCAATATAGAATGTCAGGAGGACTTATCAATATAGAAGTGTCAGGAGGACTGATCAATATAGAAGTGTCAGGAGGACTGATCAATATAGAGGTGTCAGGAGGACTGATCAATATAGAGGTATCAGGAGGACTGATCAATATAGATGTGTCAGGAGGACTGATCAATATAGAATGTCAGGAGGACTGATCAATATAGAGGTGTCAGGAGGACTGATCAATATAGAAGTGTCAGGAGGACTGATCAATATAGAGGTGTCAGGAGGACTGATCAATATAGAGGTGTCAGGAGGACTGATCAATATAGGTGTCAGGAGGACTGATCAATATAGAAGTGTCAGGAGGACTGATCAACATAGAGGTGTCAGGAGGACTGATCAATATAGAAGTGTCAGGAGGACTGATCAATATAGAAGTGTCAGGAGGACTGATCAATATAGAAGTGTCAGGAGGACTGATCAATATAGAGGTGTCAGGAGGACTGATCAATATAGAGGTATCAGGAGGACTGATCAATATAGATGTGTCAGGAGGACTGATCAATATAGAATGTCAGGAGGACTGATCAATATAGAGGTGTCAGGAGGACTGATCAATATAGAAGTGTCAGGAGGACTGATCAATATAGAGGTATCAGGAGGACTGATCAATATAGAAGTGTCAGGAGGACTGATCAATATAGGTGTCAGGAGGACTGATCAATATAGAAGTGTCAGGAGGACTGATCAACATAGAGGTGTCAGGAGGACTGATCAATATAGAAGTGTCATGAGGACTGATCAATATAGAAGTGTCAGGAGGACTGATCAATATAGAGGTGTCAGGAGGACTGATCAATATAGAAGTGTCAGGACTGATCAATATAGAAGTGTCAGGAGGACTGATCAATATAGAATGTCAGGAGGACTGATCAATATAGAAGTGTCAGGAGGACTGATCAATATAGAAGTGTCAGGAGGACTGATCAATATAGAAGTGTCAGGAGGACTGATCAATATAGAAGTGTCAGGAGGACTGATCAATATAGAAGTGTCAGGAGGACTGATCAATATAGGTGTCAGGAGGACTGATCAATATAGAAGTGTCAGGAGGACTGATCAATATAGAATGTCAGGAGGACTGATCAATATAGAAGTGTCAGGAGGACTGATCAATATAGAAGTGTCAGGAGGACTGATCAATATAGAAGTGTCAGGAGGACTGATTAACATAGAAGTGTCAGGAGGAATGATCAATATAGAAGTGTCAGGAGGACTGATCAATATAGAAGTGTCAGGAGGACTGATCAATATAGAGGTGTCAGGAGGACTGATCAATATAGAGGTGTCAGGGTCCTCCTGACAATTCTATATTGATCAGTCCTCCTGACACTTCTATATTGATCAGTCCTCCTGACACTTCTATATTGATCATTCCTCCTGACACTTCTATGTTAATCAGTCCTCCTGACACTTCTATATTGATCAGTCCTCCTGACACTTCTATATTGATCAGTCCTCCTGACACTTCTATATTGATCAGTCCTCCTGACACTTCTATATTGATCAGTCCTCCTGACACTTCTATATTGATCAGTCCTCCTGACACTTCTATATTGATCAGTCCTCCTGACACTTCTATATTGATCAGTCCTCCTGACACTTCTATATTGATCAGCCCTCCTGACACTTGACGATGATGTCATAAAGGACGTAGATATCCCGCGTCTCTGATTCAGCGACGGGCACAGTATCGACGTAGATGTCATAATGGTTGCCATGGCGACGATGATGTCATAAAGGTTGCCTCGACCAATCAGCGACGGGCACAGTCTGCCGTGAATTCTGGAATCATCATTGTCCATATACTACGGGGACATGCATATTCTAGAATACCCGATGCGTTAGAATCGGGCCACAATCTAGTATCTATATATATAATTGCCTAAGGGTTTTTCCGTCTGTCTGTCTGTCTGTCTGTCTTTCTGTCTGTCTGTCTGTCCTGGAAATCCCGGCTCTCTGATTGGTCGAGGCCGCCAGGCCTCGACCAATCAGAGACCGGCACAGCATCGACGTAGAAATCCCGCGTCTCTGATTGGTCGAGGCCGCCAGTCTGATTGACACTTCTATATTGATCAGTCCTCCTGACACTTCTGTATTGATCAGTCCTCCTGACACTTCTGTATTGATCAGTGCTCCTGACACTTCTATATTGATCAGTCCTCCTGACACTTCTATATTGATCAGTCCTCCTGACACTTCTATATTGATCAGTCCTCCTGACACTTCTATATTGATCAGTCCTCCTGACACTTCTATATTGATCAGTCCTCCTGACACTTCTATATTGATAAATCCTCCTGACACTTCTATATTGATCAGTCCTCCTGACACTTCTATATTGATAAATCCTCCTGACACTTCTATATTGATCAGTCCTCCTGACACTTCTATATTGATCAGTCCTCCTGACACTTCTATATTGATCAGCCCTCCTGACACTTGACGATGATGTCATAAAGGACGTAGATATCCCGCGTCTCTGATTCAGCGACGGGCACAGTATCGACGTAGATGTCATAATGGTTGCGATGGCGACGATGATGTCATAAAGGTTGCCTCGACCAATCAGCGACGGGCACAGTCTGCCGCGAATTCTGGAATCATCATTGTCCATATACTACGGGGACATGCATATTCTAGAATACCCGATGCGTTAGAATCGGGCCACAGTTTTTCCGTCTGTCTGTCTGTCTGTCTGTCTGTCCTGGAAATCCCGGCTCTCTGATTGGTCGAGGCCGCCAGTCTGATTGACACTTCTATATTGATCAGTCCTCCTGACATTTCTGTATTGATCAGTCCTCCTGACACTTCTATATTGATCAGTCCTCCTGACACTTCTATATTGATCTGTCCTCCTGACACTTCTATATTGATCAGTCCTCCTGACACTTCTATATTGATCAGTCCTCCTGACACTTCTATATTGATCAGTCCTCCTGACACTTCTATATTGATCAGTCCTCCTGACACTTCTATATTGATCAGTCATCCTGACACTTCTATATTGATCAGTCCTCCTGACACTTCTATATTGATCTGTCCTCCTGACACTTCTATATTGATCAGTCCTCCTGACACTTCTATATTGATCAGTCCTCCTGACACTTCTATATTGATCAGTCCTCCTGACACTTCTATATTGATCAGTCCTCCTGACACTTCTATATTGATCAGTCCTCCTGACACTTCTATATTGATCAGTCCTCCTGACACTTCTATATTGATCAGTCCTCCTGACACTTCAATATTGATCAGTCCTCCTGACACTTCTATATTGATCAGTCCTCCTGACACTTCTATATTGATCAGTCCTCCTGACACTTCTATATTGATCAGCCCTCCTGACACTTGACGATGATGTCATAAAGGACGTAGATATCCCGCGTCTCTGATTCAGCGACGGGCACAGTATCGACGTAGATGTCATAATGGTTGCGATGGCGACGATGATGTCATAAAGGTTGCCTCGACCAATCAGCGACGGGCACAGTCTGCCGCGAATTCTGGAATCATCATTGTCCATATACTACGGGGACATGCATATTCTAGAATACCCGATGCGTTAGAATCGGGCCACAGTTTTTCCGTCTGTCTGTCTGTCTGTCTGTCTGTCTGTCCTGGAAATCCCGGCTCTCTGATTGGTCGAGGCCGCCAGTCTGATTGACACTTCTATATTGATCAGTCCTCCTGACATTTCTGTATTGATCAGTCCTCCTGACACTTCTATATTGATCAGTCCTCCTGACACTTCTATATTGATCTGTCCTCCTGACACTTCTATATTGATCAGTCCTCCTGACACTTCTATATTGATCAGTCCTCCTGACACTTCTATATTGATCAGTCCTCCTGACACTTCTATATTGATCAGTCCTCCTGACACTTCTATATTGATCAGTCATCCTGACACTTCTATATTGATCAGTCCTCCTGACACTTCTATATTGATCTGTCCTCCTGACACTTCTATATTGATCAGTCCTCCTGACACTTCTATATTGATCAGTCCTCCTGACACTTCTATATTGATCAGTCCTCCTGACACTTCTATATTGATCAGTCCTCCTGACACTTCTATATTGATCAGTCCTCCTGACACTTCTATATTGATCAGTCCTCCTGACACTTCTATATTGATCTGTCCTCCTGACACTTCTATATTGATCAGTCCTCCTGACACTTCTATATTGATCAGTCCTCCTGACACCTCTATATTGATCAGTCCTCCTGACACTTCTATATTGATCAGTCCTCCTGACACTTCTATATTGATCAGTCCTCCTGACACTTCTATATTGATCTGTCCTCCTGACACTTCTATATTGATCAGTCCTCCTGACACTTCAATATTGATCAGTCCTCCTGACACTTCAATATTGATCAGTCCTCCTGACACTTCTATATTGATCAGTCCTCCTGACACTTCTATATTGATCAGTCCTCCTGACACTTCTATATTGATCAGTCCTCCTGACACTTCTATATTGATCAGTCCTCCTGACACTTCTATATTGATCTGTCCTCCTGACACTTCTATATTGATCAGTCCTCCTGACACTTCTATATTGATCAGTCCTCCTGACACCTCTATATTGATCAGTCCTCCTGACACTTCTATATTGATCAGTCCTCCTGACACTTCTATATTGATCAGTCCTCCTGACACTTCTATATTGATCTGTCCTCCTGACACTTCTATATTGATCAGTCCTCCTGACACTTCAATATTGATCAGTCCTCCTGACACTTCAATATTGATCAGTCCTCCTGACACTTCTATATTGATCAGTCCTCCTGACACTTCTATATTGATCAGTCCTCCTGACACTTCTATATTGATCAGTCCTCCTGACACTTGACGATGATGTCATAAAGGACGTAGATATCCCGCGTCTCTGATTCAGCGTCTGTCTGTCTGTCTTTCTGTCTGTCTGTCTGTCCTGGAAATCCAGGCACTCAAATTGGTCGAGGCCTGGCGGCCTCGACCAATCAGCAACGGGCACAGCGACGATGATGTCATAAAGGACGTAGACATCTCACGTTTCTGATTCAGCGACGGGCACAGTATCGACGTAGATGTCATAATGGTTGCCATGGCGACGATGATGTCATAAAGGTTGCCTCGACCAATCAGTGACGGGCACAGTGTGCCGCGAATTCTGGAATCATCATTGTCCATATACTACGGGGACATGCATATTCTAGAATACCCGATGCGTTAGAATCGGGCCACAGTCTAGTATATATATATATATATATATATATATATATATATATATATATATATATATACAGTGTCATCTCAGTACCTTATGTTATTTACTTGTACTACTACTATTTACTTAATGCAGGATATTTGCTCATGTTGTTTTTATCCAAGGTTATGTTAGTTAATGGCTACAGTGTGAACGCGCACCTACATATAGCTCTTATACCAACATGTGTTCCAGCTCATTTCTTTGGTTTAACATTGCAGGAACACCGGGAATTTCTGGCAAGTACTGGTTGTTTACTGCTTGTGACAACAATCTACCATATTCTTTATATGTCTGAACTGAATGGTAGGGTGTGTGGCAAGAGAGCAAGCCTTTTCTTATCAAAAAAATATCCAAGACCAGCTATAACCATCAAGTCTAACAAAAGAATGTGGAAAAATGGTTATGGTCTGATGAGACCAAGGTTGAATGTTTTGGCCATATTTCCAAAAGATAAGTTTCGTGCAAAGTCAACACTGCACATCACCAAAAGAACACCATATCCACAGGGAAGAAAGGTGAAGGAAGCAATAGTCTTTAGAGCTGTTTATTTAGCAGCAAGAACTGGAGATTCAGCCAGGAAATTTTGAACAGTTTTAACTATCAGTCAATTGTGTTTCAAAACCTTCAGGCCTCTGCTGAAACGCTGAAAATAAAGACAAATTTGAAGTATAAACATGACGGCAACCCTATGTATAGCTCCAAATCAACAAAAGAATGGCTTAGCTAGAAGTTTAAGGTTTTGAAATGGCCCAGCCAGAGCCTGGACCTGAATCCAATTTACAATCTGTGGTTTGACCTGGAGAGGATGCTGTATGGGGGATTTACCATTGTAGTCTGACAGATTTGCAGCACAACAGCAAGGAAGAGTGGGCAAAGATTGCCAATTCTACATGTGTCATGCTGATAGGTTCCTATCCATAAAGACTGAATGCTGTCATAAATGCAAACAGTATTTCAACAAAGTATTACTTTAAAATTGTGCATATTTATTCATTTACACTATTTAGTTCTTTATTTTTCCACCAGAAAAGACTTAAATTGAATTAAACATATTCAGTTGACATTAATGGTGGAAAAAGTTCTGAAATTATTCTTCTTGGTGTGATTTTTTATTACATGACTAAAACATGGCATTTTAACAGGGTTGTGTAAACTTTTATAACCAATGTAAGGCTAGGTTCAGAGAGCTTTCTGTATGCAAAATGCTCCTGGTGTACACATTGAGCATATCCACAAGATACAAAGAGGCAGACATATGCCAAGTATACACCATGCAATAAAACTGTTTAGTTTTTTTTTCTTAGGAATTGGAGTTTATGAGAGACTTATTCAGCTGTATGGGTCTATGGTTGAAAACATTTGGGTTGTAAGTTTAGTGCACACTCCATTGGGCTGGTGTGTATTCTGAACATAAAGAAAAAAGAAAAAATGCAGTGTGAACTTAGAAAGCTTATCCTGTCACACCATATGGATTACTTATCCGATGGGAATCTGACACCCTCTATGATCAGTGGTTGCTACCACGTACTGCTGAACAGCTCCCATTCAAAAGAGGTTATTACACAATGCATTCAATGGATCTGGGCTCCATAGCCATGGTCCATGTGTTCATCCAGCTACACACTAATTATTACATGAAATGTCTAGATCGGACCAAGTCATGTGGCTGTTCCAAACCAAGGGAAGACAGAAGACACAGCACACCCAAAGGTAGGTAAAAGTCAATAATTCTTTAATCTTGTATCCATTAAAAAGACACACATTGGAGCCTGAGGATATCGCACCCAGGAAAATAAAAAAATACAATCAAAATCAAATTAAACACAATACTATAATTCTCTAATTTTCACCCTAGACATACCACCCTAGCCATTCCGTATGACGAATTTATGTATGCCAGACGCATTTGCTCATAGGAAAGTAGCTTCCATAGAGAATGATTTCTAAAAACAGGGAGCGAGAAAGAGGTTATAATTCCTCCTTAGTATCTACAGCATTTAATAGAGACATATACCAACCTAGAAATGCATTATTGGAGGATAGAAGTACAAACTAAGCGACAAGTGGTTCAGTTGCATCTGTCACCTTTTCTACACCTTGTAGTCTGCAGTTTTGCCAAATAAGAAATATTATCCAAAGGAAATCTCTCTATTGCTCAAGATGATATTTTTGGAGAAATCATTTCAGGTGGCTGCAGATATATAGCAAGGAGAGTACGATCCCTTGGGAATATATTATCCCCTAGCTTGCTCCACAAACCTGATACCACTAGGATTTGGCTAAATGTTAAGAGATGATTTAGGTGTGCACCGGCTCGGTGCGACATGGGCATCTTTGCCTTGGATAAAACCAAGGATTTTTCATCATCGCAAAGTGACAAATATTCTATTGATAAATTCATTAATATTGAGAGTCACTATGTGGTATGCTGTATCAAATGCAGTGCATGCAAAATAAAACATCAGAACATCTTGCTAACATAGTAAAATAGAATGCATCTTCTTCTAGTGCGGGAAAGCATTTTGACAATGTTAATAATTGTGATACTAAACACTTCAGGTTCTATAGTGTAGAGAAGGTTTCCTACGCTGTCAGAGGGGTGAGTTGGTAGAAGCGCCTCATGCTGAGAGAAGATTTTTGGATACTTAAACCTGACACCAAATGCAGATATGAATTTCAGAATATTTTTTTTTCTGGGTGTGATATCCTCAAGCCCCCATAAATATTTAATATACGTGATTTTTTTTCCGCTGCATAGAATGTGAAGTACAGGGTTTTTTGTCCTATTGTCGCTACTTAAGTTGAGGGTTACTGTTCAAATATTATTTATATTTATTTTTTAAATATATTTTAGGTCAAAGAACTACGTTGTCAGTTTTAAATACCTTCTGTCTTTTTAATGGATACAAAATTAACCCCTTCCCGACATGCGCCATACATATACTGCTCTGCAGAAGCTATGTTCCCGCAAAGAGCAGTTCATGTACAGAGGCATGATCAAGTGGCCTCACACTGAGTGCCGCGGCGATTGCATGCGGGTGTCCCCTCTGTATGAGAGCTGACACCCTGCAGCAATGCCCACGACCTGGTTAAGTCCAGCGGACAACACAACATATAAAAAAATAGATGGAATGGGGTGAGGAAGGTCCTAACTGTAGAGAATGAGGGATGGGCACCTCCTGAACTTCAGACTCTGCCTGTCCCTAAACTCCACTAACGCGCTACGCAGGTATTTCCACCCCGCCACTGTAACGTGCCTAGTCCCTGATTGTCACCTCACTATTCCCTGGCTAGTGCACTAGCCAAGAAGGACGCTAGCCTCACCACTGCAGATGTTGTACTACACTGGGAGAGTGACAAAACACAAGACAGACAGAGGGGAAATAATACTTAATTACTTGTTCTGATACAAAGCACCACACAGCAGAGGCTACGGCTCCAGAATTCCAAAAACCCTCCAACAGCAGCAGCTAAGCCACTGACACAAGGTAGCTCCTAAACTCCTAGACTGGTCTGCAAAGAAAACTCTATCACCGACAGTCAGCTGAAGGGTCATGTGACTTTTTAAAGGATGGCGGAAGTGGTCACAACTAGTGATGAGCGAATATACTTGTTACTCGAGATTTCTCGAGCATGCTCAGGGGTCCTCCGAGTATTTAGTGCTCGGAGATTTAGTTTTTCTTGCCGCAGCTGAATGATTTACATCTGTTAGCCAGCATAAGTACATGTGGGGGTTGCCTGGTTGCTAGGGAATCTCCACATGTACTTATGCTGGCTAACAGATGTAAATCATTCAGCTGCTGCAAGAAAAACAATCTCCGAGCACTAAAAAATACTCGGAGGACCCCCAAGCGTGCTCGAGAAATCTCGAGTAACGAGTATATTCGCTCATCACTAGTCACAACCCACATCAGCTGACAAGACTAGCAACAAAGCAGCTGCCAGAGAGGAAACTGGCATTAACCCTTGCTGGCCCGAAAGGTAAAAAGCTACATTTAAATTATAGCGGGACCAGAGCTGCCACAAATCCAAAAATGAATCGTGACACATTAAACCCCTCTGATGCCACTGTTATTAGTGACAGCGGCATATAGTAGCATTGTGCAGGGAATCAGTTTGCGCTTCCATCAGGACAAAGTCATGTAATCGCGCTGCCCTGATGGTCTCCATGGAGATCCCCGGACTCAAGATGGCCATGAGGTCCTTACGGGTCCTGCATGGAAGGTGGCCTCCTTCCCTGCATGTCAGACTCTGATGTGATATTCTGCAGTGCAGAGTATCAGAGCAGCAATCTGATGTAATACAGTAATGTCCTATCTTGGGACAATGTAAAAAAGTTTTTGAAAAATACTATAAAGTGTAAATTTTTTAAACAAAATCTCTCTCTCTCTATATATATATATATAAATCCAATAAATACATTTATGTAAATAAAAAAACAAACAATAAAAGTACACATATTTGTATAGCTGCTTGAACTGTCCCACTAGTTAACCCCTTCAGTGAACACTGTAAAAAAATTAATAAAAAACTAGGCAAAAAACAATGCTTTATCATCATAACGCTGAACAAAAGGTGCAATAAAACATAATAAAAAAGACAGATGTAAAAACAAAATGGTACCGCTGAAAATGTCATCTTGTCCCGCAAAAAAACAAGCCACAATACAGCTTCATGAGAAGAAAAATAAAGTTGAAGCTCTCAGAATAAAGCAATGCAAAAATAATTATTTTTTCTATAAAAGTTTTTATTGTGTAAAAGCGACAAAACAAAAAAAAAATCATTAAATGAGGTATCACTGTAATCGTACTGACCCGAAAAATAAAGCTGTCTTACCAATTTTACCAGAGGTGGAACAGTATAACAAAAACTCCCAAAAACAATACCTGAATTGCTGGTTTTTGTCCATTCTGTCTCCCAAAAATCTGAATATAAAGCGATCAAAAAATGTCATGTGCCTGAAAATGGTATCAATAAAAACGACAGATTGTCCTGCTAAAAAGAAGCCCTCACATGACTATGGGGTATCGGTGAACTCAGGAGAAATTGCACAACAAATTTTACGGTCCATTTTCTCCTGGTACTCTTGTAAAAGTAAAATAAATTGGGTTTAAAAAGTTTTGTGAAAGAAAAGTAAATGTTTATGTTTTTCCTTCCACATTCCAAAAATTCCTGTGAAGCACCTGTAGGGTTAATAAACTTCTTGAATGTGGTTCTGAGTACCTTCAGGGGCGCAGTTTTTAGAATGGTGTCACTTTTGGGTATTTTCTGTCATATAGGCCCAACAAAGTCACTTCAAATGTGAGGTGGTCCATAAGAAAATGGTTTTGCTAATTTTGTTGTAAAAATGAGAACTCCTTGGGTCAACTTTTAACCCTTACAACTTCCTAACCAAAAATAAATTCTGCTTCAAAAATTGTGCTGATGTAAAGTAGACATGGGGGAAATGTTATTTATTAGCTATTTTGTGAGCTATGACTCTCTGCTTTAAGGGCATAAAAATTAAAAGTTTGAAAATTGCAAAGTTTTTGCCAAATTTCCATTTTTTTAACAAATAAAAAAGTTATATATGACAGAAATGTTACCACTATCATAAAGTACAATATGTCACAAGAAAATAATCTCAGAGTAAGTGGGATCCATTGAAGCCTTCCAGAGTTAGGACCTCAAAAAATGACACTGGTCAGAATTGTAAAAATTGGCCTGGTCAGGAAGGAGAAAACAAGCTTCGGGGTGAATGGGGTTAAAGAATTATTGACCTTTACCTAGCTTTTGATGTGGCGTATCTTCCGTCTTCCATTGGTTTGTCACTGCTGTGCTGTACCAGCCACAGACATGACACCCTTTGGTCTGATCCCCTTTACTGCATTGGAATTAGTATG
The DNA here is from genome assembly GCF_032444005.1 of Ranitomeya imitator. Lineage (NCBI taxonomy): Eukaryota > Metazoa > Chordata > Amphibia > Anura > Dendrobatidae > Ranitomeya > Ranitomeya imitator. The sequence goes on along the minus strand of NC_091287.1, from coordinate 466,723,533 downwards.
ATCAAGCTCCTTCACCTTTCCTCTTCATACTGCTATGTGGCTGTTCCATTTGTGTTAGCTACCAGATACCGGATCCTGACACTTACAATTATGTACTGTATTATGCATTGTTTATGTGGTCACTAGGGCACAATCGTATAAAAAGTGCCATTATATCTTAAAAATGAGCATCTTGCTGACTCTACCATACACAAGCCAGCTTAGCCAAGCTGAGTATGCATGTGTCTGCAGTGCAAGTAGTAGAGTATGCTGCTGAAAACACCTCTAGCGGCAGCTTATGTCCAGAGAGAACAAAATAATTATGGTTAAAATGCTAAATGCTTGATCCTTCTCATCACCCATACACATTATATGTCTGCTGATTCAACCATATTCTTCAGGTTCAACAGACCTTAATGTGTATGAAGACCTTTGGAGTTTCCACCACCTGAGGCCATACACATTCTTAAGCTCCATATTGCTAACATATTGTGGAGGTAATTAAGTTACACTCCCACAACATGATAAGAGACTACTGGTCACAAAGAAAAAATTTTGCTCAAATCAATAGTAAAGGCGAATAAAAAAAAACTTTGTAACATATCTTTAGCAGGGAAACCGGAATCTTTTTACACCTGAATGCCACTTCCTCCACTAACACAACTCATCGTACACTCTGGAGAAAGCATGCTATATCAGTCTTGTTGAAAACAAAATGGCTTGTCAGTGAATAGAGATTGGCGGACACCTGGATGTTCGGGTTCGGCTGAACAGTTATAAAAAGTTCAGATTCGGGTACCATAACAGTTCACTTGAATGGGGGGCCCAAACATCCAGTCTTTGCCACTCTGTCATGTGAATGACAGCGAGGCAAACACATCTTCTGATTGGTGGTGAAATCATCCCCGCCAGTCAGAGAGCCGCGGTTCCCACACTGTCAGAACACAGCGTGATCACTCAGCTGTGATCGGAAATATAAAGTTTACCTCCGGTCACTGGTGTCAGCTGATTGGACTACTGCTCCCATCATCTGACGGCTGCTGCCGCTAATATGAGCGAGAGCAGGAGCGGCTGATGGGAGTATTCATCAGCCACTCCTGCGCTGTAAATAAATAATTTAAAAAAACCGGTGTGGGTTCCCCTGTATTTTTGATAACTAGCCAGGTAAAATCACACCTGGAGGCTGCAACCCTCAGCTGTCAGCTTCAGAAAGGCTGATTATCAAGAACAGAGGGGTCCCCACACCATATTTTTTAATTATTTAAATAATTTAAAAAAACAGCATGGGGTCCCCCCTTTTTGACAACTAGCCTTGCTAAAGCAGGCAACTGGGGGCTGGTATTCTCAGGCTGGTAAGGGGGCATGGATATTGGCCTTCCCCCCAACCTAAAAAAAAAAACAGCCCGAAGCCGCCCAGAAAAGGCACATCTATTAGATGCACCAATTCTGACGCTTTGCCCAGTTCATCCCACTTGCCCTGTAGCGGTGGCAAGCAAGGATAATATTTGTGGGGTTGATGTAACCTTTGTGTTATCCGGTGACATCAAGCCCACAGCTTAGCAATGGAGAGGCTTTTATAAGATACCTACTCATTACTAATCCTATAGTTTTATGGTAAGTAAATACACAGCTAGAATAAAGTATTTTATTTTAAATAGAACAAAACACACTTTTACTTTTTTATTTAAAAATAACAAACACAGTTGTATTAACCTAGCACCTAATTCCACTGAATCCCTTGTCTCCTGTAAGAAAACAAAAATAAAAAACAACAATATCCCTCACCTATTCGTCGTTCTGCCCCACGCCGTAATCCATGTCTTGACGGTGCCAAGATGCAACCATTCAGGTTGAGAACCACTGGTGAGTGAACTGCCTCAGTGATCGGTGGTTACATCATCGAGGTTACCTCCGGTCACTGAGGCTGCGTTCCCAGCTGGGGTGAACGTCGGTGACCTTGGTGAGATCTCTGCTAGCACCTTGAGAAAAATGGGATGATTGGATGATGAGAGCAGTAGACAAACATCCGTTGTTCGGGCAGCCGAACCCGCTCAGTAACACGGACTTCCTGGTGAAGTCTGTGCCCGAACAATAGTTGTTTGGTACGGACGCCAAACTTTACTCTTTGTGTTTGCCCATCTCTACCAGCAAAGTCAAGTGTTTAGCTACAAAGCATATTGTAGTCTAAATAGGGGGAGAGGGACAGGAGTGAGGAGAATTGAGCATAATAATGGACCAGGCAGACAAGGGTAAATGAAGCGGTAGCTTTTAGACAATTTATTTCACTTTAGAGCTTCACTGGCGCATTGCTATCATAAGCTATATAAGGAGATCCATGCAGCTGTTTTTGTCAGCTTGCTAAACAGAAACAAGAGCAGGAATCCATCTCTCAGTGTGAAGTGCATATGGAAGACGTTATAGGAGTTAGGCTCCACCAACCAACGCAGAAAGAACTGAAAATTAGAGAGATCACCTCCAGAGGAGGAAAGTAGTGAAAAATGTAGGATATACAGTTAGGTCCATATATATTTGGACAGAGACAACATTTTTCTAATTTTGGTTATAGACATTACCACAATGAATTTTAAACAAAACAATTCAGATGCAGTTGAAATTCAGACTTTCAGCTTTCATTTGAGGGTATCCACATTAAGATTGGATGAAGGGTTTAGGTGTTTCAGCTCCTTAATATGTGTCACCCTGTTTTTAAAGGGACCAAAAGAAATTGGACAGATTCAATAATTTTAAATAAAATGTTCATTTTTAGTACTAAGTTGAAAACCCTTTGTTGGCAATGACTGCCTGAAGTCTTGAACTCATGGACATCACCAGATGCTGTGTTTCCTCCTTTTTGATGCTCTGCCAGGCCTTCACTGCGGTGGTTTTCAGTTGATGTTTGTTTGTGGGCCTTTCTGTCTGAAGTTTACTCTTTAACAAGTGAAATGCATGCTCAATTGGGTTGAGATCAGGTGACTGACTTGGCCATTCAAGAATATCCCACTTCTTTGCTTTAATAAACTCCTTGAGTGCTTTGGCTTTATATTTTGAGTTATTGTCCATCTGTAGTATGAAACGACGACCAATCAGTTTTGCTGCATTTTGCTGGATCTGAGAACACAGCATGTCTCTGAATACCTCAGAATTCATTCGGCTACTTCTGTCCTGTGTCACATCATCAATAAACACTAGTGACCCAGTGCCACTGGCAGCCATGCATGCCCAAGCCATCACACTGCCTCCGCCGTGTTTTACAGATGATGTGCTATGCTTTGGATCATGAGCTGTACCACGCCTTCGCCATACGTTTCTCTTTCCATCATTCTGGTAGAGGTTGATCTTAGTTTCATCTGTTCAAAGAATGTTCTTCCAGAACTGTGCTGGCTTTTTAAGATATTTTTTAGCAAAGTCCAGTCTAGCCTTTTTATTCTTGATGCTTATGAGTGGCTTGCACCGTGCAGTGAACCCTCTGTATTTACTTTCATGCAGTCTTCTCTTTATGATAGATTTGGATATTGATACGCCGACCTCCTGGAGAGTGTTGGTCACTTGGTTGGCTGTTGTGAAGGGGTTTCTCTTCACCATGGAGATTATTCTGCGATCATCCACCACTGTTGTCTTCCGTGGGCGCTCAGGTCTTTTTGCATTGATGAGTTCACCAGTGTTTGCTTTCTTCCTCAGGATGTACCAAACTGTAAATTTTGCCACTCCTAATATTGTAGCAATTTCTCAGATGGGTATTTTCTGTTTTTGCAGCTTAAGGATGGCTTGTTTCACCTGCATGGAGAGCTCCTTTCACCGCATGTTTACTTCACAGCAAAACCTTCCAAATGCAAGCACCACACCTCAAATCAACTCCAGGCCTTTTATCTGCTTAATTGAGAATGACATAACGAAGGGATTGCCCACACCTGTCCATGAAATAGCCTTGGAGTCAATTGTCCAATTACTTTTGGTCCCTTTAAAAACAAGGTGGCACATGTTAAGGAGCTGAAACTCCTAAACCCTTCATCCAATTTTAATGTGGATACCCTCAAATGAAAGCTGAAATTCTGAACTTCAACTGCATCTGAATTGTTTTTTTTTAATTAATTGTGGTAATGTCTATAACCAAAATTAGAAAAATGTTGTCTCTGTCCAAATATATATGGACCTAACTGTAAGTCAAATATTGAACACAAATGTTATTACTCATTTACACAGTCGATAGCTTATTTTAATAAGTTACTTGCAAAGAAAAGTATGTTTTAAAGGGTTACTCTCAATTTACCAAAAAAATAAATACTGTATATACTCGAGTATAAGCCAACCCGAGTATAAGCCGACCCCCCTAATTATGCAACAAAAAACTGGGAAAACTAATTGACTCGAGTATAAGCCTAGGGTGGAAAATGCAGCAGCTACGGGTAAATGTTAAAAATAAAAATAGATACCAATAAAAGTAAAATTAAGTGAGACATCAGTAGGTTAAGTGTTTTTGAATATCCATATTGAATCAGGAGCCCCATATAATGCTCCATACAGTTGATTATGGCCCCATAAGATGCTCCATACAAAATAGGCCCCATATAATGCTCCATACAGTTCATTATGGCCCATAAGATGCTCCATATACAAATATGCCCCATATAATGCTCCATGCAGTTCTTTATGGCCCCATAAGATTCTCCATACAAAATAGGTCCCATATAATGCTCCATACAGTTCATTATGACCCCATAAGATGATCCATATACAAATATGTCCCAAATAATGCTTCATGCTGTTCTTTATGGCCCCATAAGATGCCCCATTTAATGCTACATTCAGTTCTTTATGGCCCCATAGATGCCCCATATAATGCTCCATGCAGTTCTTTATGGCCCCATAGATGCCCATATAATGCTCCATGCAGTCATGGCCCCATAGATGCCCCATATAATGCTCCATGCAGTTATGGCCCCATAGATGCCCCATATAATGCTCCATGCAGTAATGGCCCCATATAATGATCCATGCAGTTATGGCCCCATATAATGTTCCATGCAATTATAGCCCCATAGATGCCCCATATAATGCTCCATGCAGTTATGGCCCCATATAATGCTCCATGCAGTAATGGCCCCATAGATGCCCCATATAATGCTCCATGCAGTTCTTTATGGCCCCATAGATGCCCATATAATGCTCCATGCAGTCATGGCCCCATAGATGCCCCATATAATGCTCCATGCAGTTATGGCCCCATAGATGCCCCATATAATGCTCCATGCAGTAATGGCCCCATATAATGATCCATGCAGTTATGGCCCCATATAATGTTCCATGCAATTATAGCCCCATAGATGCCCCATATAATGCTCCATGCAGTTATGGCCCCATATAATGCTCCATGCAGTAATGGCCCCATAGATGCCCCATATAATGCTCCATGCAGTTCTTTATGGCCCCATAGATGCCCATATAATGCTCCATGCAGTCATGGCCCCATAGATGCCCCATATAATGCTCCATGCAGTTATGGCCCCATAGATGCCCCATATAATGCTCCATGCAGTAATGGCCCCATATAATGATCCATGCAGTTATGGCCCCATATAATGTTCCATGCAGTTATAGCCCCATAGATGCCCCATATAATGCTCCATGCAGTTATGGCGCCATATAATGCTCCATGCAGTAATGGCCCCATAGATGCCCCATATAATGCTCCATGCAGTTATGGCCCCATATAATGCTCCATGCAGTAATGGCCCCATAGATGCCCCATATAATGCTGCATGCAGTTATGGTCCCATAGATGTCCCATGCAATGCTCCATGCAGTTCTTGCCATGCATTGTGCCACATATAATGCTGCTGCTGCACTAAAAAAAAAAAAAAAAAGACATACTCACCTCTCGTCGCTGCTCCTCAGAGTCCCGTCTCTCTGCACTGACTGTTCAGGCAGAGGGCGGCGCGCACACTAGTACGTCATCGCGCCTTCTGACCTGAACAGTCACAGCAAGAGGACGGGAAGACGAGGCGGCGGTGGAACGCGGAAAGGTGAAAATGACATACTTACCTGCTCCCGGCACGGTCCCTGCATGTCCCACGGTCTTCGGGCACCTGCAGCTTCTTCCTGTAGTGAGCGGTCACATGGTACCGCTCATTACAGTAATGAATATGCGGCTCCACCCCAATGGGAGTGGAGTCCATATTCATAGATTTAATGAGCGGTACCAGTGACCGCTGAACAGGGGAAGAAGTTGCAAGCGCCTGAAGACCGCGTCAGGAGCGCTGGGAGCAGGTGAGTATTTGACAGGCATTGCACCCCCTCACCCGCCAACCCCCCCGCCTTCCATGACTCGAGTATAAGCCGAGAGAGGCACTTTCATATTCAGAAAATCTCGGCTTATACTAGAGTATATACGGTATATGTACAGTCGTGTATCTATAAAAATGCTCAACACCCACAAATATGATGCACAACCAAAGAATCTTCAGAAAATAAATTTTGGGGCTGAAAGTGTCCCTCTCGGCTTATACTCGAGTCACGGTCGGCGGGTGAGGGGGAGAGAGGTCTGAGGCATACTTACCTGCTTCCGGAGCTCCTGGCACTGTCCCTGCAGTCCCATGGTCTCCGGGTGCCGCAGCTCTTCCCCTGTTCAGCGGTCACGTGGGACCGCTCATTAGAGAAATGAATATGGACTCCACTCCCTGTTGTGAATTTTTTTGTCGAACTCCCTCCTGTGGTCGTGAATGGTACTTCGGCGAGTTCTGTCTATGGGCTCCCTCTGGTGGCTATGAGTGAAGCTGCTGCTTCTGAGGTTCCTTACACAGGTGACGTGGTTTATCCTTTGGTTGGCTGCTCTATTTAACTCCTCTCAGATCGTTACTCCATGCCAGCTGTCAATGTTTTTTGCATTGGTTCAGTTCGCTCCTGGATCTCTCTGGTGACCTGCCTTCTCCTGCAGAAGCTAAGTTCCTGATAGTCATTATTTGTTCACTGTTTTCTTGTCCAGCTGGTTATCATGATTTTGTCTTGCTAGCTGGAAACTCTGGGACGCAGAGTGGCCCCTCCACACCGTGAGTCGGTGCGGAGGTCTTTTTTGCACACTCTGCGTGGTCTTTTGTAGGTTTTTGTGCTGATCGCAAAGTTACCTTTCCTATCCTCTGTCTATTTAGTAAGTCTGGCCTCCCTTTGCTGAAACCTGTTTCATTTCTGCGTTTGTGACTTTCATCTTACTCACAGTCAATATATGTGGGGGGCTTCCTTTACCTTTGGGGAATTTCTCTGAGGCAAGGTAGGCTTTATTTTCTATCTCTAGGGCTAGATAGCGCTTAGGCTGTGACGAGGCGTCTAGGGAGAGTCAGGAACGCTCCACGGCTATTTCTAGTGTGTGTGATAGGATTAGGGCTTGCGGTCAGCAGAGCTCCCACATCCCAGAGCTCGTCCTGTATGAGGTTTAACTATCAGGTCATTCCGTGTGCTCCTAACCACCAGGTCATAACAGTACAGCTGGCCCAAAGTATTAATGCATCTCAATAGAGGGATAAGAGAACTTCTGAGACCATTTTTTTTTCTTTGCACTGTGTTTTGTCTTTCTTTTCCCCTAGACCTTTGGGTGGTTCAGGACACAGGTGTAGATATGGAAATTCAAGGTCTGTCCTCTTGTGTGGATCATCTCACTGCAAGGGTACAAAACATTCAAGATTTTGTGGTTCAAAATCCTATGTTAGAGCCTAGAATTCCTATTCCTGACTTATTTTCTGGGGATAGATCTAGGTTCTTGAATTTCAAAAATAATTGTAAACTGTTTCTAGCTTTGAAACCCCGCTCCTCTGGTGACCCCGTTCAACAGGTAAAAATCATTATTTCTTTGTTGCGTGGTGACCCTCAAGACTGGGCATTTTCCCTTGCGCCAGGAGATCCTGCATTGCGTGATGTTGATGCGTTTTTTCTGGTGCTTCGATTGCTTTATGATGAAAAGAATTCAGTGGATCAGGCAGAGAAAATCTTGCTGGCTTTGTGTCAGGGTCAGGATGAAGCGGAGGTGTACTGTCAGAAGTTTAGAAAGTGGTCTGTGCTTACTCAGTGGAATGAATGTGCCCTGGCGGCAATTTTCAGAAAGGGTCTTTCTGAAGCCCTTAAGGATGTCATGGTGGGATTTCCCACGCCTGCTGGTCTGAATGAGTCTATGTCTTTGGCCATTCAGATCGATCGGCGCATGCGTGAGCGCAAAGCTGTGCACCATCTGGCGGTATTTTCTGAGCATAGGCCTGAGCCTATGCAGTGTGATAGGACTTTGACCAGAGCTGAACGGCAAGAACACAGACGTCGGAATGGGCTGTGTTTTTACTGTGGTGAATCCACTCATGCTATCTCCGATTGTCCTAAGCGCACTAAGCGGTTCGCTAGGTCTGCCACCATTGGTACGGTACAGTCTAAATTTCTTTTGTCCGTTACTCTGATTTGCTCTCTGTCGTCCTATTCTGTAATGGCATTTGTGGATTCAGGCGCTGCCCTGAATTTGATGGACTTGGAGTTTGCCAGGCGCTGTGGGTTTTTCTTGGAGCCCTTGCAGTATCCTATTCCATTGAGAGGAATTGATGCTACGCCTTTGGCCAAGAATAAGCCTCAGTACTGGACTCAATTGACCATGTGCATGGCTCCTGCACATCAGGAGGATATTCGCTTTTTGGTGTTGCATAATCTGCATGATGTGGTCGTTTTGGGGTTGCCATGGCTACAGGTCCATAATCCAGTGTTGGATTGGAAATCTATGACTGTGTCCAGCTGGGGTTGTCAGGGGGTAAATGGTGATGTTCCATTGCTGTCAATTTCGCCTTCCACTCCTTCTTAAGTCCCTGAGTTTTTATCTGATTACCGGGATGTATTTGAAGAGCCCAAATCTGGTGCCCTACCTCCTCATAGGGATTGCGACTGTGCTATTAATTTGATTCCTGGTAGTAAGTTTCCTAAGGGCCGTCTGTAAAATTTATCTGTGCCAGAGCACGCCGCTATGCGGAGTTATATAAAGGAATCCTTGGAGAAGGGTCATATTCGTCCGTCGTCGTCACCATTGGGAGCAGGGTTCTTTTTTGTGGCCAAGAAGGATGGTTCTTTGAGACCTTGTATTGATTACCGCCTTCTTAATAAAATCACAGTCAAATTTCAGTATCCTTTGCCGCTGCTGTCTGATTTATTTGCTCGGATTAAGGGGGCTAGTTGGTTCACCAAGATAGATCTTCATGGTGCGTATAATCTTGTGCGAATTAAACAGGGTGATGAATGGAAAACGGCATTTAATACGCCCGAGGGCCATTTTGAGTATCTGGTTATGCCATTCGGGCTTTCTAATGCTCCATCTGTGTTTCAGTCCTTTATGCATGACATCTTCCGAGAGTACCTGGATAGATTCATGATTGTATATTTGGATGACATTTTGGTCTTTTCGGATGATTGGGAGTCTCATGTGAAGCAGGTCAGAATGGTGTTCCAGGTCCTTCGTGCGAATTCCTTGTTTGTGAAGGGGTCAAAGTGTCTCTTTGGAGTTCAGAAGGTTTCATTTTTGGGTTTCATTTTTTCCCCTTCTACTATCGAGATGGACCCTGTTAAAGTTCAGGCCATTTACGATTGGACTCAGCCGACATCTGTGAAGAGCTTGCAGAAGTTCTTGGGCTTTGCTAATTTTTATCGTCGATTCATCGCTAATTCTTCCAGTATTGCTAAACCGTTGACTGATTTGACCAAGAAAGGTGCTGATGTGGTCAATTGGTCCTCTGCGGCTGTAGAGGCTTTTCAGGAGTTGAAACGTCGTTTTGCTTCTGCCCCTGTGTTGTGCCAGCTAGATGTTTCGCTCCCTTTTCAGGTTGAGGTTGATGCTTCTGAAATTGGAGCAGGGGCTGTTTTGTCGCAAAGAAGTTCTGATGGCTCGGTGATGAAACCCTGTGCCTTCTTTTCTAGAAAATTCTCGCCTGCTGAGCGCAATTATGATGTGGGCAATCGGGAGTTGTTGGCCATGAAGTGGGCATTCGAGGAGTTGCGACATTGGCTTGAAGGAGCTAAACATCACGTGGTGGTCTTGACGGATCACAAGAATTTGATTTATCTCGAGTCTGCCAAACGGTTGAATCCTAGACAGGCTCGATGGTCGCTCTTTTTCTCCCGTTTTGATTCTGTGGTTTCATACCTCCCGGGATCTAACAATGTGAAGGCTGACACCCTGTCAAGGAGTTTTGTGCCTGACTCTCCGGGTGTTCCGGAGCCGGCGGGTATTCTTAAAGAAGGGGTAATTTTGTCTGCCATTTCCCCTGATTTGCGGCGTGTGCTGCAAAAGTTTCAGGCTGATAGACCTGACCGTTGTCCTACGGAGAAACTGTTTGTCCCTGATAGATGGACTAGTAGAGTTATCTCTGAGATTCATTGTTCAGTGTTGGCTGGTCATCCTGGAATCTTTGGTACCAGAGATTTGGTGGCTAGATCCTTTTGGTGGCCTTCTTTGTCATGGGATGTGCGTTTTTTTGTGCAGTCCTGTGGGACTTGTGCTCGGGCTAAGCCCTGCTGTTCTCGTGCCAGTGGGTTGCTTTTGCCCTTGCCGATCCCGAAGAGGCCCGGGACGCATATTTCCATGGATTTTATTTCTGATCTCCCTGTTTCTCAAAAGATGTCGGTCATTTGGGTGGTTTGTGATCGCTTCTCTAAGATGGTCCATTTGGTACCCATATCTAAATTGCCTTCCATCTCTGATTTGGTGCCATTGTTTTTCCAGCATGTGGTTCGTTTGCATGGCATTCCAGAGAACATCGTCTCGGTCAGAGGTTCCCAGTTTGTTTCGAGGTTTTGGCGGTCCTCTTGCGCTAAGATGGGCATTGATTTGTCTTTTTCTTCGGCTTTCCATCCTCAAACTAATGGCCAAACCGAACGAACTAATCAGACTTTGGAGACATATCTGAGATGCTTTGTTTCTGCTGATCAGGATGATTGGGTGTCCTTCTTGCCTTTGGCTGAGTTCACCCTTAATAATCTGGCCAGCACGGCTACTTTAGTTTCTCCTTTTTTCTGTAATTCTGTTTCCATCCTCGTTTCTCTTCAGGGCAGGTTGAGCCTTCGGACTGTCCTGGTGTGGATGCAGTGGTGGACAGGTTGCAGCAGATTTGGACTCATGTGGTGGACAATTTGACATTGTCCCAGGAGAAGGCTCAACGTTTCGCTAACTGCCGGCGTTGTGTTGGTCCCCGACTTCGTGTTGGGGATTTGGTTTGGTTGTCATCTCGTCACGTTCCTATGAAGGTTTCCTATCCTAAGTTTAAGCCTCGTTTCATTGGGCCATATAAGATTTCTGAAGTTCTTAATCCTGTGTCATTTCGTTTGGACCTTCCAGCTTCTTTTGCCATCCATAATGTGTTCCATAGGTCATTGTTGCGGAGATACGTGGCACCTATGGTTCCCTCCGTTGATCCTCCTGTCCCGGTGTTGGTCGAGGGGGAGTTGGAGTATGTGGTGGAGAAGATTTTGGATTCTCGTGTTTCGAGACGGAAACTCCAGTACCTGGTCAAGTGGAAGGGTTATGGTCAGGAAGATAATTCCTGGGTTTTTGCCTCTGATGTTCATGCTGCCGATCTTGTTCGTGCCTTTCATTTGGCTCATCCTGATCGGCCTGGGGGCTATGGTGAGGGTTCGGTGACCCCTCCTCAAGGGGGGAGGTACTGTTGTGAATTCTGTTGTCGAACTCCCTCCTGTGGTCGTGAATGGTACTTCGGCGAGTTCTGTCTATGGGCTCCCTCTGGTGGCTATGAGTGAAGCTGTTGCTTCTGAGGATCCTTACACAGGTGACGTGGTTTATCCTTTGGTTGGCTGCTCTATTTAACTCCTCTCAGATCGTTACTCCATGCCAGCTGTCAATGTTTTTGCATTGGTTCAGGTCGCTCCTGGATCTCTCTGGTGACCTGCCTTCTCCTGCAGAAGCTAAGTTCCTGATAGTCATTATTTGTTCACTGTTTTCTTGTCCAGCTGGTTATCATGATTTTGTCTTGCTAGCTGGAAGCTCTGGGACGCAGAGTGGCCCCTCCGCACCGTGAGTCGGTGCGGAGGTCTTTTTTGCACACTCTGCGTGGTCTTTTGTAGGTTTTTGTGCTGATCGCAAAGTTACCTTTCATATCCTCTGTCTATTTAGTAAGTCTGGCCTCCCTTTGCTGAAACCTGTTTCATTTCTGCGTTTGTGACTTTCATCCTACTCACAGTCAATATATGTGGGGGGCTTCCTTTACCTTTGGGGAATTTCTCTGAGGCAAGGTAGGCTTTATTGTCTATCTCTAGAGCTAGATAGCGCTTAGGCTGTGACGAGGCGTCTAGGGAGAGTCAGGAACGCTCCACGGCTATTTCTAGTGTGTGTGATAGGATTAGGGCTTGCGGTCAGCAGAGCTCCCACATCCCAGAGCTCGTCCTGTATGAGGTTTAACTATCAGGTCATTCCGGGTGCTCCTAACCACCAGGTCATAACAACTCCCATAGGGGTGGAGCCGCATATTCATTTCTCTAATGAGCGGTAACGGTGACCGCTGATAGAGGAAGAGGCTGCGGCACCGAAGACCAGCTGTCCAGGAGAAGGAGCGGGACGCCGGGAGCAGGTAAGTATTTCATATTCATCTGTCCACGTTCCACACGCCGGGCGCCACTCTGTCTTCGCGTCCTCTTGCACTGACTGTGCAGGTCAGAGGGTCGCGATGACACATATAGTGTGCGCGCCGCCCTCTGCCTGAACAGTCAGTGCGGAGAGACGCCGAGACGGGACGCTGAGGAGCTGCAAGTATGGCATTTTTTTTTATTGCAGCAGTAGCAACAATGCCACAGCTTTCTATTGTACATCTATGGGGCAATAATGAACGGTGCAGAGCACTTTATGGCACAGCAATGGGGCAATAATGAACGGTGCAGAGCACTATATGGCACAGCTATGGGGCAATAATGAACGGTGCAGAGCACTATATGGCACAGCTATGGGGCAATAATGAACGGTGCAGAGCACTATATGGCACAGCTTTCTATGGTACATCTATGGGGCAATAATGAACGGTGCAGAGCACAATATGGCACAGCTATGGGGCGATAATGAACGGTGCAGAGCACTATATGGCAGAGCTTTCTATGGTACAACTATGGGGCAATAATGAACGGTATGGAGCATTTATTTTTATTTTTGAAATTCACCGGTAGCTGCTGCATTTTCCACCCTAGGCTTATACCCAACTAATCCACCTGTCCCCCCGCTATTCCCCGGCCTCTCCCCTCTGTCAATCCCTGCACTGGCTCCCCATCACCCAGAGACTCCAGTACAAAAGCCTAACCATGACATACAAAGCCATCCACAACCTGTCTCCTCCATACATCTGTGACCTCGTCTCCCGGTACTTTCCTGCACGCAACCTCCGATCCTCACAAGATCTCCTTCTCTACTCCCCTATTAACTCCTCTTCCCACAATCGCATACAAGATTTCTCTCGTGCATCCCCCCTACTCTGGAATTCTCTACCACAACACATCAGACTCTCGCCTACCATCGAAACCTTCAAAACGAACCTGAAGACCCACCTCTTCCGACAAGCCTACAACCTGCAGTAACCACCGATTGACCAAACCGCTGCACGGCCAGCTCTACCCTACCTACTGTATCCTCATCCATCCCTTGTAGATTGTGAGCCCTCGCGGGCAGGGTCCTCTCTCCTCCTGTACCAGTTGTGACTTGTATTGTTCAAGATTGTACTGTTTTATTATGTATACCCCTCCTCACATGTAAAGCGCCATGGAATAAATGGCGCTATAATAATAAATAATAATAATAATAATACTCGAGTCACTAAGTTTTCCCAGTTATTTGTGGCAAAATTAGGGGGGTCGGCTTATACTCGGGTCGGCTTATACTCGAGTATATACGGTAGTTTATTATTGAACAATTAGTCATAACATTAAAATAAGGGAACAGTCTGTTACTCTCAAGTTGTCTCTTGAGCAGGTCAGAGCTATGCTATCTCTCCTCACTTCTTGGTTTAACAGTTATGATGCGCAACTGAACTGTAGTATTATTATAGAACGATAAAGTTTAGTATCAGATTTGCTGTAATATATTCATCAGTGATTTATTTTGGTGTGTACACTATTAACAGCATCTATATAAAGTGAAACACAGTGGATTTGACCAAGTATACCGCTCAGGTCAGGAAGAGCCATAATTAGGAAAACTGTTTTGAAAGTCAATGCTCAGAGCTGGTGATTTTGCAAGATTTATAACAGCAGCTTATCAGGAGCAGAGATGTAGTGGGAGGTAGGTGAAATGATAACTGCTGTATAGAAATCAATGGGCCAGAGAGCAATGGATGGTATGTTAGGAGTTATCATTCTCCTGGACTGTAACTAATATGCACTCTTGGCCAGAGTATGGGCAATCACTAATGGCCAAGCTCCATGGAAACCAGCTACGCAAAATTAAAGATAAAAGTGGTCATTGCAGGAGAAGGACAGCTGATTGAACCAAAAAATATTTCCATGCTATATAACTAAAAACAATTTAATTACTTGAGAATACAGCTTTAAATAAAGAAATAGATTAAAAGCTTGATATTGAGATCATGACTAGAGCCAGGTAAGGATAAATGTCTGGGGATATATATTGTTTTGGCAGCAAAAACTCCTAAATAAACAATTGTCACATATTAGTAAAAACCAACAGGGATGAATTTCAAAAGTTTCTTCACATTTTTTGCATTGATATTAATATAAAAATACACTTTCTATGAATTGTCAAGGGAAACGTTTACCTCACTCCAAAGCAAAACACACAAATCCATAAAGAAATGATTAATATACCATAATGTAGTTTAATGTTGGCGTCTCTGCTAGAACTGTTCAGATGCTCAGAACACAGTCATAAAGCATTTCTTCAAATAATATTCACAATCTGGAAAATATTCTTTTGGGGGAGTTCATGCATCTGAAGGAGCACATGAGTGCAAGTGCTTTCTGGATATAAGAGACATCATTACTTCTAGCATCTATTTATTCACACATCTGCACTTATTACTCACAGTATCATAGTTAAGAGGGGCCTCTGCTTTAAATCTCTATGGATAAAAACCACTGAAATTGGAAAGTTGCGTCATTCATCAAAATATCACAAAATCTACTGTTTTACATAGGATGACAGGTAACTTTTGCATCAACACAATGGACATCTCAAAAATCCCTAAGGCTATGTTCACATTTGCTTTTGAAGCTGTATTGTGCCATAACATTTAGCAACAAGAGCATTGCACCATGCATCATTATTCTTTCTGTTGAAACAGTGAAAATCACAATAAAACATTAAAGGGAAACTCACCAGATTTCCCCAATATAAACTGAGGCCACCACCTTTAACTAGCCCATTACCGCAATCCACCAAACTGTAAGCCCACAAATCCCCCTGAAAATCCCCCACAATACCTTTTGTAAGTCTCTTGTACCGTAAACTAATCAGCACTGTCCGATCAGATGGACATAGGTGGTCTGGGAAATGCGCCTCCTCTATTGCAGAACTACCGTTCTCCTGCATTGATTCATGTGGATGACACACCCTACTTCATCCATAGATCCCAGTGAATCTTGAACCTGTGCAGTTAAAGCACAGGCCTGAGCAGGCAAACCTAAGTAGGGAAGAGCAAAGTGAGACGGTATAGGTCTGTACTTCAACTAGGCAGTAGCAAGATTCGCGGGGATCTGTGGATGACATAAAATGTGTCATCCACAGTAATCAGGGCGGGAGAACAGCGATTTTGCCTATAGAAGAGAGGCACACCCCAGATCACTGACACCCATAGGACTGGAGTGTGCCAATTACAGTATGGGAGACTTACAGTATAAGTACAGTGGGGAAAAAAGTGTTTAGTCAGCCACCAATTGTGCAATTTCTCCCACTTAAAAAGATGAGTCCTGTAATTGACATCATAGGTAGACCACAACTATGAGAGTCAAAATGAGAAAACAAATCCAGAAAATCACCTGATCTGATTTGGCAAGATTTATTTTGCAAATTATGGTGGAAAATAAGTATTTGGTCATTAACAAAAGTTCATCTCTATATTTTGTTATATATCCTTTGCTGGCAATGACAGAGGTTAAACATTTTCTATAAGTCTTCATAAGGTTGGCACACACTGTTGATGGTATGTTGACCCACTCCTCCATGCAGATCTCCTCTAGAGCAGTGATGTTTTCGGCCTGTTGCTGGGCAACACGGACTTTCAATTCCCTCCAAAGGTTTTCTATAGGGTTGAGATCTGGTGCCTGGCTAGGTCACTCCATGACCTTCATATGCTTCTTACAAAGCCACTCCTTTGTTGTCCTGGTGGTGTGCTTGGGATCATTATCATGCTGAAAGACTCATCCACATTTCATCTTCAATGCCCTTGCTGATGGAAGGAGGTTTGCACTCAAAATCTCACAATACATGACCCTATTCATTCTTTCATGTACACGGATCAGTCGTCCTGGTCCCTTTGCAGAGAAACAGCCCCAAAGCATGATGTTGCGACCCCCGTGCTTCACAGTAGGAATGGTGTTCTTTGGATGCAACTCTGCATTCTGTCTCCTCCAAACACGACGAGTTTTGTTTCAACCAAACAATTCTACTTTGGTTTCATCAGACCATATGACAGTCTCCCAATACTCTTCTCGATAATCCAAATGCTCTCTAGCAAACTTCAGATGGGCCCGGACATGTACTGGCTTAAGCAGGGGGACACATCTGGCACTGCAGGATCTGAGTCCCTGGCGGCGTAGTATGTTACTGACGGTAGCCTTTGTTACGGTGGTCCCAGCACTATGCAGGTCATTCACTAGGTCCCCCATGTGGTTCTAGGATTTTTGCTCACCGATCTTGTGATCATTTAGACCCCACAAGGTGAGATCTTGCGTGAAGCCCTAGATCGAGGGAGATTATCAGTGGTCTTGTATGTCTTCCATTTTCTTATTATTGCTCTCACAGTTGATATCATCACACCAAGCTGCTTGACTATTGCAGATTCAATCTTCTGAGCCTGGTGCAGCGCTACAATTTTGTTTCTGGTGTCCTTCGACAGCTCTTTGGTCTTCACGATAGTGGAATTTGGAGTGTGACTGTTTGAGGCTGTGGGCAGGTGTCTTTTATACTGGTAACAAGTTCAAACAGGTGGCATTACTACAAGTAATGAGTGGAGGACAGAGGAGTCTCTTAAAGAAGACGTTACAGGTCTGTGAGAGCCAGAAATCTTACCTGTTTAGGTGACCAAGTACTTATTTTCCACCATAATTTGCAAAATAAATCTTGCCAAATCAGACAAGGTGATTTTCTGGCTTTGTTTTCTCATTTTGACTTTCGTAGTTGTGGTCTACCTATGACGTCAGTTACAGGCCTCTCTCATCTTTTTAAGTTGGAGAACTTGCACAATTGGTGGCTGGCTAAATACTTTTTTTCCCCACTGTATGTATTAAAATATCCTGGGGAAGTTGTGGGGTTATGTACACTGCTGTAATAGACCAGATAAAGTGTTGTCTACTACTTGGACGACTTTCTCATTCCTCATGTTTGGCCCCATTAAAATATAAACACCTATACTCACCTCCGATGCCAGCAATTTTCCATTGGTGTTGTCACTTGCATTCCCAAGACTCACAAAAGGTTGTTACAACACATGAGCCTGCCCAATCAGCACTGAATTCACTGCCCCCACCTTGGGACCTATTGAACAAGAAGATAAAATCAGGGCTGTGGCTGCTCTCTGACTTCTGCCTGATGCTCAATTTGTCTGAAGGTGATGACAGTGATGCCAGCACTTATTGAGCATATACGTCACTTTGCAAAACAATCTCACTTGAGCCCCAGGAATGAGAGTGCCGAAACAGCTGGAATAGTGAGGGCACCAGAGGTAAGTATAGGTGTTTTTATTTTAATGGTCCAAACGTTAGGAATGAGAAGGGGTTGTTCAGGTAGTGGACAACCCCTTTAAAGTTGATGGCTTTAGTTTATGTTGGGAAAACATGGTGACTGGTTACCTTTAAATGGTTGCTTTAATTTAAGTAAACATAGCATCAATTAATAGTACAAGTGAATATAATAAACTTTATATTTGAATATGTGTCATGACTCTGTTGTCGGGTGTCTTAGGACCAGGAGCTCCTTTCCTGTCTCTAAAACTATGGGTGCCCTAGCTCACCCTGTTCCCTGGATTACATCTGATGGTGAAGACGCTAGGCCACGTACCTTGCCTTTGTTCCTGAATCTGCTCTTAGTCTGTACACTTCCCCCACCCAGGGAAGAAGGGGTGTAGTAGTGTACCGTAATACACCAAACAGACTAACACGGTAATAAGAACACAGGCATAACGAAAAATACCAAACAAACAAATATACTCACAAAAACAATAGACGGAATACACCGGGGAGTGGAGGATGGGGTTAAACCAAAGTAGGAGAAGAAGGGGAATTATCACACATCCAAAACCTAGCAACAGTCACAGATAAATTCACCAAACGCCTTCTGAAATAACAGGCTCCAACAACCTCCAGCCATGCAGCAAAAGCTACACTGAGAATAAGTGTTTTTGCTGCCCTTCTCTTCCTCCTTCTCTCTATTGGTCACACCTTTCCCTATAGGGGTTTCAACCTTGCTTCAACACAATTATTGTTCTCTATGGTCTTACATTTTTTCACATATTATTAACTATATATTTATTGTCATTGGATTACATTTTCATTAAGGCACCAAACAAAAAAAGGAAGCAATATGTATTTTCAGCATCTAACGGTTATTCAGGATGCTGTCTCATCACACGGACTGCATTGTTGCCATAATATTTTCCCACTAGGAATCTGTCTTTTTTGTATATTTAAATATTGTAATATTATTGTATATACCTTCTATGTATGTGCATTGTCAAATTTGTCAAATTGTCAAATTACCACCCTACCCGTGCCCTCCGCTCCGCTAATGACCTCAGGTTAGCATCCTCAATAATCAGAACCTCCCACTCCCGTCTCCAAGACTTTACACGTGCTGCGCCGATTCTTTGGAATGCACTACCTAGGTTAATACGATTAATCCCCAATCCCCCCAGTTTTAAGCGTACCCTAAAAACTCATTTGTTCAGACTGGCCTACCGCCTCAATGCATTAACCTAACTATCCCTGTGTGGCCTATTTATAAAAAAAAAAAAAAAAAAAACCAAAAAAACTATCAGGTTCTTCGCATCATGTTCTCATTCACTTTATGCAGTTAATAGCCCACTGTGTCTGTACTGCTACATACTTAGGCAGTTAACTGGTTCATGCAGCTTTACATGAACACCCGAGCCTTACACTATGGCTAGTCTGAATAATTAAAGCAATTGTTACCATCCACCTCTCGTGTCTCCCCTTTTCCTCATAGTCTGTAAGCTTGCGAGCAGGGCACTCATTCTCCTGGTATCGGTTTTGAACTGTATTTCTGTTATGCTGTAATGTCTATTGTCTGTACAAGTCCCCTCTATAATTTGTAAAGCGCTGCGGAATATGTTGGCGCTATATAAATAAAAATTATTATTATTATTATTATTATTATTATTATATATTATTAAATTTGTTTTTGTTCCCCCTTCCACTAGAGTGACTATGTGATCAAGGCCCGGGATAGAAGCGACTTAACGCTTTTACCCTATCGTGCATATTTTTGCCTTGTCCACCACTTGCACTTATCTTGAGCAACTACTAAAAATTAAAAACGAAAACAGTAATTGTTAAGCATTGAATACAATAAGTGGCCGAGAGCATGGTCACAATCTACCAAAGAAAACGTTCTCCCTATTATCAGACCATAAAGTCATATACACAGGAGTGTCACTCCTAAATTCAAATATACTACACCAGCGAAAAAAGGGGAGTATCGACACCAAGATATAGTAGAGAAAATATACAAATTTTTATTAATAAATACATACAAAGAAAGTAACACATACGTACAAAAGCATGAAGAGTTATTAAAAAATTCCACCATGCGGAGAGGAGGAAAAACCAACCGGTACACTAATGGTAAAGCACACAGATGCACATACGACCTGGATAAATAGTTCAGAGGGTAAAAGTGAACCAGGATTTGGAAGAATATCGATAATGAGGGGTCATCCCTCCGGTGCCACACAGGCCCAGTATAGTGTTCAACAAATCATACAATCCTGGATGCAACATATCACCAAAATTATCCGCACTTACCCATCATAAGTTCGCATCCGTGTGGCCTTCCCACTACCCCTGACGCGCGTTTCGCGTTAATAGCTTTTTCAAAGGGGAAGTTTTTACTCCCCTTTTTTTCGCTGGTGTAGTAAAAATTAAAAACATTTGCATTAAACATTTGAGTGAGCGTTAAAAATTTCTCAACATACTCTTTAAAGACACACTTGTTTGCCAAGTGTTCAGTTACCAATGTCATAAATTCTCCCCGCAGATTAGAGTTTTTGCACATGGACTCCATTTATCAGGAGATGCACCCTACAACAATACAGTCCCCACCCCCACTTCAGATATGACAAAATCTACAATAAATGGCTGAGTGATGTCAGGTTGTATGAGAATCGGTGCAGATGCAAAACACTCTTTTAAGGTATCTAATGCCTCCCTGGCCAGACTGAACCATGTGGAAAAGTCTGTTCCGTTCCATCAGATGTTTGGCCACTACCAAAAATTTTTTGATGAACTTACGGTATTAGTTGGTGAAAATGAAAAACCTTTCTAATGCCTTCAAATCTTCAGGATGATTCCAGTCTAGTACCGCTCGGGATTTTGCCGGAACCATGCGAATATCAGTGGGCGATAAAACACATCCTAGAAAAGGGATCTGCCCAACTGAGAACATACATTTCTCTGGTTTGACAAATACGTTATTGTCTCTGAGTATCTGTAAGACCTGCCTGACATGCACCTGATGTGACACAGGTGAATAAATTTTTATGTCATCAAGATAGATTACAACAAATCTACCTCCAGGTGACTAAAGATGTAATTTACAAAGTGCTGAAAGACGGCGGGAGCATAAGTCAACCCAACTGGCATCACAAGGTTCTCATAGTGTTCATCAGGCGTATTGAAAGCTGTTTTCCGCTCATCCCCCACTTTAATATGAATGAAATTATATGACCCCCCGAGATCTAGTTTAGAAAATCATTTTGCTCCTACAATCGGATTTAAGAAGTCCGGGATGAGAGGAAGCAGATACGGATCCTGGACGATAATCTGATTTGAGTTTGCAGAAATCTAGGCAGGGGCGTAACCCCCCATCTTTCTATTTTACAAAGGAAAACCCCACAGCAATGGGAGATGACGATGGTCTGATATGACCATTTGCCAAACTTTCTGCTATATAGTAATTCATGGCATGGACTATGATATTATATAGTCTGCTCTGTGGCAGCTTGGTACCAGGGAAAAGATTAATGGCGCACTCATAAGGACAATGGGGAGGAAGTTCTTGGCACCCATGCGCCGACGAAAACATCCTCAAAGTCAGACAGGTATTTAGACACAGGTAGTTAGGAAAACACAGCACTTCAGGAATTCTGCTGGTGCACAAGTAGGATAACCAAATCCGTCAGCTGTGATGTAGAAATACTTGGCACTCATATATGGGTGTTCAAGAACATATTTATTGAGTGAGGCGCTTTCTGTCTTAGCAGTGGACACTGCAGACTCCCGGACAGCGCGCTGCCACACAGATCTCCTCTATCCAGATTACTGATGAAGGTCAGATATTGACTGAATTTCTTCACTCAATAAATAAGCTCTTGAACACACCTATATCAGTGCCAAGTGTTTCTACATCACAGGTATTTAGACACAGACTGGGTATCCACCCTTGCAAGCTTGGTGCCCAAGCAGTGTCCTTGACATTACTAACTCCACTTTACCACCTCCCATGTCTGCCGATCTACCAGTCAAAGAAACAAAGGAGAGGGCAGACCCTCTAGCACATAACAGTCATAGTAACATAGTAACATAGTTAGTAAGGCCGAAAAAAGACATTTGTCCATCCAGTTCAGCCTATATTCCATCATAATAAATACCCAGATCTACGTCCTTCTACAGAACCTAATAATTGTATGATACAATATTGTTCTGCTCCAGGAAGACATCCAGGCCTCTCTTGAACCCCTCGACTGAGTTCGCCATCACCACCTCCTCAGGCAAGCAATTCCAGATTCTCACTGCCCTAACAGTAAAGAATAATCTTCTATGTTGGTGGAAAAACCTTCTCTCCTCCAGACGCAAAGAATGCCCCCTTGTGCCCGTCACCTTCCTTGGTATAAACAGATCCTCAGCGAGATATTTGTATTGTCCCCTTATATACTTATACATGGTTATTAGATCGCCCCTCAGTCGTCTTTTTTCTAGACTAAATAATCCTAATTTCGCTAATCTATCTGGGTATTGTAGTTCTCCCATCCCCTTTATTAATTTTGTTGCCCTCCTTTGTACTCTCTCTAGTTCCATTATATCGTTCCTGAGCACCGGTGCCCAAAACTGGACACAGTACTCCATGTGCGGTCTAACTAGGGATTTGTACAGAGGCAGTATAATGCTCTCATCATGTGTATCCAGACCTCTTTTAATGCACCCCATGATCCTGTTTGCCTTGGCAGCTGCTGCCTGGCACTGGCTGCTCCAGGTAAGTTTATCATTAACTAGGATCCCCAAGTCCTTCTCCCTGTCAGATTTACCCAGTGGTTTCCCGTTCAGTGTGTAATGGTGATATTGATTCCCTCTTCCCATGTGTATAACCTTACATTTATCATTGTTAAACCTCATCTGCCACCTTTCAGCCCAAGTTTCCAACTTATCCAGATCCATCTGTAGCAGAATACTATCTTCTCTTGTATTAACTGCTTTACATAGTTTTGTATCATCTGCAAATATCGATATTTTACTGTGTAAACCTTCTACCAGATCATTAATGAATATGTTGAAGAGAACAGGTCCCAATACTGACCCCTGCGGTACCCCACTGGTCACAGCGACCCAGTTAGAGACTATACCATTTATAACCACCCTCTGCTTTCTATCACTAAGCCAGTTACTAACCCATTTACACACATTTTCCCCCAGACCAAGCATTCTCATTTTGTGTACCAACCTCTTGTGCGGCACGGTATCAAACGCTTTGGAAAAATCGAGATATACCACGTCCAATGACTCACCGTGGTCCAGTCTATAGCTTACCTCTTCATAAAAACTGATTAGATTGGTTTGACAGGAGCGATTTCTCATAAACCCATGCTGATATGGAGTTAAACAGTTATTCTCATTGAGATAATCCAGAATAACATCCCTCAGAAACCCTTCAAATATTTTACCAACAATAGAGGTTAGACTTACTGGCCTATAATTTCCAGGTTCACTTTTAGAGCCCTTTTTGAATATTGGCACCACATTTGCTATGCGCCAGTCCTGCGGAACAGACCCTGTCGCTATAGAGTCACTAAAAATAAGAAATAATGGTTTATCTATTACATTACTTAGTTCTCTTAGTACTCGTGGGTGTATGCCATCCGGACCCGGAGATTTATCTATTTTAATCTTATTTAGCCGGTTTCGCACCTCTTCTTGGGTTAGATTGGTGACCCTTAATATAGGGTTTTCATTGTTTCTTGGGATTTCACCTAGCATTTCATTTTCCACCGTGAATACCGTGGAGAAGAAGGTGTTTAATATGTTAGCTTTTTCCTCGTCATCTACAACCATTCTTTCCTCACTATTTTTTAAGGGGCCTACATTTTCAGTTTTTATTCTTTTACTATTGATATAGTTGAAGAACAGTTTGGGATTAGTTTTACTCTCCTTAGCAATGTGCTTCTCTGTTTCCTTTTTGGCAGCTTTAATTAGTTTTTTAGATAAAGTATTTTTCTCCCTATAGTTTTTTAGAGCTTCAATGGTGCCATCCTGCTTTAGTAGTGCAAATGCTTTCTTTTTACTGTTAATTGCCTGTCTTACTTCTTTGTTTAGCCACATTGGGTCAATACCTTCTGAATGCATGATCCCTACTTGTAAATGTAACCATGGGAAAACTTGAGTAAAATACACCGGTCTCAAGAGTGCAGAGTCAATGGTGATAATGGGTATAGATCTGGACAGTGTATGTGGTTTGAGGCTCTGGACCAGGACGAACCTAGTGTCGATCAAGTTAAACCCAGCCCTGCTGTCCAGAAAGGCAGAAATAACCACCTTATTTTCGCACAGATGGATGTTGTCAAGCAAAAACAATTGTGCCCTACCCATGGATGAGATATGTACACCCGGGTTGCTAACCTCCCTGCAACCTGGGCTCCTTAGTTTTTCTGCGACTGTTTACAGTAAGGGAAAGGGCATGCACCCACAAAATGTCCCTTTCTATTGTGGTAAAAACATATTCCCCCCCTTTACACCGTACTACAGACTGATTTCCAGAATGAGTTGCCCCACGCAACTGCATAGGTTCCACAAATGACTCAGAACAGGCTTCCCTTGGCCTTAGACCTCCCGCACATTGGTCTATCTTTAAATGTCTCTGGCGAAGACGGTGATCCATCCGTATAGCCAGAGACATGGCCGCCTCAAGGGAAACTGGAGTCTCATGCAAGTCTAAGGCATCCTTCACCCTTACTGATAGCCCTTCACAGAATTGACTACAGAGTGCGGGGTCATTCCACTTCGTGTCTGTGGACCAATCAAACTCGGAGGAATACTCCTCCACCGGCCGGTCTTCCTGCCAAAGCTGACAAAGTGTGGACTCAGGGAGATGCATTTGGGGTTGTCGTATATATGACCCAGTGCCAGAAATAAATCTTCCACCGTCTGGAGCGATTGGGAGTCAGACAGTCGAGAGAATGCCCATGCTTGGGGGTCACCCTGAAGGAGAGAGAGTAATATCCCCACCCGTTGCTCCTCGATTAATGAGAAACAAGGACATAACCTGAAGTATAGTTTACAGGCCTCCCTGAAAACAACAAACTTGTTACACACCCCCAGAGAACCTGTCAGGCAAAGCAATCTTGGCCACCACTAAGTGTTGCCTGGGAGTCATGGTCCCCAAACCTGATGTGTTAGGGTGCTGCAAAATGAAAGTGCATAGATTTGACATCCCCAAGCTGAGCTGCTGCAGTTGTCCTGTCAGAGCAGGGATAGGATCTATAATGGATCAAAAAACAGTCTCGGTCCGAACTAATGTCATGTCTGTTGTCGGGTGTCCGTAGACCAGGGACTCCTTCCCTGTCGCTAATACTAGGGGCACCCTAGCACGCCCTGTTCCCCAAATTATTGCTGATGGTGAATACGCCAGGGCCATGTACCTTGCCTTAGCTCCTGAATCCACTCTCAGTCTGTACCCTTCCCCCACCCAAGGAAGAAAGTAGTAGTAGTGTACCACACTAACGAACAGGGATAACGCAAAATACCAATCATACAAATATACTCACACAAACAGAATAGGAATGAAGAGGGAGGTGAAGGATGGGGTTAAACCAAAGTAGGAGAAGAAGGGGCTACATACCTTGCCTTAGCTCTTGAATCCACCCTTAGTCTGTACCTTTCTCACCCCCCCCTTCCAGGGAAGATGGGGTATAGTAGTGTACCGTAATACACCAACCAGGATAACAAAAAATATCAATCATACAAATATACTCACACAAACAACAGAGGAATTATAATCATAAAGAGAAAAAAGAGAGTTTGCGATCCAAACCAAAAAGTATATATATATAGTATGATACTGAATCAAGGTTGCTCAAAGAACCACATCTTACAGTTTTGTAAAGTTACAAACTGATTTTATTAGAAATATATATTATACAACCATGTAAAACGTACATATAATACCATCAGAAAAAGAAAAAAGAAAAAAAGAAAGAAAGGGGGAGCAAGCAGGCAATAATGTCAAACCATGGAAAACAATGGGCAAACCAGAAAGCACATGTGAACAAACAGAGACGCAGGGGAACACCCCCAATTCTCAAAAAAGTGCATAGTGCATAATAAGCAGCAGTTGAAATTATCTGAGTGTCACAGTGCACCACAAAAACATGGGCATAGAGGGTAGGAGATAAAGTAACATTCTAGTACGATCAAAGTAATGATCGCCCAAGCACCGGTAAGGTATAATACCTTACGAGCCTCACGTACAAAAAGAATGTCTCCAAATCCACTTACCCATGCTGCTGGTTACCCGAAACGCTGATGCTCATTCTTCTGATACATGGGGCAATGATCAGGAATGAACGCTCCCGTGATTTCTTCGTCTCAACCACTTCCTATTCCTATACATGTCTTTTCAGTAGAAATACAGAAAAAGCACTCAGGATTCCCACCCCTCTTTTATAGATATGATTAACACCCCAATTTGCCAGGGGCATCAGCGTTTCGGGTAACCAGCAGCATGGGTAAGTGGATTTGGAGACATTCTTTTTGTACGTGAGGCTCGTAAGGTATTATACCTTACCGGTGCTTGGGCGATCATTACTTTGATCGTACTAGAATGTTACTTTATCTCCTACCCTCTATGCCCATGTTTTTGTGGTGCACTGTGACACTCAGATAATTTCAACTGCTGCTTATTATGCACTATGCACTTTTTTGAGAATTGGGGGTGTTCCCCTGCGTCTCTGTTCACATGTGCTTTCTGGTTTGCCCATTGTTTTCCATGGTTTGACATTATTGCCTGCTTGCTCCCCCTTTCTTTCTTTTTTTCTTTTTTCTTTTTCTGATGGTATTATATGTACGTTTTACATGGTTGTATAATATTTATTTCTAATAAAATCAGTTTGTAACTTTACAAAACTGTAAGATGTGGTTCTTTGAGCAACCTTGATTCAGTATCATACTATATATATACTTTTTGGTTTGGATCGCAAACTCTCTTTTTTCTCTTTATGATTATAGTTTGTATTTTGGAGAGGATCCCTGGCCCCCCGTGATAGGGGTTTTCTGGGAATATGTTGTATATGTCCTGGTGGTTCCGATATGTGTTTAAAACAACAGAGGAATGCATTGGGGAGTGGAGGATGGGGTTAAACCAAAGTAGGAGAAGAAAAGGAATTATCACAAACACACAAAACCTAGCAACAGTCACAGATAAATCCATCAAACACCTTCTCAAATAACAACCACTAACAACCTACAGCCATGCAGCAAAAGCCATCTCTGACAATAAGTGCTAGCTAGGGCCCACATTACATAGGAGATGAAGGTGGCTAACAGTGAACAGCTGAGTCTTAATGCAGGAAAGCTTCCAGGAGCTCTCAACTGAGCAGATTAACCCCTGCACTGCTAAAAGAAACTTGCACCATTTAGTATGAAGGTGAAGTGCTTTTAATCAGTGCAGGAGTAGGAGAAATTAGACACAGGAGTGAGGAAAAGTGAGAATACTGAGTCAGAACAGGCACATCATTCTGCAATTATGGAGTGATTTCTTGGATCCCAAAACTGTATTCACAGCTACAGTGCTCAGTACTAAAATATAATGTCCTCCATGCTACTGCTGAACGTTTCTTAGACAGAAAAAGATCAGGAAATAAGGAATCCTGTCTATGGGAGACATCATAGTAGCAAGTTTCCACCCACTAGAATAGCAAGAACTGAAAATGCAGGCTACAAGTCATATAATGGCCAAAAATAGTGTCATATCTCGTGTACACACACAAATGCTTATTTTGAAAAGCTAGCTTAAATGACAGATACACTTTAATGAAACCCACTGATGCAGGACTTTCAAAAAGTGCCATTTATTATTATTATTATTATTATTATTATTTATATAGCACCATTAATTCCATGGTGCTGTACATGAGAAAGGGGTTACATACAGAGTTATAGATATCATCTCCTTACACCAGATGCAGTTTTGTTTTGAGCTATAGAACCTGAATTGAAGGCTTACATTGTAATACAATAATGTAGTTAGATCTGAACCAATATTAAGGATATTAGGTAATTAGGAGCTAGTGTTATCTAGTGATATAATGGATATCACAGCTCAGGCAGTGATTTCTTGGCTTTCTAGCCAACTAATCGGCTACATCCTCGTGATTAGTGATTCAGGGTGAACAACGCCTAGTAACATGGAGACCTCTAAAGCCGTGTTTAATTAGTTGACATGTGATGGCCTCTCTCTTTTTTCATCATGTTTTCATCAAACCCGAATCACCGCAGTACAGGCTGCAATTTTAAGGACTATACAGTAATTCTGTTATAATGTCAGTCAATCTGCTTCTGTCTATTTCATCTGCCTGTCCCTATAATATACTATACCAACAAAACATAGCACGAATTGAATGAAGAAAATTGCTACCATACCTTAAGGGGACAGTAGGCAAGTGTGAAGAGTATTGGGATGGAGTGACAAGAAGCTTCTGTTAAAGTGTTACAAGAAGGGAAAAAACAGGGTGGTGAAGTAAAAGAAAATCACTCAAGAGTCTAAGATAAAAATCAATGGCTACCATACACAGTGATAGAAATTATGCTTGGTGCTTACAATTAATTTAATTAATTACTCTCCTTCAGCACTTAAGGTATCATCACACTCAGCAACGCTGCAGCGATATAGACAACGAGCCGATGGTCGCTGGGAATGATCAGGACCTTTTTTTGGTTGCTGATCACCCGCTGTCATCGCTGAATCGGCGTTTGTGACGCCGATCCAGCGATGTGTTCACTTGTAACCAGGGTAAATATCGGGTTACTAAGCGCAGGGCCGCACTTAGTAACCCGATATTTACCCTGGTTACCATTGTAAAAGTTAAAAAAAAAAAAAAAAAAAAAAACAGTACATACATTCCGATGTCTGTCACGTCCCCCGGCGTCAGGTTCCCGCACTGACTGTGTCAGCGCCGGCCGGCCATAAAGCAGAGCACAGCAGTGGTGTCACCGCTGTGCTCTGCTTTACGGCCGGCCGGCGCTGACAGTCAGTGCAGGGGAGCTGATGCCGGGGGACGTGACAGACATCGGAATGTGAGTATGTACTGTTTTTTTTTTAACTTTTACAATGGTGACAAGGATAAATATCGGGTTATAAGCGCGGCCCTGCACTTAGTAACCCGATGTTTACCCTGGTTACCCAGGGACTTCGGCATCGTTGAAGACAGCTTCAACGATGCCGAAGTCGTTCCCCTGATCGTTGGTCGCTGGAGAGAGCTGTCTGTGTGACAGCTCCCCAGCGACCACACAACGACTTACCAACGATCACGGCCAGGTCGTGTCGCTGGTCGTGATCGTTGGTAAGTCGTTTAGTGTAACGGTACCTTTATATGCAATTGTGGGGAAAGGAAATAAGAGAGGGGAAGATAAGGAGATCTTGTGAAGATTTCCTTGTCTCGAACCAGACAATGAGCTATCAATCAAGCTAAAGAAACTGGAGATGGGCAAGGAAACAACCTTGGATGGTAGAAACTTGGAAAGTGCTCCCTTACACCCAAAGCACTTCATGCCTCATTTGCACATGAAAGGGACTGCTAATTACTTGGGAATGCAGCAACAGATAGAAAATATAAAAGGTGTTAATGGGATTACCTTTTGAACACTGCATGTCTCTATATATGATTGGGGGGGTGATCTTACTTACAGTATTTCTTTAAGTGAATCAGACTAAAAGTCTAAAGGTACCGTCACATTTAGCGACGCTGCAGCAATATAGACAACGATGCCGATCGCTGCAGCGTCGCTGTTTCGTCGTTATGTGGTCGCTGGAGAGCTGTCACACAGACAGCTCTCCAGCGACCAACGATGCCGAAGTCCCCAGGTAACCAGGGTAAACATCGAGTTACTAAGCGCGGCCCTGCGCTTAGTAACCCGATGTTTACCCTGGTTACCAGTGAAGACATCGCCGATTCAGCGATGTCAGCAGGTGATCAGCGACCAAATAAAGGTCCTGATCATTCCCAGCGACCAACGATCTCCCAGCAGGGGCCTGATCGTTGGTCGCTGTCACGCATAACGATTTTGTTAACGATATCGTTGCTACGTCACAAAAAGCAACGATATCGTTAACGAAATCGTTATGTGTGAAGGTACCTTAAGGAGAATAAGGTCATAGCCCTAGGGGCCAATAATCCAAAGAGTTAAACAGTAGATCAGAGATTTCACTGAATTTCATTGTTAGAGGTGTGTTGCAATTGTGTATTACCTCCTCCTGACTTCATGGGCACAATAGCAGCGTCTTCACAATGAGCATGGAGAGTTAAGGTACCGTCACACTAAGCGACGCTGCAGCGATACCGACAACGATGTCGATCGCTGCAGCGTCGCTGTTTGGTCGCTGGAGAGCTGTCACACAGACAGCTCTCCAGCGACCAACGATCCCGAAGTCCCCGGGTAACCAGGGTAAACATCGGGTTACTAAGCGCAGGGCCGCGCTTAGTAACCCGATGTTTACCCTGGTTACCGTTGTAAATGTAAAAAAAAAAAACACTATATACTTACATTCCCGGTGTCTGGTCAGCTTCCCGCACTGACTGAGCGCCGGCCATAAAGTACAGCGGTGACGTCACCGCTGTGCTTTACGGCTGGCCGGCGCTCACCAGTCAGTGCAGGAAGCTGACGGCGGGGGACATGACCAGACACCGGGAATGTAAGTATGTAGTGTTTTTTTTTTTTTTTTTACATTTACAACGGTAACCAGGGTAAACATCGGGTTACTAAGCGCGGCCCTGCGCTTAGTAACCCGATGTTTACCCTGGTTACCAGTGAAGACATCGCTGGATCGGCGTCACACACGCCGATCCAGCGATGTCAGCGGGAGATCCAGCGACAAAATAAAGTGCTGGACTTTCCCCAGTGACCAACGATCTCCCAGCAGGGGCCTGATCGTTGGTCGCTGTCACACACAACGATTTCGTTAACGATATCGTTGCTACGTCACAAAAAGCAACGATATCGTTAACGATATCGTTATGTGTGACGGTACCTTTAGCTTGTAGTGATGTAGTCATGGCCTAATGCTCAAGAAGAGCTACTTGTCATTAGCAGACAAAAGGGTGAAGTGTACAAATGTGCATTTCTGACACAGGGTTGTGGGTTTGATGGGCTCTTCAACACCTTAGCATGCCCTGATCATTAAAACATGAATACCTAGTGCACTTATTAAGCATCTATATGTTAATCAGACGGCATAAATATCCTTTCATCTTCCTGAGCATCAGGAATTTGCTAATTACAAAGTGTGGCTGCTCCTGGGTTTTCATAGAAACATTATCCATATTTAGTCTGCATGTTGACAGTTCCCCAGTAGCATCAGAAAACCAAATTGAGCTGCAGAGACATATTAAAAGTATGCTAGATTTGCAGGGCATCTACACAATTCATAAGGAAAACTTCACTTTAAAGTGAACCTGTCACTAGGTTTGGCAAATCCGAGTTATGGCCATCACCTTTCAGGGTGTATATACAGCCTTCTATAATGCTGTATATACCGTATTTTTCGCTTTTTAAGACGCACCTGAATATTTTGAGCCAAATAGTGTGCAAAAATCTTTAAAAAATACAAAAATATTATCTGTGGATGATGCTCTGTTATGGGGGATCTGTGAATTACAGTGCAGTGCCTGCAGTACAGTATATTGTGACTACCACCCCCCTCATCCTCAGGAATGCACCCACTTACTGTATACATGGATGTATCCTGAAAGATGAGAGAGGTGGTAGTCACATTTGCAATAAACACTTTGGACACTACATTACAGTGTATATGTACACTAAATATGGCCAGAACCCCCATCATCCTTCAGGATATACCCATTGATACAGTATATTCTGAAGGATGATGGGGGTTGTCTGCTCACCTTTCATAAAAGGATCTCGGACTTGTGAGTACCACAGTTGTAACCTTAAATAGTGTGCAGAGACATATATGTGATTGGTGGAGGCAGCTCAGCAACACTTCCCTCCACCAATCACTATCCATCCCTGCAGAGGAGGAGAATCACTCATCTCTCCCTCCTCAGCCTTAGGCCTCTTTCACACATCCATGTCTCCAATACGTGTGGTGACAGTTTTCACACTTACCGGAGACACTGAAACACACAGACCCATTGAAATGAATGGGTCTGTGCACATGTCAGTGTGCTTCCACAGACCGTGTGTCCGAGTGACCTACACGTAACATGTCCGTTTTTTACCGTCAGCACGGGCGGCAAAACGTAAGGCACGCGTGCACACGGAGAACACAGATGGATGCCATCCTTGTGACAAGCATCGGCACCGCGTAAGAAGCGCTACAGTAAACGCTGTTCCCCGGCGTCGGGTGCTGAAGACAGCTCTCATAATTCTCCCCTGCTCTGCCGGCAATCGGCGCGATTAGAGGAGAATGATGAGAGTTATATTCAAGTCAGAACAATGACAGCAGGTGTTTTTTTTTTGGACTATTACTCCCATCAACCTACACCTGTTGCCGAGTGGGTTCCCCTGTATTTTCTATAACCATCCAGGCAAAACTCACAGCTGGTTGAGTTTTGCTGTCTATAAGACACCTCTCCATTACTAATCCTTTAGCTGTATTGTAAATAAAGACACAGCCAGAATAAAGTCCTTTAACTGAAAAAATTACACAAACTTCTTTAATAATCTCAACTAAACCATACTTACGTAATAAAAGTAAAATAAAAAAAAAAAACAACAACAAATACACTGTTCAAAAAATAAAGTGAACACTTAAACAACAGAATATAACTCCAAGTAAATCAAACTTCTGTGAAATCAAACTGTCCACTTAGGAAGCAACACTGTTTGACAATCAATTTCACATGCTGTTGTGCAAATGGAATACACAACAGAAAGAAATTATTGGCAATTATCAAGACACCCCCTATAAATGAGTGGTACTGTAGGTGGCGACCACAGACCACATTTCAGTACCAATGCTTTCTGCCTGATGTTTTGGTCACTTTTAAATGTTGGTTGTGCTTTCTTACTCGTGGTAGCATGATATGGACTCTACAACCCACACAAGTGGCTCAGGTAGTACAGCTTTTCCAGGATGGCACATCAATGCGAGCTGTGGCAAGAAGGTTTGCTGTGTCTGTCAGCGTAGTGTCCAGAGGCTGGAGGCGCTAAGAGGAGACAGGCCAGTACACCAGGAGATGTGGAGGGGGCCATAGGAGGGCAACAACCCAGCAGCAGGACCGCTACCTCAGCCTTTGTGCAAGGAGGAACAGGAGGAACACTGCCTGAGCCCTGCAAAATGACCTGCAGCAGCCCACAAATGTGCATGTGTCTGCACAAAAGGTTAGAAACCGACTCCATGAGGATGGTATGAGTGCCTGATGTCCACAGATGGGGGTTGTGCTCACAGCCCAATACTGTGCAGGATGCTTGGCATTTGCCACAGAGCACCAGGACTGGCAAATTCGCCACTGGCGCCCTGTGCTCTTCACAGATGAAAGCAGATTCACACTGAGCGCATGTGACAGACGTGACAGAGTCTGGAGACGCCATGGAGAGTGATCTGCTGCCTGCAACATCTTTCAGCATGACCGGTTTGGCAGTGGGTCAGTAATGGTGTGGGGTGGCATTTCTTTGGAGGGCCGCACAGCCCTCCATGTGCTCGCCTGAGGTAGCCTGACTGCTATTTGGTACTTAGAGGAGATCCTCAAACCCCTTGTGAGACCATATGCTTCTGCGGTTGACCCTGGGTTCCTCCTAAAGCAGGACAATGCCAGACCTCATGTGGCTGGAGTGTGTCAGCAGTTCCTGCAAGATGAAGGCATTGAAGCTATGGACTGGCCCGCCTGTTCCCCAAACCTGAATCTGATTGAACACATCTGGGACATCACATCTCGCACCATCCACCAACGTCACGTTGCACCACAGACTGTCCAGGAGTTGGCGGATGCTTTACTCCTGGTCTGGGAGGAGATTCCTCAGGAGACCATCCGCCACCTCATCAGGAGCATGCCCAGGCATTTTTGTTGCCAGCACATTCAACTTTGTACAGAACAAAGTATTCAATGAGAATATTTCATTCATTGAGATCTAGGATGTGTTATTTGAGTGTTCCCATTATTTTTTTTGAGCAGTGTATATATCTGCCCATCTTTCGGTCCCACGCCATAATCCATGTCTGGGGTAGAAACAGTTTTCAATCTGGAAACCACTGGTGAATAAGCTGCTATGAGCGCAGCATCATTGACCAGCGGTAAGATCATCAAGGCTGGGCCGAGAGCTCGATCTGTGCCGCATCCGCAGCAATTTTCCTGGAGACATCTCATAGAGGCAGGCACGGATGGAGTTCTCGGCTTTCCTCCATCTGCACCTGCACCCATTGAGAAGCCGAAAGCCAGACGCCGGACCTCGGAAAAAGAATGTCGACCACCATATGCTGCCATAGGGCCACCGTTCACCACCATACCACCACCGCTCACCACAATACTACCACTGCAGGACCACCGCTCACCGCTGTACCACCACCGCACAAAGCAGGACCGCCACACCACCACTGCAACACCCCCATCTCTGGGCCCGCAGCACCAGTAACAACAGTGTTCGGTTTATAAGACACACCCCCATTACCCCCCTAATATAAGTGTCTCTTGTAATCTGAAAAATATGGTAAGCCCCAAACCCAACCTGTAAGACAAGAAAATAACTTTTACTATACTCATTTGTGGGGTGGACCGGTCCGACGGGTGTTGCTCTTCTTGGTCCGGCTCCTCCCATCTTCTTACGATCGCTGTCCTCCTACTTTTTTGTGTGGATGACGCGTCCCTGCATCACCCAGTCTGCTCGGCATCACACTCCTGCACATGCGTACTTCTCTTCCCTGTTGAGGACAGAGCAACGTACTGCAGTGCGCAGGTGTCGGGAAAGGTCAGAGAGGCCCAACGCCTGAGCTCTGCAGGATGTTGCTCTGCCCTAAACAGGGCAGTTAGGTATGCCTGAGCAGGATTGCATACATCAGTTAGGACTGCTCTGATATGGGTATACCGTGACGTTTGGTGGAGCAGCTTAGTATACATTTTTTTCAAAAAACGTATCAACCAAATACCTTGTTTTTTACATTTTTTTACTAGCACTTGCGGATTACTGTAATTTTTTGAAATTGAGTGTTTTTGGTTCTACTATGCTCTTTTGTGTCTTCAAGTTTCTTGGTGGTGTGTGAGCATGTTCCTACACACTTGTTCACTGTGCGGAGTAGCCCATGTGTTCCTGTTTCCATGCCTGAGCAGGAGCGTGATGCCGAGCAGACTGTGTGGATGATGCAGGGACGCGTCATCCACACGAAACAAGCAGTACAGCGATTGTAAGAAGATGAGAGGCACCGGACCAAGAAAAGCGACACCCATCGGACCAGACCACATCCGCCAGTGAGTATAATAAAAGTTCTTTTTTTTTTCATTATAGGTCGGGTTGGGGGCTTATATACAGCATTATAGAATGCTGTATATCTGCCCTGAAAGGTGATGGCCGCATCTCATATTGGCCAAACCTGTTGACAGGTTCCCTTTAAGTATTATACAAGTAGCTAACTTATGGATCTTCAAAGACACGGACTGTTCCCAGGATTGCCTACACAGCAGTTTTGAGATTAGATGACAAGTGGCCATTATGTTCCTAACAGATCCATTGCTCCCTGCTTTTCCTTTACTCTATACTTTAACGTCCAGATGCAAGAGTGAGTCAAGTTATATAGAAGAGGCTCATATTTTATAAGCACTTGTATTAACAGGAACATAAGTTCAGGGCATTGAATAACATATGTATTTTAACAATAGCAAACAGCTTGAAAAACACATTAAGTTTTTGGACTTATCTTACAAACAACAATAACATTTTAGTTTCTATAACGAAAGTAAGAAATACAAAAAATGTATCCCAAAAATACAGGACCCCAGCTCGATTAATACTAGCAAGCTTTTCGTTAGTTGTGACAAGTACGTGCAGAAGGTACATTTTAAGAAATGACGGCAAGTCAGTTCTCATTTTTCATACAATTAAAAGTGTTGCTCTGTGTCCCATTACAGTATTACGATTCTCTGAGGCCCAAAACTGCTGCTTATTAAGTCATGAAAACACTGCACGGTCTAAAATCACTGGAGGTCAGGAGTTAAAAGCAAAGTGTCTCGACTTTACGAAAAAGTTATAATTACAAGTCATTAAGGTTCCAGTATCAGCTCGAAAGGTAATGATGAAACACTCTTGCCCCCTAGAACATCTTGTGTTACTTAACCCCTTCAAGACCAAGAGTGGTAACTCGAGAAGGGAACAATACATCTTTGAAGCCACGGGAGAGAAATTTAATCTTAATAGTTTCAGTCAAGAGAAATATTCAAGCAAGCTCCCCAAATTTTCTGCGACCTTTGTATCTCCTAATTAGATAACAGATGGAAGAGTTCCTAACCATCTCGTCTGAAACATTCACTTGTTTCAAAAGGAAAAAAAAATAAGTGTTTTTAATTTTAGTAACTTTGATATAATGATTGTAAACATTTGTCTATGGCAGCGTTACCTCCTCTCCGGTACTTTTATGTTGAAGTTTCAACAATTCGATTTTGGATTCTTGCTTGAATTCAGAAAGCTCTTCTTTCAGCCTGTCAAGCTCAACACAGAGAACAACGTTTTCTTTTGCCTTCACATTCAGCTAGAAACAAAGTGAAATACTATTAATCAGTTATCCCACAAAAGCAAAAATATATTTTCAGTACTACTGCTTCTTCATAACAGTTTGATGCAACCACTCAGCTACTGTCCTGTTCCAACATCTAATAAGTCAACGGTGAATGCTTACAAAATGTGAGTTTTACTTTTTTTTTTGTCAAAACGTTTGTCTAGTTGACTCAAAAAAGACACATGGAAAACTTTGCCTCAAGTACATTTGTTTAACCAGTTCCCAAAAGATTTCCATCTTTTGATGGTGGAAGATGTAGGTTTTAGTGATGGTTAGCATGGTGGCTCAGTGGATAGCACTGGAGCCTTGAACCCATCAAACCCCACCAAGGACAACATCTGCAAAGAGTTTGTATGTTCTCTCCGTGTTTGCGTGGGTTTCCTCCGGGTTCTCCGGTTTCCTCCCACACTCCAAAACACATACTGATAGGGAATTTAGATTGTGAGCCCCATTGGGGACAGCGATGATAATGTGTGAAAACTGTAAAGCGCTGCGGAATATGTTAGCACTTCATAAAAATAAAGATTATTATTATTGATGAGCGAGTGTACTCGTTACTCAGGTTTCTCCGAGCATGCTCGGCTGGTATCCGAGCATTTCGGCGTGCTCGGAGATTTAGCTTTCGTCGCCGCAGCTGCATGATTTGCGACTGCTAGACAGCCTGAATACATGTGGGGGTTGCCTGTTTGTTAGGGAATTCCCACATGTATTCAGCCTGTCTAGCAGCCGCAAGTCATGCAGCTGCAGCGACAAAAAACTAAATCTCCGAGCACGCCGAAATATAGCTGTCACTGCTTCTGTCCTCTCTTTCACAGGTGTCCGAAATATAGCTGTCACTGCTTCTGTCCTCTCTTTCACAGGTGTCTTCAAACCTGTTATGTTTTAACAGTATATGTGTGAATTTGAAAGTATATATATATATATATATATATATATATATATATATATATATATATTAATTATATATTTATATTTATTTATACTACATTCATTGTATAAAACGTAGACATCAAAGGCATCCACAAAACCATAAAAACTTGAAGAATTCAAATAGTAGTTAAGCATAAAGCATGAACAATATAAAACAATTTCTAAAAATAAAAGTTATAGCTCCTGGAATAAGGGGAGGAAAAAATTTAAGTACAAAGACTAAAAATCGCCTGGTCAATAAAGGGTTTAGACTTTTATGATCTGATCATTGAGCAGTGAAACAGGATAATCTACAAAATTCAACAGTTATTACATTTGTAGGCTGATCCAGAAGTTTCTAGGTCTACATAGAACATGAGCACCCACAAGAAGGTATGAGGACCTACTGTATATCCATATGCCTCTATTTTCGTTTGGTGAGAAATGGAAGTTTTTGGTTTTTTTCAAGACAATATGAAAGGTCACACTCTAAAAAAACACTGTCATCAAGAGACATGGAGAATGGTTAAAGAGGTCATAATACTCAATGATGACAATACTTTTTCAAGGTGTAATCCTGAATTGCTTCCAGGCTAGAACATCTTCAATATACAGGCTCGTGGTGTCCTTGAGCATCTACACTATGGAGCGTCAGGGAAGTCCTGGATTTCGCTCTGCTGTCCTGTAAGAGTTCATGCACAAATCTCTGGGAACTCCTTCAAGATAGTTGGAAGACCATTCCCCGTGACTACCTCTTGAAGCTCATCAAGAGAATGCCAAGAGTGTGCAAAGCCGTCACCAAAGCAAAAGGTGGCTACTTTGAAGAACCTAGAATATAAGACATAATTTCAGTTGTATCACACTTTTTTGTAAAGTATGTAAATCCAAATGTGTTAATTCATAGTTTTGATGCCTTCAGTGTGAATGTACAATTTTCATAGTCATGAAAATACAGAAAAATCTTTGAAGGTGAGAAGGTGTGTCCAAACTTTTGGTCTGTACTGTATAAATGTGAACTAAATCTACAAGTCACAAATAAACAATGTGTGCATGAGACTTCAGGAATCTCATTCACTTTGCGGGCATCCCTTTAGGTTTTGTGACAAATCTGCACTGAAAAACACCATAAAAATGCAACGTGTGCACACAGCCTAAAGCTCTTAAAGTTAAGTCTAGGATTCCATAGAGATGAGACACATTTGTGGGAGGGGTGAGGTGGGTTATCTTGGATAAATAACGTGGGAATCAGATAAATTGAATGATTTCATGAAAATTAAATACATACTGAATCTAGAATTGAGAAATCTATATACAGAAATGCTCAGGGTGAGTGTGGACGTCCGCATGCTCCAGTATTCCACCTGCAGTTATGAGAAGCAGACATGAAGCAGCCATTACTGTTTCTTCAACATAAAAAAGAGTTAAATGTGGCAGTCACCAGCTGGATTAATAGTATACTCATTTTATTCAGTATAGAAGCAGGTGAAAGGAAATAGCATATAGCCAACATGCAAGTATTACATTACTCTCAGTAACACATTTCTATAATAATACAATGGGTAGTTAATTAAATGAATGAGGAGATCCTGGTTTTCTCTGTACATAGTGAATAAAGTGTAATGTACTAAATAGTGCTCATATAGGACGGCCCACTCATGCACAGGGGGCCACGAGGGGATTCTTCTATTCCCCTGTGGGCAATACTGAGAAGGAGCATTTGGCTCTTTCATGCAATCAGTGTTTTCTCACGGTAAGAATGCGTGAAATGTCCCAGCTTTCATCTGATTCTGTACAAACTGTACATCAAATAAGGTTATATTTTATTACCTTAAGATCCAGCTGGTGAGAGCAGTAAGATCCAGCTGGTGAGTGCAGCAAGATCCAGCTGGTGAATGCAGGAAGATCCAGCTGGTGAGTGCAGGAAGATCCAGCTGGTGAGTGCAGCAAGATCCAGCTGGTGAATGCAGGAAGATCCAGCTGGTGAGTGCAGGAAGATCCAGCTGGTGAGTGCAGCAAGATCCAGCTGGTGAATGCAGTAAGATCCAGCTGGTGAGTGCAGCAAGATCCAGCTGGTGAGTGCAGGAAGATCCAGCTGGTGAGTGCAGGAAGATCCAGCTGGTGAGTGCAGGAAGATCCAGCTGGTGAATGCAGCAAGATCCAGCTGGTGAGTGCAAGAAGATCCAGCTGGTGAGTGCAGGAAGATCCAGCTGGTGAATGCAGGAAGATCCAGCTGGTGAGTGCAGCAAGATCCAGCTGGTGAGTGCAGGAAGATCCAGCTGGTGAGTGCAGGAAGATCCAGCTGGTGAGTGCAGTAAGATCCAGCTGGTGAGTGCAGGAAGATCCAGCTGGTGAGTGCAGGAAGATCCAGCTGGTGAGTGCAGGAAGATCCAGCTGGTGAGTGCAGGAAGATCCAGCTGGTGAGTGCAGGAAGATCCAGCTGGTGAGTGCAGCAAGATCCAGCTGGTGAGTGCAGCAAGATCCAGCTGGTGAGTGCAGGAAGATCCAGCTGGTGAGTGCAGGAAGATCCAGCTGGTGAGTGCAGGAAGATCCAGCTGGTGAGTGCAGTAAGATCCAGCTGGTGAGTGCAGCAAGATCCAGCTGGTGAGTGCAGCAAGATCCAGCTGGTGAGTGCAGGAAGATCCAGCTGGTGAGTGCAGGAAGATCCAGCTGGTGAGTGCAGTCAGATCCAGCTGGTGAGTGCAGCAAGATCCAGCTGGTGAGTGCAGCAAGATTCAGCTGGTGACTACAGTAAGATCCAGCTGATGAGTGCAGTAAGATCCAGCTGGTGAGTGTGGCAATATCCAGCTGGTGGGTGCGGCAAGATACAGCTGGTGACTGCAGCAAGATCCAGCTGATGAGTGCAGTAGGATTCAGTTGATGAGTGCAATAAGATCCAGCTGGTGAGCACAGTGAGATCCTGTTGGTGAGTGCAGCAAGATCCAACTGGTGAGTGCCATAAGATTCAACTGGTGAGTACCTTAAGATCGAGTTGGTGAGTACCATAAGATCCAGCTGGTGACTGCAGTAAGATCCAGCTGATGAGTGCAGTAGGATTCAGTTGATGAGTGCAATAAGATCCAGCTGGTGAGCACAGTGAGATCCTGTTGGTGAGTGCAGCAAGATCCAACTGGTGAGTGCCATAAGATTCAACTGGTGAGTACCGTAAGATCGAGTTGGTGAGTACAATAACATCCAGCTGGTGACTGCAGTAAGATACAACTGGTGAGTGTAATAAGATCCAGCTGGTGAGTGTAGTAAGATCCAGCTGGTGAGTGCCATAAGGTTCATTTGCTAAGTGCCGTAACATCCAGATGATGAGTATCATAAGATTAGGTTGGTGAGTGCCTTAAGATCTGGCTGGTGACTGCTGTAAGATCCAGCTGGTGAGTGCTGTATCTACCTATTCTTTTGATGATGATTGTGCTTGTTTGCTAAACTTTGATACTGTGCACCATTAGCCAAATGCTACAATCCAGAGAATAGGGCTGTCCGAATCTCAGCTGATGTCGACCTGACGGTAGTGTCAACTACTTTATTATATGCAATTACTATTTTTCTCTATGCACTCAAGCTTAAAAGGGATTGTGCACTGCTGGAAAACCTCATGTTGAATGCTAATGTGCCCCAGAAGAAGTAAAAAACGCATATACCTTCAAGACTGACACCATTTTGGTACTGTGTTTCCCGCAAGTCATGTAAGGATTGATCGGCTGTAGTCTTCTCACTTCCATCAGATGGAACAGTAATCAGATGGAATCACCGGGAAACACAACGACCACATTGGAAGGGGGCTGGTTCTTAATGTATGAATGTTTTTTATTTAATTTGGTCAAGAAGGGGTTGTCCAGTAGTGGACACTTACTTTAACGTGTCAGTAAAAAAATAGAATAAAATAGTGTTGGACTGCTAAGCGAAGGAGAAAACTTGGAAATCACAGGTGTAGAAGAGCAATATGCATCTTTTATTGTTCACCTACCCAAACGAAAGACAAAAATAAAACCTACTGAACAAAAATGATGTGTGGCATTGTAACATGAAAACAAAATTCGATAGAATACAGCAGTGTTACCTGTTCGACTGTCTGTTTGTGATTTGATTGTAATAAAGTTATTTCCCGTCTTAAATCACAAATGTTCTGCTCAGCAGACTCCAGACTTTTTGAACATTTTCTGCAGTGTCTCTTTGACTGTTCCAAATCTTCTTGCAGTTTCGCGATCATTTCCTCATAAAATTCAGCCTTGAACATAAAAAATGTGCAGTTTGATGAAGACCTTTTAAGAAACCTTTTTTTTTTTTCTTTATAGCATTTAAGAGATTATTTAAAGATCACCATATGATTGCGGTAGAAAGCAAAAGCAAGCGCTAGCTACTTTGAGCCCTTTTTACAGCCCAGAGCTGCGTTTTAACTATGATCGAGATCTTTAAACAATTCTCTTAAGTTTTCCTATTCTGATGACGGGGGCACACACAAAGTAGCAGCCAATGCCTGACCTGCGTGTGAAGATACAGTTGTAAGGAGTTCCTCGCCAAATGTGTGAATGCAATTTTTTCTTCATTCCTTTTATCAGAGAATAGAGCCTGTACAAATAATAAAAGGCACGGGTTTTGTAATCCTCCAGTCATCTAACCTCCCCACAGGGGCAAACAGAAGCAATGTGCAGTTCCATGGTGTCAGGAGCCACAACCAGAGGATTAAAACAAGCCTTATTACTGTACAAGCTCCGATACTCTGTTAAATTACTTATGTGAACAATTCAGATTGCAATACCAATTTTACCTACTGCTCAATGCGCCTACAACAAGGGGGGGGGGATTTAATAAAGCTGGGACACAGATTACTTTTAGGAAAATGGTGTTCATATTCCTTCTCCGCGTTATATACATAATAATTTCCACCGAGATATTTCACACTGAATTATAATAAAATTCCGTACAAAACACAATCTGCTACAATATGAAGGATTATTCTGTCACCTGAATATGTCATTGTTCCCTTGTTCCCCATAGATTTAGTTTAGAAATGTTAAATATCTTGGATATAATAAAACTCTCACTATCAAATAAAGAAACATTAAGCCTTTAGTTATATTTGCCTCTTTTTTTACATCTACATTGGTCTAGGATGACCCCTCTTACTTGCCTGTCTATTGCTTAGACCTTGGCATTTTTATTTTTGCAAATGAGATGCTTCCAAGACGAAAGGAACAATGAAAACCTTAAAATTGCAGACCTGAAAAGGACAGCTTTCTAATGTGAATTACATTAAGTGACCTGATCGAAATGACCTCCGAAAGCAATATATTGGTCTATGGGAATCATCTCATGAAGAATAATAATGAATGTTTATGAAGGTGGGAAAAATATTCTACATATAAAAGGCAAATGCTTTGGGCTAGGTTTATGACTTCTACAGAAAAAAAAAACACATCAGAACCAATTTTGGGAAAATTTTGCATTAAATGATAAGAACTTTGGTGCAGATTTTATTGCGGATGACGGGTTTCTTTTTCATACGTGAATACAGTAGCTGTCACATAATGCAAGATGTTACCACAAAAGGAGGGCTGTACAAAGACCAGAAAGGAACCAGCCACTGAAACACCAAGTGAAGGATGTTTTATCTAACCATGGATAAAAAACATTGTAAGGGTGCACTCACATTTGCGTATAAAAAAAAAAAATTGGTCCCATCCTCATCCAGGAGAGTGGGACGATTTTGTTTTCTCACTTGTCATCCGTGTGTTCGGTCGGTATGCAATCCGTTTTTTTATTTAGCAGCTATTAATCTTATACATGGCCATTTACAGTTTCCTATGCTACAGAGTTGTAATGTATCCCTAAAATTCAGATGCCACTGACGGTCCATATGGCATGAGATTTCTTTCTTGCACTGTACCGATTTCGGAGTGAATTTTCAGTATGCCGAATACAGCTGAGAAAAAATATTGAATAACATGGGTCTGAGTACAATCCGATTTTCAATTGGATTGTACTCGTCCGATTTGTACGCTCGTGTAAGCGAGATCTAAGAGTTCGATCACACCGGCGAGTAGCCAGCGTGCAACCCGGACAATGGTTCATTAGACAGCATTAGCTCCGAAGTCATACTATGGAGCAGCGCAGACTTGCATTATTCTTTTCATGGATGCATTCATATAAGTTGATTGGTGCGTGCAAAACATCAGACTACACTCGGATGTCATCCCAGTGTAGTCCGATATACAGTATGCTCACTCATACAATGGAGAAGATGGAGAAATTAAGTTTTCTCCGCACCTGTGATCTGTTTCTTGCATGCGAGAGAATCGGATCACACTCACTGCAGACATTTAAGCCAAGGATCATTTAAATACAGCATCCGATTCTCTCGCCAGTGTGAGCAAACCATTAACCTGGGAAAATGTTGACCTGTAAAGTATGGTTGGCATGTGTTAATTATAAGTAGAGTAGAATTGTCATCTGCCTCTCT
Source organism: Ranitomeya imitator (assembly GCF_032444005.1). NCBI lineage: Eukaryota > Metazoa > Chordata > Amphibia > Anura > Dendrobatidae > Ranitomeya > Ranitomeya imitator. Next base: position 466,679,566 of record NC_091287.1, on the reverse strand, counting down.
TTATCCCATGGTAAGGAATCAGAATGGAAGGTCTATGGGGCAGACTGGGCTTTGTCATACACTACAACATTTAATACCAGATGGAAAAAATACCTGTGTAGTGTAATATTTAATCTGTTTCTCTCCTGTAGAAAGATTCAGGAGGAGGATTTTCATCTGTGCTTGGGTTTGAAGTAGATCACTTTGAGAAGAACTACTTATCTCCTGTAAATGGTGAATTTCATCCTCCAATTTTATCAGTCGATTTTCTTGTTCTTTAATCTAAAAAATATAATGGAATATGTTTTTTTTTAAATAAATACAGGTGAAGAAAAGACAAAACGTGGACATCATAGAGACAGATTATATAGCTGAAAAGCTTTTTTACCTACCAGAATACTACCTCTAATTTGGATTCACTCTTAATTATAGTGGAAAAAGAACAACAAAACATGCAGCAAAACAATAAAACTCAAAAGTCAAATCAACTCATTTCTTTATTTCAATGGCAAATATTAAGTAATTGGCAGAAATGCTTTTTTCAATAGTGAGGTGCTAAAACATTTTGGACTGTCATATCTGGAATGTTTTGATTTATAAGTACCGTAAATTGAAAATTACATGTCGGAATAAAGTATTGAGCTTGGACCCACCATTAATTTCCACAAATTCCCAAGAATGAAGTTTATGTCTCTTGGCCTCAGCCATTTCCCATTACTCCTGCTCACTTTGTGATTGACTGCTAGGTTCACATTGCGTTAGGGCAGTCCGTTTAGCGCATAGTGCTATGGACTGCGCTAACGCAATGTCCCAAAAGGGATCGCGTTTGCCGATCCCGGTAGCGCAGATACCCGATCTGCGCTAGCAAGGAACGGACCTCGGACGCTGCAAGCAGCGTCCGTGGTCCGTCCGAAACTAACGGGACATCGCTAGCGCGTGCCGAAAATGGCATGCGCTAGCGATGCGCTAGAGATCCGTTAGCACATTGCCGTCAATGGGTGCGCTAATGAATCCGTTGCATGGCGTTAATTGTGACAATTTCGCCATGTAACGGAGTCCGCTAGCGTTAACCCATTAACGCAATGTGAACCTAGCTTAATACAAATAGGTGCAGCAGAAGCCTCCTTGCTGTGTCCTGGGTTGAAGAGGACAAAACAGTGCTGAATCTTGCCTTTTGGATAAGGGAAGTGGCTTCAGTAGGCCATCGCTGAAAATGGAACTGGCCCATGGGAAATCCTTTTATTTTTCTGCAGGATTTCCATACAAACTGCAGAGTCATGAAGATTATGCTTTAAACTAACAAATAGTAAGAGCAACACTATTATTTGTCTAATTCAAACAATCATTTAAAGGATTATTCACAGAATTACACTATTTTTCTTACAAAGCACAGTAAATATATACTTAACTAGATGGTGGCCCGATTCTAACGCATCAGGTATTCTAGAATATGTATGTATATAGCAGCCACATAGTATATAGCACAGGCCACAACATATTCTTGCATACCTGATGCGTTAATACAGGCCACACAGTATATAACAGTGGCCACGCAGTATATATCAGTGGCCACACAGTATATAACAAAGGCCAAACAGTATATAACACAGCCCACACAGTATATAACATTGCCCACATAGTATATAACACTGCCCACGTAGTATATAGCAGCAATGTAGTATATAACGCAGCCCACACAGTATATAACATTGCCCACATAGTATATAACACTGCCTACATAAGTATATAGCAGCCATGTAGTATATAACGCAGCCCATGCAGTATATAACATTGTCCACATAGTATATAATACTGACCACGTAGTATATAGCAGCCATGTAGTATATAACGCAGCCCACACAGTATATAACACTGCACACATAGTATATAGCAGCAATGCAGTATATAATGCAGCCCACGCAGTATATAACATTGCCCACATACTATATAACACTGCCCACGTAGTATATAGCAGCCATGCAGTATATAACGCAGCCCACGCAGTATATAACATTGCCCACATAGTATATAGCAGCCATGCAGTATATAACGCAGCCCACACAGTATATAACATTGCCCACATAGTATATAACACAGCCCACATAGTGTATAGCAGCCATGCAGTATATAACGCAGCTCACACAGTATAACACTGCCCACATAGTATATAGCAGCCATGTAGTATATAATGCAGCCCACACAGTATATAACACTGCCCACGTAGTATATAGCAACCATGTAGTATATAACGCAGTCCACGCAGTATATAACATTGCCCACATAGTATATAACACTGCCCACGCAGTACATAGCAGCCATGTAGTATATAACGCAGCTCACGCAGTATGTAACACAGCCCACGTAGTATATAGCAATGTGGGCACTATATGCATGGTTAAAAAAAGACTTAAAATAAAAAATAAACATATACTCGCCTTCCGAAGGCCAGTTAAAGTCCTGGCGGCTTGTGCGGTGCACGCGGCAGCTTCGGGTCCCAGGGTTGGTATGAGCGCAAGACCTGTAATTACATCACGGTCACATGACCGTGACGTCATGGAAGGTCCTTCTCGCAGAGCATCTTTGGAATCGGGACCTGCCGCTTGCACTGCCGAGGACAGCGCGCACGTCGGAGGGTGAGAATAAAATTTTTTTTGTTATTATTATTTTTAACATTAGATCGTTTTACTATTGATGCTGCATACACAGCATCAATAGTAAAAAGTTGGTCACACAGGGTTAATAGCTGCGTTAATGGAGTGTGTTACACCGCAGCATAACGCGGTTCATTAATGCTGCCATTAACCCTTTGTGTGCGCTGACTGGAGGAGAGTATGGAGTGGGCACTGACTGCGGGAAGAAAGGAGCGGCCATTTTGCAGCCGGACTGTGCCCGTCGCTAATTGGTCATGACAATGGTTGTGGGTGTTTTGCCACGACCAATCAGCGACTTGGATTTCCATGAAAGACAGACAGACGGAAGTGACCCTTAAGACAATTATATAGTAGACTAGATGGTAGCCCGATTCTAACGCATCGGGTATTTTAGAATATGTACGTAGTTTATTTATGAAGATTTTAGAATAATACATTGAATACACAGGATTTGGCTGAACGCGACCAATTAGCGAAGCATGGTTCAACTCCCGCGCCAATTCGCGGCCGGACTGCGCCTGTCGCTGATTGTTTGCGGCCGGCCACGTAGTATATAGCATAGCCAAGTAGTATGTAACAGCCCACATAGTAAATAGCACAGCCACATAGTATATAGCAGAGCCACGTAGTATATAGCACAGCCACGTAGTATATAGCACAGCCAACGGAGTATATAGCACAGCCAACGGAGTATATAGCACAGCCCACAGAGTATACAGCAGAGCCACGTTGTATATAGCACAGCCACATAGTATATAACATAGCCCACGGAGTATATAGCACAGCCACGTAGTATAGAGCACAGCCCACGGAGTGTATAACAGCCCACATAGCATATAACACAGCTCACGTAGTATATAACAGCCCACACATGTAGTGTATAACACAGGCCACGTAGTGTATAACACAGGCCACATAGTGTATAACACAGGCCACCTAGTGTATAAGACAGGCCACCTAGTGTATAACACAGGCCACCTAGTGTATAACACAGGCCACTTAGTGTATAACACAGGCCACGTAGTGTATAGCACAGCCCACGTAGTGTATAGCACAGCCCAAGTAGTACATTGCACAGCCCAAGTAGTACATTGCACAGCCCACGCAGTACATTGCACAGCCCACGCAGTACATTGCACAGCCCACGCAGTACATTGCACAGCCCACACAGTATATAGCAATGTGGGCATCATATCCCTGTTTAAAAAAAAGAAGAATTAAAATAAAAAATAGTTATAAACTCACCTTCCGTTGGCCCCCGGATCCAGGAAGCGTTTATCGACGCTCCTCGCGCGCTCCGGTCTCAAGAGTGCATTGCGGTCTCGCGAGACCGATACATCATCTCGCGAGATCGCAATGCATGGAACAGTCACCGGCGCGTCGCGAGGAGCGGTAAAGGCCTGTTGTGGATCCGAGGGGCCGACGGACAGTGAGTATATAACTATTTTTTATTTTTATTATTTTTAACATTAGATCTTTTTACTATTGATTCTCCATAGGCATACCGGTTACCTCTAATGGTTACCTACAATCCAAATCTGGAGGTGCTAAGGGGAGCTGCACGGAAATTGCAACCTTTTCTGCAAAAAGATGCCCGCTTACAATCTATTTTTCCAGACACCCCACTACTGTGTTTTAGGCAGCCCCCAAATCTAAGAAGCATCATTGTCAAGAGCTCCCTGTCCTCTCCAACAGCTGCAGGTACCTTTCCTTGCAACCAGAAAAAATGTAAAACCTGTCCATTTATAATGACCATGGACAAGATAAAGATTCCCAATTCACATCAGGACTACAAGATATCAGGTACTTTCAACTGCGTCACTTCTAATGTGGTGTACCTAATTATTTGTACTACAAGTCCAACTGGGGGGCTGTATGTGGGGGAGACAGGGCAGAAACTGAGAACAAGGATGAACTCTCATCGCCACACAATAAGAGAAATTAGAATGGATCTACCTGTGGCAATACATTTTTGTCTCCCAAATCAAAACATTATGGACATGAAATTACTTGTGTTAAAAGGTAGCTTCAAATCGCAGAGAGACAGAAGAGTCTGGGAATATAAACTGTTGACGACCTTTGACACTCTCACTGCAGGAATGAATGTGTCGCACGGATTTATGTCTTTTACATCAACTAAAAAACTTGCCCCTCAGACCATGTGGGGTCATCACAACAGAGACCCTAATCACAGGACAATAAAACAATCCTTATCTAAGAATTGGCCAAATATTTATGGACGTAACGGTTTTCCACCCATGGTAATTCTGCTTCATGTCACCTGTCTTATCCATGGTTTTTCCCTTTTTTTTTTTTCTTCTATGCTATGTTGTGCATAAATACAGTGGGGCAAAAAAGTATTTAGTCAGTCAGCAATAGTGCAAGTTCCACCACTTAAAAAGATGAGAGGCGTCTGTAATTTACATCATAGGTAGCCCTCAACTATGGGAGACAAACTGAGAAAAAAAAATCCAGAAAATCACATTGTTTGTTTTTTTAACATTTTATTTGCACATTATGGTGGAAAATAAGTATTTCGTCAGAAACAAAATTTCATCTCAATACTTTGTAATATATCCTTTGTTGGCAATGACAGAGGTCAAACGTTTTCTCTAAGTCTTCACAAGGTTGCCACACACTGTTGTTGGTATGATGGCCCATTCCTCCATGCAAATCTCCTCTAGAGCAGTGATGTTTTTGGCTTTTCGCTTGGCAACACGGACTTTCAACTCCCTCCAAAGGTTTTCTATAGGGTTGAGATCTGGAGACTGGCTAGGCCACTCCAGGACCTTGAAATGCTTCTTTCGAAGCCACTCCTTCGTTGCCCTGGCGGTGTGCTTTGGATCATTGTCATGTTGAAAGACCCAGCCACGTTTCATCTTCAATGCCCTTGCTGATGGAAGGAGGTTTGCACTCAAAATCTCACGATACATGACCCCATTCATTCTTTCATGTACCCGGATCAGTCGTCCTGGCCCCTTTGCAGAGAAACAGCCCCAAAGCATGATGTTTCCACCACCATGCTTTACAGTAGGTATGGTGTTTGATGGATGCAACTCAGTATTCTTTTTCCTCCAAACACGACAAGTTGTGTTTCTACCAAACAGTTCCAGTTTGGTTTCATCAGACCATAGGACATTCTCCCAAAACTCCTCTGGATCATCCAAATGCTCTCTAGCAAACTTCAGACGGGCCCGGACATGTACTGGCTTAAGCAGTGGGACACGTCTGGCACTGCAGGATCTGAGTCCATGGTGGCGTAGTGTGTTACTTATGGTAGGCCTTGTTACATTGGTCCCAGCTCTCTGCAGTTCACTAGGTCCCCCCCGCGTGGTTCTGGGATTTTTGCTCACCGTTCCTGTGATCATTCTGACCCCACGGGGTGGGATTTTGCGTGGAGCCCCAGATCGAGGGAGATTATCAGTGGTCTTGTATGTCTTCCATTTTTTAATTATTGCTCCCACTGTTGATTTCTTCACTCCAAGCTGGTTGGCTATTGCAGATTCAGTCTTCCCAGCCTGGTGCAGGGCTACAATTTTGTTTCTGGTGTCCTTTGACAGCTCTTCGGTCTTCACCATAGTGGAGTTTGGAGTCAGACTGTTTGAGGGTGTGCACAGGTGTCTTTTTTATACTGATAACAAGTTTAAACAGGTGCAATTACTACAGGTAATGAGTGGAGGAAAGAGGAGACTCTTAAAGAAGAAGTTACAGGTCTGTGAGAGCCAGAAATCTTGATTGTTTGTTTCTGACCAAATACTTATTTTCCACCATAATATGCAAAAAAAATGATAAAAAAACAGACAATATGATTTTCTGGATTTTTTTTTTCTGTTTGTCTCCCATAGTTGAGCTCTACCTATGATGTAAATTACAGACGCCTCTCATCTTTTTAAGTGGTGGAACTTGCACTATTGCTGACTGACTAAATACTTTTTTGCCCCACTGTATGTGATTCTTCAGAATTTGTTTTAGTCAATGCCTGATGAAGAGACCTGTGTAGTATCGAAAGCTTGCAATTTGTTACCAGCTTTTCAGTTAGCCATTAAAAGGTATCAACCACTGAGGACTCTCAATTCTAAATATTTTTCATAGCTGAGTAAGCAGTCCTATTCTTATTTGCTGAAACAACATTTATCATTCACAGCACTTGCTTCTCCTCAGTGCTGCAGACTCCTACCCCCTTCTCCTGGGTGCTCCGGACTATCCACATGTCTGAGTTATCACAAAGCTAATCGAAGGGTAGAATTCACCTTATGCCTCTGTACACCCCATGCCCCTGTACAGTGCCTTGCCTGACTGATATTATCTTTTCTAAATGTACATCAATATGGCTGCCTGTGTGGTTTTAGGTCATTGTTAAAGGGAACTTATTACCAGAAAAACACTATTTACCTGCATATATGTGGTTAATATGCAGGTTAATAGTGTTATTAACCTGCCCAGCGCCAGCACTTACTCAGGCCCAGCCCTCACTAACCACCAGCCACAATGCAGAGCCACTTTCAGTCAGTAAGGGGGCTAGGTTAAAGGTGCCACTCTCTATTCTCAGATCTGGGTGACTGAACCAGTGCTGGTGCCGCCTCTGTGACTGAAAACAGAACATTGCGGGGGGAAAAGTTAACTGTCTCCCTTCTGCGTATGGCTAAGTGTGGGCGGCAGGTAGGTTTATAACGCTATTAACTTTCAGACTAACCCCATATCTACAGGTTAATAACTTTTTTTTCTGGTTACAGGTTCCATTTAACTGGTTTAAAGCAGAGTTCAACTCTCCTGCACTTCTTCGCAATGAAGCTTATACAGTGGCATATAAAAGTTTGAGCAAACCCTGGTCAAAATTACTGTTATTGTGAACAGTTAAGCAAGTTAAAGATTAAATTATCTCTAAAAGGCATAATGTTGAAGATGACACATTTCCTTTTAGGGGGAAAAAATATATTTTCATCTTTTACATTTTAAAAATTACAAAAAGGAAAATGGGCAGAGGCAAAAGTTTGGGCACCCTGCATGGTTAATACTTAGTAACATGCCTATTGAAAGTATTATAACTTGTATACACTTTTTGTAGCAAGTCAAAAGATTTTCAATTCTTGTTTGAGGGATTTTCCTCCATTCTTCCTTGGAAAATTCTTTCAGATCGGTGAGATTCCTGGGTTATCTTGCATGCATTGCAATTTTGAGGTCTAGCCACAGATTTTCAATGACTTTCAGATCAGGGTACTGTGAAGGCCATTGGAAAACCTTCCGCTTGTGACTTTTGAGGTAGTCTATCCTTGATTTTGACGTGTGTTTAGGATCAATTATCTGTTTGTAGAAGCCATCCTCTTTTCAACTTCAGCTATTTTTTACAGATGGTATTATGTTTGCATCAAGAATTTGTTGAAAGTTCATTGAATCCATTCTTCCCTCATTGAAATTTTGCTTGGTCTTCCAAACCTTATCTTGACCTCCACTGTTCCTTTTAACTGCAATTTCTTAATTACATTTCGAACTGAGGAAAGGGCAACTTGAAAATGCTTTGCTATCTTCTTATAGCCTTCTCCTGATTTATGGGCCTCTATTATTTTCAGAGTGCTAGGCATCTTCTTAGAAAAAAACCATGGCTGCTGTTTTTTGGCACAAGGTTACAGAAGGCCGTTTTTTAACAAAGCAAGGAAGTTTGAATCACCTGGCCTTTATTAATGATGTTAATGAACAAGCCATAACCCTAACAGGCTAATTAATATCTGAAACCTTGGTCGAAGATATCGGAGCACACAAATCTACTAGGGTGCACAAACATTTGCATTTGACCATTTTCTTTTATTGTAATTTTTAAAATGCAAAAAATGACAATGTATAGATATTTTGTCTAAAATACAATGGAAATGTGTAATTCTACACATTAGGCCTATTAGAGATCATTTCAACTTCAACTTGCTTAATTGTTCACAATAACAGGAATTTTGACCAGCTGTGTCCAAACTTTTACATGCCATTGTAATTACTAGGCAGTATGGGGTTGTGTTTATTGCCTGCAGCTGAAAGATCAGTAATGTAAAACTGCAAATACTGCTCTGTTGATGCATATGACAGAGGATTATCTTCTCTGATATACATCTGTAGGAAGAACAACCAGACCGGGGAGGGGGGGTACTTCTCTTATGCCGGGTCCGGAACTGTTGGGGCTGTCTCCTCTGTTGTCCAGGAGAAAGCCTAGAGACCCGGACCGACCCTTGCAGGACAAAGCAGGGGGCGTGGCTACTAAAAAAAAGCCTGAGCGCACGCATAAGCAGACAGGCTTGGCAGGAAGATGCAGTGTGCGGCAGGGACAAGTGAGTACTCCGACTCCTGAGTACGCACCGGAATAGCGCAGGGCTGTGCTTATTCTTCCCTGCGGTAACTCGCAAAGACTGGGACAAGAATCTTGCCGTGTTCCCACTGGCGACTGTGACGCAAGGTGCCAGAAGCTCCGGGCCTGTGAGTGACGCACGCACCGCTCAGGAAGGACCGGGTGACTTACCGTGAACTGTGCTCTTACTCCCCGGTGTACATCTGTTGAGCCATGTTGCGCTCTGTTAGTGTTGTGGACTGTACTGCACCCAGTGAAGCAAACTCTGGACCAAGGAACTCGCTAAGGACTCAGAGTACAAGCCGCCACCATCAGGATTCGACTCAAGGACGCCACCAGATCCACGCCGCACTGACCGTGTTGGCGCCATCGAACCCACCGTGGACTCTTCAGTCAGAAAGTCGTTGGATTGATAAGTTAACCCTTGAGAACCGTTGTTATCTCTATTACATACTTTGCTCCATCCCGTATACCAACTGTTAAACCCCAGTAATATCTCATCTCCTCCCTGCGTGGAGTATACCCCTGTTCAAGTGAAACTATGTTAACTCTTGCTCTGTCTCCTGTCCGTTACTGCATCCCGCAACCTGCTCACACATCAACAGAGCAGCAGGCAACAGACAGTTCAAAACCTCTCAGTCCCTCTATACACTGCCCTATTCTGCGGTATGTTCTCAATTTACCCTTCTTTGTAGAGCCCAATCCTGCAGTACATCATTCTTCTCAGCCCCCATTTATACAGTTTATCCTGCAGTATATCCCTCCTCTTAGTTATCAGCACAGAGGCTCCACTGCTTCCTGGTAGCAGTTCAATTCCAGACATATCCCGGAGCAGAGCTTTACTGGCAGGCATCAAGCTGGATGGTTCCATTGGCAAGTAGAGGAGACATAAAGCCTGAAGTAGCATCCTTGGCTGTGGGGAGAGGGGGTAATATGTACAAATGAGGCAGTTTAAAAATGATTTTTATTAGAACAAATTAATATGTGTGCATTATTAAAACACATCATTGTTATTTGGGGAATAACCGTCTCTTTTTCTAATCCAGTTAAAACTACTGTAACAAATGAAAAAAATAGTATTTCTGAACAGGTTTGGGGTGAATAACAAAGCCCACCATCCTCTTCTTTCTGTGACCGGTTTCTATCTAGAAACTAAATATGAAAACTCCTTGTATAGTAGTTATGCAGCATGTTCCCTAGAAAACAAACTATTGCCATGGACCACATGTTGCAAGCAGGCTCACAGTGGTGTTAATACTTAATACTCTGCTGTTACAAAGACCAGCTATGTCTTGTGTATAGAATGGAGGCTCAGTGGTGTTTGATCAACTATGTGCCATTATAAAGTGGTGAGAGAACGTAGGAAGCAATCACACAACGTTTCAATTTGACCAAACATTGCAATATCTAGGGAGATGACATGTTTTATTTTCACACTGCCTTTAAAAGTAATGAAATTAGGAGTCTTACTCAAACACACCTGAGGAAAATAACTCTCCGCTCCCGACAAGGCCAGCAATATTAGCCACATAAAACGGCTTACTCCAGTCAGCTGGTAGAGCGAGTGAGCTCACAGCTGCAGTTCTAAGGCTGCGATTATTAAAAAATAATTGTGTATTAAGCCTGGATTAAAAAGTGCCCTATAAACACACATTGTGATTTACAGCAAAGGAAGCCACGGTATTCCACTTACAATGATAAAATGCTTGCTTGGGAACATTGCTCAAAGTTCATTACCAGACCTGGAGTTTAGCCCCTCTGCATGCAATTTACCCCGTGTTTTTATTTCCTAATAGATGTAAAAGTGTTCAAGAAATAAAATTCAAGTTATAGCAGCCGTTCTGTGTTCTGCGTGGAAAACAAGAATTGCCATGGAAAAATCTGAATTTCTTGTGGTTACATAGTATTTTCTAGAGCTGCATATAGTTAAGAGAGTCTCTTAGCACAAAATGACTGTTCAAACCAAGCACACGTGCTCGGGCGCCCTGTAGCATAGCCAAACGGTCCAGTGCATCTTCCTAACAATTTGTTTTCCATCTACTTCTGTCCTCCTCTGACTCCTGTGAACCCAGTGATGTCAATCAAGGAAGAAAAGGAGAGATGCAAAACAAGGAAGATGGGGAAGCACTGAACGGAGCGGTTTTGTCACACCTAGGGTGCACTAAGCGCCAGGACTTTTATAGGCAATCTTAATATGGGTCTAATTCCTGAGATCTGAACTCTGAGACACCCACCTACTGAGGGCACAAGGAACCCGATTCCCATCTTGCAATGCAAATCGACCACCAGCTTCATAGTTTTTAAAGAAAAGTTGGGTAACACTATTTGACCGGTTCTTCCACAGCTGTGATAAACTTTAACTGAAAGACCCATGCACAAGAATACCCACTTTTTCATTAAAGGGAACTTGTCACCTGTTGCATGCTGACTAGCCTGCATTCGTCTATCAGGAGAGGCTTGTCAGTCACTGCCAGCGGGCGGGGACAAGCCATTGACGGCCCGCCTCTACGACTAGTCAATAGTGCGTCTCGGTCCCCGGCAACTATTAAAAGTATGTTTTTCTCTGAAACACTGCTTCGTTTTAGAGACAAACATACATGGCTGTGATTGTAGAGCCGATAGCTAATACATGCTGCCTACAGTTTGGGCAGCATGTATCAGCTGACAGGTTCCCTTTAAAGCTGACTCATTTTTTTCTCCAGAGTTGTGACAGCCATCTATAAGGAATTTTTAAGACATCTTATAGATGATTATGCGGAAGACATAGAGATACCCCTTTAACAGTGATAACTTTTCCACTTTTTCCAGTTCAATTAGCAATTGTACAAAACAACAAAAAAAGTATACATACATATATAGCATACATCTAGCATGTATAGAGCATACAGTATACATATAGAGCAGCCGCCAATACCTTACTAGTGTAGCACACCTCGGTACTCCATGCACGCCGCGTGTTACAGTAATTCTCATTCACTCTGATGAGCGCCAACTACAATATGTAGTGACCGCACACCAGAACTGTCAAGATGGCGGCTGCCTTATCTGTATGTATCCATGATTAAACTCTCAATAGTACAGTAAAAGAGTAAAAGAGTAAAAGAATGATTCCGCTCCACTGTAAATACCTAAGTGTGTTGTAATGCACATATAGAATGCCAAAAGGAATTATAATACAATCACTGTTCCCCAAAGGAGCTGTGACTATGCAGATAAACACTGAAGAAAGCCGGGTAATGAGGAAGAAATATCTATGTCATACATTTCTTATCTTCCGTCCAGCATTATTATCAGTCATTTAGAGATTACACATCATTTTATCATACACGGCTTGTGCATTAACAGTCTGACATGTCAGAAAAAAATGTAAACGCATGTAAGCACAAGTCAGATCATAAGTCAATCCGATGAAGCCGTCTCTGAGGACGATCTGCACTATATCCACTACTGGAGAGGCACCGCCATGGGCTGCAGCTAGCGGATGGCGGATGGCGTGTCCCGTCTATTCTCACTGGGTACGCTCAGCAATGTACAATAACTGACGAGGTGTCATCTGAGCCAGCGAAACCTATATCATGTTGCCAAAAAAGAACGTAGTCATGCCTGTGCCTGTCATCAGGCACAATACTTAGGAGATATGGTCCCGGATTACCTGCTCAGCCATTCACTGGAGGCAGCAGTAACCCCCCACAGTCAAGGGTGGTCTGAGCAATATTTTCTACGTGTGAAGAGGAAACACGAAGCAGAGGTGCAGCAGGATCCCTGAAGTGAGATTGGATTATTTACTTAATGCCACTTGGAGACTTTATTATTTGTTTTACACATTAATACCTAGACAGATAGGCTGACACACATTTATTATTAGAGACGTCAATATTATCATTATTGGAGACAGAGATCCTGATTCCAGTAATGTGTCACTTACTGGGCTGCTTGCTGTAGCTTTGATAAAATCACCATTTTATCAGCAAATATGATCACTAGATGACTAGTAAGCCTGCTGCCATGTAGTCCTCCATATTCATGAGCTCTGTATAACCCCTGCCCCCTTCACCTATCGGCTGCTTTCTGGGTACACTGTTCAAGGGCACAACGTTACCAATAACAGGCAGATCTGTCGCAGATAAAACACTGATTTTATCAAAATGACAGCAATTAGCCCAGTAAGTGACACATCACTGGAATCAGAGTCTCTGCCCCTAAATTAATGCTGCTCTCAGATGGAGTAGCAAAAATCTCGTGACAGATTCCCTTTAAGTTGACCAGACATAATAATCATCACATCGACCTCATTTTGTTTCTTAAAGAGTAAAGGTTGTTTCAATTTTTACTTCATTAATCAATAGTAAACATGGAAATAAGCAACTTTGTAATACATCTCAACAGAGAAATCTGCTTTTCTTCTCCTTCAGGATTAGTCAGCCAGTTTCAAAATGCGGTAAAATCTGCATTCAGTGAAGACAGATTGTTACATTACTGAGATAGGAGATGGTGATTACTACTGATAAGATCATTATATTAACCAGAGTGGGAGGAGCCAGACTTATGGCTCCTCCCTCTTCCTCCCCACCTCCTATATTACCAACTGTCATCTCCTACTCAGCGACATACAATTCTGTCTTCACCGAGCACAGATTGTACCCGAGAATAGTGAATTTTGAAAATAAATGATAAAGAAAGGAATAAAGAAGCTAATTACTCTTGTCCTACTGATTAATCACATCCAAATTTAAAGAGGTATTCCGATCTCCAAGATCATATCTCAATATGTAGTAGATGTAATAATAATATTAGCAAATACCTCCAATTAGAAATGGATTTAAAGGGGTAATCCCATCTCCAAAATAATATTCCAATATGTATTAGGGGTAACAATAATAATATTAGCAAATACCTCCAATTAGAAAGGTTGTATAGTTTTTCTGATTCGCTATGTCTCTTTTCTCATGTGCAGGCATTGCAGGACCTTAGGTATCCATTGTTACAACCACGAATATAGTGAGTTAGTTAGTTGCTAGTGGTCATAATCATGGATACCAAAGGTCCTGCCATGCCTGCACATGAGGAAATAGTGATATAGAAAATGCAAAGCACAGCCGAGGGGGGAGGTGCACAGTCGATAGGTGCCCAAACCTTGATATATAGAAAACAAGTGACTAGCACACTCCTAGGGATTGTGATGCAAAATGGAGGGGTTTATTTACATACAAAGTCACAAACGTTTCGGTCAACTTTAGACCTTCATCAGTGTGCTACAAAGAAAATAAATACAAAACAGAAATATATGTAAACAAATACAGGGAGTATAAACAAAATAGGACACAGTGATAACAAAAATTAACCAAATAAACAGAAGTATATACATCATATGAATACAAAAATGTCATGGGACGTCAGATAATATATAATCGTAGAATACAACCAGCATAACCGCCGTTTGTGAACTAAAAAGGATGCGAAATAGAATGTGGACATAGAACCGCAAGAAGTAGAACATAAGTGCCAGTGTGGGACTAGAATCAGAACCTACATAGATCGTATAGGGGCCAGGGAACCGGAGAATAATATAAATATATAATAAGATGGCAGTGGAGTAAGTGTGGTGAGGAAGGAGTAAAGTAGTAAGAGGATGGAACACATACCTAAGTACACCTGTATGTAAGGTAGAGCCCCAAATGAACTGTAAATAAATGGCATCTAAAATTGGACATGGGAAACGTATCAAAAAAATGACACAGCTGGAGTGTCGTGACAGTGTAACCATATAGTTGGACTAGAGCAGGTACATACCAAAAAATATAACTGGTAAACTCGAACCAGGACAAACAAATTGGAGATGTCTATATAAAAAAGATATGGTATTCAGTATATCCAGGAGTAAAAACAGGCCGGGAAAATGGACAATATGGTATACGTAATAACTATTGTTGCATAAATTGCCCACAGAGATACATACCTAATGGAAAGGGTTAAGCCAAGGGGAGGGGAGAAAACCCTTATAGCTAAAGAGCTATGACGCAAATCTACAAGGAAGCAACAAAATGTAAGTTAACCATAAGGCTAAGGAGAACGGACATGGACCTGCAAAAATTCTATTGATCCCTAAGGTTAAAAGTTCATTTTTCTAAATCTACCCAAGAAGTACCATCAGACCCACAAATTTCTCCGTCCGTAGGGATTACAGCAGCTAGTCTTGGCCTGAGAGATAAGAGTTTATACCAACCACCTAAGGGTTCACACCCCCTAGAAACTTTTATTCAATTTGTCGACAGTTCTTTTCAACAATTGCGAAAAGATATCGACAAAGGTAAAATTCATTACCCCACCAACCTTTCAACTATTGAACGTCAAGCTCTAAAATCCCTCAAGCAGGATGATAGTATTATCATCAAGTCAGCAGATAAGGGAGGGGCCATAGTGGTTATGGACAAACTTCTCTATCGAAATGAAATATACGCCAACTCGGAGACACGACCACATATAAAAAACTCCCCAACAATCCCACATCCAATATCCAACATACCATTCAGACCACTCTTGACCATTTCCAGTCCCGCGGTATCCTCGATTGTAAAACACGAGTTTTCCTAACAAAAAAACATCCTATTACGCCAGTTTTCTACGTCCTACCCAAGATACATAAGAATCTACTTAACCCTCCTGACCGACCTACTGTAGCATCCAAAGACTCCGTTTTGGCCCCGATCTCCATCTACCTAGAAAAGATCCTGACACCCCTCATCAGAAACACCAGTTCTTTTTTATTAGACACCGGAGCGTTCCTTGAAACTGTTAGGAGTGTTACACCTATTCCCTCAGATAGCCTTCTAGTTTCTTTCGACGTTAAAGATTTATATACGTCAATACCACACACGAACGGTATACAATCGACCTGTTGGCTTCTTTCCACAAACAATATGGATCCTGGTCTCATTGACCTATGTAGTGACTAGTGTTGAGCGATACCGTCCGATACTTGAAAGTATCGGTATCGGATAGTATCGGCCGATACCCGAAAAATATCGGATATCGCCGATACCGATATCCGATACCAATACAAGTCAATGGGACATCAAGTATCGGAATGTATCCTCATGGATCCCAGGGTCTGAAGGAGAGGAAACTCTCCTTCAGGCCCTGGGATCCATATTAAAGTGTAAAATAAAGAATTAAAATAAAAAATATTGTTATATTCACCTCTCCGGCGGCCCCTGGACATCAGCGGGAGGATACGGCGTCCGGCACGGCTTCTTTCTTCAAAATGCGCGCCTTTAGGACCTGTGGAATGACGTCCCGGCTTCTGATTGGTCGTGTGCCGCCCATGTGACCGCCACGCGACCAATCAGAAGCCGCGACGTCATTCCTCAGGTCCTAAAAGGCGCTCATTCTAGGACTTTAGCTGAGGAATGACGTCGCGGCTTCTGATTGGTCGCGTGGCGGTCACATGGGCGGCACGCGACCAATCAGAAGCCGGGACGTCATACCACAGGTCCTAAAGGCGCGCATTTTGAAGAAAGAAGCCGTGCCGGACGCCGGTTCCTCGCGCAGATGTCCAGGGGCCGCCGGAGAGGTGAATATAACAATATTTTTTATTTTAATTCTTTATTTTACACTTCCGATACCGATACCTGATATCACAAAAATATCGGATCTCGGTATCGGAATTCCGATACCGCAAGTATCGGCCGATACCCGATACTTGCGGTATCGGAATGCTCAACACTAGTAGTGACCTTTTGACCATTGTCCTCTATAACAATTTTTTTCTGTTTGAGGATTCTTACTATCTCCAGATACGGGGTTCAGCTATGGGCTCGAATGTGGCACCCCCTTACGCCAATGCCTATATGGCACATTTTGAAAATACGTCTATATATACCCATGAACTCTTCATACACCATGTCTTAACATGGAAGTGTTATATAGACGATATTTTTTGTATCTGGAGGGGGAGTCTGGATTCTCTACGGGACTTTTTTCAATTCCTCAGAACATCGTGGCCCGGATTGGACTTCACTATGACATATGATCCTCACCAAATCAGCTTTTTAGACACCTTAATTATCAAGGACACCAGTGGCAATCTCTCTACAGACCTATTCTGGATCCCATTCTCGGAGCACAGAGGACATCAGAGATAAAGTCCAAATTCCGAGAGAGAGGTTACCCTCCCCGTGTCCTAGATACCGCCAATATCAATGACACCACTATGACAAGAAAGTCTGCTAGGTCACGCATCCCCTTTGTGCACCAATACCATCCTGCTGCATACAGACTACATAAAACTATACGCCAACATTGGCATATTCTCCAAACAGCATTTCCAACTGTACAAGAGTTCCAACACCCTTTTCTCCCGTGCTTCAAATGACCCCGTAATATTAAAGATAATCTGGTTCGTGCCGACATAGGCCCCACACATCCTGGGTCATCACAGCGTTTTTTGAGCAATCCAAAAATGGGTATTTTTCCTTGTCTCAGCTCTAACCAATGTAACAATGTAATTAAGGGTAACAACATTCACCATCCACACACTGGGAAAAGATACCAGATCAATGGTTTTTTTTACATGTAACACCAATTTTGCAGTGTATCTTATTAAATGTCCCTGCGGTCTGTTATACGTAGGTGAGACCACCCAACCAGTCAAATCACGTATATCCAAGCATAAATCTACAATTCGTTGCCAGAACCTTCTACTCCCTCTTCCATCACACTTCATAGAAAAGGGTCACAACCTGGCACAATTGAAATTCCAAATCATTGAGCAAATTACACCACCTAGACGCGGTGGGGATCGTATTTCCATGCTCAAACGTAGGGAGGCATATTGGATCCATGAGCTCAACACCCTCACCCCTAAAGGGCTGAATAGGGACTATGACCTATTATCCTTTATGTAAGTTATTCTATACAGGACATTGTCAGCTTGTAAATCTGATTGATACATGTGTCGCTACTATCAAATTGTTATTTGTCTTCACCAGTATCTTATAACCTACAGCCGTTCCCTTTGAACAGAAGAATTGTTCTTGCTGGGGACCATATATGACGTCCTAATTTCAGGTCGTTCATTGATGCTATCTGGCTTTTTTACCTTCCTGTTTGTACATCCAATACTGGGGTTACTGTTTTGACCCTGTTGAGTTTTTTACTTCTGTCTTATATCAACTATGCCACTTGCCTAGTTCTCCAAATGTTTTAGTATAGCACCCAAGACTTTGGGGATGATTGACAGGTTTGCCCCTTTATAACTTTGTACCAGCGGTTTTTGGTCTACTTTATTATATGCTGTTCAGCTAGCTCAATGATTGTATAACATGCATGGCCTTATTACTAATTATTTTTTCCGTTTTACAGAACCGTCCTTTCTGATCTTTCGCTCCTGCTGCCTGTGACACTTCACTGCCACCCGCACAGCGATCGTTCCACTGGAATGCACCTTTCTCCTATAAGATCTTCTGTGGAATGCACATTTTCGTGCCCCTGTGGCTGAAAGGCACCGACGTCATCACCATTTTCTCCACTGGAACGCACCTCCTCCTTCTTTGTTGTAGTAGTATGCATGTGTCTCCGCCTCTGTGACCTATTGACACCGGCCTGTACTCTGTTGGAATGCACCTCTATTTTTTTTTTATCATGTTGGCTCCGCCCATCCAGCTGACATTGTGCTCCTCCCCATCCCCTATATAAAGCTTTACCCAGCATAGCCACACACTCCTCCTGGCGGTGGACACCGCGGAGTTTGGTCTCTCCTGTGCGCTGGTAAGAATAGTTCTTTTTTTTCCCCACACCCATCTTATATGGCATCTTTATACCGGGCCGTTCTCCTTAGCCTTATGGTTAACTTACATTTTGTTGCTTCCTTGTAGATTTGCGTCATAGCTCTTTAGCTATAAGGGTTTTCTCCCCTCCCCTTGGCTTAACCCTTTCCATTAGGTATGTATCTCTGTGGGCAATTTATGCAACAATAGTTATTACATATACCATATTGTCCATTTTCCCGGCCTGTTTTTACTCCTGGATATACTGAATACCATATCTTTTTTATATAGACATCTCCAATTTGTTTGTCCTGGTTCGAGTTTACCAGTTATATTTTTTGGTATGTACCTGCTCTAGTCCAACTATATGGTTACACTGTCACGACACTCCAGCTGTGTCATTTTTTTGATACGTTTCCCATGTCCAATTTTAGATGCCATTTATTTACATTCCATTTGGGGCTCAACCTTACATACAGGTGTACTTAGGTATGTGTTCCATCCTCTTACTACTTTACTCCTTCCTCACCACACTTACTCCACTGCCATCTTATTATATATTTATATTATTCTCCGGTTCCCTGGCCCCTATACGATCTATGTAGGTTCTGATTCTAGTCCCACACTGGCAATTATGTTCTACTTCTTGCAGTTCTATGTCCACATTCTATTTCGCATCCTTTTTAGTTCACAAACGGCGGTTATGCTGGTTGTATTCTACGATTATATATTATCTGACGTCCCATGACATTTTTGTATTCATATGATGTATATACTTCTGTTTATTTGGTTAATTTTTGTTATCACTGTGTCCTATTTTGTTTATACTCCCTGTTTTTGTTTACATACAGGTCCTTCTCAAAAAATTAGCATATAGTGTTAAATTTCATTATTTACCATAATGTAATGATTACAATTAAACTTTCATATATTATAGATTCATTATCCACCAACTGAAATTTGTCAGGTCTTTTATTGTTTTAATACTGATGATTTTGGCATACAACTCCTGATAACCCAAAAAACCTGTCTCAATAAATTAGCATATTTCACCCATCCAATCAAATAAAAGTGTTTTTTAATAACAAACAAAAAAACCAACAAATAATAATGTTCAGTTATGCACTCAATACTTGGTCGGGAATCCTTTGGCAGAAATGACTGCTTCAATGCGGCGTGGCATGGAGGCAATCAGCCTGTGACACTGCTGAGATGTTATGGAGGCCCTGGATGCTTCAATAGCGGCCTTAAGCTCATCCAGAGTGTTGGGTCTTGCGTCTCTCAACTTTCTCTTCACAATATCCCACAGATTCTCTATGGGGTTCAGGTCAGGAGAGTTGGCAGGCCAATTGAGCACAGTAATACCATGGTCAGTAAACCATTTACCAGTGGTTTTGGCACTGTGAGCAGGTGCCAGGTCGTGCTGAAAAATGAAATCTTCATCTCCATAAAGCATTTCAGCCGATGGAAGCATGAAGTGCTCCAAAATCTCCTGATAGCTAGCTGCATTGACCCTGCCCTTGATGAAACACAGTGGACCAACACCAGCAGCTGACATGGCACCCCACACCATCACTGACTGTGGGTACTTGACACTGGACTTCAGGCATTTTGGCATTTCCTTCTCCCCAGTCTTCCTCCAGACTCTGGCACCTTGATTTCCGAATGACATGCAAAATTTGCTTTCATCAGAAAAAAGTACTTGGGACCACTTAGCAACAGTCCAGTGCTGCTTCTCTGTAGCTCAAAAGTGGCTTTACCTGGGGAATGCGGCACCTGTAGCCCATTTCCTGCACACGCCTGTGCACGGTGGCTCTGGATGTTTCCACACCAGACTCAGTCCACTGCTTCCTCAGGTTCCCCAAGGTCTGGAATTGGTCCTTCTCCACAATCTTCCTCAGGTTCCGGTCTCCTCTTCTCGTTGTACAGCGTTTTCTGCCACATTGTTTCCTTCCAACAGACTTACCATTGAGGTGCCTTGATACAGCACTCTGGGAACAGCCTATTTGTTGAGAAATTTCTTTCTGGGTCTTACCCTCTTGCTTGAGGGTGTCAATGATGGCCTTCTTGACATCTGTCAGGTCGCTAGTCTTACCCATGATGGGGGTTTTGAGTAATGAACCAGGCAGGGAGTTTATAAAAGCCTCAGGTATCTTTTGCATGTGTTTAGAGTTAATTAGTTGATTCAGAAGATTAGGGTAATAGGTCGTTTAGAGAACCTTTTCTTGATATGCTAATTTATTGAGACAGGTTTTTTGGGTTATCAGGAGTTGTATGCCAAAATCATCAGTATTAAAACAATAAAAGACCTGACAAATTTCAGTTGGTGGATAATGAATCTATAATATATGAAAGTTTAATTGTAATCATTACATTATGGTAAATAATGAAATTTAACACTATATGCTAATTTTTTGAGAAGGACCTGTATATTTCTGTTTTGTATATATTTTCTTTGTAGCACACTGATGAAGGTCTAAAGTTGACCGAAACGTTTGTGACTTTGTATGTAAATAAACCCCTCCATTTTGCATCACAATCCCTAGGAGTGTGCTAGTCACTTGTTTTGCACATGAGGAAAGAGACATAGCGAATCAGAAAAACTATACTACATTTCTTTATTGCAGGTATTTGCTGATATGATTATTATTGTTACTCCTACTACATACTGGGATAGGATCTTAGAGATGGGAATACTCCTTTAAACAATAGCTCCTCTTCAAGTTTTGCATTCGCCATGAAATCTTCCAGTTGTAAAATGACTGCTTTGCAGATGTATGTTTTAACACTAACAGCCATTAATTTTTGAAAATATTCAATGAAGCTTTACCAGCACCATTGCTGGCTTATACTGTTACATCGCTTCAAGTAATGATTTGGCAATCTAATGTTAGCGAAAAAAGCAAATCTAGATAAATCTAATTGGAAAATTTCCAACAAATCCCACCAATATTAGAGGAACATAGCTATAGTAGGAATCTAAAACATAACCTTTAATGTGTACAAGGTAAAAATATTACCAACAACAAAGAAACAAATAATGTCACCCCAAAAAAATATATATTGGTACTACATGGTGTAGCCTGTATAATAAAACACCATTTATATGTGATACCAAAATAAAGTGTTCATGAGAATAGCCATAACACATACAGTGTGCTGTCCCACGCTACCAAGATACCACTAGTTATTAACATATAAGTACACGTAGGTGCAAAAAATGTTCAGCCGGGTAAACTTGTGTGTACAAATATTGGCATGTATCAAAGACAGATTAATGAAACAGGCGGGAGGGGATAAGGCAAAAAAAGGGGATATCATGCAACAATAAAGGTAGTTAAAACAGGAATGATCTCACCAATTGCCATAAACGAAGTAGGTGAAGCCCAAGGTTCACTGGAGTGGAAAAATCCATATAACAGCGATGCTGGGAGACAATGCCCTGTCAATCCCTGAGGGGCTATTCATAAACCTACAATCCCAAACTCCTGCCCTTAGAAGGGCAGTCCACAGCTACCCCTGGACAATATCATGCCCTGCACTCACCCTATTGAGATGTCCCGACGCGTTTCTTCGCAGGCCGATTCGTCAGGGGACTTGCCTGCCTGGGAGATAAATTGCACGAGTGCTTAGAGAAAAGGACATAAGGACCTGCCACCCTCCATGTAACTCGGCTTCAGGAAAATGGCCGCTGTGATCTCCATCTGCGCACGCGCGGCATCCCGCGGCCATTTTACTGAAGCCCCGGGAAGCCGAGAAGTACCATCTGCGCACGCGCGGCCTCACAAAGATGGCCGCGCGCACCAATAAACTGCGGAATAGCGCAAATCGCGCTTTTTTCCTTCACCTGCACACTGGATTCGCCTGCTGGGCATGCGCACACCACTACGCCACCAACGGAGATCTGAGGGAGAAACAGCGCTGTCACCACGCCCATATGACCAGACCAGCGTGAGTGACAGCCCAAAACGGCGACTTTACAAAGGTATTTCGGCAGCATAGGTGGGGAATAAAGGCTCCAAAAATACACTAATTTAAAGCACAGCTCTGCCCCTATTTAGCGCTATTTTTAAATCATCTTGAAAAAACGGGGTGACAGGTTCCCTTTAATTAGTAAAAAAATAACTGCACCAATTACCAACATGCATGACTCCGCACAAGTATGCCATTATTTTTATCTATTTTGTATCATCTTTTTTATATGTATATTTGCTTTGCAATAATTGTGTTGTTGTTGTTTTTTATATATAGCTGCCCAGATGAGCAGGGAACACAACTTCTTGCTGCTTACTATCATTACATATAGATCATTGATAACAGAGACCTAATGAACTACTCAACTGTTACCAATGATCTGTCTGCAGACATATACAGAATAGACGCAGATTGTGCTTTCCCTGCATGCAACCCCTGTAAAAAAAAAAAAAAAAAAAACTTCTTTAACATCACAGGGTGAACCAATGACCGATCAGATATAGAAGCATACTAATAAAAACAAAAGAGCAACATAAATGCCACTTATTACCAGCTGAGAGTCGCTTTTCTTTTTTGACATTAAATGTTCCACTTCACTTTCCAGGTCTGACGTCTGTTTCTTCAGCTTGTCTATCAGATTTTGCCCATCTTGATGATGAACCTGGCCCTGATTCAGCTCTTCACGTAAACCTTTTATTAGATTCTCGTGATTTTCAACCTACAAGATAATTATACAAACATTCAGTTAAGATCAATGTTAGTTTATAGATCAATTCACCGATTTTGAAAACTGTGAGTCATTAAGGACATAAGAAATAACTTTTCATGATTAAGTGATTAAAAGGGTTTTCTCGTCAGAACAAACCATATCTGAATGCAGACAAATTAGTGTTCTCCCAATGTTTGATGTAAACATAACAGTGGCAGGAGGAACAGTGGTGTAGAGATGAGCGAATTTGTTCGGATTTGTTTGCCAAATATGAATTTGCCATATTCGGACCCTATTCGTAACAAATGTATGTTTGATGATCGGTTCCGAACATATTCGGTAGTTTCTACTCCCATTGACTCTAATGTCGGTCGCCTGTGTTCGACAAATATTGCAAAACAATATTCGATGCCGATCATATTCAGACCCAAATCCAAACAAATTTGCTCAAGTCTACTGTGGAGGAGGAACTGTGGAGTAGGAACTGTGACAGGAGGAACTGTGGAGTAGGAACTGTGCCAGAAGAAAATGTGGAGTAGGAACTGTGCCAGGAGGAACTGTGGAGTAGGAACCGTGCCAGGAGGAACTGTGGAGTAGGAACTGTGCCAGGAGGAACTGTGGAGTAGGAACTGTGTCAGGAGGAACTGTGGAGTAGGAACTGTGTCAGGAGGAACTGTGCCAGGAGGAACTGTGGTGTAGGAACTGTGCCAGGAGGAACTGTGGATGCTCAAGAAGAAATCACAGAGATACAAAGATGCGCTGGAAAGCGTTGCAAATGTAGTGAACTAGTCTTCAAAAGAAACGCAAATCACATGGAGAATATGAATAAGCACATAGGGCCGGATTCATTAAGACCGGCATTGTTCACGCCAGTCTTGATGAGGGGGAATGTTGGAATCAGTTGTTCCGAATCCATGTAGAGGTGCACACCTTTCCATGAATCTGGAGCATCTGACGAGTGGTGTGCGCTTCACCAGAAGTCTCACTACAATCAGCTGCTGGAGAGAGATTTCTGCAGTAAGGAATGCCTCAGCTAGTCATCAACTAGACGAGCTGTAATGTCCAGCCCTCACCGGCCCGTGCCCATTTTGTTGGAGCGGAGAGAAACTGGAGTGAAAATGTTAAATGTCGCAAAATTTTGTCAGAACTCCAAACATTTGCGCCAGAATTCTGATGTGAAAGTTTTGATGAATCGGGCAATAGACTTTATTGGCATACAGGCAACACAATTCCACCTAGAATCTGGGTCTTCAGTAGCTTCCATCATTCCAATCTATGATATGAAAGCTGAAACTCCCAACAAACAGGTATTGTTCTAAAGCGTATTAACCGAATGGTTCATACTGCAGACAGACAGGAGTGGATTTGTTCATGGGGAGAAAAATGGGTGGAAAACACAAATCCAAACTCCCTTTAAAAGGGTTTGCACATTTTATAAAATAAATTGGCCATAGTTAGGCAATGTTTTAAAACATCCAAATAAGCATTAAATGCCTGCTAAAGTCAAGGCAGCGCTG
Organism: Ranitomeya imitator; assembly: GCF_032444005.1. Taxonomy (NCBI): domain Eukaryota; kingdom Metazoa; phylum Chordata; class Amphibia; order Anura; family Dendrobatidae; genus Ranitomeya; species Ranitomeya imitator. The sequence continues at coordinate 466,654,643 of NC_091287.1, read as the reverse complement.
CTCCTCACTGGTCTTTTTTTACAGCGCCACAACAGTCGTGTGCTGCAGATATGGTGCCAGTGCTGCAGCTCTATAAACAAAGACCGGTGGGGAGCAGTGGAGAGGTGGCGATACATTGGCAGGGGGTTTCAACTGGTAAGCACTGTTTAGATTGATATTTTAAAGCATTAAAGTATTACCTACTTCATATGAATTGACAACTCTTTTAACGCTGCTGTAGAAGCACATCAGATGTACTGCCGTTCAGAAAGGTTGTGTCTAATTTGCATCTTTTGGGTCTTTTTTAATCCTGTAACTATTTTTTACTACGCTTTGGGGGAACCTCAGGACCATGGGTCTTTTACGGACCGTGATTACGTTTTCTCCGCCTGCTGGAAAGATTCCTTAGGACTGCAGCTGTGTTTTGACGGCCGCCGGCTCTTTCATTTCTTCTTATTCTATGCCGCAGCCCCAGCGTCTCGTGATGTCTATGCCGCAGCCCCAGCGTCTCATGTGATGTCTATGCCGCAGCCCCAGCGTCTCTTGTGATGTCTATGCCGCAGCCCCAGCGTCTCTTGTGATGTCTATGCCGCAGCCCCAGCGTCTCTTGTGATGTCTATGCCGCAGCCCCAGCGTCTCATGTGATGTCTATGCCGCAGCCCCAGTGTCTCTTGTGATGTCTATGCCGCAGCCCCAGCGTCTCTTGTGATGTCTATGCCGCAGCCCCAGCGTCTCATGTGATGTCTATGCCACAGCCTCAGTATTTCATGTGATGTCTATGCCGCAGCCCCAGTGTCTCTTGTGATGTCTATGCCACAGCCTCAGTATTTCATGTGATGTCTATGCCGCAGCCCCAGCGTCTCTTGTGATGTCTATGCCACAGCCTCAGTATTTCATGTGATGTCTATGCCGCAGCCCCAGTGTCTCTTGTGATGTCTATGCCGCAGCCCCAGCGTCTCATGTGATGTCTATGCCGCAGCCCCAGCGTCTCATGTGATGTCTATGCCGCAGCCCCAGCATCTCCTGTGATGTCTATGCCGCAGCGTCTCATGTGATGTCTATGCCGCAGCCCCAGCATCTCCTGTGATGTCTATGCCGCAGCCCCAGCGTCTCATGTGATGTCTATGCCGCAGCCCCAGCATCTCCTGTGATGTCTATGCCGCAGCCCCAGCGTCTCATGTGATGTCTATGCCGCAGGTCCAGTGTCTCTTGTGATGTCTATGCCACAGCCCCTGCGTCTCTTGTGATGTCTATGCCGCAGCTCCAGCGTCTCTTGTGAGGTCTATACCACAGCCCCGGTGTCTCCTGTGATGTCTTTGCCGCAGCGTCTCTTGTGATGTCTATGCCACAGCCTCAGCATCTCCTGTGATGTCTATGCCGCAGTCCCAGCGTCTCATGTGATGTCTATGCCGCAGCCCCAGCGTCCCTTGTGATGTCTACGCCACAGCCTCAGCATTTCATGTGATGTCTATGCTGTAGCCCCAGAATCTCCAGTGATGTCTATGCCGCAGCTCCAGTGTTTCCTGTGATGTCTATGCCGCAGCTCCAGCGTCTCTTGTGATGTCTTTGTCGCAGCCCAAGCGTCTCTTGTGATGTCTATACCGCAGTCCCAGCGTTTCATGTAATGTCTATGCCGCAGCCCCAGCGTCCCTTGTGATGTCTACGCCGCAGCCTCAGCATTTCATGTGATGTCTATGCTCTAGCCCCAGAATCTCCAGTGATGTCTATGCCGCAGCTCCAGCGTCTCTTGTGATGTCTATGCCGCAGCCCCAGCGTCTCTTGTGATGTCTCTGCCGCAGCCCCAGCGTTTCATGCGATATTTAAGCCGCAGTCCCAGTGTCTTGTGATGTCTATGCCGCAGCCTCAGCATTTCATGTGATGTCTATGCTGTAGCCCCAGAATCTCCAGTGATGTCTATGCCGCAGCTCCAGCGTCTATTGTGATGTCTATGCCGCAGCCCCAGCGTCTCATGTGATGTCTATGCCGCAGCTCCAGTGTCTCTTGTGATGTCTATGCCGCAGCCCCAGCGTCTCATGTGATGTCTATGCCGCAGCTCCAGCGTCTCTTGTGATGTCTATGCCACAGCCCCAGCGTCTCCTGTGATGTCTATGCCGCAGCTCCAGCGTCTCTTGTGATGTCTATGCCGCAGTCCCAGCGTCTCATGTGATGTCAACGCCGCAGCCTCAGCATTTCATGTGATGTCTATGCTGTAGCCCCAGAATCTCCAGTGATGTCTATGCCGCAGCTCCAGTGTCTCCTGTGATGTCTATGCTGCAGCTCCAGCGTCTCCTGTGATGTCTATGCCGCAGCTCCAGTGTCTCCTGTGATGTCTATGCCGCAACTCCAGCGTTTCATGTGATGTCTATGCCGCACCACCAGCATCTCCTGTGATGTATGTACAGCTTGCTGTCTCCTATGTGATGCATACTCAGCAGTCTCAGTGTTGCCCATGTTATGCAGACTGCAGACCTCCCACTGCTTGAGTTCTATAAATGTGATATGAGCAGTGATGAATTTCCCACTGTGATGAAACCTGCAGTGGTACAACTTACTGCTGCTAGTTCTTTACAAAATTTATCAATGCAAAGAGTTGCCCGCTCTCCAGACCGATGCAAATCTGGAAAAGCAGTTCCGAGTAGCAATATCATCTGTGCCACCTAACATCACAGCCACACCAAAGAGAAGCAGCTCCAGCAAGCGCATAAGGGGTGAGTATATTAAATGTTTGACTTAATGTAGCAGGGTAATGTTCAAGTTGATAATGTTGTACGGGTCCCGAAGGATGGTATAAATATTGAAATGGAAAAAGGCAGGAAAAGGTTCCCCACCCCTGGCGTAAAGCGTCAAAACCCCGTCCTTTACAATCATAACACATAAGAATGGAGAATTATCTATTAGGTGAATTGTGTAGTGTTACAATATAGCTATGCGTCATGCAGCTAGACTATTATACGAAGTCATATTGCAAGACTCGTTAAAGAGTCAACACTGACTTGTAGGATCGCTGCTTCCAATGGGCAACACTATAGTTCAAGTCCTTTTCCTCTCTGGAGACACAATTTGCATATTTCCTTTCACAGAGGAGAATGCAAGGTGTTTAGGTCTCCTTACACTGGCCTGTCAGACCTGGCATATCACTCTCCAAAATGAGCAAACAGAGAACCTTACCCATTAGACACCAGTCTTAGCTTCTCACCTAGCCAAATCAGATCTCATACTTTGCACTGATGAGGAGCAGTACCCCGAAACATTGTGTCTGCAAATTGAGATTCTCGTTTGGCTTTTATCCTAAGTCATGTTGCAAGGCTCATTAAAGGGTCGATATTGACTTGTAGTACTGCGCCTTCCAATAGGTGGCACTAGAGTTCAAGTCCTCTTCCTCTCTGAAGAGACAATTTGCATATTTCATTTCCCAGAAGAGTATGCAAGGTGTTTAAGTCTCCTCATACTGGCGTATCAGACCTGGCACGGAGAAAACTTACCCCTTAGATCCCTGTGTTAAACTCTGAAACACTCGATTTTGGAGTGTTATCTTTTGTTTTGTTTAGAGACAATGATTGCCATGCTCTCTGGTCCATAAAACTACATTAACATAGCAAACCACTGCATATGTAGTCAGTGCTAGATCAGATTTATGAGAAGAGCAGCTGTCTGGAAAAGACGCTTAGATGCAATGCAGCTCAATGCCTGTGTAGTTATAGACAAATTATTCCTAATTGTATCACCTATAAGTGAAGTATACTCCTAATTATCTTCTTCCTACAGCTGTATGAAAATCAATAACCATAAGCCTTAGAATGAAACACACACTGCACGCTCCTGCAGGCTCCTAATGAATGCAAATAGTTTGACCTTTCCTTGACAAGCCTGAATATTGCTTCATACTTTTGCCATTAAACTTGCTGTTATCAGCAATTCACATTACAAACAGGACAAAAAAAAGAACAATAAATAGAAAAAAAAAATCAAACTCAAAAATAGGAAAATTAGAAAAAAAAAAAAAATTGACAACAGCAAGAGGAAATCAAAATTGTACAAAACAAGTGCCTGAACTTTCTGCATCTGAAAGCACATATCTGGATGATGAGCTTCTCGGTTGAATAATGAATTTCTTTTATTCACGTAGCTTTTTGTCTGAAGAGGCTCTCGAATCATCATGTGGATGCAGTTCTGCATAATTTTTATATAAATATTAGAGGAACACTTTGGTAATTGGTTTCCATCGAAATTCACAGTCATTTTTTCTCAAGAGCGGCGTTCTTTAAAAACAAAGGTTAATTGAAGATTGGCTTTAGCTAAACCCCAACTGCTGGTGATACACACAGCTATTGTAAAGGGATAAATAGGATGATGCAGGTAGAAACTTTTACTCAAGGGACGTGGAGGATGAACCCCTGTTGCAGCCCTGGTGTGCAGAAACTAGACTCTTAACTACTTGTATCACTTTTTAGAAGTGTTTTCCCCCTAAGGGTAACTTATAGATTGAACTCAATTAAAGGGCTACAGTTCTATCTGCAAATGTACAGGAGCTGGATAACCTCATATGTATTATACACGGTATTCATTTCTCCAAATGCAGCCAACAGTGTAGACAAAGGGGGTTTTAATTGCACATATCACAGATACATTCAATGGCATGTATGTAGTATCTCTTTTATAAGAAAAATGCACTATGATTACTGAACATATCAAACATAACCAAGTATACTGATATTACAAATATATGGCTCCCACAAGCAAATACCCATTGGAGTATATTCATCATTATTGTCTAATTCTTAGGCAGTGCAAATGTATCATAAAATTCTAGAATGTTAAGAGTTGGAAGGGACCTTCAGAGTCATCGTGTCCAACCAAGATTCACTACAGCATATCAGACACACGTCTGTCCAGCCTGTGTTTGAAGACTTCAATTGGAGGAGAACTCGCCACCTCTCATGGTAGCCTGTTCCAGTCACTGATCACCCTCACTGTCAAAAAGTTTTTTTCTAACATCTAATCTGTATCTTCTCCCTTTCAGTTTCATTACATTGCTTAACTTAGAGTAGGCAGTCTTGAAATTCGCCAAAATTAGCATAGTGTCTCATACTGGTTGATAAATTTAACACATTTTTACACCACCCATTAGTTAGTTTACTTTCTTCCAAAATTTTGGTACATTTTCTTGATCCACAGAGCAAGATTCATTAAGACGGACGTTTCACATGACAGTTTTAATGAACCGGGACATTAGAGTAGGCTGCACCTATTTGGTTAAGTTGCGCATACAACTCTTAATAAATTGGGCGCAAGTGACCGATTGACGTGTGCCTCTGCCAGAAATGGTACTCCAGTCAGTCTAGTGAAATTCATGCCATTAAAGTGAAAAATGTGATTAATTAGACTGGCATGCCTAGCCTATTTTGGTGAAGCTGGTCAGTACATGTGTGTAAATTTTGAGTTGTGCCAAAATTTTGTGGTTTCAAATGGTGACTAAAGAAAAACCACAAAGAGAATTTCTTCATCAAAGGTTGATCAATGTAATCAGTACTACAAAGCCATTACAGCCATGTCTTTAGTTTACATTACAAAATTGTGCTGACAGGTTCTCTTTAAAGAGTTTTTCCACTACAAGAGTTATTAGGTTTGGCAGCAGAAAGATGCAAATAGTGTGGAACAGAATGGCTCTGTACTCAGCGTAGTGCCACCACTGGGTACTGCAGATCAGCTCCCATTCATCTAAAGAGGATATGATAAAAGTATGGAAGACTTCCTCCTAAACCGTGTGACAGAGCGGTGGTGATCCACTCCAAAGTGTTTATGCCAATCTAATATTAATGACCTATACTTAGGATGGGTCATCACTAACCTTGTAAAGTTAAATGCCTTTAACTGTTAAGCAACATTTAGTTGACTATATATTCAACTTGGTGAGCTAACGATCAAGTTCAATCTTGTATTTTACATCAAATAATTCACACACAAAAGACATAAACCACTAAAAAATGCAAATTCATTTTTTTTTAATTTATGTATAAAGATTCACCCTTTTATACTCTCTTATTACTGTTCATTGTTGTTGCCATTATTCTTTATCATAACCAGTCAGGCACAATTTATAACCCATCCAAGTAGAGATAAGGAAATATATTAGTTTGGAATGGAATTCTACTCATATTTTACAAAAATACACATTTGCCAAAATTTAACTTTTTTTGTAATTCGCTGGCTGCCATTTTGCTGAGCTGTAAAGGGCCATCAAAAGGTTAAAACAAAAAAAATACTTATATTTGCCTTCCATTCACCTCTTTGGCCTCTCTGCTCCTCACTTTCCCCTGTCTAGTCCCTGTCGCATCATTCCTGAAATCCCGGTTCTGCACATCCACACGTAAGGTCGCGTAGTGATGACGTGACCGTATGGTTGTATGCCCAGAACCATCCTGGGCCTCGTCAGAGCCAGAAGAGCAGGGATTTCAGCTCTCTCTGCAGTGATAAGAAGAAACAGACAAGGGATATTTAAAAGTAGAGTATAGAGAGGGAGCGGTGAGTTGAGAGTAAGCATTTTTATACTCTTAACAACTTAACTTTATTATGCTCTGGGGTCTGAAGAAATCCCAGAGCAGAACAAGGAACTATCAATTCATGGAGAAAAGCTTCAATGTGAATTGAATTTCACTGGAAATTCCATGGGGTTTGGCAAATTCTAATTTTATCACATCCACTCAACTCTACATCCTACTATTAACCCCTTTACCCCCAAGGGTGGTTTGCACGTTAATGACCGGGCCAATTTTTACAATTCTGACCACTGTCCCTTTATGAGGTTATAACTCTGGAACGCTTCAACGGATCCCAGTGAATCTGACATTGTTTTCTCGAGACATATTGTACTTCATGACAATGGTAAAAATTCTTTGATAGTACCTGCTTTTATTTGTGAAAAAAACGGAAATTTGGCGAAAATTATGAAAATTTCGCAATTTTCCAACTTTGAATTTTTATGCAATTAAATCACAGAGATATGTCACACAAAATACTTAATAAGTAACATTTCCCACATGTCTACTTTACATCAACACAATTTTGGAACCAAATTTTTTTTTTGTTAGGGAGTTATAAGGGTGAAAAGTTGACCAGCAATTTCTCATTTCTACAACACCATTTTTTTTTTTAGGGACCACATCTCATTTGAAGTCATTTTGAGGGGTCTATATGATAGAAAATACCCAAGTGTGACACCATTCTAAAAACTGCACCCCTCAAGGTGCTCAAAACCACATTCAAGAAGTTTATTAACCGTTCTGGTGCTTCACAGGAATTTTTGAATGTTTAAATAAAAATGAACATTTAACTTTTTTTCACAAAAAATTTAATTCAGCTCCAATTTGTTTTATTTTACCAAGGGTAACAGGAGAAAATGGACCCCAAACCTTGTTGTACAATTTGTCCTGAGTACACCGATACCCCATATGTGGGGGTAAACCACTGTTTGGGCGCATGGCACAGCTGGGAAGTGAAGGAGCGCCATTTGACTTTTCAATGCAAAATTGACTGGAATTGAGATGGGACGCCATGTTTCGTTTGGAGAGCCCCTGATGTGCCTAAACATTGAAACCCCCCACAAGTGACACCATTTTGGAAAGTAGACCCCCTAAGGAACTTATCTAGAGGTGTGGTGAGCTCTTTGACCCACTAAGTGCTTCACAGAAGTTTATAATGTAGAACCCTTAAAATAAAAAATCATATTTTTTCACAAAAATTATCTTTTCGCCCCCAATTTTTTATTTTTCCAAGGGTAAGAGAAGAAATTGGACCCCAAAAGTTGTTGTACAATTTGTCCTGAGTACGCTGATACCCCATATGTGGGGGTAAACCACTGTTTGGGCAGATGGGAGAGCTCGGAAGGGAAGGAGCGCCGTTTGACTTTTCAATGCAAAATTGACAGGAATTGAGATGGGACGCCATGTTGCGTTTGGAGAGCCACTGATGTGCCTAAACATTGAAACCCCCCACAAGTGACACCATTTTGGAAAGTAGACCCCCTAAGGAACTTATCTAGATGTGTGGTGAGCGCTTTGACCCACCAAGGGCTTCACAGAAGTTTATAATGGAGAGCCGTAAAAATAAAACAAGAATTTTTTTCCCACAAAAATTATTTTTTAGCCCCCAGTTTTGTATTTTCCCTAGGGTAACAGGAGAAATTGGACCCGAAAAGTTGTTGTCCAATTTGTCCTGAGTACGCTGATAGCCCATATGTGGGGGGGAACCACCGTTTGGGCGCATGGGAGGGCTCGGAAGGGAAGGAGCGCCATTTGGAATGCAGACTTAGATGGAATGGTCTGCAGGTGTCACATTGCATTTGCAGAGCCCCTAATGTACCTAAACAGTAGAAACCCCCCACAAGTGACACCATTTTGGAAACTAGACCCCATAAGGAACTCATCTAGATGTGTTGTGAGAGCTTTGAACCCCCAAGTCTTTCACTACAGTTTATAACGCAGAGCCGTAAAAATAAAAAATCTTTTTTTTCCCACAAAAATTATTTTTTAGCCCCCAGTTTTGTATTTTCCCAAGGGTAACAGGAGAAATTGGACCCCAAAAGTTGTTGTCCTATTTGTCCTGAGTACGCTGATACCCCATATGTTGGGGTAAACCCCTGTTTGGGCACGCGGGCGAGCTCGGAAGGAAAGAAGCACTGTTTTACTTTTTCAACGCAGAATTGGCTGGAATTGAGATCGGACGCCATGTCGCTTTTGGAGAGCCCCTGATGTGCCTAAACAGTGGAAACCCCCCAATTATAACTGAAACCCTAATCCAAACACTCCCCTAACCCTAATTCCAACGGTAACCCTAACACACCCCTAACCCTAATCCCAACCCTATTCCCAACTGTAAATGTAATCTAAACCCTAACTGTAACTTTAGCCCCAACCCAAACTGTAGCCCTAGCCCTAACCCTAACCCTAGCCCTAACCCTAACCCTAGCCCTAGCCCTAACCCTAGCCCTAATCCTAGCCCTAGCCCTAACCCTAGCCCTAACGGGAAAATGGAAATAAATACATTTTTTTAATTTTTCCCTAACTAAGGGGGTGATGAAGGGGGGTTTGATTTACTTTTATAGTGGGTTTTTTAGCGGATTTTTATGATTGGCAGCCGTCACACAATGAAAGACGCTTTTTATTGCAAAAAATATTTTTTGCGTTACCACATTTTGAGAGCTATAATTTTTCCATATTTTGGTCCACAGAGTCATGTGAGGTCTTGTTTTTTGCGGGACGAGTTGACGTTTTCATTGGTAACATTTTCGGGCACGTGACATTTTTTGATCGCTTTTTATTCCGATTTTTGTGAGACAGAATGACCAAAAACCAGCTATTCATGAATTTCTTTTGGGGGAGGCGTTTATACCGTTCCGCGTTTGGTAAAATTGATAAAGCAGTTTTATTCTTCGGGTCAGTACGATTACAGCGACACCTCATTTATATCATTTTTTTATGTTTTGGCGCTTTTATACGATAAAAACTATTTTATAGAAAAAATAATTATTTTGGCATCGCTTTATTCTCAGGACTATAACTTTTTTATTTTTTTGCTGATGATGCTGTATGGCGGCTCGTTTTTTGCGGGACAAGATGACGCTTTCAGCGGTTCCATGGTTATTTATATCTGTCCTTTTGATCGCGTGTTATTCCACTTTTTGTTCGGCGGTATGATAATAAAGCGTCGTTTTTTGCCTCGTTTTTTTTTTTTTCTTACGGTGTTTACTGAAGGGGTTAACTAGTGGGCCAGTTTTATAGGTCGGGCCGTTACGGACGCGGCGATACTAAATATGTGTACTTTTATTGTTTTTTTTTAATTATTTAGATGAAGAAATGTATTTATGGGAATAATATTTTTTTTTTTTTTCATTATTTAGGAATATTTTTATTTTTGTTTTTACACATTTGGAAACATTTTTTTTTACTTTTTTACTTTGTCCCAGGGGGGGACATCACAGATCGATGATCTGACAGTTTGCACAGCATTCTGTCAGATCACCGATCTGAGAGCAGTGCAGGCTGCTTCACAGTGCCTGCTCTGAGCAGGCTCTGTGAAGCCACCTCCCTCCCTGCAGGACCCGGATCTGCGGCCATCTTGGATCCGGGCCTGGAGCAGGGAGGGAGGGAGGGAGGTAAGACCCTCGCAGCAACGCGATCACATCGCGTTGCTGCGGGGGGCTCAGGGAAGCCCGCAGGGAGCCCCCTCCCTGCGCGATGCTTCCCTGCACCGCCGGCACCTCGCGATTATCTTTGATCGCGGTGTGCCAGGGGTTAATGTCCCGGGGGCGGTCCGTGACCGCTCCTGGCACATAGTGCCGGATGTCAGCTGCGATAGGCAGCTGACACCGGGCCGTGATCGGCCGCGCTCCCCCCGTGAGCGCTGCCGATCACACTGGACGTACTATCCCGTCCGTGGTCATGAGGGCCCACCCCACCTCGACGGGATAGTACGTCCCATGTCAGATAGGGGTTAAAAAGTGTCCTCGAAATGTACTTTTATTATTACAAAACTATATATGAGCTATTTAATGCATATGGTCTCGCCAATATAAATTCTATAAAAATGATGCCCTCTAGACGAAACAGCAAGCAGCCATAAGTGACTTCCATTGGAAGATGTGGTCATATGAGAGTTTCTCACCGTGGAGAAGAGGTGGATAATTTTTGTAAGTATATAGGAGTTACTAATACCATTTAGATAAAGCATTGATGTACAAGTGTAACTTAAAAAAAAAAAAGTTCATTGACTCCTAATTATTGCAATGAATAGAAAATGCATATTTTCTTTAAATATAATGCAAATATATAGGATATATTCAAATGTATGCAAAAAAAGATCAAATAAGATATGGTGGCTCATTCTGGATGGGAGCGCTGCTATGCAATTAACTGATTTGTGCCAATCATGATCACAGGTAATCACTTACTGACTTCAGGATATATCAACTTAAGTGTGATTAAAGTATGTGAAATTATAGGATTAAAATACATATTATTTTGTACAAATTAAAGTTAAATTGTGGCAATTTGCTTTCATGATAATGTTCACATAGCACTAATGAATTCACGGCTATGCTGTCAGGCTAAACACTGCTATTTGACACAATATAACGGCATGTGATAATAAAACTTTATAAATTATTATTATACCTTAAAAATAGTGTGAATAAAACAACACAATGACACCATATTATACATTAAAACCAAACTACACTCTTGAATACGGTATTTAATCATTTTCTTATGTATGCTATGCTAACAATTCAGGGTGACCGTACTTTCCCTGAATGTCCTTTGCTGCTCCTAGGATCGCTACAGAAGTGCTTCCCTAAGGAGTAAAAGAATCACACACAAAACAACTGCAACCGACACAAACTACAGCAAAGTGAATGAATCCAACAAAGTCTATCACCAGCAGGAAACATCAATAGGGCAAGTTGTTTAAAGCTGCACCTGAAAAACGTTAGGACAAACAGAGTAAATAATAATAATTTTATTTATATAGCGCCAACACATTCCGCAGCGCTTTACAATTTATAGTAAATTAAAAACTGTGTTAAAAGTGTATTCCCATCTCCTAGATCCTATCGCAATATGTAGTAGGTGTATTAATAATAATATTGTAATATACCTCCAATTAGAAAATCAGATTATGGCCGGGATCACACACAGCGAGATACGGCCGAGTCTCGCAGGTTAAAACTAAGCTCTGGCACCGGCACTCCAGAGCGAAGGGTGCGGCCGGTGCCAGAGCTTAGTTTTAACCTGCGAGACTCGGCCGTATCTCGCTGTAGTGTGACTCCGGCCTATAAGACAGTATTGCTAATCTTCACTCCAGACTGGTGAGGTTGTTTATTATTTTTGTTTTATTTACAGGGGACAAGAGCTTCAATGGATTAGGTGTGAGGTGAGTTTTAAGGTTGTTTATTATTCTGTCCTATACAGGAGACAAGGGCTTCAATGGATTAAGCGTAAGGTGAATATAACTTTGTTTTTTTTACTTTTAAATATCTGTAAAACACGGTGTGTGTTTTTATTTCAAATAAAGCATTTTTTTTAACCTTGGATATCTATGATACTGTAATGTCGTGCACATGGGGCAAGTGATATAGTGAATCAGAAGAACTACACTACATTTCTAATTGAAGTTTTTTGCCAATATTTTTATTATTACACCTACTATAGTACAGTAGGATTTTGGAGACAGGCTCCAAGAAACAGATTTTACGGTAAGCAACCAAAAATCCTGTTTTCTTTATCGCCTCTCATTGGGGGACACAGGAACCATGGGACGTCCCAAAGCAGTCCCTAGGGCGGGAAAACAGACTTCCATCAGGTCAGAGGACTCACCACTGCCGCCTGCAAGATCCTTCTGCCTAGGCTGGCGTCCGCCGAAGCGTAGGTATGGACCTTGTAAAATTTGGCGAACGCGTGGATGGAAGACCAAGTTGCCGCTTTGCAAAGCTGTAGGGCGGAAGCCCTGTAGTGCACCGCCCAGGAGGCGCCGACTGCCCGGGTAGAGTGAGCCTTAATCCCAGGAGTGGGCACTCTGTTCTTGACCTGGTAAGCCTCCAAAATTGCCATTCTGATCCAGCGAGCAATAGTCACCTTAGAAGCCGGTTGCCCTCCTCGCGTGCCATCAGGAATGATGAAACAGGAATCAGTCTTCCGGAAAAAGGACGTTCTATCCAGGTAGATCCTCACTGCCCTGACGAGGCCCAGCTTGTTCAACGATCGCTCAAGAGGATGAGTCGGAGCTGGACAAAAGGAAGGTAGAATGATGTCCTCGTTGAGGTGGAAGGTGGAAACCACCTTAGGAAGAAAAGAAGGTGGAGGCCGGAAGACCACCTTGTCCTGGTGAATGACCAAAAACGGAGGTCGGCAAGACAGGGCCGCCAACTCGGAAACGCGGCGAATAGACGTGATGGCCACAAGAAAGGTCACCTTCCAAGATAGAACTGATAGAGGAATCTCCCTAAGGGGCTCAAAGGGAGAAACCCTCAGAACGTCCAGTACCAGGTTTAACCCCTTTCTGCCATCAGACGTACTATTGCGTCCATGGGGGGTGGGCCCTACTTCCCAAGGACGCAATAGTACGTCATATGCGATCGGCAGCGCTCACGGGGGGAGCGGCGCCGATCGCGGCCGGGTGTCAGCTGCCTATCGCAGCTGACATCCGGCACTATGTGCCAGGAGCGGTCACGGACCGCCCCCGGCACATTAACCCCCGGCACACCGCGATCAAAGATGATCGCGATGTGCCGGCGGTGCAGGGAAGCACCGCGCAGGGAGGGGGGCTCCCTGCGGGCTTCCCTGAGACCCCCGCAGCAACGCGATGTAATCGCGTTGCTGCAAGGGTCTTGCCGCCCTCCCTCCCTGCTCCAGGTCCCGGATCCAAGATGGCCGCGGATCCGGGTCCTGCAGGGAGGGAGGTGGCTTCACAGAGCCTGCTCAGAGCAGGCACTGTGAAGCCTGCACTGCTGCATGTCAGATCAGTGATCTGACAGAGTGCTGTGCAAACTGTCAGATCACTGATCTGTGATGTCCCCCCCTGGGACAAAGTAAAAAAGTAAAAAAAAAATTTTCCAAATGTGTAAAAAAAATAAAAAAAAAATATTCCTAAATAATGAAAAAAAAAAAAAAATATTCCCATAAATACATTTCTTCATCTAAATAAAAAAAAAAAAAAACAATAAAAGTACACATATTTAGTATCGCCGCGTCCGTATCGACTCGCCCTATAAAACTGGCACACTAGTCAACCCCTTCAGTAAACACCGTAAGAAAAAAAAAAAAAAAACGAGGCAAAAAACGACGCTTTATTATCATACCGCCGAACAAAAAGTGGAATAACACGTGATCAAAAAGACAGATATAAACAACCATGGTACCGCTGAAAACGTCATCTTGTCCCGCAAAAAACGAGCCACGATACAGCATCATCAGCAAAAAAATGAAAAAGTTATAGTCCTGAGAATAAAGCGATGCCAAAATAATTATTTTTTCTATAAAATAGTTTTTATCGTATAAAAGCGCCAAAACATAAAAAAATGATATAAATGAGATGTCGCTGTAATCGTACTGACCCGAAGAATAAAACTGCTTTATCAATTTTACCAAACGCGGAACGGTATAAACGCCTCCCCCAAAAGAAATTCATGAATAGCTGGTTTTTGGTCATTCTGTCTCACAAAAATCGGAATAAAAAGCGATCAAAAAATGTCACGTGCCCGAAAATGTTACCAATAAAAACGTCAACTCGTCGCGTAAAAAACAAGACCTCACATGACTGTGTGGACCAAAATATGGAAAAATTATAGCTCTCAAAATGTGGTAACGCAAAAAATATTTTTTGCAATAAAAAGCGTCTTTCAGTGTGTGACGGCTGCCAATCATAAAAATCCGCTAAAAAACCCGCTATAAAAGTAAATCAAACCCCCCTTCATCACCCCCTTAGTTAGGGAAAAATAAAAAAATGTATTTATTTCCATTTTCCCATTAGGGCTAGGGTTAGGGCTAGGGTTAGGGCTAGGGTTAGGGCTAGTGTTAGGGTTAGGGCTAGGGTTAGGGCTAGGGTTAGGGCTAGGGTTAGGGTTAGGGTTAGGGTTAGGGTTAGGGCTAGGGTTAGGGCTAGGGTTAGGGTTAGGGCTAGGGTTAGGGCTAGGGTTAGGGCTAGGGTTAGGGCTAGGGTTAGGGCTAGGGCTAGGGTTAGGGTTGGGGCTAGGGTTAGGGCTAGGGTTAGGGCTAGGGTTAGGGCTACAGTTAGGGTTGGGGCTAAAGTTACAGTTAGGGTTTAGATTACATTTACAGTTGGGAATAGGGTTGGGATTAGGGTTAAGGGTGTGTCAGGGTTAGAGGTGTGGTTAGGGTTACCGTTGGAATTAGGGTTAGGGGAGTGTTTGGATTAGGGTTTCAGTTATAATTGGGGGGTTTCCACTGTTTAGGCACATCAGGGGCTCTCCAAAAGCGACATGGCGTCCGATCTCAATTCCAGCCAATTCTGCGTTGAAAAAGTAAAACAGTGCTTCTTTCCTTCCGAGCTCACCCGTGTGCCCAAACAGGGGTTTACCCCAACATATGGGGTATCAGCGTACTCAGGACAAATAGGACAACAACTGTTGGGGTCCAATTTCTCCTGTTACCCTTGGGAAAATACAAAACTGGGGGCTAAAAAATAATTTTTGTGGGAAAAAAAAGATTTTTTATTTTTACGGCTCTGCGTTATAAACTGTAGTGAAACACTTGGGGTTCAAAGTTCTCACAACACATCTAGATAAGTTCCCGGGGGGGTCTAGTTTCCAATATGGGGTCACTTGTGGGGGGTTTCTACTGTTTAGGTACATTAGGGGCTCTGCAAACGCAATGTGACGCCTGCAGACCATTCCATCTAAGTCTGCATTCAAATGGCACTCCTTCCCTTCCGAGCCCTCCCATGCGCCCAAACAGTGGTTTCCCCCCACATATGGGGTATCAGCGCACTCAGGACAAATTGGACAACACATTTTTGGGTCCAATTTCTCCTGTTACCCTCGGGAAAATACAAAACTGGGGGCTAAAAAATAATTTTTGTGGGAAAAAAATTTTGTTTTATTTTTACGGCTCTCCATTATAACCCTCTGTGAAGCCCTTGGTGGGTCAAAGCGCTCACCACACATCTAGATAAGTTCCTTAGGGGGTCTACTTTCCAAAATGGTGTCACTTGTGGGGGGTTTCTACTGTTTAGGTACATTAGGGGCTCTGCAAACGCAATGTGACGCCTGCAGACCATTCCATCTAAGTCTGCATTCAAATGGCACTCCTTCCCTTCCGAGCCCTCCCATGCGCCCAAACAGTGGTTTCCCCCCACATATGGGGTATCAGCGCACTCAGGACAAATTGGACAACACATTTTTGGGTCCAATTTCTCCTGTTACCCTCGGGAAAATACAAAACTGGGGGCTAAAAAATAATTTTTGTGGGAAAAAATTTTTGTTTTATTTTTACGGCTCTCCATTATAAACCTCTGTGAAGCCCTTGGTGGGTCAAAGCGCTCACCACACATCTAGATAAGTTCCTTAGGGGGTCTACTTTCCAAAATGGTGTCACTTGTGAGTGGTTTCTACTATTTAGGTACATTAGGGGCTCTGCAAACGCAACATGGCGTCTCATCTCAATTCCTGTCAATTTTGCATTGAAAAGTCAAACGGCGCTCCTTCCTTTCCGAGCTCTCCCATCCGCCCAAACAGTGGTTTACCCCCACATATGGGGTATCAGCGCACTCAGGACAAATTGTACAACAACTATTGGGGTCCAATTTCTTCTCTTACCCTTGGAAAAATAAAAAATTGGGGGCGAAAAGATAATTTTTGTGAAAAAATATGATTTTTTTATTTTTACGGTTCTGCATTATAAACTTCTGTGAAGCACTGGGTGGGTCAAAGTGCTCACCACACCTCTAGATAAGTTCCTTAGGGGGTCTACTTTCCAAAATGGTGTCACTTGTGGGGGGTTTCAATGTTTAGGCACATCAGTGGCTTTCCAAACGCAACATGGCA
The DNA here is from genome assembly GCF_032444005.1 of Ranitomeya imitator. Lineage (NCBI taxonomy): Eukaryota > Metazoa > Chordata > Amphibia > Anura > Dendrobatidae > Ranitomeya > Ranitomeya imitator. The sequence continues at coordinate 466,638,112 of NC_091287.1, read as the reverse complement.
TCCCATCTCAATTCCTGTCAATTTTGCATTGAAAAGTCAAACGGCGCTCCTTCCCTTCCGAGCTCTCCCATCCGCCCAAACAGTGGTTTACCCCCACATATGGGATATCAGCTTACTCAGGACAAATTGTACAACAACTATTGGGGTCCAATTTCTTCTCTTACCCTTGGAAAAATAAAAAATTGGGGGCGAAAAGATAATTTGTGTGAAAAAATATGATTTTTTATTTTTACGGTTCTACATTATAAACTTCTGTGAAGCACTTGGTGGGTGAAAGAGCTCACCACACCTCTATATAAGTTCCTTAGGGGGTCTACTTTCCAAAATGGTGTCACTTGTGGGGGGTTTCAATGTTTAGGCACATCAGGGGCTCTCCAAACGAAACATGGTGTCCCATCTCAATTCCTGTCAATTTTGCATTGAAAAGTCAAATGGCGCTCCTTCGCTTCCGAGCTGTGCCATGCGCCCAAACAGTGGTTTACCCCCACATGTGGGGTATTGGCGTACTCAGGACAAATTGTACAACAATGATTGCGGTCCATTTTCTCCTGTTACCCTTGGTAAAATAAAACAAATTGGAGCTGAATTAAATTTTTTGTGAAAAAAAGTTAAATGTTCATTTTTATTTAAACATTCAAAAAATTCTTGTGAAGCACCAGAAGGGTTAATAAACTTCTTGAATGTGGTTTTAAGCACCTTGAGGGGTGTAGTTTTTAGAATGGTGTCACACTTGGGTATTTTCTATCATATAGACCCCTCAAAATGACTTCAAATGAGATGTGGTCCCTAAAAAAAAATGGTGTTGTAGAAATGAGAAATTGCTGGTCAAATTTTCACCCTTATAACTCCCTAACAAAAAAAAATTTTGGTTCCAAAATTGTGCTGATGTAAAGTAGACATGTGGGAAATGTTACTTATTAAGTATTTTGTGTGACATATATCTGTGATTTAATTGCATAAAAATTCAAAGTTGGAAAATTGCGAAATTTTCATAATTTTCGCCAAATTTCCGTTTTTTTCACAAATAAACGCAGGTACTATCAAAGAATTTTTACCATTGTCATGAAGTACAATATGTCACGAGAAAACAATGTCAGATTCACTGGGATCCGTTGAAGCGTTCCAGAGTTATAACCTCATAAAGGGACAGTGGTCAGAATTGTAAAAATTGGCCCGGTCATTAACGTGCAAACCACCCTTGGGGGTAAAGGGGTTAAATCCCATGCATCCACAGGGGCCTTGTACGGCGGGACAGCATGGACTACTCCTTGAAGGAAGGTCTTAACCTGTGGCCGAGAAGCTAAAGTCTTCTGAAAGAGGATGGAAAGCGCAGAGACCTGGCACTTCAGGGAGCTAAGAGCCAGGCCCGAATCCAGTCCTGCCTGGAGGAAGGCCAAAAGAGAAGGCAGGAAAAAGGACATAGATGGAACGCGGTTGGACTTGCACCAAAGGAAGTAAGCCTTCCAGGTACGGTAGTAGATCCTGGAAGACGAAGGCTTCCGAGCCTGAATCATGGTGTGAATCACCCGGTCCGAAAGGCCGGACGCTCTTAGAACCGTGGTCTCAACAGCCACGCTGTTAAACTGAGCGACCGAGAATTCGGGTGGCAGATCGGACCCGGAGACAGCAGATCGGGCCTGTCTGGAAGGCGCCCGGGAGCGTCCACGAGAAGGTTGACGATCTCCGCGAACCAAGCTCTCCTGGGCCAATCCGGGGCGATCAGGATGACCGGCACCCCTTCCGCTTTGATATTCTTCAACAGTTTGGGAAGTAATGGAAGGGGTGGGACCAGGTAGGGCAGCCCGAACTGTGACCAAGGAATGGCCAGAGCGTCGACGTCCACCGCGAGAGGATCATGAGACCTGGAGACGAACTGCGGAACCTTCCTGTTCATTCGAGACGCCGTGAGATCCACGTCCGGAGTCCCCTCCGGATGCAAGGACCATTCCTCTGCCGCGAGGCCCTCGCGGCTGAGGAAGTCGGCGGCCCAGTTGTCCATGCCGGGGATATGCACCGCAGATATCACCGGAACCGTTGCCTATGCCCAAAGGAGGATCTTGGATACCTCGGCAAGGGCCAAGGAGCTCCGGGTCCCCCCCTGATGGTTGACATATGCCACAGCCGTGGCGTTGTCCGTCTGGATCCGGACTGGCAGGCCCCTGAGAATCCTTTCCCAGTGGCGGAGGGACAGAAAGATGGCCTGAATTTCAAGGACATTGATTGGCAGAGATGACTCCTGCGACGACCAATGGCCCTGAACCGTCAGGTGGCGAAAAACCGCACCCCAGCCGAGCAGGCTGGCGTCCATCATCACAACCTGCCAGTGAACTGGAAGGAAGGACCTGCCCTGGGAGATGAGAGGTGACGTCAGCCACCAGCTGAGAGACCGTTTGACCCGAGAAGAGAGTCGGATCGGCCGATCCAGGGAGAAGACAGACCTGTCCCATTGAGACAGAATGGCTTGCTGAAGGGGTCGCGAATGAAATTGGGCGAAGGGAATCGCTTCCAATGTTGCTACCATCCTCCCCAGAACCTTCATGGCCGATCGGAGGGAGGGAGGCCGAGGATCCTGGAGCAAGCATATGTCCCGACAAAGAGTGGATCTCTTGTCTTTGGGAAGGAAGACTCTGGTCTGACGGGTGTCGAAGAGCATGCCCAGAAAGATGATGCGCTGAGAAGGAATAAGGCAGGACTTCTTCCGGTTGACCAGCCACCCGAAACGGGCTAAGGTGTCGAGAACAATGGACAGGCTTTCGTGAGCCTGAGAAAAGGACGGAGCCTTGATGAGGATGTCGTCGAGGTATGGAAATAGGACCAGGCCTCTGACTCTTAAGATGGCCATCAATGCCACCATGATCTTTATGAACACCCTTGGAGCGGTTGCGAGGCCGAACGGCAGGGCGACAAACTGAAAATGTTCCCGGAGCACTGTAAAGCGCAGGAAACGATGATGTCCGGGAAATATCGGGACATGGAGGTAGGCGTCCTGGATGTCTATTGAGCACAGAAATTCCATCCTGAAGTGTCTCAGACAAACTCTCCTGTTCAGCAATTTGAGGTCCAGAATGGGGCGAACCTTGCCGTCTTTTTTCGGTACCCCAAAAAGGTTCGAGTAGAAACCCATGAACCGTTCTTTTTCTGGGATGGGAACGATTACCCCGGCTTTGAGAAGAGGAGCGATGGCTGCGAAGAAACCCGGAACTAGAGCGGGATCTCTTGGAGGACGGGATTCGAAGAAACGATCCCGGGGTCCTGAAACAAACTCTATCTTGTATCCCGAGGATACAACTTCCCTGACCCATGCGTCCTCCATTGTGGAAATCCAGACGTCCCTGAAAAAGAGAAGACGGCCGCCCAACCTGGGAGTTGGGCTGGAGTCTTGCCGAGAGTCATGCCAACCAGACGTTTTCAGAGGGGAAAATGCATAGGTGTGTTATATCCTTTTTATCCAGAACTTACCGCCAATTGGACGGTCTCTCCCTCGGTGGATCCACCTGTTTCCAGGCTGTCCACCAACACGGTGCTTTCAATGTTCGGCAGAGAATATCTGAAGGACTCTAACGATAGAGTTGTAGAATCCTTCGCGAAGTCAGCCTTTGAAGCGGCTGCAGCGGCTCTATGCCCAGCTTTTGCTTCTACTTGGGTTTCTAAATCCATTTTCAAATGGGCCAAAGATCTCTGTCGAAGTTTCCTGGACGAGGCGTCTCCCGTGCAACTAGCGGAGCTTGCCAACCAAATTTCCCATGCTGATGAATACCTGGTCTCCGCCTCCCTGGATGCCGCGTCTTGTGCAGCTCAGGCTTCCAGCAATGCTGTTGCCATCCGCCGGACCATTTGGCTCAAGGCCTGGCAGGCGGACTTATCTTCCAAAAAGTCCCTTACCAGTCTGCCCTTCCAGGGCTCTTGTCTCATTGGTTCCCAGCTGGACCAAATCATTAAGGACGCCACCAGGGGTACAAGTTCTCTTCTCCCCCAGGCTAAGCCTCGTCGCCCTCCTCCTAGACGGCAGTTTCGATCCTTTCGGCCTTTTCGCCGCTTCGCTGCATCAAACTCCTTTTCCTAGCAGCAACAGAGGCCACAGGCACGTCAAGAGAAGAAGGCGGTGTCCTTTAGGCCCACTCCGTCCTGGCGTCCTCACTACTTGCTACTCCCAGGGTAGATCCTCCAGGCCCAGGACTGGAAGATCCACCTCGGGTTCTCTCTCTCTCTGGACAAGATTTCCTCGAATTCAGGATGAGGAGCAAAAAACTTGGAAGGTGGTTTGGCCTGTCTAAACGAAACCGCCTGATCTGCGGGTTCCGTAGAGGGATCCTTGATGCCACAGGTTTGATATATTGCCCCAATGAGATTCTGGACCATATCCCTCATGGTGGCGATTTGGTTAGAATCCAGCTCCAAAATATCCTCCGAGGGCGCATCAGAGAATGCCTCACCTGACTCAGGGGAGGAGGATCGGGGGACACCGACCGCAGGGGAGGGCCGTGTGGCGAGATGGAGCGAGAAGAGGACTCAGGCCGATGTTCCTGTCTGGACCTTTTGTGGCTTATCAAGGAGGGCTCGGGCGGCAGTTCCTGCGACCCGCTGGCAACTGCAGGGGTCTGCAGGGGTAGCCGATCCAGCACGGAAACTAGGGTTTGAGACACCCGTGTTAAATCAGCCACCGATTGAGACAGAGAGGAGGCCCAGCCTGGGATGGGGGTATCACTCTCGGGCGGATCGGCCGGGGGATCCTGGGCGGTGGGAACAATCGGGTTGCTGCAGGACTGACATAGCGGAGAGGACTGACCTGAAGGAAGTTAGTTGTTACAGGACGAACATGCAAAGTATTTGACTAAGGCAGAAGATGAAGAAGTAGGGGGACGAGAGTGGCCCCCTTTAGAGTTAGACATTTTGAGAGGTCCCTGAAGAAAATGCCAGCGGGTTAGGGGACAGTGGGGCAGAGGGGGGTGTCAGTCTGCAGTGCAGCTACTCACGGACCAGGTCCTGGAAGATGTCCCACTTCTCGGTGGTGGAGAACTCCTGCCCTGAGGTGCTGTATTCTGCGCAAATCGTGCGGTGCCAACAGAAGAGATGCAGTGGCGGTGCGGGGCGCGCTGCTTGAGCTCCTCTGCTGAGAAGCGGTGAGCACCCCAGACGAGTGTCCCTGGAGGAAGGGGGCGGAGCCAGACAGAGGCGCCGGTGGTCAGGGCACAGAATGTCGGGCGGGAAAAAGCCCGCCCGCAGAAGCGGAAGTGGGGGAGCGCGAAAACCGGAAGTAGGCCCCGGCCGAAGCCGGGGCCTAAATTAGGAGCCGGTGGCCGAGGAAAAGAGCCGCGGCGCCGGAATAGAGCGCCGGAATAGTGCGCCACAAGGGAAAATGGGTGGAGCAGCAGCCTAACAAGCTGGGCCGCTGAAGGGCGCCGCAGTGAACAACCTCCTGCGGCGCCAGAGCAGTGCGCCGCAGGGAGAAACGGCGCGACAGCCTGCAGGGCTGCCGTGCTGTGGATAGTGCCCCTTGATAAACCACAGCACCGGGTAGTGCGCCGCGGGGAGAAGCGCACGGCAGCCTTAGAGCTGTCTGGCAGAAGGCGTGCCTACTGCAATTGTGGCCACAGGGGATAGGAACGCGGCGCAGCAGCCTGTAAGGGCTCCGCGCCGGATAGAAAGCAGAGGGCCGCCGTTGCTGCATGGGAAGAAATGCGCGTGCCTACGGAGGTCACCGCGCGATACATCAATCCCGGCCACGCCGCTGCATGGATGCAGGCGATGACCAGGTATGAGAGGGTCGCTGTCTGGGAGCCCCTAACAAGACCCCCCCTATGAAAGATCTGGGATGGGATGGGGAAATACTCACCTAAAACATCCCACGTCGATACTAACCTGAAAAAGGTATGAGACGTCCAGGGAGCTGATGGACGTCCTCATCTCCTCAACCGACAGGCTCTGGTGGGCGAGTGGGTGGGTGACGGAGCCAGGACCGAACTTCTAAGCACGCTTGTGTGCTAGGATCTTGGTCCTGGTGAGGGATCTATGAGGATACGGGGTGGTAGTACACGTCGTACTCATAGTCTGTATTGTGGGACTACAGGTGTGACTGCTCACCCTGTATCCCTCCGGAAAATCTGAAAAGGAACGACGCACATTGAGGTAGATAAGGGTCTAATGAAAGACCTGTGTCCACCTCCTACTGACACTAAGCTAAACTGAAGAGTATAATGCCAGTCGGTGGGGTGTACACTGCAGAGGAGGAGCTAACTTTTTTATTTGCATAGTGTCAGCAGCATACACCAATGGTTCCTGTGTCCCCCAATGAGAGGCGATAAAGAAATATGGACTTTAAGCTTGAGACATCTCACAAATGACATCAATTTCTTGGGCGACATGGTCGTGTATGCCACACAGCACTTCCCTGATAAGTATTAACAAAACGCGTTGGGAGCACGGGAGAGAGTGTCCACCATTGTATACCTTTAGGAAGGACAACTCTTTTGAACGATGCATATTGCCTTCTGTATCTGGTGAGACCATTCCATATCGGTTTATGCCGTATCATGAATGTAGCAACAATATGGTAATTATATATAGTGGTCAAAGGCTTTCGGACACACCACTCACCATAGGCTACACTAGCAGTATGTATGTCTAATTACAATGTTAAGCTGAAGCTGACTATTATGACAAACAACCTAGTGTGAAAATGTATCTGTCTTTGTGTATATATGTCGGACAGACAGTGAGCTCTTTTTTCCTAAGATAGTCTGATCCAATTTGATACTTTACTAGATACATAGGTACTCTTGCCCACTGTATGGAAAAATATGCGATGCTCTGAGACACCCTGACCCACTTCTGATTTCTATACTGTAGTAGGTGTTTCTATATTTCTGTAACAGAGGTATCGTATGTAGAGTATACTAGTTGTCAGAATTTATTTACTGTATTTTTCGAATTATACGCACTTTTTTCCCCCAAATTTGGGGGGAAAATGTGGTTGTGTCTTATAATGCGGATATACCTTACCGGCCGCAGTAAAGCAGGGTCCCAGGGATGCTGCTGAAGGAGGCAAGAGTGCAGCGTTGCTGCAGGCCACAGGCTGGGATGAGGGGGTGTTCGGATGTGCGGCGCGCCGCTGCAGATGTTCGGTGCTGCAGGGACTTTGGTGACATTTTGTGAAGGTCCAGAGCCCCCACACTTACGTGGTTTCCTATGCGGTGGACTCCAGGAAAATGGCTGAGCTGGCAGAGTTGAAATCTCATCTCCCGAGATCTTGGTGCCGAGATCTCCATCTCCGCATGTGCCGCCCCTGGCAGTCATTTTCCCAGAGTCTACCGCATTGGAAATATAGCAAATGTCAATAAAATATTAACAGTGAGAAAAAATAATCTGTTTATTTTTTTATCATAGAGGTTTGTTTTCACATTTTTAAATCCGCCATCTGCAATATTCACAAATTATTCCTTAACAGACGGTATAGCATGGTATATGTGTACTTTGAGGCAGCAGAATAGGTTGGGGCTAACAGACATAATAATTTAGTGAAGAGAGTATCTTCCGGGGAACAGAAGGGGCCCACCCAGAGCTACGCTACTGAAACCGTATTAGCGTGTGCAGCGCTCCCATACAGTTACAATCTGTTGCAGAGAAGGAAGACTCGATCAACCTGCAGTGCCAGCTGGCCAAAATGGGGCCCTATGGGATCTTGTGCAAGGGGAGAGGCCCCCTGCAGTCCTCTCAAGTTCAACCGTATAGGCCAAGTGCAGATACAGTTGAAAGCACTGATGAGACAGGGAGTGGAACGCTCCTTCTCCCATCATTCCCCCTCTGTGTTTGATGTCCCTGATGCAGACACTGATAACAGGTGTGAGGACGTCATTACTTGGCACCCGTTGTCCTGAGAAGAGCACATACTTGGAGCATTGGGGGAAAGAGGAGGAGAGGTGAGCATTTTATTTTTTTAAGAGGAGTGCATTATACTATAAAAAGTCTGCCTAAGGAGGTGTTTTACACTATAGAAGTCTATGGGGGTGCATTATACTATACAGAGTCTGCCTAGGAAAGTGCCTAATGCTAAATAGGCCTATGGGGTGCACTTTATTGTATAGAGTCTGCCTATAGGGATGCATTATACTATATAGTCTGCCTATGGAAAATGCATTATACTATATTCAGTTTGCCTATGGGGAGTACATTACACTGTATGAAGTCTGCCTATAGGGGTGCATTATGATATATAAAGGCCTATGAGAAGTGCATTACACCGTATAGAATCTACCTATAGGGGTGCATTATACTATATAGAGTCTGCCTATAGGTAGTGCATTATACTATATAGTATGTCTATGGGGAGTGTATGATACTATAAAGTCTGTCTATAAGGGGAAAATTATACTATATGGAGGACTATGAGGACTGCATTATACTGTACAGAGTCTGCCAACGGAGGTGCATCATACCATACAGAAGTCTGCCTATGGAGAGTGCATTATACTATATAGAGTCTGCCTATGGTGAGTGTATTATAATATATGGAGGCCTATGGAGAGTGCATTATACTATATAGGCCTATGGGGGGTGTATTATACTATTTGGAGGCTGCCTATGGGAAGTGCATTTTACTGTATAGAAGCCTATGGATAGTTCATTATACTATATGGAAACCTATGAGAAGTGCATAATACTATATTGAGGACTATCTGTCTCACCATACAATACGAAGGCTATTTAGTGGGTCATCATACAGTGTGGGAGATAATGTGGGGGTTTTGTACTGTGTGGAGACCATCATAGAGTGTTAGTGCCACCAAACAGGTTGGAGGCTACTAAAGTGTCAGTATACTCTGTGGGGGTACTATATAGTGAGGGGGCATTATACTATGTATAAGAGAACATCACGTGTAGAGGGGAGCTGTACAGGGAGGAGACTCGGGACCGTATTAAATGTTAAGTGAGCACTTATTGTTATAGGGGAACTCAGGTTATTGTGACTATCAAAGGGGCACACAGAGGGCATTATTCCTGTGGGGCTGTAGGGCTGTTGAGTCAGTAATTCAGACCTCCGACTTTTCAATTTCCATGACACCGACTCCATCAAAATGGGCTCCGACTCCACAGCCCTGACAGGGTTATGGAGTCGGTGAGCCAAACCTCTGACTCTGACTCCTCAATTTCCATGACACTGACTTCGACTCCACCAAAATGGGCTCTGACTCCACGACTCCGACTCCACAGCCCTGCTTTATAGGAAGCAAAATGTGGGCACTGTTGTCTAGGGAACGTGCACACTGCATTACTGTGTTCAAGAGGGTTGTTTTACCATTTAGAGGACACACAGTATTTGCCGTTATAGGGACACATACGGCAGCAGTGGCTCAGTATTGGGGTATCAGCAGGATGAGCAGTTTGTGCATGCTGGGAATAGATGGGGACGGTGCAGAAAATGTGAACAAATGTGTCTTTGTTGTAATCTCTGCAGCTGAGTCCTGGCTGGAGAAGTTGTTGTGTCGGTCTGGGCCAGGCGGAAAAGAAGGGAAAAGTGAACAACTCCACCAGAAATAACGTCAGCTGTAAGTTACTATATAAAACTGTGCTGTATCACTTATATATTCCGAAGGACTGGTATCACCACTGTATGGTCACAATATGGCAGTGATATCAGTTTTGGTCTTTGTACAGAGATTATTTTCAGTAACAGCGTGGTCATCTGCTGATGTTCCCCTAAACCTACAATTAGGGGATGCCACCATAGTTGTAATCAGGGTTACCTGGTTAGGGGCCCTCTCAGAGGTTTTGCCCCAACAAACCAAAACCCTAGCTTCACCTCTGCGTGATGGAAACTCATATATATATCCAAAGCCTGAACTTTTTGCATAATGTAAAAAAGTGTTATCGTGCAATCTAAGTGTCTGCTCCCACATGGTGTAAACGAAGTGGATTTTCTGTTGTGAATTCACTTGCGGAAAATCTTATACTTGTGTTGCAGAAACTGTACTGTGCTGTGGATCTGAAATTCCAGGATATTGATATGTGATGCAGGTTTCAGTGCACATTTCATCTTTTGTAATGGTGTGAAATATGCAGAAAATTTGCACCTTTCCCTAACCAATATTTTACTCTTGCGATTTTCACTGCAGCAGATACCCGCATGGGAACATACCATATTCTAGGATTTTAGTACTCTAAAGCCAACGTTAAATCATTCATCCTCTAATGATATTGGGCATTGTCCCAGTCTACACAGTAAGCTGAAACGTGAACTTCAAAAACAGGGAATGTCAACCTGTTGTGTGTGCGCACCAATGTCTAATGTAGCAACTGGATTATACACTCCCATAAAAAATACACCACTGACATTTTTAGGAAATCCCCTTTAAGAAAAAAGTCACAGAAACGGTTTGAAGGGTCCAGAAATTATTAGCTTCCACACATCTGTAACTTGAAAAACAAATGGCTGTATACTTCCAAACAGCTGAATACAATTCCAGACCTGTCTGTGGCTTGGCAGATGCCAGGAAATACAGAAATTTGTTGACTGTGCTGGCTGTAAACAAAGCGTTAAACATTTAACACTTTCTCAAATGCCCTTGATTCCTGTTCATCAGGAAAAAAAAAACCTTGCCTCATCTGAGAGAATGATAACATTACACTTCATCTGTCTTTTGTGCATTCAAGGGGAGGAGGTAAAAAGATATTAAAGCACAAAGGATTTGCTTGAAAATGCAGGTTGCATAGGAAGGGAATTCACTAAGGGACAAAAATAATAAAAACACTTTATATTAAAAATCAATAAGCAGAATATTTTATAGCTATGCATGCCTGTTTATTTATATGGGAGGAAGGGAATAAGCCTCTGGCAGACCCTGCTAGAACAAAGGATTGGGGGCCCTGAAATGCGCTGCGCCAATCCCACCTTCGCCCAAAGGCAGATCGGTCATTGGAGGTTACAGGCCCTCATACACGTCGTATTGTCAGTCGGTCCCTTGATGTCACAAGGAATCTGTTGCTTCCCACAGAATTGAAACAAAAGTTAAAAAAAATAATTTTAAAAAATGTTGATTTCAATGTTGATTTCTGCCTGCAGTTTTTTATTTTCTCAAAATATTTCAAGATGGAAGAATTAACTAGATGAAAGGTTTAAACTCACAATCTTTCCAATTTAAATGACCGCTCTACTTCCAGGCTCTGAAAGGGTTAATTACATTTTAAGAAAACATAATTTGTCCAAAAGTATAGGGAGTCTGACAACTGGGACCCCTACGATCCCGGAATTCTGAATGGAGTGACGTTTAGACATGCGCACCACCCTGTTGTGAATTCTGTGGCAGAGCTCCCTCCTGTGGTCACAAGTGGTACTTCGACTGATTCTCTCTGTGAGCTTCCGTTGGTGGAGGAAAGTGGTACTGCGGCTTCTGAGTTTCCTTCCTCAGGTGATGTGGTGAAGTCGTTAGGTGCTGCTCTATTTAACTCCACCTAGTGCTTTGATCCTGGCCTCCAGTCAATGTTCTAGTATTGGACCTGTTTCCTCCTGGATCGTTCCTGTGGCCTGCTGCTCTGCATAGCTAAGTTTCGCTTTGCTATTTTGTTTGCTGTTTTTTTCTGTCCAGCTTGTCTATTTGTTTTTTCCTGCTTGCTGGAAGCTCTGGGACGCAGAGGGTGTACCTCCGTGCCGTTAGTTCGGTACGGAGGGTCTTTTTGCCCCCTTTGCGTGGTTTTTGTAGGGTTTTGTGTTGACCGCAAAGTTACCTTTCCTATCCTCGCTCTGTTCAGAAAGTCGGGCCTCACTTTGCTAAATCTATTTCATCTCTACGTTTGTCTTTTCATCTTAACTCACAGTCAATATATGTGGGGGCTGCCTTTTCCTTTGGCGTATTTCTCTGAGGCAAGGTAGGCTTATTTTCTATCTTCAGGCTAGCTAGTTTCTCAGGCTGTGCCGAGTTGCATAGGGAGCGTTAGGCGCAATCCACGGCTGCCTCTAGTGTGGTTGGAGAGGATTAGGGATTGCGGTCAGCAGAGTTTCCACGTCTCAGAGCTCGTTCAATGTTTTTGGGTTATTGTCAGGTCACTGTATGTGCTCTGACCTTTATGTCCATTGTGGTACTGAATTACCTTATCATAACAGTACTGGAGGCCCATAGTACTAATGATTCTCAATAGAGGGAAAAAAGAAGTTCTGAGACGATTTTTTTTTCTCTGCACTGTGTTTTGCCTTTTTTTTCCCCTAGACATTTGGGTGGTTCAGGACACAGGTGTAGCGATGAATCAAAAGACGTGGGCACAGCTACTAAGGTGCACGGGTAGGTTCCCAAGCCGTATATATAGATAAAAAGAACCCGGCACTCAACTTTAGTCAAATTGATGGTTTTTTATTTCGTAGTACGAAAAACGTTTCGGCCTGGTCTGGCCTTCGTCAGTCACGTACTGAGAGGTGTCTGGGAGAATGTTGAGGGAATACTCCAAAAGGCGTGGTGAACTCCAAGGAGATCCCTTGGGCAAGCCCCTCTGACAGCGGTGGACACCGCGTCCGGACCCTCTTCTCCCTCAGCCTGCAGCAGTATCTGCAGCCGCGTCTTTTGACCGGAGGCTTACATTTTTCAAGGGATCTCCTTGGAGTTCACCACGCCTTTTGGAGTATTCCCTCAACATTCTCCCAGACACCTCTCAGTACGTAACTGACGAAGGCCAGACCAGGCCGAAACGTTTTTCGTACTACGAAATAAAAAACCATCAATTTGACTAAAGTTGAGTGCCGGGTTCTTTTTATCTATATATACAGGTGTAGCGATGGACATTAACCCCTTTACCCCCAAGGGTGGTTTGCATGTTATGGACCGGGCCAATTTTTACAATTCTGACCACTGTCCCTTTATGAGGTTATAACTCTGGAACGCTTCAACGGATCCCGGTGATTCTGACAATGTTTTCTCGTGACATATTGTACTTCATGATAGTGGTAAAATTTCTTTGATATCACCTGCGTTTATTTGTGAAAAAAACGGAAATATGGCGAAAATTTTGAAAATTTCGCAATTTTCCAGCTTTGAATTTTTATGCAATTAAATCACAGAGATATGTCACACAAAATACTTAATAAGTAACATTTCCCACGTGTCTACTTTACATCAGCACAATTTTGGAACCAAAATTTTTTTTTGTTAGGGAGTTATAAGGGTTAAAAGTTGACCAGCAATTTCTCATTTTTACAACACCATTTTATTTTAGGGACCACATCTCATTTGAAGTCATTTTGAGGGGTCTATATGATAGAAAATACCCAAGTGTGACACCATTCTAAAAACTGCACCCCTCAAGGTGCTCAAAACCACATTCAGGAAGTTTATTAACCCTTCAGGTGTTTCACAGGAATTTTTGGAATGTTTAAATAAAAATTAACATTTAACTTTTTTTCACAAAAAATTTACTTCAGCTCCAATTTGTTTTATTTTACCAAGGGTTACAGGAGAAAATGGACCCCAAACCTTGTTGTACAATTTGTACTGAGTACGCCAATACCCCATAAGTGGAGGTAAACCACTGTTTGGGCGCATGACAGATCTTGGAAGCGAAGGAGCGCCATTTGACTTTTTAATGCAAAATTGACTAGAATTGAGATGGGACGCCATATTGCGTTTGGAGAGCCCCTGATGTGCCTAAACATTGAAACCCCCCACAAGTGACACCATTTTGGAAAGTAGACCCCCTAAGGAACTTATCTAGAGGTGTGGTGAGCACTTTGACCCACCAAGTGCTTCACAAAAGTTTATAATGCAGAACCGTAAAAATAAAAAATCATTTTTTTTCACAAAAATTATCTTTTTGCCCCCAATTTTTTATTTTCCCAATGGTAAGAGAAGAAATTGGAACCAAAAAGTTGTTGTCCAATTTGTCCTGAATACGCTGATACCCCATATGTGGGGTAAAACCACTGTTTGGGCGCATGGGAGGGCTCGGAAGGGAAGGAGCGCCGTTTGACTTTTCAATGCAAAATTCACAGGAATTGAGATGAGGCGCCATGTTGCGTTTGGAGAGCCACTGATGTGCCTAAACATTGAAACCCCCCACAAGTGACACCATTTTGGAAAGTAGACCCCCTAAGGAACTTATCTAGATGTGTGGTGAGCACTTTGACCCACCAAGAGCTTCACAGAAGTTTATAATGCAGAGCCGTAAAAATAAAACAAAAATTTTTTCCCACAAAAATTATTTTTTAGTCCCCAGTTTTGTATTTTCCCAAGGGTAACAGGAGAAATTGGACCCCAAAAGTTGTTGTGCAATTTGTCCCGACTGCGCTGATACCCCATATGTGGGGGGGAACCACCGTTTGGGCGCATGGGAGGGCTCGGAAGGGAAGGAGCGCCATTAGGAATACAGACTTAGATGGAATGGTCTGCAGGCGTCACATTTGCAGAGCCCCTAATGTACCTAAACAGTAGAAACCCCCCACAAGTGACCCCATATTGGAAACTAGACCCCCCAAGGAACTTATCTAGATGTGTTGTGAGAACTTTGAGCCCCCAAGTGTTTCACTACAGTTTCTAACGCCGAGCCGTGAAAATAAAAAATCTTTTTTTTTTCACACAAAAATTATTTTTTAGCCCCCAGTTTTGTATTTTCCCAAGGGTAACAGGAGAAATTGGACCCCAAAAGTTGTTGTCCAATTTGTCCTGAATACGCTGATACCCCATATGTTGGGGTAAACTCCTGTTTGGACACACGGGAGAGCTCGGAAGGGAAGGAGCACTGTTTTACTTTTTCAACGCAGAATTGGCTGGAATTGAGATCGGACGCCATGTCGCGTTTGGCGAGCCCCTGATGTGTCTAAACAGTGAAAACCCCCAAATTATAACTGAAACCCTAATCCAAACACACCCCTAACCCTAATTCCAACGGTAACCCTAACCACACCTCTAACCCAGACACACCCCTAACCCTAATTCCAACGGTAACCCTAACCACACCTCTAACCCAGACACACCCCTAACCCTAATCCCAACCCTATTCCCAACCGCAAATGTAATCCAAACCCTAACCCTAACTTTAGCCCCAGCCCTAACTGTAGCCTTAACCCTAACTGTAGCCCTAACCCTAGCCTTAACCCTAGCCCTAACCCTAGCCCTAACCCTAGCCCTAACCCTAGCCCTAACCCTAGCCCTAACCCTAGCCCTAACCCTAATGGGAAAATGGAAATAAATACATTTTTTTAATTTTTTTTTATTTTTCCCTAACTAAGGGGGTGATGAAGGGGGGTTTGATTTACTTTTATAGCGGGTTTTTTAGCGGATTTTTATGATTGGCAGCCGTCACACAATGAAAGACGCTTTTTATTGCAAAAAATATTTTTTGCGTTACCACATTTTGAGAGCTATAATTTTTTCCATATTTTGGTCCACAGAATCATGTGAGGTCTTGTTTTTTGCGGGACGAGTTGACGTTTTTATTGGTAAAATTTTCGGGCACGTGACATTTTTTGATCGCTTTTTATTCCGATTTTTGTGAGGCAGATTTACCAAAAACCAGCTATTCATGAATTTCTTTTGGGGGAGGCGTTTATACCGTTCCGCGTTTGGTAAAATTGACAAAGCAGTTTTATTCTTCGGGTCAGTACGATTACAGCGACACCTCATTTATATCATTTTTTTAATGTTTTGGCGCATTTATACGATAAAAACTATTTTATAGAAAAAATAATTATTTTTGCATCGCTTTATTCTGAGGACTATAACTTTTTTATTTTTTTGCTGATGTTGCAGTATTGCGGCTCGTTTTTTGCGGGACAAGATGACGCTTTCAGCGGTACCATGGTTATTTATATCTGTCTTTTTGATCGCGTGTTATTCCACGTTTTGTTCGGCGGTATGATAATAAAGCATTGTTTTTAGTCTCGTTTTTTTTTTTTTTCTTACGGTGTTTACTGAAGGGGTTAACTAGTGGGACAGTTTTATAGGTCGGGTCATTACGGACGCGGCGATACTAAATATGTGTACTTTTATTGTTTGTTTTTTTATTTAGATAAAGAAATGTATTTATGGGAATAATATTTTTTTTTTTTTTCATTATTTAGGATTTTTTTTTTTTTTTTTTACACACTTGTAAAAAAATTTTTTAAATTTTTTACTTTGTCCCAGGGGGGGGACAATACAGATCGGTGATCTGCCAGTTTGCACAGCACTCTGACAGATCACCGATCTGTCTGAGAGCAGTGCAGCGTTACCAAGTGCCTGCTCTGAGCAGGCACTTGGTAAGCCACCTCCCTCCCTGCAGGACCCGGATCCGCGGCCATCTTGGATCCGGGACTTTCTGCAGGGAGGGAGGTAGGAGACCCCCGGAGCAAAGCGATCACATCGCGTTGCTGCGGGGGTCTCAGGGAAGCCCGGAGGGAGCCCCCTCCCTGCGCAATGCTTCCCTGCACCGCCGGCACATCGCGATCATGTTTGATCGCGGTGTGCCGGGGGTTAATGTGCCGGGGGCGGTCCGTGACCGCTCCTGGCACATAGTGCCGGATGTCAGCTGCGATAAGCAGCTGACACCCGGCCGCGATCGGCCGCGCTCCCCCCGTGAGCGCGGCCGATCGCCTATGACATACTATTCCGTCCGTGGGAAGTAAAGCCCACCCCACATGGACGGAATAGTACGTCTAATGGCAAAAAGGGGTTAAAGGTCTGTCTTCATGTGTGGATCAGCTCACGGCAAGTGTACAAAATATTCAAGACTTTGTGGTTCAGAATTCTATGTTAGAACCGAGAATTCCTATTCCTGATTTGTTTTTTGGAGATAGAACTAAATTTCTGAGTTTCAAAAATAATTGTAAACTATTTCTGGCCTTGAAACCTCGCTCCTCTGGTGACCCAGTTCAACAAGTTAGGATCATTATTTCTTTTTTACGTGGCGACCCTCAGGACTGGGCATTTTCTCTTGCGTCAGGAGATCCTGCCTTAAGTAATATCGATGCGTTTTTCCTGGCTCTCGGATTGCTGTACGATGAACCTAATTCAGTGGATCAGGCAGAGAAAAATTTGCTGGCTCTGTGTCAGGGTCAGGATGAGATAGAGGTATATTGTCAGAAATTTAGAAAGTGGTCCGTACTCACTCAATGGAATGAAGGTGCGCTCGCAGCTATTTTCAGAAAGGGTCTCTCTGAAGCCCTTAAGGATGTCATGGTGGGATTTCCTATGCCTGCTAGTCTGAATGAGTCTATGTCTTTGGCCATTCAGATCGGTCGACGCTTGCGTGAGCGTAAATCTGTGCATCATTTGGCGGTATTACCTGAGCTTAAACCTGAGCCTATGCAGTGCGATAGGACTTTAACCAGAGTTGAACGGCAAGAACACAGACGTCTGAATGGGCTGTGTTTCTACTGTGGTGATTCCACTCATGCTATCTCTGATTGTCCTAAGCGCACTAAGCGGTTCGCTAGGTCTGCCACCATTGGTACGGTACAGTCAAAAATTTCTTCTGTCCGTTACCTTGATCTGCTCTTTGTCATCGTATTCTGTCATGGTATTTGTGGATTCAGGCACTGCCCTGAATTTGATGGACTTGGAGTATGCTAGGCGTTGTGGGTTTTTCTTGGAGCCCTTGCAGTGTCCTATTCCATTGAGAGGAATTGATGCTACGCCTTTGGCCAAGAATAAGCCTCAGTACTGGACCCAGCTGACCATGTGCATGGCTCCTGCACATCAGGAGGTTATTCGCTTTCTGGTGTTGCATAATCTGCATGATGTGGTCGTGTTGGGGTTGCCATGGCTACAAGTCCATAATCCAGTATTAGATTGGAAATCAATGTCTGTGTCCAGCTGGGGTTGTCAGGGGGTACATGGTGATGTCCCATTTCTGACTATTTCGTCATCCACCCCTTCTGAGGTTCCAGAGTTCTTGTCTGATTACCGGGATGTATTTGATGAGCCCAAGTCCGATACCCTACCTCCGCATAGGTATTGTGATTGTGCTATCGATTTGATTCCTGGTAGTAAATTCCCAAAAGGTCGACTGTTTAATTTATCTGTGCCTGAGCACGCCGCTATGCGGAGTTATGTGAAGGAGTCCTTGGAGAAGGGGCATATTCGCCCGTCATCGTCGCCATTAGGAGCAGGGTTCTTTTTTGTAGCCAAGAAGGATGGTTCGCTGAGACCTTGTATAGATTACCGCCTTCTAAATAAGATCACGGTTAAATTTCAGTACCCCTTGCCGTTGTTATCTGATTTGTTTGCTCGGATTAAGGGGGCTAGTTGGTTCACCAAGATAGATCTTCGTGGTGCATATAATCTTGTGCGTATTAAGCGAGGCGATGAATGGAAAACTGCATTTAATACGCCTGAGGGCCATTTTGAGTATCTAGTAATGCCATTCGGACTTGCCAATGCTCCATCAGTGTTTCAGTCCTTTATGCATGACATCTTCCGAGAGTACCTGGATAAATTCCTGATTGTGTACTTGGATGACATTTTGATCTTCTCGGATGATTGGGAGTCTCATGTGAAGCAGGTCAGAACGGTGTTTCAGGTCCTGCGTGCTAATTCTTTGTTTGTGAAAGGATCAAAGTGTCTCTTTGGTGTTCAGAAGGTTTCATTTTTGGGGTTCAGCTTTTCCCTTTCTACTATCGAGATGGACCCTGTTAAGGTCCAAACCATCCATGATTGGACTCAGCCGACATCTCTGAAAAGTCTGCAAAAGTTCCTGGGCTTTGCTAATTTTTATCGTCGCTTCATCTGCAATTTTTCTAGTATTGCTAAACCATTGACCGATTTGACCAAGAAGGGTGCTGATGTGGTCAATTGGTCTTCTGCTGCTGTGGAAGCTTTTCAAGAGTTGAAGCGTCGTTTTTCTTCTGCCCCTGTGTTGTGTCAACCAGATGTTTTGCTTCCATTCCAGGTCGAGGTTGATGCTTCTGAGATTGGAGCAGGGGCTGTTTTGTCGCAGAGAAGTTCTGATTGCTCGGTGATGAAACCATGCACCTTCTTTTCCAGGAAGTTTTCGCCTGCTGAGCGAAATTATGATGTGGGCAATCGAGAGTTGCTGGCCATGAAGTGGGCATTCGAGGAGTGGCGTCATTGGCTTGAAGGAGCTAAGCATCGCGTGGTGGTCTTGACTGATCATAAGAACTTGACTTATCTCGAGTCTGCCAAGCGGTTGAATCCTAGACAGGCTCGTTGGTCGCTGTTTTTTGCCCGTTTTGACTTTGTGATTTTGTACCTTCCGGGCTCTAAAAATGTGAAGGCGGATGCTCTGTCTAGGAGTTTTGTGCCCGACTCTCCGGGTTTATCTGAGCCGGTGGGTATCCTCAAAGAGGGAGTAATTGTGTCTGCCATCTCCCCTGATTTGCGGCTGGTGCTGCAAAAATTTCAGGCTAATAAACCTGATCGTTGCCCAGTGGAAAAACTGTTTGTCCCTGATAGGTGGACGAATAAAGTTATCTCTGAGGTTCATTGTTCGGTGTTGGCTGGTCATCCTGGAATCTTTGGTACCAGAGAGTTAGTGGCTAGATCCTTTTGGTGGCCATCTCTGTCGCGGGATGTGCGTTCTTTTGTGCAGTCCTGTGGGATTTGTGCTCGGGCTAAGCCCTGCTGTTCTCGTGCCAGTGGGTTGCTTTTGCCCTTGCCGGTCCCGAAGAGGCCTTGGACACATATCTCTATGGATTTTATTTCAGATCTTCCCGTCTCTCAAAAGATGTCAGTCATTTGGGTGGTCTGTGATCGCTTCTCTAAGATGGTCCATTTGGTACCCTTGTCTAAATTACCTTCCTCCTCTGATTTGGTGCCATTGTTCTTCCAGCATGTGGTTCGTTTACATGGCATTCCAGAGAATGTCGTTTCTGACAGAGGTTCCCAGTTTGTTTCGAGGTTTTGGCGAGCCTTTTGTGGTAGGATGGGCATTGACTTGTCTTTTTCCTCGGCTTTCCATCCTCAGACTAATGGCCAGACCGAACGAACCAATCAGACCTTGGAAACATATCTGAGATGCTTTGTTTCTGCTGATCAGGATGACTGGGTGTCCTTTTTGCCTTTGGCTGAGTTCGCCCTTAATAATCGGGCCAGCTCGGTTACCTTGGTTTCGCCGTTTTTCTGCAACTCTGGGTTCCATCCTCGTTTCTCTTCAGGGCAGGTTGAGTCTTCGGACTGTCCTGGTGTGGATACTGTGGTGGACAGGTTGCAGCAGATTTGGACTCATGTAGTGGACAATTTGACCTTGTCCCAGGAGAAGGCTCAACGTTTCGCTAATCGCAGACGCTGTGTGGGTCCCCGACATCGTGTTGGGGATTTGGTTTGGTTATCTTCTCGTCATATTCCTATGAAGGTTTCCTCTCCTAAGTTTAAACCTTGTTTCATTGGTCCGTATAGGATTTCTGAGGTTCTTAATCCTGTGTCTTTTCGTCTGACCCTTCCAGATTCTTTTTCCATACATAACGTATTCCATAGGTCATTGTTGCGGAGATACGTGGCACCTATGGTTCCATCTGTTGATCCTCCTGCCCCGGTTTTGGTGGAGGGGGAGTTGGAGTATATTGTGGAGAAGATTTTGGATTCTCGTGTTTCAAGACGGAAACTCCAGTATTTGGTTAAGTGGAAGGGTTATGCTCAGGAAGATAATTCCTGGGTCTTTGCCTCTGATGTCCATGCTCCCGATCTTGTTCGTGCCTTTCATATGGCTCATCCTGGTCGTCCTGGGGGCTCTGGTGAGGGTTCGGTGACCCCTCCTGAAGGGTGGGTACTGTTGTGAATTCTGTGGCAGAGCTCCCTCCTGTGGTCACAAGTGGTACTTCGGCTGATTCTCTCTGTGAGCTTCCGTTGGTGGAGGAAAGTGGTACTGCGGCTTCTGAGTTTCCTTCCTCAGGTGATGTGGTGAAGTCGTTAGGTGCTGCTCTATTTAACTCCACCTAGTGCTTTGATCCTGGCCTCCAGTCAATGTTCTAGTATTGGACCTGTTTCCTCCTGGATCGTTCCTGTGGCCTGCTGCTCTGCATAGCTAAGTTTCGCTTTGCTATTTTGTTTGCTGTTTTTTTCTGTCCAGCTTGTCTATTTGTTTTTTCCTGCTTGCTGGAAGCTCTGGGACGCAGAGGGTGTACCTCCGTGCCGTTAGTTCGGTACGGAGGGTCTTTTTGCCCCCTTTGCGTGGTTTTCTTTAGGGTTTTGTGTTGACCGCAAAGTTACCTTTCCTATCCTCGCTCTGTTCAGAAAGTCGGGCCTCACTTTGCTAAATCTATTTCATCTCTACGTTTGTCTTTTCATCTTAACTCACAGTCATTATATGTGGGGGCTTCCTTTTCCTTTGGGGTATTTCTCTGAGGCAAGGTAGGTTTATTTTCTATCTTCAGGCTAGCTAGTTTCTCAGGCTGTGCCGAGTTGCATAGGGAGCGTTAGGCGCAATCCACGGCTGCCTCTAGTGTGGTTGGAGAGGATTAGGGATTGCGGTCAGCAGAGTTTCCACGTCTCAGAGCTCGTTCAATGTTTTTGGGTTATTGTCAGGTCACTGTATGTGCTCTGACCTTTATGTCCATTGTGGTACTGAATTACCTTATCATAACACCACCCACCCATTCGTTCTCTAAGGGACTGCCGGTAAAAGTCAAGCTCCGTTGTCGGCTATCTCTGGCAGAATCAAACAGAATAAATAGTGGTGGTGCGCATGTCCGATCACTGCTCCGCTCAGAGCTTATTTTCTTGAATTGATGAATGGTGGGTTGGAAACCCAACTGATTTTAAGGAAGGGAATATCTCTTTTCCATTTTGGCACTTTCATATTCTCCTCCCCTTTTCTCAAGAGACATAAGATTGTTTTAATTTTTCTGTCCACATAGATGCAAAGATGTATGGGGGATTCCTTTTAAGGGACGAGTTGTATTTTTGAACAATATCATTCTCTACACTATTCAAAGTACTGGAAAATGAAAAAAAAATTATAGCGGGACAAGCACTGGCGGGCACAAACAAATATGGGCCCCTGTGCAAGAACAAAATATGAGCCCTTTGTAGTCCAATACCTTATCATTATGCAAAATTCCACCTATTTTGGTGGCGATAGTGGCCCCCGTACCTCTTGGGCCCCTTGTGTACCTGCAGAAGTTGTACAAATAAAATGTCAGCCCATTCTTAACAGGCGACCCAAGCTTACACCCAACACTTTCATTGTATACTGTATATATAAAAAAATAGAATATATGAAAATAAATGTAAAGATAAAAAAAAACAAGCCACAAAAAAAAGACATTGTGAAAGAAGAAATGTAGAAAATATGGGGAAATTATTGTATAAATAGATGAATGAATCGATTAGTATCAAATTGAATTCACCCAAATGTTTAGGAATTCGAAATGTACAAATCCATCAAAATGTCGGCCTTTGCAAAATTAGTTAGAGCGTTTGGAAGTGGTTGAAAATGTAAATTATATATTATATATATATATATATATATATATATACAGTATATAAATATATATATATATATATTTATTTTATACTCACCTGTGCTAGCCTCCCACCCCCTGTTATTCCATTGTAGCTTTCTGTCTGGTCCTCCATTGGCTCCATCCAGTGTATATTTCACCGTTCCGGCTCTTCTGCCGCTCACTAGGTCCCAAGCAGCCATTTGGGGCACGTTGCATGTCATCATTACCTGTCGTGACCCAGTGAGGCCTATTCAGCACTGAGCTGAAGAGAGAGCCTAACAGAAGACCAAAGGGAGCCAGCAGAGGACCTAACTGATCGTAGCAGCAATGCAGCAGTGGCGGACCAAGATAGAAGAGTTAATCTTTTTGTTATTTAATAACCTCTTCCTTTCCCTCCGCTTTTATGCTTTGAGCCTGGAGAGATCTCAGAGTTTAATAAAGGTCATTCCAGAGCAGATTTGATTTGGATCATATTTTATTCTGAACTTAATTGAATTTACCAGCCAAGGCCAGTGTAACTGTCTAAAACAAATTTTGTGAGATTTGCTAATCTCTTGTAGTGTATGCCAGAAAAAGTCATTGGCCCCAATTCATCAAATAAGCACTGCTCCAATCAAAGCTTTTATACTTTTAACCCCTTTACCCCCAAGGGTGGATTGCACGTTAATGACCGGGCCAATTTTTACAATTCTGACCACGGTCCCTTTATGAGGTTATAATTCTGGAACGCTTCAACGGATCCCAGTGTTTCTAACACTGTTTTCTCATGACATATTGTACTTCATGATAGTGGTAAAATTTCTTTGATATTACTTGTGTTTATTTGTGAAAAAAACGGAAATTTGGCAAAAATTTTGAAAATTTCGCAATTTTCCAAATTTGAATTTTTATGCAATTAAATCACAGAGATATGTCACACAAAATACTTAATAAGTAACATTTCCCACATGTCTACTTTACATCAGCACAATTTTGGACCCAAATTTTTTTTTCTTAGGGAGTTATAAGGGTTAAAAGTTGACCAACAATTTCTCATTTTTACAACAAGATTTTTTTTTAGGGACGACATCTCATTTGAAGATATTTTGAGGGGTCTATATGATAGAATATACCCAAGTGTGACACCATTCTAAAAAACTGCACCCCTCAAGGTGCTCAAAACCACATTCAAGAAATTTATTAACCCTTCAGGTGTTTCACAGGAATTTTTGGAATATTTAAATAAAAATGAACATTTTACATTTTCACAAAAAATTTACTTCAGCTCCAATTTGTTTTATTTTACCAAGGGTAACAGGAGAAAATGGACCCCAAAAGTTGTTGAACAATTTGTCCTGAGTACGATGATACCCCATATGTGGGGGTAAACCACTGTTTAGGCGCAAGGAAGAGCTCGGAAGGGAAGGAGCGCCATTTGACTTTTCAATGCAAAATTGACAGGAATTGAGATGGGACGCCATGTTGCGTTTGGAGAGCCACTGATGTGCCTAAACATTGAAACCCCCCAAAATTAACACCATTTTGGAAAGTAGACCCCATAAGGAACTTATCTAGATGTGTGGTGAGCACTTTGACCCACCAAGTGCTTCACAGAAGTTTATAATGCAGAGCCGTAAAAATAAAAGATCATTTTTTTTCACAAAAATGATTTTTCACCCCCAATTTTTTATTTTCCCAAGGGTAAGAGAAGAAATTGGACCCCAAAAGTTGTTGTACAATTTTGTCCTGAGCACGTTGATACCCCATATGTGGGGGTAAACCACTGTTTGGGTGCATGGCAGAGCTCAGAAGGGTAGGAGCGCCATATGACTTTTGAATGCAAAATTGACAGGAATTGAGATGGGACGCCATGTTGCGTTTGGACAGCCACTGATGTGCCTAAACATTGAAACCCCGCACAAGGGACACCATTTTGGAAAGTAGACCTCTAAGGAACTCATCTAGATTTGTATTTTCCCAAGGGTAGCAGGAGAAATTGGACCCCAAAAGTAGTGGTCCAACGTGTCCTGAGGACGCTGATACCCCATATTTTGGGGTAAACCCCTGTTAGGGCGAACGGGAGAGCTCGGGAGGGAAGGAGCACTGTTTTACTTTTTCAACGCAGAATTGGCTGGAATTGAGATCGGCCACCATGTCGCATTTGGAGAGCCCCTAATGTGCCTAAACAGTGGAACCCCCCAATTATAACAAACCCTAATCCAAACACACCCCTAACCCTAATCTCAACGATAACCCTAACCTCACCCCTAAACCTGACACACTCCTAACCCTAATCCCAACCCTATTCCCAACCGTAAATGTAATCCAAACCCTAACCCTAACTTTAGCCCCAACCCTAACCCTAACTTTAGCCCCAACCCTAACTGTAGCCCTGACCCTAGCCCTAACGGGAAAATGGAAATAAATATTTTTTTTTATTTTTTATATTTTTCCCTAACTAAGGGGGTGATGAAGGGGGGTTTGATTTACTTTTATAGCGGGTTTTTTATCGGATTTTTATGACTGGCAGCTGTCACACACTAAAAGACGCTTTTAATTGCAAAAAATATTTTTTGCGTTACCACATTTTGGGAGCTATAATTTTTCCATATTTTGGTCCACAGAGTCATGTGAGGTCTTGTTTCTGCGGGACGAGTTGACGTCTTTATTGGTAAAATTTTCGGGCACATCACATTTTTTGATCGCTTTTTATTCCGATTTTTGTGAGGCAGAATGACCAAAAACCAGCTATTCATGAATTTCTTTTTTTTTTTTTTTTGGGGGGGGGTCGGGAGGGGGGGCGTTTATACCATTCCGCGTTTGGTAAAATGGATAAAGCAGTTTTATTCATCGGGTCAGTACGATTACAGCGATACCTCATTTATATTTTTTTATGTTTTGGCACTTTTATATGATAAAAAATATTTTTTTAAAAATAATTATTTTTTAATCGCTTTATTCTGAGGACTATAACTTTTATTTTTTTGCTGATGATGCTGTATGGCGGCTCATATTTTGCGGGACAAGATGACATTTTCAGCTGCACAATGGTTATTTATATCCGTCTTTTTGATCGCGTGTTATTCCACTTTTTGACTTTTTGTTCGGTGGTATGATAATAAAGCGTTGTTTTTTGCCTTTTTTTTACAGTGTTCACTGAAGGGGTTAACTAGTGGGACAGATTTATAGGACGGGTCGTTACGGACGCGGCGATACTAAATATGTGTACTTTTATTGTTTTGTTTTTTTATTTAGATAAAGGAATGTATTTATTAGAACAATATTTTTATTATTATTTATTTAGGATTTTTTTTATTTTTTTTCACACATGTAAACATTTTTTTTCTACTTTTTTACTTTGCCCCGGGGGGGCATCACATTCTATTGACAGATCGCTGATCTGACACTTTGCTGTGTCAGATCAGCGATCACACAGGCACAGCAGGGATGCTTACCAGCGCTTGCTCTGAGCAGGCGCTGGTAAGCCACCTCCCTGCGGGACCCAGATGCAGCCCCGTGGCCATTTTGGATCCGGGGCCTGCAAGGAGAAGGTAAGAGAACCTCGCAGCAACGCGATTACATCGCATTGCTCCGAGGGTCTCAGGGAAGCACGCAGGGAGCCCCCTCCCTGCGCGATGCTTCCCTATACCGCCAGAACACTGCGATCATGTTTGATCGCAGTGTGACGGGGGTTAATGTGCCGGGGGCGGTCTGTGACCGCTCCTGGCACATAGTGCCGGATGTCAGCTGCGATAGTCAGCTGACACCCGGCCGCGCTTCCCCCGTGAGCGCGGTTGATCGCGCTCGACGTACTATTCCGTCCATGGGAAGTAGGGCCCACCCCACATGGACGGAATAGTACGTCTAACGGCAGAAAGGGGTTAATATATTGAAATCAGCATATTATACAGCACTGTGTACTTACAATTGCTCATTCTCTCCTTCTACCCAGTTATTCTTCTCTATTCCATTAGGTCTATGACATTACGTGATTAAAAACTGACTACCTAAATCTATCTAAGCTATATGTAGACAGAGAAAGTCTATATTTCCTGCATGAGTTATCACTGCAAAAGTCTCTGGCAGGGAGAGGAGGGAGCAGCTGGTTCAGAAGTTGAAGACAAGGTGGAGCTGGGCTGCCTGGGACTTTGCATGCAAGTCAAATTGTAGTTCTAATGATGACTCATGCAAAGTAAAAAAAAAAACTTCCTGTTTCTACATAGAGCTTATAAGTATTAAGTTAGTCTGTCTTTAATCACACAATGTCATAGACCTAATGGAAGAGAGAAAAATTAACTGGGTAGAAAGGCAAAATTATTAATTGTAAGTACACAATGCTGTATAATATGATGACTGCAATACATTAAGATGAAGAAAACTTTGATAGCAGTGCTTCTTTAAGGTGTGGCAGAGTTAGAAGAACCCAATTCATTAAGAAGCACACACCAGAAGTGATGAGCGAGTATACTCGTTACTCGAGATTTCTCGAGCACGCCCGGGTGTCCTCCGAGTATTTTTTAGTGCACGGAGATTTAGTTTTCATCGCCTCAGCTGAGTGATTAACAGCTTTTAGTCAGCATAAGTACATGTGGGGGTTGCCTGGTTGCTAGGGAATCCCCACATGTAATCAAACAGGCAAGTAGCTGTAAATCATCCAGCTGAGGTGAAAAAAACTAAATCTCCGAGCCTAAAAAAATACTCGGAGGACACCCGAGCGTGCTCGAGAAATCTCGAGTAACGAGATTCCCTCATCACTACACACCACCCAATGAGTAAGGTGTATCTTACAAATGGTGGGAAAAGCGGCTAAAAGTCACAACATTTTTTAACCATTTTGCGAGATGCAAACAATGTGTAACTTTTACATCAGAAAATTATGGTAAACACTGATATATTGGCACCTCTGTGTCTATACCTAAGAAGCAACACATCATAAAGGTATTTCCAGACCAGATCCAACAGTAACATACATAGTAACATAGTAACATAGTTAGTAAGGCCGAAAAAAGACATTTGTCCATCCAGTTCAGCCTATATTCCATCATAATAAATTCCCAGATCTACGTCCTTCTACAGAACCTAATTGTATGATACAATATTGTTCTGCTCCAGGAAGACATCCAGGCCTCTCTTGAACCCCTCGACTGAGTTCGCCATCACCACCTCCTCAGGCAAGCAATTCCAGATTCTCACTGCCCTAACAGTAAAGAATCCTCTTCTATGTTGGTGGAAAAACCTTCTCTCCTCCAGACGCAAAGAATGCCCCCTTGTGCCCGTCACCTTCCTTGGTATAAACAGATCCTCAGCGAGATATTTGTATTGTCCCCTTATATACTTATACATGGTTATTAGATCGCCCCTCAGTCGTCTTTTTTCTAGACTAAATAATCCTAATTTCGCTAATCTATCTGGGTATTGTAGTTCTCCCATCCCCTTTATTAATTTTGTTGCCCTCCTTTGTACTCTCTCTAGTTCCATTATATCCTTCCTGAGCACCGGTGCCCAAAACTGGACACAGTACTCCATGTGCGGTCTAACTAGGGATTTGTACAGAGGCAGTATAATGCTCTCATCATGTGTATCCAGACCTCTTTTAATGCACCCCATGATCCTGTTTGCCTTGGCAGCTGCTGCCTGGCACTGGCTGCTCCAGGTAAGTTTATCATTAACTAGGATCCCCAAGTCCTTCTCCCTGTCAGATTTACCCAGTGGTTTCCCATTCAGTGTGTAATGGTGACATTGATTCCTTCTTCCCATGTGTATAACCTTACATTTATCATTGTTAAACCTCATCTGCCACCTTTCAGCCCAAGTTTCCAACTTATCCAGATCCATCTGTAGCAGAATACTATCTTCTCTTGTATTAACTGCTTTACATAGTTTTGTATCATCTGCAAATATCGATATTTTACTGTGTAAACCTTCTACCAGATCATTAATGAATATGTTGAAGAGAACAGGTCCCAATACTGACCCTTGCGGTACCCCACTGGTCACAGCGACCCAGTTAGAGACTATACCATTTATAACCACCCTCTGCTTTCTATCACTAAGCCAGTTACTAACCCATTTACACACAATTTCCCCCAGACCAAGCATTCTCATTTTGTGTACCAACCTCTTGTGCGGCACGGTATCAAACGCTTTGGAAAAATCGAGATATACCACGTCCAATGACTCACCGTGGTCCAGCCTATAGCTTACCTCTTCATAAAAACTGATTAGATTGGTTTGACAGGAGCGATTTCTCATAAACCCATGCTGATATGGAGTTAAACAGTTATTCTCATTGAGATAATCCAGAATAACATCCCTCAGAAACCCTTCAAATATTTTACCAACAATAGAGGTTAGACTTACTGGCCTATAATTTCCAGGTTCACTTTTAGAGCCCTTTTTGAATATTGGCACCACATTTGCTATGCGCCAATCCTGCGGAACAGACCCTGTCGCTATAGAGTCCCTAAAAATAAGAAATAATGGTTTATCTATTACATTACTTAGTTCTCTTAGTACTCGTGGGTGTATGCCATCCGGACCCGGAGATTTATCTATTTTAATCTTATTTAGCCGGTTTCGCACCTCTTCTTGGGTTAGATTGGTGACCCTTAATATAGGGTTTTCATTGTTTCTTGGGATTTCACCTAGCATTTCATTTTCCACCGTGAATACCGTGGAGAAGAAGGTGTTTAATATGTTAGCTTTTTCCTCGTCATCTACAACCATTCTTTCCTCACTATTTTTTAAGGGGCCTACATTTTCAGTTTTTATTCTTTTACTATTGATATAGTTGAAGAACAGTTTGGGATTAGTTTTACTCTCCTTAGCAATGTGCTTCTCTGTTTCCTTTTTGGCAGCTTTAATTAGTTTTTTAGATAAAGTATTTTTCTCCCTATAGTTTTTTAGAGCTTCAATGGTGCCATCCTGCTTTAGTAGTGCGAATGCTTTCTTTTTACTGTTAATTGCCTGTCTTACTTCTTTGTTTAGCCACATTGGGTTTTTCCTATTTCTAGTCCTTTTATTCCCACAAGGTATAAACCGCTTACACTGCCTATTTAGGATGTCCTTAAACATTTCCCATTTATTATCTGTATTCTTATTTCTGAGGATATTGTCCCAGTCTACCAGATTAAGGGCATCTCTAAGCTGGTCAAACTTTGCCTTCCTAAAGTTCAGTGTTTTTGTGACTCCCTGACAAGTCCCCCTAGTGAAAGACAGGTGAAACTGTACAATATTGTGGTCGCTATTTCCTAGATGCCCGACCACCTGCAGATTTGTTATTCTGTCAGGTCTATTAGATAGTATTAGGTCTAAAAGTGCTGCTCCTCTGGTTGGATTCTGCACCAATTGTGAAAGATAATTTTTCTTGGTTATTAGCAGAAACCTGTTGCCTTTATGGGTTTCACAGGTTTCTGTTTTCCAGTTAATATCCGGGTAGTTAAAGTCCCCCATAACCAGGACCTCATTATGGGTTGCAGCTTCATCTATCTGCTTTAAAAGTAGACTTTCCATGGTTTCTGTTATATTTGGGGGTTTGTAACAGACCCCAATGAGAATTTTGTTACCATTTTTCCCTCCATGAATTTCGACCCATATGGACTCGACATCCTCATTTCCTTCGCTAATATCCTCCCTTAAAGTGGACTTTAGACAAGACTTTACATAGAGACAAACCCCTCCTCCTCTCCGATTTTTACGATCCTTTCTAAACAGACTGTAACCCTGTAAGTTAACTGCCCAGTCATAGCTTTCATCTAACCATGTCTCGGTTATTCCCACTATGTCAAAGTTACCTGTAGATATTTCTGCTTCTAGTTCTTCCATCTTGTTTGTCAGGCTTCTGGCGTTTGCAAGCATGCAGTTTAGAGGATTTTGTTTTGTTCCAATCTCCTCGCTGTGGATTGTTTTAGAAATGTTCTTACCGCCCTTCTGAGTATGTTTTCCTGGATCTTCTTTGTTCAAGTCTAATGTTTTTCTTCCCGTCCCCTCTTCTTCTAGTTTAACGCCCTCCTGATGAGTGTAGCGAGTCTTCTGGCGAATGTGTGTTTCCCAGGTTTGTTGAGGTGTAGTCCGTCTCTGGCGAGGAGTCCATCGTACAAGTAATTCACACCGTGGTCCAGGAATCCGAATCCTTGTTGTCTGCACCATCGTCTTAGCCAGTTGTTTGCATCAAGGATCCTGTTCCATCTCCTGGTGCCATGCCCGTCTACTGGAAGGATAGAAGAAAAAACTACCTGTGCATCCAGTTCCTTTACTTTCTTCCCCAACTCTTCAAAGTCTTTGCAGATTGTCGGTAGGTCCTTCCTTGCCGTGTCATTGGTGCCAACATGTATCAGAAGAAATGGGTGGACGTCCTTGGAGTTGAAGAGCTTTGGTATCCTATCGGTCACATCCTTGATCATCGCACCTGGAAGGCAGCATACTTCTCTTGCAGTTATGTCCGGTCTGCAGATGGCTGCTTCTGTGCCTCTCAGTAGTGAGTCTCCCACCACCACCACTCTTCGTTGCTTCTTGGCTGTACTTTTTGCTGTCACTTGTTGCTGTGTGCCCTTTTCTTTTTTGCTTGCTGGTATTGCTTCATCCTTAGGTGTGCCATCTTCATCCTCTACAAAGATTTGATATTGGTTCTTCAGTTGTGTGGTTGGTGATTTCTCCATGGTCTTCTTGCTTCTTTTGGTCACATGCTTCCACTCATCTGCTTTTGGAGGTTCTCTGACACTTTTTTCCCCTTCTGTGACCAGTAGAGATGCTTCTGTTCTGTCTAGAAACTCTTCATTCTCTTTGATGAGTTTCAAAGTTGCTATTCTTTCTTCCAGACCCCGCACCTTTTCTTCTAAAAGGCCCACTAGTCTACACTTCTGACAGGTGAAATTTAATTCTTCTTCTGGTCGATCTGTGAACATGTAGCACATGCTGCAGCTCACCATGTAGGTTGTCACATCTGCCATGTTGCTCCTAGATCCTGCTGACTTGCTGTGTGTTTTCCTTCTTGTGTAATCTACTCAGCCAAGCTCTCTTGCAATAATGTCCTACAGGCAAAAATTCTCCCAGAAGGCACCTGGAATATGCAAATTAGCCTCCTCAAGCTTGAATCCCTGGTTTGGTGATTCTTTCCAAGCAGCTGGTCCCGGCTGTACCCAACGATCTTCTAGCTTAGGGAGACTCTTCGCTTTCCCAGAAGGCACCTGGAATATGCAAATTAGCCTCCTTAAGCTTGAATCCCTGGTTTGGTGATTCTTTCCAAGCAGCTGGTCCCGGCTGTACCCAACGATCTTCTAGCTTAGGGAGACTCTTCGCTTTCCCAGAAGGCACCTGGAATATGTAAATTAGCCTCCTCAAGCTTGAATCCCTGGTTTGGTGATTCTTTCCAAGCAGCTGGTCCCGGCTGTACCCAACGATCTTCTAGCTTAGGGAGACTCTTCGCTTTCCCAGAAGGCACCTGGAATATGCAAATTAGCCTCCTCAAGCTTGAATCCCTGGTTTGGTGATTCTTTCCAAGCAGCTGGTCCCGGCTGTACCCAACGATCTTCTAGCTTAGGGAGACTCTTCGCTTTCCTAGAAGGCACCTGGAATATGCAAATTAGCCTCCTCAAGCTTGAATCCCTGGTTTGGTGATTCTTTCCAAGCAGCTGGTCCCGGCTGTACCCAACGATCTTCTAGCTTAGGGAGACTCTTCGCTTTCCCAGAAGGCACCTGGAATATGCAAATTAGCCTCCTCAAGCTTGAATCCCTGGTTTGGTGATTCTTTCCAAGCAGCTGGTCCCGGCTGTACCCAACGATCTTCTAGCTTAGGGAGACTCTTCGCTTTCCCAGAAGGCACCTGGAATATGCAAATTAGCCTCCTCAAGCTTGAATCCCTGGTTTGGTGATTCTTTCCAAGCAGCTGGTCCCGGCTGTACCCAACGATCTTCTAGCTTAGGGAGACTTCGCTTTCCCAGAAGGCACCTGGAATATGCAAATTAGCCTCCTCAAGCTTGAATCCCTGAACAATCACAATGCAGCCTTTTATAGTGGCATTAGTGTGCATTTTGTGCTACCCTGGCATATGATGCCCGTATGTTCCTCCATAGATAGATATCCTATTGGTACACATAATAATTATATACCCACTGCCTGGAGGAACGCACGCTTCTCCCTCTGTGACGTAGGGCCAGACATCACCACCCCATGCTCTCTTGTAAGCCTTTAATGTTCTGAATGATTCCTTGTTACATCTTACTTAGTATCGATCTTACAGCCATCCTTACCTATCCTTTACCCAGTGTGGTCATTGAACAGTAGAAAGGTTCAATAGGAAGATCAGCTCCTCATCCACTTTTTCTCGAAAGCAATTTGTATTATGGATTTATTTTAATAGTGTACAGTGGCAGTTGCTGTTTTTACTATTAAAAAACGGTTTGATTATCTGACCTTGCTTACTTTATCTTTTTAGGTTCTGTGCACAGGCTCTAAAACGAATCAATAGACGGGAATTCCTGCACAGCATTATGTTGAAATCAATCTCAATTCAGACTTATTTATACTTTCCCTGCATGGCTCAATCTCTTTCTCTCCTAATTGTTTCTGCATTTTTTTAATAAAGCATTTCTAGTTACAGAATAATGCATGCAGTTTTGCGAGCTCAATCATTTCAGAATTTCTCGGCGTAATGGCAAAATTAACTTAAATCCTCCTGCAAAGTTGTTCTCGATTTGTATTCCGAGGGAGTACAAACTGGTACTGGGTAATGACCTTTTTTTGTTCAATCACTATATAGCGCAATAAATATTCATCACTGCTGCTCCGAGTCTTCCTATTATTACGGCTCCTTCAGCCTCTGAATGCACAGTGTTAAAAATAGGATATAGGTTAACTGCCAAAATAAAAAGCGAATTCAAGCAATAAATAGAGAAATAAAAGATTTCATCGAAAAGAACAAATAAAAAGTAAAAGAAAATTAACTTAATGGTAAAAAACTTGTTTTATGTGGCCAACAATGCGTGCGGACAGAAGGGAAAAGATGAAATTCTACAACACCTCTTATTGTGTGCGATGATTGCTCGGGTACAGATCGACCGGGGTCATTTATATTCAACCACAAGTATAATGCATTTCCACCAGAAAACATTTAAAATATAAGACAGAGTTCTGATTCCGCGCACAAGATTGCATCCAAGATTTTACCTTCCTTGTATTCATGACACATCACACAAAGCAATAGTCAATGGAATGTGGGCAAACTATCCAATACTAATAATGGGGAAATAAATAATTACGGTATTTGCCGAATTATTAAACCTATGAGCAGATCTGGTTTTTCTAACCCTTAGATATCAGAAATAGCAAGGTGTGGTAAGCCATACATTATCTGTGCAGGGGTAACTGGTGTGAATGGTCATTCATTTAATGCATGGGGACACCAAATTTACCAAAGAAGCCCTCTATTGTGAACTTCTATTACTCAAATATGCCTTACAAGGGCAATAGAACAATCTGTTTCATCCCGAGAAAATGCCCTTTAAAGTGGTTTGCCAAAAAATTAAAACTTATATATATATATACATTTGGAGAGATTCCAATACCAACGAAGTGTTGGCAGCAGAATATTGCTCTTGTGTATCATTGGGTAGTCGTTCAATAGCATGCTCACAGATCCTGTCCATGTGCTGGAGGGCTCCCCAATTAAATTACTACCTCACTTCCATATAGTTTCTATATAGAGTGTATATATCTATCTATCTATATATATATATATATATATATATATATATATATATATATATATACACACACACACACACACACACGTGTATACACATGCATACACATACAAGCATGCCATACATACACGCACACATATATGGACAGAGGTACTGGGCCATCTACACATGGCACCTAAATGAGCTTTTATGACATCCTATCCTATTCAGTTTTGAGAAAATCACTATTTTCTCTGCTGCAAATCTACCAGTTCTCTAAATGAGTTCTGTAAAACCCCATCCACACCACTGATTAGCAGCTTTCTGTGTACACTGTGCATAGGCAGAAAGCTACTAATCGGTGGTGGGAATGGAGTTGTACCGATCTCATGAATATGTAAGACTACATGGCAGGTTTACTAGTCCTTTTGTGATAAACTCCTTCTGATAGAACAGTGATCTTATCAAAACTACAGCCAGCAGCCCAGTAATTGTCACATTGATGGAATCAGAGCCTCTGCCCCTACATTATGTTGCTCTCGAGTTAGTAGGCATTAATATGGAGTTGGATCCCCATTTTCAGGTTTAACAATTTCCTCTCTTCTGGGAAATCTGACAAGAATTTGGACGTGTCTGTGGGAATTTTTGGCCATTCACCCAGAAGGTTAGAAATGTATGTTGGACGATAGGGCCAGATTCACAGGCTCCAATCTAGTGCATCGGGTTGACGTCAGGGCTCTGTGCGGCCAAGCAAGTTTTGTCATGACAAACTCCCTCAACCAGGTCTGTCTGGAACTTTATGTTGTGCACCAGGGCACAATTATCCTGGAGCAGAAAAGGGCCGTCCCCAAATCGTTCCCATAAAGTTGTAAGCTACAATGGTCCAAAATGTCTTGGTATGCTGAGGTATTAAAAATGCCCTTTCACTGAAACGACAGGCCTAAGCCAACCCCTTAGCATTATTCCCCCCCCCCATCAGTTCTTACAGAGGGCACAATGCAGTCAGGCAGATGTTCTCGTGGCAAATCTGCAAACCCCAAACAATGGTTTGTCACTCCACACAACAGGTTTAACTAATTCCACGCACAGGTGATGGTGGAATATTTAGAAGGGAAGAAATCTGACAAGCTGACTTGATGCAATGGTGGCATCCCACGTCAGTACAATAATAAAACGAGCCATTCTTTCACAAATGTTAGTAAGGGCAGACTTCATGGTGAGGGGCTGGTTATTATGCACTTGTGGCAATGGGACGGAATGAAAAATCTGACTTCAATGATTAGGATGTGTGTCCTGATTTTTTATAGTTTTATTTATATAGGGGATAGATATTAGAGTTGGGCATTTTATATATATATAATGCCCAACTCTTCTGTCAATACAGGGAACAAACCTCTGCATGGAGACTACATGAATGTGCATTGTCTGCTGCATTGCAAAAGGTGAAATCTGCTAAGAACAACTACAGGAAACATTTACACACTATGTATTTCAGAATATGCACAAGGTGCAGGTGACTTATAAAATCTCATATTTTTCCCTGGTACTGCATTAGTCGATGGGAGTTCCTACATGCAAATAACCATCAGATATGCTTACAGGTCAATAGGAAAAGCACATTAAAATCTTCTGAATAGCATTCCGAACAAGCATTCTTGCCTGTGTTCACATGATGCATTTCTATTGTGTTTTTTTACCGCACTTTTCCAAAAATCAGATAAAAAATGTAGTATTTTACAGTGTGTTCAGAAAATTGCTGCAAAACAATGCAATAGGAATGCATGGTGTGAACATGGCCTTTGATGGCAAGACTATGAAAGTTATTCAGATCGTAAAGCGCCTGATACCAGTAGAAAGATCTATCTATTATCTATTATCTATCTATCTATCCATCCATCTATCGCTCTAAAGATATATATTACATTGCATATTACAATGAAGGTACCTGCTGCTGTAAGTTTCGGGCATTCTCTCGGACCGAGGCATTCTCGATCTCATACTTGTGATTGGTCTGTTGAAGCTGAAGACTTTCTTGGACTGTCACCTGATGCTGTGACTTTAACGTTACTAATTCCGCTTTCACATTTTCCAGCAGTTCTCTGGAGTAACAAAGGGAAAAAGACAAATATGGGGATTATCATATATAGAATAAAACTAAATGGCGATGTGCGATATTGATTAAAGTCGTGTTTTAATGTCACGTAACGCTGGTGTATGTGTGTAGTGTGAGGAGAACATCATTTGTATTCTCATTCCTTATTTATTTATATTCTAGAAAAGCCAAAGACTGTAAACATCTTGAGAAGATTTCCTAATAATTCCATCACACATCAGCAATACATAATAGACCCGAGCTCACAAACAGGTCATGAATATATATTGTCTATACATGCAATTCTGAATGGCACAAAAGGACTAATGTTTTTCAAAAGAGAATGTTGCCGGAAGGAGAGAGAGATTACTTTATATACACTATAAATCACTTTTGCAATCTATTCTTTACAAGAAAGCATGTTACTATGGAACTGCTAAGACACCAGAATACCCAATGTATGGGTCATCTAAAATACATTTTGGCTTTCAAATTAATCTAAAAATGTGGTTATTTTACTTCTGCTGGTTTTATACACAACAAATGGAACAGATAACGGTGTGGCTGCATCCACATGGGTCGAATATGCTGCGGCTTTTCTATCAGGAAATTCTGCAGTATATTATACGAACAGGGCTGTGGATTTCATGAGGTCTCTTCCACACGCTGTGGAAAAAAAAAATCTGCAAAATAAATTGACCATAAAGTCTGCAGAATACCGGGTCCATGTAGACCAGGCAAATATGAGACCTAAAATATCCTAGTTCCCATTACTGATATAAAAACAATCCCTAGCATTTAAACAACAAAGGGTACTTCGTAGCCACGGTGTAAGGTGACCCCAAATCAGGATAGTCCTAACCTCTAGTATTAAACATTACCAAGTGTCATAGTGACGTCAATGTGAATAAGGGCAGAGCAGGACCGAGCTCCGAATAGCAGACGGATCGGGAGGAATTCACACGGAAGACGAACCAAGGGGGTCTATAGGCCTCGTGTGAAAACCACCAAGTAGTGGTCTAGTTACCCTAGCAACCAGAATCTCACTTTCACTTTCTAAACTGTATTGGCAAAATGAACATGGACCCCGATTGGTTGCCATGGACATCAAGGCCTTTCTTTTTCAAAGCAGGTGTCACAGATGAAGCTCGGGATCCCCTGACAATCATAGTTATCCCCTAATAGAAGACAACGATAGACAACTTATTAAAGAGACTGGTGTTTTAATTGAATCAATACATAAAGCATTCAAACAATAAAAAAAATATTATAAAAGTATCACTATGACCTTCCTGCAACAAGTGAGTTTAGTTCTATTTCATCCTCATTTTCAAACTTGCCATATCAATTGGATTTTACCCAAAGGTTTACTGGTTTCAATTCCATCCCTGAGCACATAAAGCAGCTCTGGACACAAAGTGCCCATAAAAATAGTCGGATTATATAAGGCTACTTCAAGAAAACTTAATCCTGTTAAACGCAAGCTCAAAGGAAAGATTGCCTTATTATAACATTGTATGTCATGGAAAATATCAACTAAAAGAGGTTAACAGCAAATAAATAAATACATAAAAATAAATAAATTATGTATTAAAACGAGCAATGATATATGGTGATAGATAGATAGATAGATAGATAGATAGATAGATAGATATGAAGAATATGATAGATAGATAGATAGATAGATAGATAGATAGATAGATAGATAGATAGATAGATAAAGAGATAGATAGATAGATAGATAGATAGATAGATAGATAGATAGATAGATAGATAGATAGATAGATAGATAAAGAGATAGATAGATAAAGAGATAGATAGATAGATAGATAGATAGATAGATAGATAGATAGATAGATAGATAGATAGATAGATAGATAGAAAGATAGAACAAACTGATAATTATATAATTTATTAGGTTTTTCTCAATTACTATATACAAGGCAATGGTAAGGGAAATGTGACACCTGCACAGGAGTTTTACCTTTAAGTAGCCATGAGACTAGGCAGAAAAATCCCATTTTCATAATGTCTCGGTTCAGAGTTTAAAAGTCTAAATTATTTTGCAATGGAGCCTTGCAAATATAACTATGAAAAGCAAATCAATAAAATGTCTATTCCTATCTATTCACTGGGGACCTCAGCTGCAAAGCCGCACAAAAATCAATGCAACAAATTATTACGATTTCCAGCCACCCACTAGAAGCTTTGGACAAGTATTTTACATGGAGCAGGTCTGTGCTGGGAATCTGGCCTTGCCATCTCCTATATACGGTATAACCTGGACTGCTCATTAGGAAGTAGGGTGAATGATATATATATAAAATCATAGTTTTCAGTAATAACACAATCTCTAGGACAAACTGTTATTATTACTACTATGATTTTTTATTTTTATTTTGTAGTAATTTTGTTACGGTTCATTTCGAAGAGTTAAAAGATCCAACTGATTAATGCTCATTCTGAATCCAATCTTTTGCATACATGGCCAGGACTGGATAATAAGAGGAACGCTAGAACATGGCACCATCCACACAGTAGGAGGTGAGCTTCACATACTTTGCAGATACTTTAAGCTTAGTTTGAAGTGTGTCTGCAGGACGCATGACCCAGGTTTTATTCACTCGCCCAACACTGCGTGTTGCACAACAATATCGCGACACATGTTATGGCTACAGGAGGCGTCACTCACTTCTTCCGTCCAACTACATTTTCTTAAACATCATATACACTTACAGCTTAAGCGCACAACCCCAACGCTTGGAAAAAGCCACGTGAAACTTCTGCAGCACTTTAGCAATCTACCAGGGATTATTCAGTATGAGCATTTCAAAAAAAGACAAAGGTTTCCAATCCGGGAGTGGTCTTCATCGGAAAGGATTCCAGTAAAGTGCAGCACCGAGACATCTGAATGTGACAAACGATGGGGACGGCTTTTTACATCAGGAAACAAAAGCAGAAAAGCTAAAATTCAAACGCGGTGTCAGTCACAGGGAATTCATGGGGCCTAAATGAATGTACCTGAAATCGCAAATGCAGCAGAGCCCAATATGCCGCCCGGTATCGCTCACGCTGACTCTACAACATGTCACCAGCGTTTGTCATAGGACTGCTTATAAACCTAGTGCATTATCTTAGCTCAGAGTTATCCATAGTGCAGAATCACGCCAGCCTCAAGGGGTTAAATGGCAAAAAATGGCTTGTACTGCCTCAGCTACAGATGTAAGGAACCTGCAGGCACCTGTAGAAGATTTACAGACATGATTACTTATTCATACTGCTAATTCTCGACAGAACTGCAATTGATCTTAAAGCAAGCTGCTCAGAAGCGAGTCCTTGGCCTTCTCACTAATACACCCAGCCCTGCCCAATACTGTGTTCTTTATTCTTCGCAGCCCTCCTTAAGTGTGGTAACAGGAAAGCAATGTAATCAGAGTCTTCAAGTATAATTTGGCACCATCTTGCATCAAGTCAGCTACTTTGACAAAGAAAAGGAGGCAACAAGAGCCATATGTAACCTTTGTACGCTCCAGTGTTGGAAAATTAAGACTTTCGCCCCCATTTTTCTGCCATCGTAGACTTAAAAAAAAAAAAATGCAGACACCTTCTTCTCTACAAGCAGAAATGCAATTGTATAGCCACTACATGCTACATATGTGCACATAGAAAGCACAGAAGAGCAGAACGGCGACATATAATAATCAGAAGTCACACCTCCAAGAAAGATGATCAGTGATGGAGATTTCGGAGGGAGGTGATGAGGACTTGTATGCACTAGTTTCCTGCTCGGAGGCTGTGAGATGTTCTTTAAGGGTCTTCAGGTCTGTCTGGGACTTTCTGCTGGTCTGTTCCTGGCGAACGGTCTCAGCTATTTGCTCACTTAGCTGCTCTTGAGTCGCTTTCAAGCTGGATTCTAGGAGAAGAAGTTTTTCTTCTTGACTGGCGAGTTCTTGTGCTAAAGGATAAAAAGAGAGACAGCGTAGGTTGCAAAAATAAAATAAAAATACATATATAAAAGAGCTGTTTTTAGTCTTTTCAGCATTACTTTATTTCTAAAGAGTTAATGACTCAGGTAAAAAGGGAAAGCAAAATGTACATGTGCTTAATTATCTGCTTGTCAACAAATTACTCTTAAAATGATAAATGACATATCGATTTTGGAAATAAAAAAATTGGGTTTACTTCTAAATCCTTACAGCACCGCACACATTTATTTGGCAGTCCAGAGACTCTAATCACGAAATGTAAGAAGCAGGAGGCTGCTCCAAAGATGTGCCTGCGATTTCAAGGTCAACCAATAGATGGTGCTCTGCTACCAGATCAAGAAGGAAGAGAGGAGACACTAGTGGGGCTCCTTTCATTTTTTATTTTTTTTTGCTGAAAAAATAAGCGATTTTAAGACAAAGACATTTCCCTTTGTTCTTTGTTGACCGCAGTCCAAAATGATATGTGGAGACAATCTGAATAAAACACTTTCTGACCATCAAAAACAAATATTGCCTGTGCCTTGAAGAAAGGTGGCTTAATTAAAAAAAATCAATATAATAAAGATATGATAAAATCAGGTAATAGTAAAATAATGTCATGCAACTATATGTGTATGTATACATACAGTGTGTGTATGTGTATATATATAATATATATATATACATATATATACACACACAAACATATATATATTCACATACACTATATATGGTATATATATATATATATATATATATATATATATATATATATATAAACACACACACATATATATATTTATATATATATATATATACATACACGTATATACACACACACATAAATGTAGGTAGATAAATGAAATGGATAGATATTGTACATAGATAGATAAAGGCCATTTGCTTGCATGAAAGTTTTAATTTAAAAAATAAAAAAGATACTGTATACACCTACATTTTACAGATATGCTGCTACTGATTATAGGTTACAATTAATTGTAAAAAATGTGAAGATTGAAGTCTACCATCTTTGAACTAACATGCAATAGGAATGTGCTAAACACTTTGATATTGATCCAAAAAGCCCTGCACTTCTTTTTCTCAACTTGCCTGAAGGCGTGAGACAAGCATCTTAACTCAGTGAATTATCATCATGTGTCTTGGAAAGGTGGATATCATATAGCTGGATATC
This sequence comes from Ranitomeya imitator, assembly GCF_032444005.1. Lineage (NCBI taxonomy): Eukaryota > Metazoa > Chordata > Amphibia > Anura > Dendrobatidae > Ranitomeya > Ranitomeya imitator. The sequence continues at coordinate 466,596,855 of NC_091287.1, read as the reverse complement.
TCCAACATCTGCTGGTGAGCGGGAGCGCACTCCATGTATCTTCCAGATTTACAGTATCACATGGCATCGCCAATCACATTTAAAAGGATAGATATAGAAGAAGAGCAGCGGTGGAGACAGCAAAACTTCTGTTACACCCTCACACTGTACTCTTTTTCGATTGAATCGTAGGTAAATTTGATACAAACAAATCGTGAAAAAAACTAAATAAAACAAAAAACAAAACAAAACAATAGTCTTACATATCTTCTGTGCAAATGATAAAACAATTGAGATTGGCATCGTTTCAGATTTCTTAATATTTCTGGTACAGACATGAAAGTAATGAACATCTGTGAGTACACATGGGACAGACGTCTGATGTTTTTTTCTAGGAAATACACCAAACGGAGTGTATTTCCAACCAATTTATCACCTCGGTTGACAATTCTGCTCTAGGCTGTCACCATTAATTAATCAGCTCAATTAGCTTAATTCCGTAATCATTAAACCTGTTTATTTCTGCAATTAGCATATGACAATGGTGACATTTAATATATTTGCCAATGGGGCTGTGTGTCGTGTGTTCATATTACTGCTCAATTAATGCCCTGTATGCACACTGGCGCACGTGTGCCATCTGCAGCAGGTCCTTCACGTGGTGCGAAACCATGGGCACGGAAACAAGAACCGCCAATTGTGCCTGTGTGTGTGTATGTATATATATATATATATATATATATATATATATATATATATATATATATATATATATATACACACACATATATATATATATATATATATATACACATATACACATATATATACACACACACATATATATATATATATATATATATATATATATATATATACACACACACACACACACTTATTTATATACAGTGTGCATATATGGTGGATCACTTTGGAGCCCATATGCTGTAAATACATGTACATGGCATTAACACATGTGTATGATATATATACATATACACACACACACACTATGTCTATGCAAGTGAACAAGATTGAGGCCGAATAATGAATGTCCAGGAAGGACAATGAAGGGGTTAACTCCGCAGTCCATCTGCATCTCTTTGAGCAAATGAGTGGAATGTTTAATAATTTCAACACGTGTTGAAATACGGACGCAATCTAATGAACAACTTCAAGTGAGACTCCTTTCAAAATCTAAGATAAACCCTCCAGGCTGTAAAACAAAATCTCACTAAGGGGAAAGGGGAGAGGGGGAGAAAGTGCTGCCATTACCCAATAAAGGACATGTAATCACACAGTAAATCAGCCTCTCCTCCACCACTGAAGCCATGGTTTGGGCTTTGGAAGTGTCAAGCCTCCAATGTTTTAGATGAGGCAACATTTTGTTCCCTTTACCAGGTGTGTATCAGCTTATGTAGAAAACATCCAGCTCAAAAAAAAAAAAAATCAATCTCTTTTCCTGAGTTTCCCAGCAGGATATTGTACTCACCTATGTATACAATATATAAGTGTGTGTCTGAATTAGGGAAATTACTTGAAATTTAAGATAGGTAGCAGCAGAAAGCATTGGTGAAAAAAACCTCATTCACGTGAACAGCGGGCTACAGCTTTCCCAATGACCAGCGTCGTGTTCAGAGTAGTAGGTAGGGTGCACTGGACGCATTTAGGGGAAAAGAAAAAGCCCATTTGATTCCCTTTAGTATATATAAAAAAAAAAAAAAAAAAGATTTCGGACGGTGCAGTTGCTGAATTTGTGTATCAAGAGCTGCTTCCCTGGGAAGACTATATACAAACCATCCGCATATATATGAATGTTCTTTACCATGAGAACATTAACCGCATAATTCAAAGTCTATCACGCAGCAAAAATAGCTACTGAAATCACAAACCCGAGAGTATACACAGCAAATCTTATATTTACATCTGTAATATAAAGTAGCTGAAAAAATACAGGATGCGGAGAGCGAACGCCTGAGCTGAATGCTTCTAAGCGGAACATAAATATTAAAAAATAATGATGACAAAAATAAAATACCTGTGATATATATATATATATATATATATATATATATATATATATATATATATATATATATATATATATAGACACAGCCGAGCAAAATATGTGTTTAACTGTCATTTGGCATCTCAGAAAGCTTATCTATGTAAAAACCTGTATTATTGTAGGTGTCCATGTGTATGTTAATTTATGTATCATTCTTTATTATAAATACATGCAAACACAAATATATCTGCATACACATATACATGTATTATAAAATATGTATAATTATATGTACAGTACATATGTGCAAACATATATATATATATATATATATATATATATATATATATATATATACACATATAAATATATTATAAAATATTTATATTTTTTATATCATATATTCATCCAAACCTACAAATATAAACATACGTGTATACATGTATACACATATACAATTATAGCATATTTATAATTTATTATGTAATATATTAATGGAAACATAAACCATATTTGCATATATGTATACATAAATTATGATATATTTATAATATGTTCATCCAAAAACAAATATAAACATATGTGCATATATGTATACATGTATTATGATATATTTGTAATTTATTATATATCAGTGTAAACCCAAACATATAAGCATATGTGCATATATTTATACATATCTGCATGTATTACAATATATTAATAATTTATTATACAATATATCCATACAAACACACAAATATAAACATATGTACACATATGCATGTATTATGATATATGTGTAATTATATATCAGTTCAAATACAAAAATATAAGCATATGTGCATGTATGTATACATATCTACATGAATAGACATATACTGTACATGTATTATGACATACGGTATTTATAATATATTCGTTCAAACACATGAATATAAACATGTGCATACATGTATACACATATGTGCTGTATAATATATTATAATGATGTGTTATATTTTATATATGTGCAAACACAAATATAAACATATATACATACAGTATATACACATGTGCCTATATTCAAATATATGCCTAATTATAGTAAAATACATATAAAAACAAACATACACGTATATACCTACGCATATTAAGATACAGTCAGGAAACAGTTAAAGGCATATCTAGCTCTGCTGCAGCTGTATATAATGTGTGCAGATATTTGATTCTTTTATACCTGTAAAAGGTCATTACTATATGTATACATTCAGAATAGGCCCTTTACACCCCCCCACCCAACAAAAAGGGGATCAAAGAGTCGCACGCTATAAAATAAAATCAAACAATAAAGTTTGTGATACAGGTGTCATTTTGGAGAAGGAAACGCTGCAGCTGTAAGGCGGCGAGGAGCCGGTTAGAAGGCGCGCCTGGACACTGAGCTCGCCCGGCCGTCTGGGAAGGGTTAAGCGAGCTGCCGTTTACCTCTGCCCTGGTCTTGAGCGCCGGTTGATCCCAGGCCAGAGGCACTGGCAGCTGCATGCTTTATTTACAATCCCTTTGGCAGACTTACAACCGCCCCGAGCCATAACATAGTGTACCTAATGTTCAAACTGCCAGGTAATCTCATGTCAAACACACTCCTTTGATTTAAAGTGATCAATAGATTCTTGTAAAGTGGTAATTTCTCTGATGTTTCCACCTTGCTTTCCAGTACAGGTGAATCACACGCATTTATAAAAAAAAATACAAAATAAAATAAAAAAACACTCCACAATACACCGACAATAAACCGCACTGCTCTGATAATCGCTGTCTCTATGTATACGCACGCTGTATATACATGAAGGTTTTCCGGTGAACGGTGATTTCGGATCAATATCCCGTGTAATACAATTATCTGCAATGATCTGGCTGTATTGAAAAAGAATTTGCAGGAGACCTCTAGGGGTTTTATCTAGAATCAAGTATCTGGCCAGGCTGTGAATAGGGAAGTGGAAAATGAAGGTGCTGACATTGTCTGTCTATAACATTCCCAATGACTTCATTAATATTTCACTAGAGGACGGGAAGCCTTTTTTTTTTTGGCCAGTGTTTTTTTTTTTTATTGTTATATTTACTCCTGTGGTATTTCCTATAGACCTAAAGGTTTATTTAGACTCTTGAATTGTAGGACAAATATGATACATACAGGGATTATATATATATATATATATATATATATATATATATATATATATATATATATATATATAATTAGATTTTATTTTAATAGGGAGGATTAAAAGTCATCAGTCAAAGCAATGTGGCTGTCACCTAAAAATACAGTGGTCTGCGTGCAGTTTATATAGACCCCACTGGTCCGGTGTATTTCTATGTATACGGCTCGGCTCAGAACTATTTTATTTAGGTGTTTGGCTGCAAACTGTAGAAATCGTCAGCACGGTTAGATCACCAGTCTTAGCCTTTATAAAAGGTGCACAGGGAGAGACGGCCGAGAAGGAATTGCTGTCAGGTGACAGGCGCGGAGACAGGGCTGACAGTAAAGGTGTGCGGCAGGATCTCATTGTGGGATTTCATTTCACCGTGGATCCAAGGTATGACAGGCAGGGAGACTTATTTTCCTTGAATTAACACTGAGAAATGCACTATTACATGGCAGACAGAAGCACACGCGGTGCACAATTCAAGCGTAGTAGAGCATCACATAATTTGCGTCTGAATTTCAGAAAGAAAAAAAAAATATATATATTCTAATTGTTCCTTTCTCTTATGTTCTTCAGAAAGAAGAAAGTCATCAAGACTTTAATGATCCAGATGTGTGAGAAGCATCGATATCACCCGTCTCAGCCGGCACCGATGTGTCGTGTGTGCAAATCTGCAGCGAAAAAAAAATTGGACTTTTCTTCAATTTTTATTATCATTTATAAAATAAAAAAGTCTCTTCATCTCACATAAAGAGCAGCCACTGTTTGGTCCTTTGTTAGATGTGATTCTATACCGGTTATCGCCTTTGTTACCCATGTATGGGTATTACCGTAATAATCACCAAATCGGAAAAAAAAAATATGGTGGCACTGTTAGAGGCTTGTTAGAAAAATAGACTTTACGCACATTAGTTAAAAATGTAAATTTTTATATACCTGAATATATCTCTTTTTCTTTTTTAAAGAACCATTAAGGGAATTGAACTGGATTGCACAGAAATGTCAATAAGGCTGTGCTGCTATTATTGAATATGTCAGTACAGCAGAGCTAAATTTGTCATTTTGCCAATTCTTTAGTTCATTATTACTTAATTAGGATATGTTCACAGGTTGAAGATTTGCTGCAGAAATTTCAGTAAGTGTCTCATTCATTAGAATGGAGTCTACAGAAATCCATGCCCCTCTTATTCACATGTCTGGAGCGGATATTCTGCAACAAATCTGCTGGGTGCAAATATTACCCTTAAGATAAAGAAGATTTATATATGGTGTTATGGAAAACCACAGATAAGAAACACATTCTGATATCAGCTGTGCCACATGAGAACCTCAGCTCCACTGTACGTGTTGTAATGATACAGTCACGTTTTTGTGTATGTGGGTATATGGGAGTGTATATGTGTACATGTGTGTGTATATATATATATATATATATATATATATATATATATATATGTATGTGTCCGTATATATGTGTGTGTGTGTGTATATGTATATGTGTACAGTCATGGCCAGAAGTTTTGAAAATTACACCAAAATTACCGTATATTTTCACATGACCTGCTGCCCTCTGGTTTGTATTAGTGTTTGTCTGATGTTTATATCACATACAGAAATATTATTGTAATCATATTATGTGTACCAATAGGTTGTATTGACAGTTAGAATGAGTTAATGCAGCAAGTCAATATTGGCAGTGTTGACCCTTCTTCAAGACCTCTGCAATTCTCCCTGGCATGCTCTCAATCAACTTCTGGACCAAATCCTGACTGATAGCCGTCCATTCTTGCATAATCAATGCTTGCATTTTGCCAGAATTTGTTGTTTTTTGTTTGTCCACCCGTCTCTTGATGATTTAGCACAAGTTCTCAATGGGATTAAGATCTGGGGAGTTTCCAGGCCATGGACCCAAAATCTCTATGTTTTGTTCCATGAGCCATTTAGTTATCACCCACACCTGTGTTAATGGATCAATCACTAAAACGATGTTAGCTGCTCCTTTTAAGGCAGGTCTGCAATGATGTTGAAATGTGTTTTGGGGGTTAAAGTTCATTTTCTGGGCAAATATTGACTTTGCAAGTACAGTAATTGCTGTTAAGCTGATCACTCTGACATTCATGAGTATATGCAAATTGCCATTAGAAAAAATGAAGCAGTAGACTTTGGAAAAATTAATATGTGTATCATTCTCAAAACTTTTGGCCATGACTGTATACATGCGTGTGTGTATGTGTATATGTGTGGTGTGTAAGTGTGCATATGTGTGTATAAGTGTGTGTATACAGTATATGTGTGTGTATATATGTGTGTGTGTGTATATGTGTGTGTGGTGTATATATACTGCATATGTGTGTGGTGTATATATATATATATATATATATGTGTGTATATGTGTGTGTGGTGTGTGTGTATATATATATATATATATATATATATATATATATATATACACACATATATACGGTGTGTGTGTGTATATACATACTGTGTCTGTGTCTGTATGTGTATATATGTGTGTGTATGTGTGCACATGTGTATGTATGTGTATACCGTATATGTGTGTGTATATATCTGTGTGTGTGTGTATATATATATATATATATATATATATATATATATATATATATATATATATATATATATATATATATATACACACGTGTGTGTGCATGTGTGGAGTATATATGTGTGGTGTGTGTGGTGTATCTATATACATAATTGTCTAAGGGTTTTTCTGTCTGTCCTGGAAATCCCGCCTCTCTGAGACAGGCACAGCATGGCGACGATTATGTCATAAAAGTTGCCTCGACCAATCAGCGACGGGCACAGTCTGCCGCGAATTCGCCTCGACCAATGAGCGACGGGCACAGTATCGACGTAGATGTCATAATGGTTGCCATGGCGACGATGATGTCATAAAGGTTGCCTCGACCAATCAGCGATGGGCACAGTCTGCCGCGAATTCTGGAATCATCATTGTCCATATACTACGGGGAAATGCATATTCTAGAATACCCGATGCGTTAGAATCGGGCCACAATCTAGTATATATATATATATATATATATATATATATATATATATATATATATATATATATATATATATATATATATATACACACTATATAATTGTCTAAGGGTCACTTCCGTCTGCCTGTCCTTCTGTCTGTCCCAGATATTCATTGGTTCCTTTTGTCAAGGAAATCCAAGTCGCTGATTGGTCGCGGCCAAACAGCCACGACCAAACAGCGACGGGCACAGTCCAGAAAAAAATGGCCACTCCTTACTCCCCGCAGTCAGCGCCCGCATACTCCCCTCCGGTCACCGCTCACAAAGGGTTAATGCCAGCGGTAACTCTCTCCGTTACCGCCGCTATTAACCCTGTGTGACCAAGTCTTTACTATTGATGCTGCCTATGCAGCGTCAATAGTAAAAGGATCTAATGTTAAAAATAATAACAAAAATAAAAAATCATTATATACTCACCTTCCGCCACCTTTCCCGCACCTCGCCACGCTCCGGTAACCGCACCATGCAAGCGGCAAGTTCCGGTGCCAACGATGGTATGGGAGAAGGACCTGCCATGATGTCACGGTCATGTGACCGCAACCTCATCACAGACCCTGCGCGAGAAAGGACCTGCGATGACGTCATGGTCATGTGACCGCAACGTCATCACACCCTGGGACCGGAAACTGCCGATAGAAATACAAGGGGCCCTCTGATCAGAAGGTGAGTATGTTTATTTTTTAACCTGTGACATACGTGGCTGGGCAATATGCTCTGTGCTGTATACTACGTCGCTGGGCAATATACTATGTGGCTGGGCAATATACTATGTGGCTGGGCAATATACTATGTGACTGGGCAATATACTATGTGGCTCTGTGCTGTATACTACGTCGCTGTGCAATATACTACGTCACTGGGCAATATACTACGTCGCTGGGCAATATATTACGTGGACATGCATATCCTAGAATACCCGATGCGTTAGAATCGGGCCACCATCTAGTATATATATATGTGTGGCGTGTGTGGTGTATATATACTGTATATGTGTGTGTGCTGTGTATATATATGTGTGTTTGGTGTATGTATATATATATACTGTATATGTGTGTTTGGTGCGTCGCTTTTCCACGTCTAGACACAGGAGACAGTCCGGGCCTATGTGACCGTGTGCTTCCTATGCAGCATTGTCACTTGCTGCTGCTAATAATGAGACCCTACTTGTCTCCCCCTCAGCCAGCCGTGCTCATATATAATGGGAATCACACTTGAGCGACAGCCAGGGCACTGAAATCTGCTAACTCCCACTTTATGATAAAACAAAGGAAGATCAATCTCTGAGGAGCTTGCATGTGTTTTTCCACTTTCTTCTTCAGAACCAAACTATTTTGATTTTGTTCAATTGTTTTAGTCACTTCTGGCAAACAGTAAAATAATGATGATAAACAGTTATGAATGCGGCAAAAATAAATAAATAGAAACCATGAATCACTCCGTAATGGGATCTTTGTGTTGAACATTTGTCCAGTGATCTCACGTCTAAAACCACAAGATCCAGCAAAAAAAAAAAGAAAAAATATTATATAATGATGTGAATAAAAAAAAAGAAAACATTAAAATAACACACTCTGGAATACATAAAGCTGCTTAGAAAAAGCTTCCTATAAATATATATATAAAGTAACCCAGATATAATAAATTAAAGAGTACATGTTTATAAAATCACCAAATTACCCCCAAAAAGTGTAATGGATGAGATTTCTTCTATTTTATGTAAATGTGACATCTGGGCGGGACAGCACAACACAGCAGAAGCTGATAACAGGCCGGTATCCAGGGGGCAGCTGAGGTGGTCGGGGCGGATATGAAGTGTGCACACGTGAACACATCGGAGGTGTAGACGCTGGCGATTCCTGTACCCTTCAGCAGTTACCTGTCTCCCTGTGCAGCTTGTGCACATCTTGGAGCTCCACGCCGAGGTCCTTTATCTCGCCTCTGAGTACACGGCTTTCCTTCTCCTTTTGATACATTTTTTTCTCTGCGTCCTGGATCCTCTCTTCCAGTTTCTTGACCACGCTGTCAAGGTGCTCTGCCTCCGACGCCTTTTCTTTGATACTGCTTCTTGCCTGCAGGAGATCGGCTTCCGATTTGCGCAGAAGGTCATCTCTTTTGCTTATTGCCTGTGAAGATAAAACATACAAAAAAAATGAAACTGCAGCTACGAACAGTAAAGCACTATACACAAGCTAGAACATGTATGTGTGACAGACAGGAAAAAAAACACTCTCATTTATACTACAGCATCCGAAAATACAGTCCCACTACAGAAACGGAAATGTGTCATGGCGACACGCACACAATCGTAAATAATACAGAACCAATTGTATGCGGACCTGAATAAGAGAATAAGCAATATATGTATATTGTAGAGGGAGGCAATGCAGAACACGATACACTGAGATACATAATGTTCTTGTGTATATTGTCACTGTAGACGGCGGCTGGAGAGCGATGCATGAGGCTGGACACCACACACTAGGAACATCTATCTGTGTGTGCAGATAACACCCGGGTGTGGATAGATACGCCTCATATAACTGAGCACACATGGTCTTCTACTACTGTACTATATTCTGGGCTACAAATCGTTCCCTTGAGGATGCAGGAGGGGCTGGCTGCCTATTTGTCCATGTATACTCTCAGGCGCCCCAATAGATGCAGCTATTCGTTATAGAAGCATGCTAGACTGAGGACAAAACCAAAGCAAATAAACAATCTTACTATGCAGTCACTAAAATAGTAATAATAACATTGTTTTTTTCCATAGACACTGGCACAGCACGAACTGCATTTTCCTGTACAATCCAACAAATGGCATACTGACACATACAGATGCATGCAGTACTGGCACATAATTATGCATACTGGCATATATAGTACTGGCACATTACTGACACATACTGGCACATACTGATGCACACTGGCACATACACTACTGGCACATACTGATACATACTGGTACATACTTATGCATGCTGGTACATACTAACGCATACTGGCACACACACACACACACAGATGAATACTGATGCATACAGTACTGGCACATACTTATGCATACTGGCATATATAGTACTGGCACATTACTGATGCATAATGGCACATACTGATTCATACTGGCACATACAGTACTGGCACATACTGATACATACTGGTACATACCGACGCATACTGGCACACACAGATGCATACTGACACAATGATGCATACGGTACTGGCACATACTGACGCATACACTGCTGGCACATACTGACGCATACAGTGCTGGCACATACTAATGCATAATGGTACATATGATACTGACACATACTAACGCATACTGGCACATACAGATGCATACTGACACACACTGACGCATACTGGCACATACACTACTGGCACATACTGACGCAAACAGGCACATATCGTGAGCCTTCGCGGGCAGGGTCCTCACTCCTCCTGTACCAGTTATGACTTGTATTGTTTAAGATTATTGTACTTGTTTTTATTATAACCAAAGTTAATGAACAATACACAGCGTGTTTATAGACTAACCACCTGTGCCTGTGCAGGGACTACTAGCAAGAAAAATCCCATGCAATTACATTGGATATATCCTATAGATAAGCATTGCACAAAACGAGGGGATCATAATCAAAAGATTAAACTTTATTAAATACAAAGAAAAATATTAAAATACATAAATATAATAGAGGGAAAACAATGGAGGTGACAACTACACCTGGGGCCGCAGATAGGAGGCTAACACATTGCTCAAAATAACAAATACAGAGCCCTCTAGCAATTACTGGTGTGCTAGTGATCCAAAACATAGGAAATAACACTACGCTGGTAAAAAGCATCCAGCACCCACATCCAAGCTAGCTTATAGGACAATAAATACAAGTAGTGCGGCATAGATACCTCAGGTCTGCGGCGCCACCACATACAGTACTGGCACATACTGTACAGAAACATACTAGCACATACAGTACTGGCACATAAAATACTGATACATACTGGCACATACCGATGCATACTGGCACATAAAATACTGGCACATACCGTACTGACACATACTGATGCATACTGACACATACAGTACTGGCACATACAGTACTGGCACCTACCATACTGACACACATATTGGCACATAACAATGCATACTGGTACATAAAGACCTGGCACATACTGATGCATACTGGCACAAACTGGCGAGATATAGGCTGAATGAACCATTGTTTTTTGCTTCCGTCTGGTGTACAGCGGGCCTATTGCAACACTACAGTATATGTCAGGTAAAGCTGTCAATGTATACTGTAGGCTAAGTGCACAGACGCAGTGTGCACCTACTCTTGTCATACTGTCATTCATAACCGCAGGTGGGTGTGGCTGACAGCCGTGTGCAGCCGCTGTAACATGGGATCCCAGGCTTAAAGAGTAGCTGTCACTTTAATTCTTATTTCATAAATCAATAGTACATGTGAAAATAAACCATGTAATATATCTTATCAAAGAAATCTACTGCTTTCTCTGGGAAAATTGATCAGTTATTATCAAAATGATCAATTCTGAGGTGAAATCTGTATTCAGCAAAGACAGACTGTTACATCACTGAAATAGGAGATGGCGGCTGCTACTGATAACGTTCTATGTAGATGAGGAAGGAGGAGCCATAGACAGAGCTCCTCCCCCCTCATCTACATAGAATGTTATCAGTAGCAGCCGCCATCTCCTATCTCAGTGATGTAACAGTCCGTCTTTGCTGAATACAGATTTCACCTCAGAATTGAGAATTTTGATAATAACTGATCCATTTTCGCAGAGAAAGCAGTAAATTTATCTGATAAGATATATTACATAGTTGTTTATTTTCACATGTACTATTGATTTATGAAATAAGAATTAAAATGACAGTTACTCTTTAAATGGAGGCTAACCCTAGAAAAAGAAAAAAAGTATATACACCTGTCAACCTGTCAGACTATTTTCCTAAAATAAAAATCAGTCAGATGTGTACAATTTAAAGCAGAGCTCACACTGCTCAGGACCAATTTGGGTTGAGGGTTGATATTACTAGTCACCTTCACCAAACTGGGCACAAGTGTATATTTCTATCATAGAAGGCTACCAGGGGATATGTGGATTTGTGAAGACAGCAGCATCCTCGATATACACACAGACCTCACCTCCAGCATGTATTCCAGCAAAAGACAATCCCACAAAAGAAAAATCTGAAACTTGGTTCAGATTGCAAACTGCATATCATGGGGTCGGAAAATGAATGAAGGAATGAAAATTGCAGACTAAGGTTGGTGGTTACATTTAGCAAATTGTCTCTTCAGAGAGGAAGAGGACTAGAACTCTAGTGCCACCTATAGAAAGTAGCAATCCTACAAGTCAATGTCGACCCCTTAACAAGCCTTGTCACATGACTTAGGATACAAGCCAAAACCAGAAACTCAATTTACAGACACTGTTTCGGGGTACTGCCCCTCGGCAGTGCAAAGTGTGAGATCTGGTTTGGCTGTGTAAGAGGCGTCTGACCGAGATCCAAGGGGTATCTCTTTGCGGTGACCAAATTGATCAAAATAGCGAATGTGGTACATAAACTTGGCACAAAATAATCAAAATGCTCTTTATTCTTATCTTTAATGGGTTTGGCAAATTTTTAAAAAGGTGCATAATCCTAGAAGATTTCTCATGTTAGTCTCAAAGTGCAATAAAGTAAAAAAAAAAAAAAATCCACCAGAAGCCTTACACCAGGCAGAAACTGGAGTGAAATGCACCAAAAAAATAGTAACATTTGAAAAAGTCCCATATCGTGAATCAATATAATACATGCAGAAAAGCAAAGTTGTTGAGGAAAAATCAAAAAATAAGACAGCTTAAAAAAATGGAGGAAACTTTCTACAAAATAAGCCATTAAAAGAAAGGAAATTATGCTAGAAAAATGGAGAAACAACAGCCAACAGCACTGACACCAATGCATCAAAGTGTTTATGGAAAATACTCAGAGAAAATTGCAATTTTTTTTTTTATCTGCAACGTGAAGTGGTACAAAAACGTGTGACTTTTGGCGTTTTTACGCCGCTTTCAGCCAGCACTGCCAAAGAAGGTGGAGCTGGGGAGAAGATGGAACATGCCAATGTCTGCTCAACAAATTCATCAAAAGTGGCGGTGTATATCACGCTTCAGTCCCCGACTGGAGTAACATTTCTGGCGAGGAGCAGCACACTACTGGCAAGATGCGCTGAATTCACTAAGTGGTGAGCAGCTCTAATTTGTAAAGATTCTAGGTGCACCACATGGGGAAAAGATAAACAATGCTGCCCCTAGTTATTGCACTCAATAAAAGTAACACAAGTGTGTTCCATAGTGATAGATGGAATGTGGTATGAACGTCAAAATCCCCTAAGATACTGCACAGCGCTTGTGGATATTATGCCGCTAATAAAGTGGTATGACATTACCTAAGTTCAGCTGTATGGAGTTCCTCGGCGTCCCTCTGCCTCGACGCGCGTTTCGCAAATGCTTCTTATTCACTTTGCTGGGACAGTAAAACGCTGCTTTTTTTCATGGGAATAATGCGCATAAAAAACACAGCAAAAATTCATATGCAAATTGCCTCTTCTGAGAAAAAGAGGACTTAACTCTATAGCGCCACCTGTTGGAAGTAGCGATCCTACAAGTCACAATCAACTCTTTAACGAGTCGTGCAATATGACTTAGGATAAAAGCCAAATTAGTATCTCAATTTGCAGACACGGTGTTTCGGGCTGTTGGCCCTCGTCAGTGCGAAGCATGAGAACTGATTTGGCTAGGTGAGAGGCTCTGGACTGGGGTCTAAGGGGTATCGTTTCTCCTAATGGAGAGTCACTCTCCATAAGGAGAAACGATACAGCAAAAATTCAGCGAGTCCTAAAAGTGCGATTATTTTATTATACGGGCTATTTCCCCGACAAGGCTATGTGCTCAGCTTATACAGTCCTTATGATCCCACAAACTCCCTTTAGCAGTATAAGTAAATAAATGAATTAGTTAATTAATTCAATTGTGCAAAAAAAAGTTATAATACGAGACTAAAAGCAGACAAGAACTTTAGAAAAAGTCATCAACAAAGGATATAAAAATCTGCAGCAGCTACATAATTCCAGCTCGCTTCAGTAATTACTCAAATACATTTCTTTCCTACTTGCCATGTTGAATACTGAACAAGTAAAATTTCATTTTAGGAATCACTCAAAATGTTTTCTTTTTAATTCTTTTCTCCGGGCTGTAATTAGTTTAATCTGCTTTGCTTTATTGTAATATTTCATTGGCGTAGGTTTCAAATCAATTAATATTTTGTACTCATCGTGACGGACTGGTATTTATTGGCTTGTTGCCACACCTTGATTCTCTATCACATTCAATCATGGCTCTTTTAATCTGAATATTTAGTACTCTTTCATGTCTTAATTACAGCAAATTGCACACAGTTGGCACCATTTCTTGAAATTAATCCCAGAGTACTTTGTTTCTGTCAAGCAGTCAAAGCCCTGGAGAATAATAGTAAATGTTATTGCAGATCTAAATTTAAACGACTGTCTATGTATTTAACACAAGCCTTTAATTATTCGTGAAATTAGGGTTTTTTTCGGTTCAAATGTTAAACATCCTTCATTGAAGAAGTTAAATTGCTGTAGACAGCAAATAAAATAAGTATATATTTTGTCCAAGTATTAAAGAATAATACAATTAGCTTTCTCCCTGTCCCATCCACATTATCATTACAATTATCACTATTATTGTTGTGGTTATTGCTATTGCTGAGGTTCATGGTTATTCAGGTCAAAGATATAGGAGAAATTCTGCTTTTCAGTTCACGCTCTGTAAAAAACATAAAAATGCAATAATAATTTTGGAAATATATAGAATTTCTTTGTTGCATATTTAAAGGTTCAGATGCAGTTAGTGCAGATTGTTGCGCTGGTTCCATATCGGCCATTAAAGAGTTCTCCGATGAAAGCAAGTAATGAATAGGTGATAACTTATCCATACTGAGGGTTTGACAATTGGGAGTTTTGATCCTCAAAAAGGGACATTTATGCCCATTAGATAAGAGCAGCAGTGCACAAGTAATAAATAGTGGGAGTCGAATATACAATCTGTCGCTCCATTCTAATGGAGATAATAGTGCGCTGTTCTGGCAATCAGTGCGGATCCCAGAGGTCGGACCCTCACTAAACTATAAGTGATCACCAAACAAGCCTTTTAATTTCTACGCTAGACTGTTCCATAGTTCCACCTCCTGTGGCTGGTGTCTGGATAAAATTATTGAAAGTCTTAGGGTATGTGTCCACGTTCAGCATTGCATCAGGATTTGGTCAGGATTTTATGCAGTTAAAATCCTGACCAAATCTGCACCTGAGGTCACTGGAAGGTCACCTGCGCTGTCCTTGCGTTGCTTCTGCAATGTAAGGACATGCTGCGTTCTTACAAGACGCGCCACATGTGCGTTTTCGCGGGTCTGCCGCATGCGTCTTTTAATGCATAGTGGAGACGGGATTTCATGAAATCCCCTCCACTATGCTGTAACATCTGGACGCTGCGCTTTTGACACTGCGGCTCAACGCAGCGTCAAAAACGCAGCATTTCCTGAACGTGGAAACATACCCTAAGATGATAGTAACCTTTATAAGACCTTCTCTTCAAAAAAAAAAAAAAAAAAATCCTGATCCTTTTGCAAATATCTGGCATGGGATTTCAGGCTATGGATGATAAACCACATGCGGGAGCCAATGTCTTATTCATGCATCTTCTGGACACCACATGGGAACACAGCTTAGGACACATGCAGCCTAATCCCATAAACTGGTAAATTATTTTATCAAGGGAATAAAAAAAAGCCGGATTACTTACCGGTAATACTCTTTTAGTGAGTCCACGACAGCACCCCACTGAAGAGAGCGATCCGCCCCGCAGGAACAGGAAACCTACCGAGAAATAAAAGGGGGCGGTCCGCCTCTCCTCCTCAGTTTTGATTTCAGAGTACCTGGAGGACCGCCAGTATTAGGCAAATATCATTTATTTCATTTCTTAAAACTTATTTGCTTATGTATGAAAAAGAATTTTACTCAATAGTAAGTACTATATTAATCTAGGGAGGGATGTAAGAGGGTGCTGTCGTGGACTCACTAAAAGAGTATTACCAGTAAATAATCCGGCTTTTTCCCTTTCGCCACGACAGCACCCCACTGGAGATCTTTCAGAGACCATCACCTAGGGGGGGGACCACCGTGCTGAGGACAGTCCTGCCAAAGTCTAGGTCAGAAGTTGACGATAGGTCAAGCCTATAGTGATTATAGAAGGTAGAGGGATTTGACCAAGTTGCGGCCTTACATATAGTCTCAATTGGGACCTCTCCCCTTTCTGCCCAGGAGGATGCCATAGCTCTGGTAGAGTGCGCTGTTATGCCTTCCGGAGGGTTTTCTTTACTCGCGGAATAGGCCAGTCTGATAGACTCTCTGATCCACCGGGATAAGGTGCTTTTTGTTACTCCATGACCCTTCTTGTGACCATGGAAGGAAATAAACAGAGCCCTACACTGTCGCCAGCTACTGGTTCTTTCAATGTATTTTAATACTACTCTTTTAACATCTAGAGTGTGGTACCTCTGTTCTTCAGGAGTGGAAGGATCACTGAAGAAAGTGGGCAAGATTATTTCCTGAGACCTATGGAATTTCTTTGCTACTTTGGGAAGGTAGGAAGGGTCTGGTTTAAGGATCAACTTATCCTGAAAAGTTAGCAGGAAAGGTGGATCTACAGAGAGAGCTTGGATGTCACTGATTCTTCTGGCTGAAGTCAGTGCTACCAAGAGGGCCGTTTTTAGTGATAGGCTTTTGATTGGTATTGAATCTATTGGTTCGAATGGAGAATATGTTAGGGCTTGTAAAACTAAAGGTACCGTCACACTTAGCGACGCTGCAGCGATACCGACAACGATCCGGATCGCTGCAGCGTCGCTGTTTGGTCGCTGGAGAGCTGTCACACAGACAGCTCTCCAGCGACCAACGATCCCGAGGTCCCCGGTAACCAGGGTAAACATCGGGTAACTAAGCGCAGGGCCGCGCTTAGTAACTCGATGTTTACCCTGGTTACCAGCGTAAAAAAACAAACAGTACATACTTACATTCAGCTGTCTGTCCCTTGCCGTCTGGTTCCTGCACTCACTGCTGGCCGTAAAGTGAAAGTGAAAGCACAGCACAGCGGTGAGTCACACAGCGGTGACTCACCGCTGTGGCTGTGCTCTGCTTTCACTTTACGGCCAGCAGTCAGTGCAGGAACCAGACGGCAAGGGACAGACAGCTGAATGTAAGTATGTACTGTTTGTTTTTTTACGCTGGTAACCAGGGTAAACATCGGGTTACTAAGCGCGGCCCTGCGCTTAGTTACCCGATGTTTACCCTGGTTACCAGTGAAGACATCGCTGAATCGGTGTCACACACGCCGATTCAGCGATGTCTACGGGGAGTCCAGCGACGAAATAAAGTTCTGGACTTTCTTCCCCGACCAGCGATCTCCCAGCAGGGGCCTGATCGCTGCTGCCTGTCACACTGGACGATATCGCTAGCGAGGACGCTGCAACGTCACGGATCGCTAGCGATATCGTCTAGTGTGACAGTACCTTAAATTTAGATCCCAGGGAGGAACTCTAGGTATATTAACTGGATTTATCCGTTCGCAGGCTGTAATAAATCGGGATACCCATCTATCCCCCGCAATGTTATGGCCATAGAGGGCTCCTAGTGCTGAAACATGAACTTTTAAGGTGTTTACAGTTAAACCAAGTTCTCTCCCTTTTTGAAAAAATTCCAGGATAAATTGTATCGGCATTTCTGACGTGTTTGAAGATGTATGGAATTGTAGGAATTTCTTCCATATTCTTGTATAAATTTTTGTAGTGGAAGGTTTTCTACTCTGGAGGAGTGTGTTTATCAATCCCTCAGAGAACCCCCTTGATTTTAACATCTGCCTCTCAAATTCCAGGCCGTCAGATGTAGATTGTCCACTTGAGGGTGGAAAAACGGACCCTGGAAGAGAAGATTGGGTGTTGAGGGGAGGACCCAAGGATCTGAGACCGACATGGTTTGCAGCCACGAGAACCATGGTCTCTTGGGCCAGAATGGAGCTATCAGTATCACTCTCGCTCCTTCGTCTCTGATTTTGCGTATGACTTGGGGTAGTAATATGATTGGCGGAAAAAAGCGTATGCCAGACTGAACTGCCAAGGGGCTTGGAGAGCGTCCAGAATGTCCGGATGATCCGCTAGAGATAGGGAGGCAAATCTCCGGACTTTTTTGTTTCTTCTTGTGGCGAAGAGATCTACTTGAGGACGACCCCATAGGGACACTATGTCCTGAAAAATCTGCTGGTTTAGGCACCACTCCCCCTGTTTCAAGGTGTGTCGACTTAAGAAGTCGGCCTGCTGGTTGTTTTCTCCTCTTATATGCACTGCAGTAAGGGATGTTAGGTGACTTTCTGCTAGATTCAAAATTTCTGTAGCAGAAGACATCAGAGTCTCTGATCGCGTGCCTCCTTGCCTGTTTAGATATGCCACTGTGGTGGTGTTGTCGGAAAGGATTCTGACGTCTTTCCCTCGAAGCTGTGGGAGAGAATGGTATAGGGCGTATTTTACTGCATTTAATTCTTTAACGTTAGAGGAGTTGCAGCTTTCCTCCATGTTCCATAACCCTTGGCAAAAATCATTCCCCATATGAGAGCCCCATCCATGAGGACTGGCGTCAGTGGTTATGGTATGAGATGGCGCTATTACCCATGGAACACCACTCATCAAATGGTCTGAATTCAGCCACCACGTTAAGGAAGTTAAAACTTCCTGTGATAAGGTTATTTTTGCATTTAGGTGACCAAATAACCGTCTATCTTCTTGTAAAATCTGGCGTTGCAGTCTACGGGTATGATGTTGAGCCCATTTTACTGCAGGTATACAAGAAATAAGGGATCCTAGTAAGGACATAGCTTGTCTTAGGGATATACGTGGATTATTTATTGCAGCTAGGACTTTGTGTTTGATCAATAGTATTTTTACCTGAGGCAGAAGACACTTTTGAGATATGGAGTCTAGATGGAACCCCAAGAACGCCTGACAGGAAAGCGGAGTGAGTCTGGATTTGTTGGTATTGATTATCCAGCCTAGATCCTGTAGAGAGGAAATTGCGTGAGCCAAACGATCAGCACATTGAGTAACTGAATTTCCTATGACCAAAAAGTCATCCAGATAGGGAACAATTAAGGTTTCCTTTTGGCGAAGGTAGGCCATCACCTCTAGCATTATCTTGGTGAAGATCCTCGGTGCTGTTGAAAGGCCGAAGGGCATGGCCGCGTACTGGAAATGACGAATCTCGTTGTTGATTGTTACTGCTACTCTGAGGAATTTTTGGTATCTGTCATGGATAGGGAGGTGATAATAAGCATCTTTTAAATCAATGCCCCCCATCATACAGTTTGGAAAGAGGAGTTTTATAGTGGATCTAATGGATTCCATCTTAAATGTATGGTTTTCAACAAATGAATTGAGTTTTTAAGGTTTATGATGGTGCTGAAAGAACCGTCGGGTTTGGAAATCAGGAATAAGGGAGAGTAGAATCCCCTGCCTTCCTGTCCCTCAGGGACTTGGACTAAAACCCGTTTTGATAATAGGGTTTGAATTTCAAGCTCTAGAGCCTGTTGTTGTATAGGCTAGCTGAGGGATGTTATAATATATGACTGATGGGGAACACGAGAGAATTGTAGTTTAATTCCATATCGGATGATATTTAAAACCCACGAGCAAGATGTTACTTTTTCCCATTGAGTGGCGAAAAATTTCAGTCTGCCCCCTACTGGTATATCCTCAGAATTTATTGTCTTTTGGGGGGTTGGGTCTTCTAAACATGGTACCTCTTTGTCTGTCCTCTTTAGTGGTCCATGTTGTAGACCTATCCGTTTGCCTCCTTTTACCAAACGGTCTCCTCTTAAAGGCTCTCCTGTAAAAAGGAATAGAGGAATCAGGAAAAGCTTTCTTCCTGTCCTTTGCCTTTTTGAGTATCTCGTCTAAGGTCTTACCAAAGATGTACTCACCCTCACATGGGATTGCGCATATTTTAGATTTAGACTGCGCGTCCCCTTTCCAGCTTTTCATCCAAAGCGCTCGTCTGGCATTATTCACAAGGCCTGCAGATCTTGCTGCTAAACGAAGAGTGTCGGCAGATGCGTCTGCCATAAAAGCTGCCGCTCCTCATATTAAGGGGATGGCCGCCCGTAGTTTCTCTCTTGAACCTTTATTTTCAATTTGCTGGTCTAACTGATCAATCCAAATGATCATTGACCGGGCAGCGCAAGTGCTGGCTACTGCAGGTTTAAATATTCCTGTAGCCGCTTCCCAAGAACGCTTAAGGGATGATTCAGCCTTACGATCCAACGGATCGACCAGAAGTCCCGCATCCTCCACAGGTAGAGTGGATTGCTTGGAGGTAGAGGCTACAACTGCATCGACCTTAGGGACTTTGGTCCATGTAAGAAGCTCCTCGTCACTAAACGGATATTTACGTTTAGACGCGGAGGGTAAAAAACTTCTTTGATCTTGTTTCTCCCACTCTCTTTTAATTAATGCTTTCACTGCTGGTATAACCGGAAAAACTTCTCCTCTTTCTCTCTGCCAAACCCGCGAACATAATTTCCTGCGTGGTTTGCGCACCCTTTACCTCCTCACACCCCATGGTATTTCGGATTGATTTTACCAAATTGTCCACACTGTCTAAGGGAAAACATGAGCGTCCCTCGATCTCTGATGAGGATGATGATGATGATGATAGGGAGGCTTCTGACAGTACAGTCTGGTCACTTTCGGAGTCTGACACAGGTATCGGTGTTTTGGACTTAGCTTTACGCGGTTTTTCCTGGGTCATATTTTTTAGCTCCTCCCTAATAATGGCCCGTAAGTCCGTAACGGACACTGTGTTGTTTCCTTAAAACAGTCTTTGCATAGTTTTTTGGGGTATGAGTCCGGAAGGGGCTGGCTACACAAGGCGCATTCCTTATGCTTCGTTTTTTGTCGCCTTTTAGACTAGGCGTAATAAGTAGCGAGAGAGAGAGAAAAGAGAGAAATAGGGAGACAACGTCAGCTTAATAGGCAGAGTGTTAACACTCACCCAGTGAAGCGAATAGTACCGGATCAGAAGGCCGAGATCCTGTTCTGGATCCGTCGCTTTTACGAGCGGTCTCTGAGGATCCTCTGGTGTGATCTTTGGCGGGGGGTACTGGATCTCCAGCTGTGGGGTCCATGGCACCTGGGGATGACATCTCTGCCTCGCCGTATTACGGTTGGTTTGCAGTTTAAATAGTGCGCCCATTTTTTTTTTTCGACGTAGTGCGCATGCGCGGACCAGCGCCGGCTCCCCCGCCCTAGATCTGGCCTAGGCACCCCGGAAGTCAATTATCCACTTCCGGGGTAGCCTGTATAGCGGCGGTCGGCGCATGTGCGGTCAGGGATTCACACATCGGACCGCAAAACGGAGTGCAGCCGCTTTCTTACCCCACCAGCCGGCCTCCTCACGCTGCCGTACCGCCACTGCAGAAGATGCCGGGCGGCCCTCCCCGGACCCGACCGTCTGCCTGCTCCACCAGACGAGGAGGGAGCCGTCTAAAGGAACTCCCCCGACGCTGCTTCTGAGCTGCAGCCCCTGCCGTTCTCAAGGATACCGCGCAGGCGGCATGCTAGCCCAGGTATGTCCTGTCGTTCCTGAACGTTCCCGCAGGAACAGGAAACCTAAACTGAGGAGGAGAGGCGGACCGCCCCCTTTTATTTCTCGGTAGGTTTCCTTTTCCTGCGGGGCGGATCCCTCTCTCCAGTGGGGTGCTGTCGTGGCGAAAGGGAAAAAATGCATGGTGATTTCAGGTGTATTCACACAAGTGATTAAAATCTGATTTCTATTATCGCGACAAAAATCAGGATCAAAGGATGATCGTAGGAGTTCCTCCCTGGCAGGGTACAAGGATTAAGTCCATTGTTGTTCAAACCGAGCACAGATGCTCAGTGCACCCTTGGCATGGCCAAGCTGTACAGTGCACCCTTGACATGGCAAAACAGTACAGTGCACCCTTGATATGGCCAAGCAGTACAGTGCACCCTTGGTATGGCCAAGCAGTACAGTGCACCCTTGGCATAGCAAAACAGTACAGTGCACCCTTGGCGTGGCCAAGCAGTACAGTGCACCCTTGGCGTGGCAAAACAGTACAGTGCACTACTGGTGTGGCTAAGCAGTACAGTGCACCATTGGTGTGGCCAAGCAGTAGAGTACACCATTGGCGTGGCCAAGCAGGACAGTGCACCCTTGGCATGGCAAAGCAGTACAGTGCACCCTTGGCATGGCCAAGAAGTACAGTGCACCCTTGTCATGGCCAAGCAGTACAGTGCTTCCTTGGCATGGTCAAAGAGTACAGTGCACCCTTGGTATGGCCAAGAGATAATCCGATCAGAGTTTGAACAGAGTGTGATTAGAAAAAATGTCCATATTCTCTCAGATGACAGAAAATAAGGTTGTGCGACCCTAGCCTTATTGGCATGAATTCCAACAAATCAGACACAAACACCACAGCAATTTCCTATATCCCTTATACCAATCTCGTAGCATGTACCCTATTTTGCCTAATGACATTATTATCCTAGTATTATGCTCCAGAGTGGTCAGTGTTCCCAAACATGAAGGCTGTCCTACCTTATTACATTAAATAGGAGTACATGAGTGTTTTTTTACTTTTCCGATAACGCTCTTTTTTCCCTTTTTCTATGTTTATTCTGAGCAGGGAGACAAGCTGCCTTTAAAAAAAAAAATGAGTAGACAGGTAGCACCGAGAGGAACATTTCACGGAAACCACTTATAAATACAATTCCCTTCTCTAACTTTTAGCAGCAGAGTTGAAGCCAGAGATTCTGGGCAGTGACACACAAATAGGAACTGAGTGAATCACCTTTTGCCTCCATCCACTTTACCGCTTTCCCCTGAGCATATGCCTGCAGCTTAAACAGAACTTTATAAATCCACAGCTTGAGCACCAGGTGAACCCTAACTAAATACAATCCCTGTGCAAAGCGGCTGTCACCAGCAGAAGCCTCTGCTCTTTTCTATGCAACACAATCTATGCCAATAATAAAGACTCATTAATACAAATGGAGGTGAACATAAGCATGCATTGCTCCTTCTAGCAGCAGCCTTTGAAGCCTATGGCCCCGATTCATCATTGCCTTTGCACCTGTTTTTTGTCTAGTTTTGTGTTCTAGTTCAAGCTCCCCCCCAAGTATTTTTCAGTCTGCTAGTATTATAGCACGTTTTAATGTAATTTTGCGAAACGTGCAACTTTTGGTGCTTAAAAACAATAGTTCAAGACAATTTTTGACTTTGCGACAAATTTGTGAATTGTGTCTGCCATTTTGCAGAATTTGGTGTCTAAAATGGCAACTACCGTAATACCACAAAACAAAAAAGGAAAGTGACAAAAAAAAAAAAGAAAAGAATGAATTGGGGGCTAAGAATGAAGAACAGCTTCATGCATGCACTTTGGTTCCACTGTATGCCTTTGATGTCACATAAGCATACAATGGCGTTTTATCTCAAAAAAAAAAATTATAGATCTTATATTATACATTGGTCACATAACCTTTTTTTTCTGCTGATGGACTGTCAGGAAAAAGAAAAAAAACAAAAACATGGAGACATATCCTACTTTGATCAGTACTAAGGATTGAACTCGCCAATGCAAGCCAATGGCCCCATGAATAAAAAGGATAACACATCCATGTCATCTGTTGACCATACTTTTTTTTAGATAAAAAAAAAAAAAAAAAAGATGTAACAACAATTGATACCAAATGGACCCAGCGCATTAAAAAAACATTAACCATTTTAAAAAAAATAGTGGGAAATCAGCTTAAAAGTTGTTGGCCCCGCTCCTTTCAGGTACTCTATGCTACTTTTTCAACTTTTGGTGAGTATGATGCAAAAATGGAAGAATTGCACATTATGAGACTTTTTCCAAATTTTTTTTTAACAAATTTTATTTTTTTAGAAGCCACAAGTGTCGACTTAATGTCAGTGCTGCAGCCAATGCCAGACCCCAGAACCAGTGGCGAGACACACACACACATTTGGGCCTGGGTAGGGCGAGTACAGCAGGGTTAGTTGCCTTTGCCAGCAGCTGGGGATTAACTTTCAATGAAAGGAAACAACCCCTTTAACCAGTTTACAGAGGTTTTATAGTAAAACTGCTTGAAATATAGCAATCTTTTTACTCTTGACTGTGCAAAAACTTTGCAACTTTTAACCATTTTATGCCAGTCCCAGCCAGATAATCCAACTTCCTTAAAAGTAAGTGGAGCTTAGCAGAGATGGGGACGTTGTCAGGTGTATCCGAAAAATTCATAACAATTTGGAACATCTTACTTCAGGACCCTCTTCAGTTAGACTGGTGTGCAAAATGCCAGACATGATGAATCTGAGTTTTCATCTCATGTTTCATTCAATGCCACATAATAAAGTCATTGACTTCATTGCATTTTTCTTTTTGATGTCAGAATACAAGACTTTTCATATTTGTCATTGCCACTAGTTATTCAGTGTTGGAGATATAAAGTTATTTTTCCATCAGGGTCCTGTCTCGGTGCTTCATTTAGACATAGTGGAGACCTCCTATTAAGGAATCCCATATTTGCTAACATTTTGGGGAAAACTCTAACTACAGCTCCCACTCTGGAGGGCACAGTGTGACCGTGTCACATTACTCCTTCATGTTGCAGTACACGCCTGCAGCTGCCGGACGGTGACCCCCAATAACAGCTGACTGCCAGGGGTTTCTAATACTGGAACATACACGTGATCCCCAGCAGGCCCCCAGTTAGATAACAAGCATAAAAGCAGCTTCCATTACTACACATGTATACAACAGATAAGCCACTACAGGCTTACCTGGTCTTTCTGCACACAGATGTCCCTGGAATCCTTCAGTTCGGCCTCCAGTTGAGCTACAGACTGCTCCAAGCGGACAATTTCGGCTCTGTGCTTCTGCTGGCCTGCCAAGATTTCCTGATGGAGGGATTGCAAGGTGATTTCTAGCTCCTCGGTTTCTTGTGCATACTTCGTCTGCTGGTCTAGTGCTTTTCCAGCTTCAGCGTTCTGCCGGTCTATAATTTGCTGACCCTCCTCTACCTTTGCTGTCTTTTCACGGACTTGTCTTTTTAGGTCTTCTATCTCCTATATAGTGTACAAAAGTCACAATGAGTCAGTCAGGTAACACAGTGCTGACATGTAAATTATTACTTCAAGAACATTTTGCAATCTCTTATTAGCGCATTCATCACTACAGCAGCTCAGTGGTCATTAGTGGGTCCTATGCTTTGCTTCTGACCTCCAGCCCCCCATTATGTGGATGGCCCATTACTTTCAATTGGCATAGTTATGTATAAATTCTGAATATTTATTTCTCTTAAGTATCGGCAGCAGGAAGCAGGCGGCTGACAGTGCGCGCTACTGAAGAGGAATGGATACTCACCGTAATCTCCGATGAATACCCGGTGAGTATTCTGACAGCTGTGCTCTGCTTGTGAGCAGCGCATGATGTCCCTGCCATGCGTTGCTAACAAGCATTAAGCAGCTGCTGGCACCGGAGCAGGACGCTGTGACTGCAAGGGAGCGGAGGAAGGTAAGAGTAAGGCTGGTTTCACACTTGCGTTTCAAAACACATGCGTTTAAAAAAAAAAAGCATGGTGAAAAAACGCATGTAAGGCTACGTTCACACTAGCGTTATGCTAGTTTGCGTCGGGTTTGCGTCGGGCGACGCAGCGGCGACGCATGCGTCATGCGCCCCTATATTTAACATGGGGGACGCATGCGTTTTTGTTTGTTGCGTTGTGCGACGCATGCGTCTTTTTTGCCGCAAGCGTCAGACCAAGAAAACACAACAAGTTGCATTTTTCTTGCGTCCAAATTTCGGCAAAAAACGACGCATGCGTCGCAAAACGCAGCGTTTTTGCGTGCGTTTTGGTGCGTTTTTGCGTGCGTTGTGTCGTCGACGCAGCGGCGCACAATGCTAATGTGAACGTAGCCTAAACGCGTGCAAACGCTGCTTTTTTTTGGCGCATGCGTTTTTGCATGTGGTGAAAAAAACGCAGCGTTTTGACGCGTTTACATGCGTTTTTTCATGCGTTTGCGTTTTTTAAACGCATGCAGATAAATGTGTGACAGGTGCCAATCGTCAAAATAAAGTTAAAAACCCACTATAAACAGAAAGAGCTAGGGTTAGGGTTAGGGGTAGGGATCCTAACCCTAACCCTAATCCTAAAGGGATCTTAACCCTAACCCTACCCCTAACCCTAAAGGGATCCTACCCCTAACCCTACCCCTACCCCTAACCCTACCCTTAAAGGGATTAGGGTTAGGGTTAGGGGTAGGGTTAGGGGTTTAGGATTCCCTTATCAATTTTATGGTGTGGGGTGGTTTATCAGTGTGTTTTTATGTTTTGTTTTTTTTTTAAAACACATGCGTTTTTAATGCATGCAAACGCATGCACAAAAAAACGCATGCGTTCCCATTGACTCCAATGTGTTTTTTGACCCAAAAAAACGCATGAAAACGCATGCGTTTTTTGTGTCCAAAAATCGCCTCTCAAAAATACAAGTTGCATTTTTGAAAATGAACGCATGCAGTAAAAAAACGCATGCGATTGAAAACGCGACCAAACGCGTACACAAAAAAACGCATGCGTTTTCAATGTTAAATATAGGGGAAAAAACGCATGCGTTTTTTTGTGCAAAAAACGCTGCAGACAAAAATGCAAGTGTGAAACCACCCTAAGGTTTGTTTTTTTAATCTTTTCTGATGGGGCCAATCAATCATACCAGCAATGGGATGGGGCCAATCAGACCAGCAAGGGGATGGGGCCAATCAATCATACCAGCAAGGGGATGGGGCCAATCATGCATACCAGGACTGGGAGGGGCGATCTAATAACCATGTATAAGTATATAAGGGGACAATACAAATATCTCGCTGAGGATCTGTTTATACCAAGGAAGGTGACGGGCACAAGGGGGCATTCTTTGCGTCTGGAGGAGAGAAGGTTTTTCCACCAACATAGAAGAGGATTCTTTACTGTTAGGGCAGTGAGAATCTGGAATTGCTTGCCTGAGGAGGTGGTGATGGCGAACTCAGTCGAGGGGTTCAAGAGAGGCCTGGATGTCTTCCTGGAGCAGAACAATATTGTATCATACAATTAGGTTCTGTAGAAGGACGTAGGTCTGGGGATTTATTATGATGGAATATAGGCTGAACTGGATGGACAAATGTCTTTTTTCGGCCTTACTAACTATGTTACTATGTTACTATGTTATACCAGCAAGGGGATGGGGCCAATCAATCAGACCAGGAACTAGATTGGGCCAATCAATCATACAAGCAAGGGGATGGGGCCAATCAATCATACCAGCAAGGGGATGGGGCCAATCAATCATACCAGGATCGAGATGGGGCCAATTAATCATATCAGAATAAGAATGGGACCATGCATACCAGGACTGGGATGGGGTCAATCATACCAGAATAAGGATGAATCCATGCATACCAGAACAAGGATGGGGCCAATCATACCAGAATAAGGATGGGACCATGCATACCAGGACTGGGATGGGGCCAATCATACCAGAATAAGGATGGGGCCATGCATACCAGAATAAGGATGGGACCATGCATACCAGAATAAGGATGGGACCATGCAAACCAGAATAAGGATGGGACCATGCTACCAGGACTGGGATGGGGCCAATCATACCAGAATAAGGATGGGGCCATGCATACCAGAATAAGGATGGGGCCATGCATACCAGGACTGGGATGGGGCCAATCATACCAGAATAAGGATGGAACCAGGCATACCAGAATAAGGATGGGGCCAATCATACCAGAATAAGGATGGGGCCATGCATTCCAGAATAAGGATGGGACCATGCATTCCAGAATAAGGATGGGACCATGCATTCCAGAATAAGGATGGGACCATGCATTCCAGAATAAGGATGGGACCATGCATGCCAGAATAAGGATGGGGCCATGCATTCCAGAATAAGCATAGGACCATGCATTCCAGAATAAGGATGGGACCATGCATTCCAGAATAAGGATGGGACCATGCATTCCAGAATAAGGATGGGACCATGCATTCCAGAATAAGGATGGGACCATGCATACCAGAATAAGGATGGGGCCATGCATACCAGGACTGGGATGGGGCCAATCATACCAGAATAAGGATGGGGCCAATCATACCAGAATAAGGATGCATCCATGCATACCAGAATAAGGATGGAGCCAAGCATACCAGAATAAGGATGGGGCCAATCATACCAGAATAAGGATGGGGCCATGCATTCCAGAATAAGGATGGGACCATGCATTCCAGAATAAGGATGGGACCATGCATTCCAGAATAAGGATGGGACCATGCATTCCAGAATAAGGATGGGACCATGCATTCCAGAATAAGGATGGGACCATGCATACCAGAATAAGGATGGGGCCATGCATTCCAGGACTGGGATGGGGCCAATCATACCAGAATAAGGATGGGGCCAATCATACCAGAATAAAGATGCATCCATGCATACCAGAATAAGGATGGAGCCAAGCATACCAGAATAAGGATGGGGCCAATCATACCAGAATAAGGATGGGGCCATGTATACCAGAATAAGGATGGGGCCATGCATTCCAGAATAAGGATGGGACCAATCATACCAGAATAAGGATGGATCCATGCATTCCAGAATAAGGATGGGGCCATGCATACCAGAATAAGGATGGGGCCATGCATATCAGGACTGGGATGGGGCCAATCATACCAGAATAAGGATGGGGCCAATCATACCAGAATAAGGAAGGGACCATGCATACCAGAATAAGGATGGGACCATGCATACCAGAATAAGGATGGGGCCATGCATTCCAGAATA
This sequence comes from Ranitomeya imitator, assembly GCF_032444005.1. NCBI lineage: Eukaryota > Metazoa > Chordata > Amphibia > Anura > Dendrobatidae > Ranitomeya > Ranitomeya imitator. The sequence continues at coordinate 466,567,611 of NC_091287.1, read as the reverse complement.
AGGATGGGGCCATGCATTCCAGAATAAGGATGGGACCATGCATTCCAGAATAAGGATGGGACCATGCATTCCAGAATAAGGATGCGGCCATGCATTCCAGAATAAGGATGGGGCCATGCATTCCAGAATAAGGATGGGGCCATGCATTCCAGAATAAGGATGGATCCATGCATTCAAGAATAAGGATGGGACCATGCAAACCAGAATAAGGATGGGACCATGCTACCAGGACTGGCATGGGGCCAATCATACCAGAATAAGGATGGGGCCATGCATACCAGGACTGGGATGGGGCCAATCATACCAGAATAAGGATGGGGCCAATCATACCAGAATAAGGATGCATCCATGCATACCAGAATAAGGATGGAGCCAAGCATACCAGAATAAGGATGGAGCCAAGCATACCAGAATAAGGATGGGGCCAATCATACCAGAATAAGGATGGGGCCATGCATTCCAGAATAAGGATGGGACCATGCATTCCAGAATAAGGATGGGACCATGCATACCAGAATAAGGATGGGGCCATGCATACCAGAATAAGGATGGGGCCATGCATACCAGAATAAGGATGGGGCCATGCATTCCAGAATAAGGATGGATCCATGCTTACCAGAATAATGATGGGGCCAATCATACCAGAATAAGGATGGGGCCATGCATTCCAGAATAAGGATGGATCCATGCATTCCAGAATAAGGATGGGGCCATGCATTCCAGAATAAGGATGGATCCATGCATTCCAGAATAAGGATGGATCCATGCATACCAGAATAAGGATGGGGCCATGCATACCAGAATAAGGATGGGAGGACCATATTTACCAGGATAGGTAATCTTAAGTACAGAATTTACCGAATTTTTTGCTTCAGTTTTTTTTTTTTCCCCTAATTTCCTCCTCTAAAACCTAGGTGCATATGTATATTCACTCTGCCCAGGTTATCCTGCGTTATACATGCTGCATTTCCAAACTGTTTTCTACCTAGGTTTCCTGTATGAGTTTCTTGCATCACACTCGCAAGTGTGACCCCGGCCTTAAAATTAGAATTGTATCTGACTGATGGCTGTAGCTGGTACTGAACAGAGCAAGACCTCAGCAGCAACAGGGAGGAGAACGCTGAGGAGCTCTCAGTCAGGCTAAGTCGGCTGAGATTGAGTTAAACTTTCATAAGGAATTCTACAGCCATTGTGATATGGATTTTCACAAGCATCATTATCAGGTCTAAGAGACCTATTTAATAATGTATGCAGTTTGTACAGTGACATCTCTTGTGAGATCACTTTATGGCCTATATGTTCAGATGCATGTATCAGACTTGCTATGCAAATTCCACACCACAAAAGTGCAACCAATTGAAGTACCTTATATCTGAAAAGAGGATTTGAAAAAGCCATCCACATGAAGCGGAAACATTATGGCATGCTGCAGGTTTTATCACCACAGCCAGATCATTATGTTGCAGAAATGACAGATATTCACTGAATTTCAGCACAATCTGCACTCACTTAGGCTAAGTACACACTAGGCGTTATTGGTGTGTTTTTGTATGCTTTTTTTATGCTAATTTTCTGCTGCGTTTTACAGAACCAGTTATGTCTACGAGATTTCAGAAATCTCATACACACACATTGTTTTTTTTGTCATCAGTATTTTGTGTTTTGCCTAGTTTTTTGGATATAGAGCATGTCACTTCTTTCAGTGTTTTTTCGGCATCTTCACCCACCGAATTGAATGGGAAAAAAAGGCTTGAAAACCACACCAAAAACACAGCAAAAAATGCAGCAAAACCTTGATGCAGCCACACACCCTTGTTTTGCCCACTTTGGCAGGGCTGGGAGAAATTGGCGTGAAAACATCAAAAGTCACAACATTTTTGCACAACTATGAGTTCTGGCAAAATTACTTTGATAAATCGGTACCATAGATTTATATTAGTCACATGTGGCTGTGAAGTAATGTAGTGACCTACTAGTCCCAATAACACAACTAGGAACCAAGATTATGCGATAAGGAGCTCCGAAAAGGTCCTTTCTTTCATTTCCAGCAGTGAAAAAGTATCATATTAAGTTTTCAGCTCACTGTGCTACCATGTACCTACAGGTGCCTCCCACAAAATTAGAATATCATAAAAAGTTAATTTATTTCAGTTCAATACAAAAAGTAAATGTCATATATTACACAGAGTCATTACAAATAGAGTGATCTATTTCAAGGGTTTATTTCTGTATAATGTTGATGATTATGACTTACAGCCAATCAAAACCCAAAAGTCATTATCTCAGTAAATTAGTGTACTTTATAACGCCAGCTTGAAAAATGATTTTAAAATCCGAAATGTTGGCCTACAGAAATGTATGGTCAGTAAATGCACTCAATACTTGGCCGGGGCTTCTTTTGCATCAATTACTGTATCAATGCGGCGTGGCATGGAGGCGATCAGTCTGTGGCACTGCTGAGGTGTTATGGAAGCCCAGGTTGCTTTGATTGCAGCCTTCAGCTCGTCTGCATTGTAGGATCTGGTGTCTCATGTTCCTCTTGACAATACCCCAGGTCAGGCGAGTTTTCCGGTCAATCAAGGAAAGTGATGTTGTTTTTAAACCAGGTATTGGTACTTTTGGCAGTGTGGACAGGTGCCAAGTCCTGCTGGAGAATGTAATTTCCCTCTCCAAAAAGCTTGTCGGCAGAGGGAAGCATGAGGTGCTCTAAAATTTCCTGGTAGACGGCTGCGCTGACTTTCGTCTTGATAAAACACAGTGGACCTACACCAGCAGATGACATGGCTCCCCAAACCATCACTGATTGTGGAAACTTCACACTAGACCTCAAGCAGCTTGGATTGTGGCCCCTCAACTCTTCCTCCAGACTCTGGGATCTTGATTTCCAAAGGCAATGCAAAATTTACTTTCATCTGAAAACAACACCTTGGACCACTGAGCAACTGTTCAGATCTTTTTCTCCTTGGCCCAGGTAAGATGCTTCTGGCGTTGTCTATTGGTCATGAGTGGCTTGACACAAGGAATTTTACAAATTGTAGCCCAAGTCCTGGATAAGTCTGTGTGTGTGGTGGCTCTTGAAGCAATGACTCCAGCAGCAGTTCACTCCTTGTGAATCTCCCCAAAATTTTGGAATGGCCTTTTCTTAACAATCCTTTCAAGGCTGCATTCATCCCGGTTGCTTGTGCACCTTTTTCTACCACACCTTTTCCTTCCACTCAACTGTCCATTAATATGCTTAGATACAGAACTCTGGGAACAGCCAGCTTCTTTAGCAATAACCTTTTGTGGCTTCCCCTCCTTGTGGAGTTTGTCAATGACTGCCATCTGGACATCTGTCAAGTCAGCAGTCTTCCCCATGATTGTGGAGCCTACTAAAACAGACTAAGGGACTTTTTAAAATGCTTAGGAAGCCTTTGCAGGTATTTTTTGTAAATTATTCTAATTTACCGAGATAATGACTTTTGGGTTTTCATTGGCTGTAAGCCGTAATCATCAACATAAACAGAAATAAACACTTGAAATAGATCACTCTGTAATGACTATATAATATAGAGTATGAGCTTCACTTTTTGTATTGAAAAACTGAAATAAATTAACTTTTTGATGATATTTTAATTTTGTGAGAAGCACCTGTATCTCTACAGAAATATAATGCTCACTTTTTGGCACTCCTGCAGTTGTAACGACAGTGCTTCATAATCCACGTTTGAGTGGCTGTGAGTTGACTTGTACTCCTCTGAATTAAAAGAAATTTTATTTACATCATTCTGGCATTTCTGAATCTGAAACAAAAAAAAGAGAATTAAGAAACTTGACTTGGCTTAGCATGGCATACTAAAGTAATACGGTACATAAGAAGAAAGGTGCAAAAAATGTTCCACAGAGATTTACATGTTCAAACAGCACAATCACACCATATGTGATTTCTTATATAATATAGGCTAGTCTTGATAAATTTGGAAACTGCCAAAAAAAATATTGTTTAACATAATAGTTATATTATTATTGGATTGTTTTCTTATCTTAGCTTGAAATGAGAAAGAATAACAAACTCTAATAATAGCATTCATATGTAAGACGTGAGTCACAACTTGTGACAAACCTAAAGGGGTTTTCAGCTACAATGAAACCGATGTCTTACCATTAGGGACATGTCGTCAATATCTGATCGGTGGGGGTCCAACACCTAACACCTGTGCACCTGTGTGGTATAGCATGTGATCCACTCTGAAAATCCCTTCTAGAGAGATCTAAGCATAAACCTATTTTGTATTGGTCTACAATGTGCCAACAAAGAAATATTTTCAGGATATTGGCGAAGAAACCTAGACTTGGCTTTGTTTGGAATGACAGCCTCTTTTGATAACCCCACTTGTTTCTTGGTGCATTGAAGACCTCTAGTAAAGAAGACCCTGCTTTTTTTATTTTTAGAAAATTAATATATTACTCTCATGCTTAGACAGAATAGTTTTGAGCAATGCAAACATCAGATAAGTATGACTGTGGCGCATCTTGTAACGTCCTGAAGACACAAAGGTGACTGAGAAAGGATATTCCTGGTCAGTCCCGAGATGAATACAAGATGTTATCCAAAAGGTAAAGGCACATTCAGGCAAAGTGCAAATGTCTTAGGCAAGTACAGAATGGTAAAATGAGAATCAATCATAAATAATTCTTTGAAAGGTAAAACACAACCTTAAAGTCATTGTCTGACCTTAGGCTACAAGTCTGCTGTAACTCTAAGTCACTGCAGACTTGTGAATCCTCACATCACGTGCACTGCACACTGTGAGGATTTTCAAGTGCCGGGAGCAGGCATTCATGTGACTGCAAATATGAATGCTTACAGCCATATTCCAACTACACCGAGTCTGGCCTCGCCCAGTACATTTCCATTGAGCGACGCCACATCCATCTAGTTGGCACATAACTGCATCTATGCAAATCACATACTTGCGGTTATGCGCCAACCGCTGGCACCGAAGAATCCCAACGAAACGCAGTGCACGTTATGTGAGGATTCACAAGTCTGCAGTCACATAGAGTGACTGCAGACTTGTAGCCTAAGGCCGGACAGCTCCGTTAACTGTCACAAAAGAATCAACACAAACCACACACAAAGGAACAAAGGGGTGGGTTTGTAGGTCCTTGTGTGCTCTGATGTCAGGTTCAATACCAACACAATATTCTCAGTGAGTGTCTGGTAGTTCAGTAGGTGGATCACCTTTTAGTTCATGTTCAAAATGTTTAACTTTCGGCCCACTTGTATTCCCTCACTGTAATTCCTAAAAAGGGCTGAGTTGTAGGAACCGTCTATAATAAATCCATGCTATAAAAAGTAGTCCTTTCTTTGCAGCAGCTTGCAGCACACAGCCTATTTGCACGTTCTGCACTGTATAGGGAGTGTAAGCGAGTAGAAACATAGAAATTGAAATTCCGCATAAGCATATTAGAAGTTATGTACAAACTACTCCAGTTTAGTAGGGTTATTGAAGGTGAAAGGGTCTGTATGAATTGTGGTTATTACTTGCAAACAAGTATGTTGCCTCGGCATCTTCAAAAGCTAAATATATTTGCATCTCATTCCATTTTAAAAAAGAAAAGATAAAAAGCAATAAAACCATAGTAACAATGAGAATAAAAACATTTTGATACATGTAACCAAGTTCTGTACCTCCTTTTGTAGGAAATCAATCTTTTCTTTCAACGCTTCCACCTGCTGCTTATACTGCTGGCACTGCTCTTTGTTCAATTTAACATGGTCCTTAGAGGAATGTAGCTCTACAGTTAACTGGTCAATCAGGTGTTCAAAGGCTTCTACCTGGTCACTCTTTTCCTTATACTGACGTTGAAGAATCAATACTTCAGCTTCAAGACTCTGAATGATTTCCTTTTTGCTCACATTCTAACAAAAGTTGGAGAAAAAAAAGACACGCACAAAATAACTGAAATTTCTACTCCAGCATCTCTTTCCTTATATACAACACTATAGTCTCTAATAATTGTGGTAATAATTGTAGTTGGTTAATTAGAACGACTTGATAAGGTAGGTTGTTAAAAGTCAAGGATCAGATCGGCTCATGTATGTAATTAGTTTTATGACAGTTTTTGATAATTGATAACAATGTTTTTGACCATTTGTAATGAGCTGAAAAAGTGAACAGACTCACAAAGTTAAAGCCTAAGAGAGTGTCTGCAAGTGAAAACCACCATCTGCTGGTCAATGATGATAGAAAATGGAAAGCAGAGAGAATTGCATGTGCAGGAACTGACGAATGAAGTGAATGTTCCCGGGGGAAGAGATTGGAGGAGACACCAGGTCAGGTGATAGCTGTATCGCAGTTAGGAATTATAAAAGGCCTGGGAGAACAGAGAAGGTGAGGAGTCAGTTCCTGAACCCATAGAAGGCTAGACGTGTGGTGCAGCATGGTTGGCTTATACCAATAACCAGGCCAAAATGAAAAACTGAGTGACGAGACCCAAAGGCAGAACCAAGTAACCAGACTCGATAAAAAGGATCAAGTGACCAGAACCGAGGAAAGAACCAAGGGATTGAAATCGGAGCTAGGTGAACAGAGCCAGAACCGAGCGAGCGTAAACAGTCACTTAAGCGGACCATGTGAAAGGGGCATTTGTGAGATCTGCGTCGTGAGGTGCAGTACATATGGGACAGGGGTCGCGCTTCAGGGAGTGGAGGCAGCCAGTGCAACATGTGACAGAAGTGACTCATTAATAGGGGACTTGTAGCCCAACAATGTAGTAGAATAGACTCCTGTTAGGGCCCGGACGACGTGCCTCATTACCACCAGAGTGATAGGGTAATGACAGTGATGGGTACATGACTGACTGTGATGCACCATAGGACAGAGTACTAGTATACAGATGGTTGTATCTATTGGAAATGTTTAGTGTCTTGTATACTAGAGTTTAGTTGTTAAATCTTGAGAAGCAACTTACATTTAAATTGTAAAAAAAAAAACACAAAAAACATTTTATTGCACTCTAGTAATCAGCTAACCTCTTTTGATCTTGCATCCTAATCATTCAAATTGCTGTGTTAAGAGTAATAAATAAACTTTGGTTAAGATACCGCTGCGTCCTTATCTTCTGCACTTTTGCTTCCCAAGCTCATGTAAGGAAGTGGAAGTGTTGCCCACGTTGCCCCTGGAAGATATGTAATGGTGTTTGAAAAGCTTAACGTTGAATATTGTTACTAAACAAGTTGTGGTCTGCCCAAATGCAGATGGGTGACAGGGACAGTTAAAGTTAATGGTTGGGACAAGCCCAGGGTTTGAGGGGCTAAAATGAAGGGACAGCAGAAAGTTTCTTGCCAGGACATCATATAGGGATGACCCTGCAGTAGCAGACCTTGAGAAGTATCGGGGCTTGGGGCAGGAAGCCTAGTGTGATGGCACAGAGTTGTCTGACAGTCAAGTATTGGAACGGAGAAGGAAGGAATAAGCAAGACGAAGAGGAAATGCCGTGTGTAGTGGTCCACAGGCGTCAAAGAGGAAGGCTAAGCAGCAGCCATACTGGCATAGAAAACTCCTCTAAGGGGAGAAAGAAGCAGAACCACGGGTGGTAGTATAGGACTCTTGCTTGCTGGACTGTAGTGCCATTACTGGCGATGAGGAAACTACCAGGATAGTGTGTGGGGCTGGGATGAGGCTGAAGAAAGCTAAGTGAAGTGGAAAGTGAAAGTGACTCCAGGAAAAGGAGGAAGAAGTGTGAGATAATGTGTCAAGTCATAACAGAAATATCCATGAAGATGAGTGCCTACTATCTGCTGTACATAGTTCTTCAAAAGTTATTGTTCAGTAAAATTACATTTATTTATGAAGTTGACCTCTTTCATTGAACTTTGCAACACCTGGTCCTGGCCAGCCAAAAACAATGTCACCATGCGGTCTGCAAGGACGTATTGCCATCACAGCTAAAGTCCAGACATCCAGCAAGGACCCCCATTTTCATGTAGCATGCCGGGGTGTGAAGCACGAGTACCTTGCCTACGGCTAACACCTCCATAGAGACCCTAGATCCAGCAGTGTGCTAGTTACTGGGTTACATGATGTCATTTTGATACAATCACTGTGTTATCATCAGGAGATTATCACTAGAGAACTAGTAAACCTGCTGACATGTAGCCGTCCATATTCATGAGCTCTGTAAAACCCTGCCCCACCATTGATTGGCAGTTTTATTCCTTTGCACAGTGTATACAGAAAGTTGCCAATCAGTGATATGGGTGGGGTTATCCAGAGCTCAGCATTTGTGAACTTCCAGATCTGCAGGAGATATAAGAGATTACATCAAAACTGCAGCAAGCAACCGAGTAAGTGATATCACTGTAATCATGGTCTCTACCCCCACATTTTGCTGCTCTCAGATGGGGAAAACAAAAACTTGGTGACAGATTCCATTTAAAGAAGCACCGAATATTTTGTATATTAAATGTGTGTGTATGTGCATGATGTGTAGTGCGAATGTATTAATATACTCACCTACTGCTGCTTTCTCCAGGATCAAGTGTCATTCTCCTCCACTTCTCAGCGATGTCACTGATCTGCGTGACCCAGAAGTGATTCTCAGGCCTCCTTCACATGATCTGGTGATTATTGTACTGGAAAAGCCAGTACTAGTGAGATCCATGCGATATCCGTGTGTCGTCAGTGTGCTGGCAGTGTGACACGTATGGAATGAAATGCAGCATAGAAATGAAAGCATTTTATGTATTAACTAGATGGTGGCCCGATTCTAACGTATCGGGTATTCTAGAATATATAGGTAGTGTACAGCACAGGCTACGTACTATATTGCACAGTGACGTAGTATCTAACATAGCTACGTAGGATATAGCAGAGCTACGTAGTATGTAACACAGCCACGTAGTATATAACATAGCCACGTAGTGTATTGCACAGGTATGTAGTATATTGGTCAGCCACGTAGTATCTATAAACATAATTGTCTAAGGGTCACTTCCGTCTGTCTGTCTGTCCTTCCGTCACGGTTATTTGTTCGCTGATTGTCGACGGCCACAGTCCGATTAGTCCCTCCCCTGCACTCACTGCCCGGCACCCGCTCCGTAATCCCCTCCACTCACCGCTCACACAGGGTTAATGGCAGCGGTAATGGCCCGCGGTGTAACGCACTCAGTTACTGCTGCTATTAACCCTGTGTGTCCTCAACTATTTACTATTGATGCTGCCTATGCGGCATCAATAGTAAAAATAGGTCATGTTAAAAATAATAAATAAAAAAAAAAAAAAACCTGCTATACTCACCCTCCGCCGCCTTTCCCGCTCCTCGCCACGCTCCCCGGACCGCTCCATTGCAAGCGGCAGCTTCCGCTCCCGTCCCAGCGCTGGTGTGCGACAAGGACCTGCCGTGACGTCACGGTCATGTGACCGCGACGTCATCATAGGTCCTGCTCACACCAGCCCTGGGACCGCAAGCTGCCGCCTGCAATGGAGCGATCCCGGGAGCGTGGCGAGGAGCGGGAAAGGCGGCGGATGGTAAGTATAGCAGGACTTCAACGGGCTATAGGTGAGTATGTTTTTTTTTTTTTAAGTCTCTATGCTACGTGGCTCTGTGATGGGCAATATACTACGTGACTGGGCAATATACTATGTGGCTCTGCTATATACTACGTGACTGGGCAATATACTACGTGGCTCTGCTATATACTACGTGACTGTGCAATATACTATGTGGCTGGGCAATATACTACGTGGCTCTGCTATATACTATGTGGCTGTGCAATATACTACGTGACTGGGCAATATACTACGTGACTAGGCAATATACCGTACTACGTGGGCTGTGCTATATACTATGTGGCTGGGCAATACACTACGTGGCTGGGTAATATACTACATGGCTGGGCAATACACTACGTGGCTGGGCAATATACTACGTCGCTGGGCAATATACTACGTAGCTGGGCAATATACTACATGACTGGGCAATATACTACATCGCTGGGCAATATACTATGTCGCTGGCCAATATACTGCGTGACTGTGCAATATACTATGTGGTTGGACAATATACTACGTCGCTGGCCAATATACTATGTGGCTGGGCAATATACTACGTGGCTCTGCTATATATTATGTGGATGTGCAATATACTACGTCACTGGGCAATATACTACGTGACTAGGCAATATACCGTACTACGTGGGCTGTGCTATATACTATGTGGCTGGGCAATACGTCACTGGGCAATATACTACGTGGCTGGGCAATATACTACATGACTGGGCAATATACTACGTTACTGGGCAATATACTACGTTACTGGGCAATATACTACGTGGCTGGGCAATATACTACGTGGCTGGGCAATATACTACGTGACTGGACAATATACTACGTGACTGGGCACAATATACTACATGGCTCTGCTATATACTATGTGGCTGGGCAGTATACTACGTGGCTGGGCAATATACTACGTCGCTGGGCAATATACTACGTGGCTGGGCAATATACTACGTGACTGGGCAATATACTACATCGCTGGGCAATATACTACGTGACTGGGCAATATACTATGTGACTGGGCAATATACTACGTGGCTGGGCAATATACTACGTGGCTGGGCAATATACTACATCGCTGGGCAATATACTATGTGACTGGGCAATATACTATGTGACTGGGCAATATACTACATCGCTGGGCAATATACTACGTGACTGGGCAATATACTATGTGACTGGGCAATATACTACGTGGCTGGGCAATATACTACATCGCTGGGCAATATACTATGTGACTGGGCAATATACTATGTGACTGGGCAATATACTACATCGCTGGGCAATATACTACGTGACTGGGCAATATACTACGTGGCTGGGCAATATACTACATCGCTGGGCAATATACTACGTGACTGGGCAATATACTATGTGACTGGGCAATATACTACGTGGCTGGGCAATATACTACATCGCTGGGCAATATACTACGTGACTGGGCAATATACTATGTGACTGGGCAATATACTACGTGGCTGGGCAATATACTACATCGCTGGGCAATATACTACGTGACTGGGCAATATACTACATCGCTGGGCAATATACTATGTGACTGGGCAATATACTATGTGACTGGGCAATATACTACGTGGCTGGGCAATATACTACTTAGACATGCATATTCTAGACTACCCGATGCGTTAGAATCGGGCCACCATCTAGTATAACATAGCCACGTAGTATATAACATAGCCACGTAGTGTATTGTAGAGCCACGTAGGTATGGAATGAAATGCAGCAGAGAAATTAAAGCATTTTATGTATTAAAGATGTTCAAAGATAGGTATAGATAGAAATGAGGAATTTGATTGATACTGTAGATAGAAATATGTCAGTGTGATTTCTAATCAGTGCTTTGCATGCTTATTTTTCTGTACTTGTATTTATTGTTTAAATAAAAAAAATGAGTACAGTCTCTCTTAATTTTCATAACTAGCTGAGGGAAAGCCAACAGCTGGGGGCTGATGTTAATATTCTGGGATTCTGGGAAGGGGACAATAACCATAAAGGTTCCCAGCATATTAATAACAGCTCACAGCTGTTTGCTAAACCTTTTCTGGTTATTATAGGGGAGACCCCCCAAAATATTGACATGGAGTCCCCACTATAATCAAAAACCAGCAGCTGTGGGCTGACATTAATAGCCTGAAAAGGGACCATGGATATTGCCCCCCTCACATACTAAAAACATCAGCTCTCATTCATTAGATGTGGAGCTTAGCCTCCGCTCTTCCCACTTACCCTGGTGCAGCGGCAAGTGGGGTAATAGTGGTGGGGTTGATGTCAGCTGTTTTAAGTCCACTGACATCAAGCCCAGCGGTTAGTAATGGAGAGGCATCTAGAAGACACCCCCATTACTAACCCCTTAGATAAATTTAATAAAGACACAGAGTAAAGTCCTTTAATGGAAATAAACACTCCCAGACACTCTTTTATTCATTTATTCACAAAAAAATAAAATAAAAAAAAGCAAAATTATACTCACCTTTCTGCCGATAATCCATTAATGCCCATGTTCCACAATGATCGGTATGGTTTGATGAGTGGTCACATCAGTGTGATTAGTGGTCGCATTATTGTGTGTTCATTTCCATTTAAAGACTTAATGCTTTGCATCGGGAGCCAGAGATTTTTTTATTTATATTCACAGATCCCATTTAGGACATTCTTCCACAGGAATGGAGGAAGGTGGGGGGGGTGATCCTTCATTGTTAGATTTTTCAAATAATCTGCGTATTTATCCTAAGGTTTGTAGGTTACTTACAGTCTAATATGGAACAATAGCTCAATTTAGGCCTCTGAGACACTATCAAGAGTAATTGAATGATTGCTTTTACCTTTAACTTATGTATACATAAGATCCAGCCCACACTTACTGTAACTGAATGGAAACATTGATTCCAGAGGCTGAACACCTTACAGGTGAAATTAATGCACTTAAACTGACGAGCAAGCAAATCTCTAACAAAACACAACAAGTTTGACGTAACCGATGCTCCGTGCTGGAAAAAGTCCTGATCCCTTAGAGCCGTGGATTCCGCTCCACATCCATTGGTCCAGAAGACTTTAGAACAAGGCCCGCTCCTGACAAATGGTATATATTTACTGACATTATTTTAATAAATATACAACACATTAGGAAAAAGTAATGTATTCCTCAATGTTCACATAAAACCCTCCATAAAATTGCTAAATAAGTGATATTTGCACACGTCCTTATTTAAGGGATTTTTAATAAAACTGTGACTACATCACTTTGGCTTTTCCCTTGAGATGTCTCATAAAAAGCTGTTCAAAAGCTTCGTACTGAAAATAGCTACTGTCGCTCTTATATTAAGAGGTTTTTTTTTTTCCCCTGTTTTAAATGAGACATTCATAATACTTAATGAAGGAATAAAATAGATTGTCATCGCCGTGCCCTGCTACAGTGTGTAATGAATGGAAACGTTGTAACAATCGCGGCAGCGCTGCCCCTGAGCATTGCGGGAGTTATGCTGGGATATGTGCCCAGATTTTGCTTTGCTGTGGATGTTTCTAATTTCTCCTGTCTTAATCAGGTTCTCAAATTAACACAATCATCTGATTGTTCCTTTTCACAAGGTCTATCCCATAGATGGGAACTTAATGATGCTCAGGCAAAGCATGGCTAGAATTCCCAGCAGAGCCCTAATTGATGAAATGAACTTTGACGACTGGGATTTCCAAGTTTGTTTAAAATATACCCGTCAGTAACATGGTTGGGCTCATGGCATACATGATTACAGTGAAATGTATATAGTATGATGAAACATCAGGAATGAATGCTTGCTGTTATTTTAATGAAGAAATCAGCCAACATCTAGCTGAACTGAGCTGCTACTACAATCATACGGGAAGTCTGACGTACGCGCCTGCCAGAGTTATATAAGAACGCTGAACATCATAACATGGAAGAAAAAAAGAATGAACGCAAAAGTTATGATCATGGAATCGTTCCAAATGAACTTTGCACTGTCATTAATTGATGACCTACTTGGATAAATTTGTTTGATGGTTCCTCAACTATAAGGCTGAGTTCACATGTGAAGTATTCATGCATTTGAAACAAAACCAGTAAACAAAAAAAAACTGATGACAAACTGTTGCGTTCTCATTGACTTCAATGATTTAAAGGGAATCTGTCACCTAAATTTTCGTATCTAAGCTTCGGCCACCGCCATCAGGGGCTCATCTACAGCATTCTGTAATGAGGCAGATAAGCCCCCCATGTAACCTGAAAGATAAGAAAAACAAGTTAGATTATACTCACCCAGGGGCGGTCCGATCCGATGGGGGTCGCGGTCTGGGTCCGGCACCTCCCATCTTCATGCGATGACATCCTCTTCCATGCTATTGTCTCGGCTCCTGTGCAGGCGTACTTTATCTGCCCTGTTGAGGGCTGAGCAAAGCACTGCAGTGCGCAGGCGTCGGGAAAAATCTGTGGCGCCCAGAGCCTGCGCACTGCAGTACTTTACGCTGCCCTCAGCAAGACAGATAAAGTACGCCTGCACAGGAGCCGTGACAGAAGCAATGAGGAGGACATCATTGCATGAAGATGGGAGTCACCAGACCCGGACCGCGATGCCCATCGGACCGGACCATCCCCCAGGTGAGTATAATAATAGATAATTTAACTTGTTTTTCTTATCTTTCAGGTTGCATCGGGGGCTTATCTACAGCATTACAGAATAATGTCGATAAGCCCCAGATGGCGGTGGCCGAAACTTATATCCGAAAAAGTAGGTGACAGATTCCCTTTAGCCAATTGATCCAACTGCAACTCGGCTTTATTTCTTCTTTGACAACTTATGCCCGGCATAAAAACTATCAGCTCTTCCAGGTTTTTAATTACCTTTGGATCCAATGGTTCAAATTACAAGGGTGACGAGTCACAGCTGGCTCCCAGGTAGTAGTAGTAATAGTAGAGGTAAAAAAAAAAAAAAAGTTCTCATCCAGCAATCTTAGGGATTGAGATGCGGACATTCCCTACTCAATGACTGTTTCCCCCAAGTAATATAATAACAGCTATAGTGGGGAAAATCAGTATTTGATACACTGCCGATTTTGCAAGTTTTCCCTCCTACAAAGATTGGAGAGGTCTGTAATTTTTATCTTAGGTACACTTCAACTCTAAGAGACAGAATCTAAAATTAAAAACCAGAAAATCACATTGTATGACCTTTAAATAATTAAATTTCAATTTATTGCTTGAAATAAGTAATATTTTAGAGGTGCTTTTCTGCCAAGGGGACAGGACAAGTGCACCGTATTGAAGGGAGGATGCATGGAGTCATTCATTACGAGATTTTGGCCAACAACCTCCTTCCTTCAGTATGAGCATTGAAGATGGGTCTCCCAGCAGGACAATGAGCCGAAACACACAGCAAGGGCAACTAATAAATGGCTTTGTATAAAGCATTACAAGGCCCTGGAGTGGCCTAGCCAGTCTACAGACCTGAACCCAATAAACAATCTTTTAATGGTGCTGAAATTCAATATTGCCAAGGGACAGCACAGAAATCTGAAAGATCTGGAGGAGATCTGTATGGAGGAGTGGGCCAAAATCCCTGCTGCCATGTGTGCAAACTTGGTCAAGAACTACAGGAAATGTCTGAGTTCTGTAATTGCAAACAAAGGTTTCTGTACCAAATATACGTTATGTAAAAATCATACGATGTGATTTTCTGGATTTTTTTATTTTTTTAAAATTTTTTTAAGATTCTGTCTCACACAGTTGTGCACGTACGATAAAAACTACAGACCTATCCATTCTTTGCAGGTGGGAAAACTTGCAAATTCGGCAGTGTGTCAAATACTTATTTTCCCCACTGTATACGGTACTCACCGCCAGTGCTGTCACTCTTCCAGCATTGTCGGAACTCACTCTCCCAGGGCCCGTATGACATTGTTACGTCACGTGATCCCTGCAGCCAATCAGCAGCTGCTGTAATCTCCCCATCTTACATCCGGAGGATGTTAGGGAGCAGTCACAGCTCTGGCTTCATCCTGATGTCAGTTACGTTTGAAGAAGAAGAGAGTGAAGCGGACACCGATTACACCAAAAGGCTATATAATCACATTCATACTATATCCTATTCTGAATAATGGGGGGTCCCAGAGGTGGAATGCAGATACACTTTAAACAAGATATTAGTAGACGTGAAAGCTAGTATTTAAAAAGGAGTCCGTCAGGAGTTTGGGCCCTGTGAAGGTGTGGAGGTTTTTCAGTGAGAAGTCTGATTCCACGTAGTTGCTTAGAGTGGTTCCTAATGATGAAGTGAACTTCCCTCTCTTGATTAAGGACTTTTATAATCCCTCCCCTCTATGTCTGAGTGATGGCTGTATTGACACACTAGAAGCCCCCATACTCTCTACACTAGAAGGATATCAGCAAGGAAAACCAGTACCATTCGTGAGCTGCATCAACAGCATCTCCCCAAGCCAGCCTTTACGCAACCTACAGATAGGTATCTCATTTGGCTGACAACCCTAGCCATATTTCAAGGCTCTTAATTAATTGACTTACAGGGTAGCGACCTAGAACCTCGCACTAGAGGGACAACTTCCTTCCTTCTGGAAGAGAGCTCATTTGCACGGGTGTTCATAATTTCAAAAAATATCCATGAACACTATTGATACTATTTCTGGAAACAAAGCCCTCTTTTTTTCTAATCCTCTATAAATCCAAGTAAAAGCAAAGAAAGGTCATACAAAAAAAAGACCAGAAAATAGCCAGGTTCCGTCCGTATGGTTAAAGGTCCATGTGCCGCATGTCCTTTAAATAGCTGAAAAATAAACTAGACATGCTTCTATTGAAAGAAACTTTCCAAAGTCATCAGCGCAATCATAAAAGGGAGGAATTGTAAAGAACCTGCAGCTAAATTGCAGGATAATCACCATATCTCAGCTGAACAGCCTTCTGTAAAGTAACTATACTTTCCTTGTTTCTTTCATTATAAATGTGTTCGAACACAATTCTTCTGCAGGCATTTAAATGTCAAATATGTAGATTTGCTTATAAGATTATACAAATCCATAGAACAAGAAATGTCTGCTGCAGGTAAACTATACCAGAGCACTTGATATTAGCATGTGCTCTCCTATGTCTCTAGGCAGCTGAGCCCATATGTTGGACACGCATGACGAGCAGCTATAAGGTTGTATTCAAACTTTTATGGCACATGCACATAGCTGTCAGCCAGACTATGGCCTTAGATGGGCAGGCTGCTTAATGATGCAAGTGACACCACCTTGGCTGAAAGACGCTTCTCATAAAATGCCTTTGTACACTTGAAAAGGCCCTTTAAAAGCTTCTGCCAAAAGTGAGTTCTTTAACATAAACACAGAAGAATACACGGGCTTCAAACATTGTTCCCTTTGCATAAGAGAACATTTCTACAAATAACGTAGAAAAGAAACCTATTGTTCCTGATAGCACATATAACAAGGGTAGAGAGAAAAGACTGAAACCTGGAGACAAGTACTGAAGAAAGACAAGGCACCATCAGGCAGTACAAAGTGGCATGCCTACAATACAGGTCAGGTTCAGGACTTCACTTTCATTATGTATGACATAGTGTGTCCTAGTTAGAATTCATTATTTCTTTCTACACTACATGATCTTCAGGTACGGCACAGATCTGTAGTGAGAAAGCTGACTGCAGTACTGGTAGTCCCAACTTATAAAAAGACAGCAGTCACAAAGATATAGCAGCATCTCGCGAAGATGCAAACTCAGACTTTTGCAGTGTTACATGATAATATACTTCAACATCTTTGACTGAAATTTAGGAAAAACAAGGAAACCTCATTCCAATATTTCCCAAAAATAAGTGTTAACATGATCCTGTCTTCCATGAAACTCTGTGGGCTGAGGCCTAGAACATGCACTCAGGGTAGCTATAGACCTACAAAGTCTACTCAAGAGATAAGAACCAACTTAATCCTCTGGACACCATTATGGGTATGTGCCCACGATCAGTAAACCCTGCAGATTGGAAACTGTGTACTGGTGCAGCATCTAGATGTTACAGCATAGTAGACGGGAATTCAAGAAATCCCATGCCCAGTATGCGTGCAGATTCCCACGGCTCACCCGTGGAGACGGACATGTGGCGCGTCTTTCCAAATGTCTTTCTCTGCAAGATAATTTTGACCCGTCAAACGTATTTGATGGGGTGAATGCGCATGGTTCAATGAACACATGTGGATTCACAAGCATTCAATACTAGCTAGCTAAGTATAATGAATACACTTAATAGTTCCAACATGGAGCTTGCCAGCGGCAAAGCTAATGGAACCCAATGCAAAATCCCCAACAGAGCCTCCCAAATATCACAAGTCTTTAATAGTAATAGTCTTTTCATGTGGGCCAAAAGGATCTTTTTGGTCCCCTTAAGCTCCAGGACCCAGGCGCAATTTCACCTTTCATTTATACTATAGCCTGGAGAAAGAATAGATCTTGTAGACTGTGAGCCCTCGCGGGCAGGGTCCTCTCTCCCACTGTACCAGTCGTGACTTGCATTGTTTAAGATTATTGTACTTGTTTTTACTATGTACACCCCTCCTCACATGTAAAGCTCCATGGAATAAATGGCGCTATAATAAATAATAATAATTTTGACCATGTCATAAAACAACAGATTCTGCATGGAAAATCCCAAGGAGTACAACAGCATGGAGATGTAGAGGAGTCGGGTACCTTGGTTTACTGATTACACTGTCCTATTTTTCATGGTGTTTGATCTAAGAGGTTGGAGTGTGAAATCCTGCTTACAGATTCTATTTACCTGCGCACATAGCTCTTTCAAAGACAAGTCCAGTAATAGCTTTATATGACCAGTCCATTTATCAGTTACTGAAAAAGCTGGTTTGATTTCATATGCAAATGAGGTTAAAGATCTACTGTAGATCTGAAGCCTCTATTACTCCATCATAGCAGGAGGAGGCAGCACTGGGCATGGAATAGAGCTGGAGTGACGGAGGATTCAGAAATACCAGATCCATTTGCTTATCAATTTAAATGATGATTTCTCAGTAATTGGTGAAGGAACTGGTCATAGTGTGGTGAACGGCCTGGCCATTCTGCTTACAGATTTCCTTTAAGGTGTATATGAAAATCCAAATTTAATTCACATTTTGCATTTTATTCTTAGGTTTACAGCAGCGTCATTCCTCGTCAGTCCTGCATTCCTCCTATATAAGAGTCAGAGCAGAGAACTGTGACAAACAGTTGCTTCTGCCCTGGTGTACTCTGCAAAACCAACCTTTGCTGGGTAGGTCATGTGACTTATCACATTTAAAGCACTTTTTTCATTTGATTACTTTTTAAGCGACCATATAGTAGGCTCTTGAAAACATAATATTTAACTTAACGATGACCACTGTTTATTTTCTAATGCTGCGCTAGTCCCTGCTGGTCTTTGCGCTTCCTCTTCTGGCAGAGGAAATGGTGCAATGGTGACTAACACCACTGTTCCAAGCAATTAGCCTTCTCTATGGTAGTTCTGCTTATAGAGTCAAGTTATGCATTGGTCTTATGCTTTTCTTTGATGGAAACCACTGGCAGCATGAATCAGAGCCTGGATGAGCGATTGCAGTCTCTTTTCTTTTACTCTAAAACGTTGTGGTATTTCAGAGAAAACAATTTGAAAAGGCAGCCGGGGACAATAGGGAGAGGCCTGACTAGTCCGCCGCATCTTCTCTCCGCCCCACTCCAGTTGATGGACAGGTTTTATCCGCGTGTGAACTTAGCGAGAGACCTATCAACCATCTGGAGTGAGGTGGAGTGAAATTGGCTGAATTATGGGGCAGACGAGTCAGGTGGCTCCGTGTGGTCCCTGGCTGGCTCTTTCAAACTATTTTCTTTGAAACGTCGCCGGTGTAAATCATATCTGACTGCAATTGCGCAGATAGTCTCTGATTCACGCTGCTCGTAGTTTGGGCAGCAACAATCTAGTGACAAGATTCCTTTAATATTGTGCTTTTTGTCCATGTTTGGCCATCACGTCTACCATTACTGTTAATTGAAGCTGTATGACTAATTACATGCGTAGGAGTATAACTTAGATGACCAAGAGGCTGCGAAATCTGAGCTACACTAAAATGCTTAGGCAATTATATTTCATGGAAAAAGGAAAACAGAGAGTGTATGACTGCTATGGTTTTAAGTGCATAAGAAAACTGACACAGAGGAACTATTCACAGGGATCGGGCTAAAGGGGGATTAACTCAAATTAAACAGAGATGGAAAGAACTCAAAATATTTGTGGCTCTTTGAACAGTATTTATTTTAATTCAAGAGATAACTGGAGATGTGTCTGGTGCAAACATTGCTGATGTTCCCACTTTTAATTTAGTCTCAATTTGGCAGAACAGAATGAAAAGCGAGACACGCTTATAGCTGGCTGCATAGTAGCAAGAGTCTGGATTTCATAGGGATACAGTTTTACAGTAAAAATATATTTTAAAGATGCTGTTTATAAATGTGGTTTCTAAA
This sequence comes from Ranitomeya imitator, assembly GCF_032444005.1. Classification (NCBI taxonomy): domain Eukaryota; kingdom Metazoa; phylum Chordata; class Amphibia; order Anura; family Dendrobatidae; genus Ranitomeya; species Ranitomeya imitator. Next base: position 466,547,544 of record NC_091287.1, on the reverse strand, counting down.
TGTACATTAAGGCTTCAGCCTCCTGGCAAATGCAGCGCCAGCCCTGGCTACACATTATAATACACATATGGGACATTCTGAAATAATTACTGGTTTAGACAATGGTGTGGGAACAGTCAAACAATGGGTTAACTACCTCTATCCAATCATCTACAGTATATTTCCTATCTCATGGTCAAGTAGTTGTTTTAACTAAAAAGTTTTTGACAATTATGGAAAATAGACACGAAGATTCTAATATTTCACCACTCTCTTCAAAAGGAGGTAGGGACCATGTCTACTTCGTATTTCACTTTAAAAATATTTCATATGTCCCTTACATGTGAATGAATTCTTATAGATAAGCTCTTCACCAAATAACTTGTTTTGCCAAATTCTGCTGTAACCTAAGTTGATCTTGTGGTCAAATGTCTCAGGCTAAGAATCTCCTGACTCCTTTGATGTCATTCGCCCTCTCTTCCAGGCTCTGGAATCTGACGTGTGGAAGCACGGGGTTTACACACGTGGTCAAAATTGTTGGTACCCCTCATTTAATGACAGAAAAACCCACAAGGGTCACAGAAATAACTTGAATCTGACAAAAGTAATAATAAATAAAAGATCTATGAAAATGAACAAATGAAAGTCAGACATTGCTTTTCTACCATGCTTCCACAGAATTTAGAACAAATTTAAACTAATGAAATAGGTCTGGACAGAAATAATGGTACCCCTGAAAATAATGTGACATGTTAAGTCAAGGCATGTCCACTAATTACCGGTAGCATCACAGGTGTCTACAATCTTGGAATCAGTGAGTGGGCCTGTATATAGGGCTACAGATACTCACTGTGCTGTTTGGTGACATGGTGTGTATCATACTCAACATGGACCAGAGGAAGCGAAGGAAAGAGTTGTCTCAGGAGATTAGAAAGAGAATTATAGACAAACATGTTAAAGGCAAATGTTATAAGATCATCTCCAAGCAGCTTGATGTTCCTGGGCATACAGTGGCATATATTATTCAGAAATTTAAGATCCATGGGAGTGTAGCCAACCTCCCTGGAGGTGGCAGCAGGAGGAAAAATTGATGACAAATCAAAGAGACAGATAAAAAGAAAGGTAAAAAAGAGCCCAGAAAAAACTTCTAAACAGATTAAAGGTGAACTTCAGGCTCAAGGAACATCAATGTCAGATCGCACCATCAGTCATTGTCTGAGCCAAAATGGACTTCATGGGAGACGACCAAGGAGGACACCATTGTTGAAAAAAATCATAAAGCCAGACTGGAATTTGCCAAACTTCATGTTGACAAAGCGTCTGGGAGAATGTCCTATGGATAGATGAAACAAAAATTGAACTTTTTGGCAAAGCACATCAGCTCTATGTTCACAGATGTAAAAATGAAGCATATCAAGAAAAGAACACTGTCCCTACCGTGAAACATGGAGGAGGCTCTGTTATGTTATGTTCAGGGGCTGCTTTACTGAATCATAGAGTGTCTAGAATCTGTGCAGGGTACAATGAAATCTCAAGGCTATCAAGGGATTCTAGAGAGAAATGTGCTGCCCAGTGTCAGAAACTTTAATCTCAGTCACAGGTCATGGGTCTTGCAACAGGATAATGACCCAAAACACACAGCTAAAAGCACCCAAAAATGGCTAAGAGGAAAACATTGGACTATTCTGAAGTGGCCATCTGTGAGCGCTGACCTAAATCCTATTGAGAATCTTTGGAAAGAGCTGAAATATGTCGTCTGGAAAAAGCAACCTTCAAATAGGAGACAACTGGAGCAGAATCCTCTTGAGGAGTGGGACAAAATACCTGTCGAGAGGTGCAGAAGTCTCATTGACAGTTACAGGAATTGTTTGATTGCAGTGGTAGCCTCAAAAGGTTGTGCAATAAAATATTAAGTTAAGGGTACCATCATTTCTGTCCAGGCCTATTTCATGAGTTTATTTATTTTTTTATTATTCTGTAGAAGCATGGTTGAAAAGCAATGCCTGACTTTCATTTGTTAATTTTCATAGATTTTTTTATTATTACTTTTATCAGATTCAAGTTATTTCTGTGACGATTGTGGAGTTTTCTGTCATTAAACGAGGGGTACCAATAATTTTGACCACGTGTGTAAATCACGGGTGGGTGGTACTTGGCAAGTGGGTAGGCGGGACTTGTACCTCAAGTGGGTGGGGCAACATTCAGCAGAGTTCACTTTGTTTCTGTAAATTCTATTGCAGACCCAGCTCTCCCATATATCTGTATGTATACAGCAGGGTGGGCTTTCGTTCTTGAGTGACAGCTTTGGTGAATAGTAGAACTGTAGTATTAGTAGAACTATAAAGCCCAGCACAAGTTCTGATTTTACACGTTCAGATATCAGTGGCTTGTTCTGGAATCTACACTGTTATGACTGAATTTACACATAGAGATAACAGGGTATTTGGAACAGCACACAGCAAGAGCCAAGATTATCAGACTGGTGATTTATAACTGCATCACTTCTGAAGATGAGAGAGAGGAGGAGAGGTAGGAAGGTGAGCAACTAACTACTGTATAGAAATCAATGAGCTAGAGGGCTGACTGGGATGTTAGCGGGACTCTCAACACATAATGACTGTTCAAACCAAGTACAGGTGCTTCCCCTCTCCTTGCTTCGAAATATCCCCTCCCCTCTCTGGCTCTATGAAGCCAGAGCTGTTAATCAAAGAAGTGGGAAGGTCAAGATTGAGGGAAAACAAGCAGGTAGAAAGGTGTATACAAATGACTGGCCCCGCCATGAAGCACCCAATGGCAGTACTTAGTTTAAACAGTCATTCTGTGTTCACAGAGCCACTTTAAGAGGTAACCCCTCTCGTGGAATGTAGCTACTGCACACATGCGGCCAGCTCCATGGAAACAAGCTGTACACTGTAAAAGATAAAAAACTGCAATTGCAGGAAAATGATCGCAGATGGACAAAGCAAGTTGAGTGCAAACGTATTTATTTTCATGCTGCCTAAATAAATAAAGCAATTTAAAAACTTGAGAATATCCTTGTAAGTTACCCATACACATGAGATAGCTATCTGATGGCCAATAGTCATCTCTGTAAACTCTTCCATACATATGAACATTAGGCTAGGCAGAGTATTCATGTGTTCTCAGCGTTTGGCAGTGGATTATCTCCAATGAGAACCAAAGTGTAAAACATTTATATTTATACTGATCGATCCTCACGTCTCCCGAAATCACTTCTTGGAATACAGTCTAAAGGCTCCTACATACATCAAATGACTACAGTCTCAAAGAAAAAATGAGCGGTTCAACTTGAGTTTAAAGGGGTTGTCCGGCCTTACTGTTAAAGTCTGCAGTTGCTCTATGTAACTGCAGACTTGCGAATCCTCACAGTGCACGCAGTGCAAGCTGTGAGGATTCGCCAATGCCAGCGCCAGGAGCTGTGATTGTAGTTCTGACCCCTGGCTCTGTCTTGACCACTCTCTGTCTTGTTCTTTTGTCCTGCGCTCCCGTATGGCTTGTCCCCATCATCCTTTTGTCTCGTCCCTGGCTACTGCTCGTCTTCTCAGCTTCTGATCTCGGCTTGCCTGACTACGTACCCAGAGTTCACCTAGCTGTCGGTTCTCATCCATTCTTGGAGCTTAGCTCCACACCCCGGGCCTTCCCGGCAGACACATGATCTGCCAGGTCCTGCTCCACTTTTCCTCAAACACTGCGGTGTCTGTGCATTCCCTGGCCATCCTACGTTTCACGTGCGGCAGCCCATAGAAAGACACACAGTGTGTGTGTGTGTGTGTGTGTCTTTACATGAATGCTGACATTTCCATTCATGTGCAAAGTCTGCTTTTAACATTGTAATCGGCAGGAGAAGCTTTGCAACTTATTTACTTTATCATATGAGAAAATACCCTGACGGTAAAAACTGATAAACCGATGAAAATGGCAGCAAAAATACTGATTAAAATTGGTCATTTTTGCGCATGAGAAAAACTGCTGACATCTAAATGAGAAATCAATGGCATGCTAATTGTTCTTATGGACATTTTTTCTCCATAAAGCTTGAATTAAGCGGTTGGCAGCGTGAAACGACTGTCGCCCTTTTCTCTCTTTCTGAATCCTATCAATGATATTTTTTTTAGCCAAGGTGTCAGTGCCATAGTTTTTTCTTTGTGAGATTTTTTTTCTTGGACAGAACTATTTTCCATGCATATTTTCAGACAGAATTCGTGTCAAAATCTGTGTTAACATATACCGGTTGAATTACGCTACCAACAAGTTTTTTTCCAAATTTATCCTATTCAAGAACATATAACCCAAGGGAAAACAACAGGGAAAATGTATTTTCTAAATTATCTGCTGTAAAGAATGGAGCTCATGCAAAATTTTTATTTTTCTCTTCCCATGTGTGGGGAAATCCTACATTATTTTCCATCAATGAAGGTCTTGACTACAACGAAGAAAACTGCACCATGAAATGGAAGAGTTCCCATAGGGATAGCCTGCGTTGTTATAGCAGAAGTTATAAATAAGGTTTTATAACAGCCAACCTATTACTAAAGCCGACTGCTCCCCACTCCAAGCTGTATACATCTATTAAATAACGGGTATTTAAAAAGGAAATAATTTCAGTTATGAGCAATGAAAAGAAATAAAGAGTGCCAGCTGTGCTTCTAATTACAACTTTTAATCAGTGATACAATGGGGACTTGGCATAGTTGAATACAGTAAGATATGTATCGAGAATCATGATTGTAATGCTTTAAGAGAGGGACTGAGGGATTCAAAAGCAATTATTTTACATGCACTTAAATATGAAAGTTTATTATTTTTGGGGACTTTAATCACTCAATGTTTTATGCATTTTAATAATAGATTGCATTATGTGACACAAGTAAATATCTAGGGGAAGAAAGAGAAACGGGTAATGGAAAACACAACAGTACGGTTTACAAAACACAATGATGGCTTATTCTTCATTTAGTGTAACAATCCCCCGTACATGTAGAATGTTATAAATAGTTGCATAACATTTACTAAGCTATGAAATAAACCTTACAATAACAGCCTGTAACAGGACTTAATGCAAATAACCCATTATCAAAAAGTTTTGAAACATAAAGGCAATGAAAAGGGGTATAGCTTAAAAAATTAAACTTGCTAGAAATACAGCGGCAAAAAAACAAACAGTTAGGCCGGCGTCACACACAGCGTATGCAAATACGGTCCGTATATTACGGCCGTAATACGCTGAAAAGTCCCGAAAATAGTGGTCCGTAGCTCCTCCGTAGGCAGGGTGTGTCACCATTTTTTGCGCATGGCATCCTCCGTATGTAATCCGTATGGCAGCCGTACTGCGAGTTTTTATCGCAGGCTTGCCAAACCGACATACGCCTATACAAGGGATCCATGTGTTAAAAAAAAAATAAAAACATATATACTGTCTATATATATATATATATATATATATATATATATATATATATATATATATATCAGTAGATATATATATATATATATATATATTATTCCTTCATACAGCGCGAGATAGCAAAAAGCCGGTAATTCAATTACCGGCTTTTGCTTTCTCCTTCCTAAACCCGACATGATATGAGACCTGGTTTACATACAGTAAACCATCTCATATCACCATTTTTTTTTGCATAATCCACACTACTGTTAGTAGTGTGTATCTGCAAAATTTGGCCGTTCTAGCTCTTAAAATAAAGGGTTAAATGGCGGAAAAAATTGGCGTGGGCTCCCGCGCAATTTTCTCCGCCAGAGTAGTAAAGCCAGTGACTGAGGGCAGATATTAATAGCCTGGAGAGGGTCCACGGTTATTGGCCCCCCCCCCCTGGCTAAAAACACCTGCCCCCAGCCACCCCAGAAAAGGCACATCTGGAAGATGCGCCTATTCTGGCACTTGGCCACTCTCTTCCCATTCCCGTGTAGCGGTGGGATATGGGGTAATGAAGGGTTAATGCCACCTTGCTATTGTAAGGTGACATTAAGCCAGATTAATAATGGAGAGGCGTCAATTATGACACCTATTATTAATCCAATTGAATGAAAGGGTTAAAAAAAAAACACACACATTATTAAAAATTATTTTAATGAAATAAAAACAAAGGTTGTTGTAATATAGGGATTTTTGTGTGTACTCACCGTAAAATCCTTTTCTCCGAGCCACTCATTGGGGGACACAGGACCATGGGACACAGGACCATGGGTTATGCTGCTGTCACTAGGAGGCTGACACTAAGCTGAGACAAAAAAAGGTTAGCTCCTCCCCTGCAGTATACACCCTCATGCTGGCTTCCAGAGACCCAGTTCAGTGCAAAAGCAGTAGGATAATAACAACAATATATCAAGTAACATTAGCATATAACATGTCAAACAAACAGTCAAAGACGAAAAAAGGTAACGAGCCGTAAGGCTACCAGGGTGGGTGCTGTGTCCCCCAATGAGTGGCTCAGAGAAAAGGATTTTACGGTGAGTACACACAAAAATCCCTATTTCTCCTTCGCCTCATTGGGGGACACAGGACCATGGGACGTCCCAAAGCAGTCCCTGGGAGGGAAACAAAACAACCAAATAACTCCGTGTACCATCTGACTACAAATGCGCAACGACCGCTTGCAGAATACTCCTGCCAAGGGCCGCGTCCGCAGAGGAATGGATGTGAACATTGTAATACTTTGTGAAGGTATGCAGGCTGGACCACGTTGCGGCCTTGCAAACCTGCTCCGCTGTTGCCTGGTGCCGGATGGCCCAGGAAGCACCCATCGACCGAGTGGAGTGTGCTCTAATCCCCGCCGGGATAGGACTGCCCCTGACCCGATAGGATTCCTGGATAGCAGATCGGATCCATCTGGCTATCGTGGATTTAGACGCAGCCAAACCCTTTCTGTGACCCTCCGGGAGCACGAAAAGGGCGTCCGATTTTCTGAAATGAGCCGTCCTGGAAATGTACCTCCTGAGGGCCCGTACCACGTCCAGAGTATGGAGAGCCTTCTCGACCCTATGCTTCGGCTGCGGGCAAAAAGAAGGAAGGATGATGTCCTCGTTAAGATGAAAAGATGAGACCACCTTCGGAAGAAACGCCGGGGAAGGGCGTAGGACCACTTTGTCCTGATGAAAGGCCAGGAACGGTGCCCGGCAGGACAAAGCGGCGAGCTCTGAAACCCTTCTGATGGACGTCACCGCTACCAGGAAGGCAACCTTCCATGAGAGGACAGAGAGCGGAACGTCTTGAAGGGGTTCGAACGGAGGTTCCTGAAGAACCCCCAGGACCAAGTTGAGATCCCAGGTTTCTAACGGCATCCTGTAAGGAGGAACCACATGGGAGACTCCCTGAATGAAGGTCTTGACTTGAAGGTTGGCGGCGATCCTGCGCTGGAACAGCACGGATAACGCTGAGATCTGGCCTTTGAGGGAACTCAGTGCCAATCCGGAGTCCAGACCAGACTGAAGGAAATTCAAGATGCAAGGGATAGAGAAAACGAACGGAGGGAGCCCTCGGAGCCTGCACCATGAGAAGGTTTTCCAGACGCGGTGATAAATGGAGGCGGAAGACGCCTTTCGAGCACTTAACATGGTGGGAATGACCTGCTGAGAGAAACCGGCACGAGTTAGAATCCAGGTTTCAACAGCCACGCCGTTAAACGTAGGGCCCCTGAGCTCTGGTGGCAGATCGGACCTTGGCGAAGTAGGTCTGGGCGGTCTGGTAACCGCCAGGGAACGTCGGCTTTGAGCTGAACGAGTTCAGCGTACCAAGCGCGGCGTGGCCAATCTGGGGCGACCAGAATGACCGGAACCCCCTCCGTCTTGATCTTTCGGATCACCTTCGGCAGTAAGGGAAGTGGAGGAAACACGTATGGGAGTTGAAACTGATGCCACGGGAATATCAGCGCGTCCACTCCGATAGCCTGGGGATCCCGAGAACGAGCAATGAAGTTGTGAACCTTGGCGTTCAATCTGGACGCCATCAGATCCACGTCCGGGGTCCCCCAGCGAAGACAGATCTGTCGAAAGACCTCTGGATGGAGTTCCCACTCCCCCGAGGCAAGGCCCTGGCGGCTCAGGAAGTCCGCCGCCCAGTTCTCGACTCCCGGAATGTGCACCGCATAGATGATGGAATGGTTGGTTTCGGCCCAACGAAGGATGTGGGAGACTTCCTGCATCGCCGCCCTGCTGCGGGTACCCCCCTGGTGGTTGATGTAAGCCACCGCCGTGACGTTGTCCAATTGGACTCGTATTGGGTGACCCGCGAGCAGGGTGTGAAAGCGACTCAGGGCAAGTCTGATAGCACGAATCTCCAGGATGTTGATGGGGAGCCTGGATTCCTGAACTGTCCAACGGCCCTGGGCAGAGTGGTGAAGAAACACCGCCCCCCATCCGAGAAGACTGGCGTCGGTAGTTACCACTAACCAGCGGATCGGGAGGAAGGACTTCCCCTGGAGAAGAGATTGACCCAGGGTCCACCATACGAGAGATTGTGTGACCCGCGGGGACAGGGGGCAAGGGCGGTCGAGAGATGGGAGACTCCTGTCCCAGTTGCCCAGCAAAGCCTGTTGCAAGGGGCGGAGATGGAGTTGAGCGAAAGGGACCGCTTCGATTGCTGCAACCATCTTTCCCAGAATCTTCATGGCAAACCGAATGGTTCGCGGGCGAGGATGGCAGAGCGTACGGGCTCCCTGCTGAAGCGCTTGGGCCTTGGACCGAGGAAGCAAGACCAGCCCCCTTGAAGTGTCCAGGATCATTCCCAGAAAGGAGATCCGACGGGCAGGAACGGGAGAGGACTTGTCCAAGTTGATCAACCAGCCCAGGCGCGAAAGAGAATCCAGGGCAATGTGGACGCTTGACTCGCAGGCCTGAAAAGACGGGCCCTTTATGAGGAGATCGTCTAAGTAAGGTAATACGACGACTCCTCGAGAATGAAGGATGGCCATGACAGCCGCCATGACCTTTGTGAATACCCTGGGCGCTGTGGCAAGACCGAAGGGTAAGGCCGTGAACTGGAAGAGGTCCTCCAGAACGGCAAAGCGGAGGAACCTCTGATGAGGCGGGAATATCGGAATGTGAAGATAGGCATCCTTGATGTCTATCGATGCCAAGAATTCCCCTCTTTCCATCGACGAGATGACCGATCTGAGCGATTCCATCCTGAAGTGCCGTACTCTTACGCACTTGTTCAGGAGCTTCAGATCCAAAATGGGGCGCACTTTTCTGTCCTTCTTTGGCACGACGAAGAGGTTTGAGTAGAAACCTTTGAACCTCTCGTGCTCCGGGACCGGAACAATGACCCCGCTTTGGCGGAGGGAGTGAATGGCGCAAAGGAGGGCGCGAGACTGAGCTCCCGAGCTGGGGAGACGAGAGGGGAAAAACCGAGTTGGAGGAGGCGTGGAGAACTCTATTTTGTAGCCAGACGATACCAGATCCCTGACCCATTCGTCGTGAATGACGGAGAGCCAGGCTTGCTGAATAAGGAGTAGACGTCCTCCTACTCTGGTGGTATCGACTGGCGCCGTTCCCGAGTCATTGAGACGGGAATCTGGGGGGGTCTCGAACCTCTGGTTCTGGACTGCCTCGGCTTCCCTCGCCAGGAAGGATTCGGCCTGAAGGAGGGACGAGCGTCTCTGTCTGTGCGAGCGGATCGGTCTGATCTGGGAAGACCGGTAGGATTGGACCAGGCTGGGCTGGTATGAAAGGGCCGAAAACGAAAGTAAGGCTGGCGCTGGAAGGCCGCCTTGGGCCTCTGTTGGGGAAGGAACTTGCTCTTTCCCCCTGTAGCGTCGGAAATCAGCTGGTCAAGCTTTTCACCGAAAAGGCGCCCACTTTGAAAAGGGAGAGAGATCAGAGATTTTTTAGAGGAGGAATCTGCGCGCCACTCTCTGAGCCAAAGAGCCCTTCTGATAGAGATGGCGTTAGAAGCCGCCGATGCTGCGCAATTCGCTGCATCGAGGGAGGCGTACATCACGTAATCGCTAACCATGGCTATCTGTTTAGCCAGGTCCGCCATCTCAGACGGGAGGTCCTGTTCATGAATGGATTTCGCTAGAGCATCCGCCCAGGAAACCATTGCCTTGGTCACCCAAGCCGCGGCGAAGGAGGGGGACAGGGAAGAGCCTGAGGCTTCGTACACTGAGCGAGCTAGAGAATCTAGCTGGCGTTCAGAGGGACTCTTAATTGAGGCGCCGTCTGGGACTGAAAGAAGCGTTTTAGAAGCCAGGCGTGAGACCGGAGGATCTACTATAGGGGGATCCGTCCAGTCTTTCACGAGATCTGCTGAGAAGGGATACTTTCATACCAGATCCTTCTTACCCGAGAAACGCTTATCTGGACGCTCCCTGTGTCGTCTGACAATATCCAGAAAAGCTGGGTGAGAGGCAAAAGTTTTGTGGGAACGCTTGGTTCTGGTAAAAGAGACCGCGTGTTCCGGAGCGGAATTAGAGTCATCATCCACCTTAAGTGCGTGATTGACTGCTACAATGAGGGAGTCAACCGTAGCTCTGAACTCCGGAGCCTCCGGGTCCAAAGATACTTCGGACTCATGTTCAGAGTCGTGAACGCTGCGAGCCCCCAAAGAGGGTGAGCGAGAGGTGGAGCTGCCAGAGTCTGAGTGGCAAGGTGAGCGCTCAGGAGAGGTAGTGCGGGTCCGTTTTCTGGATGACCGTGCCTCTTTATGGAGAGAGCGGCCCCTGCTGGCCGACGATTCCCCTGCTACGGAGGGATCTCTTAGGACCTGAAATGGATTGCCCCGTTCCCCGGGAGGATTTTGAATGGATTTGATGGCGTTTGCTAAAAAATCCACGGACTGCGAAAGTGAAGCGACCCACGGGGGGGGGGCTAGGTACACCGGAGTCGGTGGCGGTGGAGGGCTCCTGGGCACATGGGGCATCGCAGGCAGAGCAGAGGGGAGAGCTTTGAGGGCGGGGAAGTGGAGCCTGGCAGGTGGTACACGCAGAAAAAAAGGTCGAATGCACCTTTGAGGATTTTTTAGTCTTAGACTGAGACATGGTGTACACTAATGCCAGATACCCAGGGTCTAGCCTAAGGAAGCGAGGGCGGCGCTGCAGGAGAGAGCTGACGGTCTCCTTACCCTGGTCCTGTGTCCCACAGAGGAAGAGGGAGGCGGCAGGATGACTAGGCGACAGCCGGCGTGCACAGCGCTGCACGTGGAGGACGCTGCGGCTGGGAGACCTGGAGCTGCGGCGTGCAGAAAGATCCAAGATGGCCGCCGAGACCTGGGGGAGAGATCTCGCACACAGCGAGAAGCGCCAGGACCGTTGGGCGTCGCCGCGCGATGACGCGAAAAAGGGGGCGGAGCCCATCGGGAAGCGCTAGATCCCCGGCCGGCTAGGCCGCAGCCAGGGACTAAATTTGCGGCTTCGGCCCGGCGCGCGGCCGCTGATGCCGGGACAACAAAGGGGCCCAGGAATAAAGTGTGCCACTAGTAAGGGGGAGCCCTCCGAACCGCAGAACCGGCGACCACCCCCCCCCATTCCACAAGACACTTACCCTGAAGGAGCAGCGCACCAGGGGCTGAGGTAGGAGTGTCTGGGGTGAAAGACAGGGACGGTGCAGGGGTTGGGAAGCCTCCATCCACCAGCCCCAGAAAGGGGGGTGGAGAGGAACCGTCCACCACCTGAATCAGCCGCATGCAGTGGTGATGCAGGGTGTGCTGCACGGACGCCACGGGTACTAGTGCCTCTGTACAGCCGAGGGTGAAACCTGGTGGACAGGGCAGTCCGGCAATAAAAAGGCCTGGCTGCAGAAGATAAAACTCCAGTGCTCGTCTGAACAAAGTGGGGAGATCGGTGCCCTATTAGGAAAAAAACCGTCGCCCAAAAAAGGTCAGCTCAGGCAGTGGCTCCCCCGTCGCAGGAGAGGATACAGTGAGGTGAAACTCCCGTGCTCGCCTGTTGTTGGTTCGGGGGAGATCAGACCATGAAAGAATCCGTCGCCCCCTTCGTCCGGGTAGAATTAAAAAACAGTGTGCCTCCTACGGACACTAAGCTTGAACTGGGTCTCTGGAAGCCAGCATGAGGGTGTATACTGCAGGGGAGGAGCTAACCTTTTTTTGTCTCAGCTTAGTGTCAGCCTCCTAGTGACAGCAGCATAACCCATGGTCCTGTGTCCCATGGTCCTGTGTCCCCCAATGAGGCGAAGGAGAAATTTTATTTAACGCCCAATCCAATCACTGAAGACCCTCGTGCTGTAAAAGAAAAAACATAATAAACCAACAATATACTTACCTTCCGCAGATCTGTAAAGTCCAACGATGTAAATCCTTCTGAAGGGGTTAAAACATTTTGCAGCAAGGAGTTCCGCTAATGCAGGTTGCTCCTTGCTGCAAAACCCCGGAGAATGAAACCCCGGAGAACTCCTTGCTGCAAAATGTTTTAACCCCTTCAGAAGGATTTACATCGTTGGACTTTACAGATCTGCGGAAGGCAAGTATATTGTTGGTTTATTATGTTTTTTCTTTTACAGCACGAGGGTCTTCAGTGATTGGATTGGGCGTTAAATAAAATATTACAACAACCTTTGTTTTTATTTCATTAAAATAATTTTTAATAATGTGTGTGTGTTTTTTTTTAACTCTTTCATTCAATTGGATTAATAATGGATAGGTGTCATAATTGACGCCTCTCCATTATTAATCTGGCTTAATGTCACCTTACAATAGCAAGGTGGCATTAACCCTTCATTACCCCATATCCCACCGCTACACGGGAATGGGAAGAGAGTGGCCAAGTGCCAGAATAGGCGCATCTTCCAGATGTGCCTTTTCTGGGGTGGCTGGGGGCAGGTGTTTTTAGCCAGGGGGGGGGCCAATAACCGTGGACCCTCTCCAGGCTATTAATATCTGCCCTCAGTCACTGGCTTTACTACTCTGGCGGAGAAAATTGCGCGGGAGCCCACGCCAATTTTTTCCGCCATTTAACCCTTTATTTTAAGAGCTAGAACGGCCAAATTTTGCAGATACACACTACTAACATTAGTAGTGTGGATTATGCAAAAAAAAAATGGTGATATGAGATGGTTTACTGTATGTAAACCAGGTCTCATATCATGTCGGGTTTTAGGAAGGAGAAAGCAAAAGCCGGTAATTGAATTACCGGCTTTTTGCTATATCGCGGCTGTATGAAGTAAGAATATATATACATATATGTGTCTCACTGACATATATATATATATATATATATATATATATATACATACCTATTCTATGTGTACATATTTATTCTACCTATTCTACTGTAAGCTGTCAGTGTGATTTTACTGTACACCGCACTGAATTACCGGCTTTTCTCTCTAACAGCACTGCGTATTTCTCGCAAGTCACACTGCTGGTCCGTGTGTAATCCGCATTTTTGGGGCTTCCATAGACTTTCATTGGCGTTTTATTTGCGCAATACGGTGACAAACGCAGCATGCTGCGATTTTCTATGGCCGTAGAAAGCCGTATAATACTGATCAGTAAAATACGGCAGATAGGAGCAGGGGCATAGAGAATAATTGTGCCGTATTTTTTGCGAGTTTTACGGACGTAGTTTCTGCGCTCTTACGTCCGTAAAACTCGCAAGTGTGACGCCGGCCTTAAAATGTAACAGTCTCCTTTGTGGACAATACCAGAAAAGTCAGAACAGTTATAAACTGGTCTTCGTGAAAAGTTTGGGGTAAAAGATGATATAGTTGGCAAACTATTTTAAACTGGAAGCAAATGTTAAGGGGTTGTTTCATCAAGACAACCCCTGTCTATATGAGTATTACAAGGAGGGTTCCCCATGAAGGAACCACCCTTCTCTAAGCCAAAATGGAAAACTGCCCTGTTAGGATCATCTCCATAGTTCATAGACCCCCACTCATTTGAATGAAGTCACTGGAAAAGGATGAATAGTCAGCATAGTTTTGGAAGTATAGCACTCAGTTCACTAATTTTAATCATTTGCCGAGGGCCACATGTTGACTAACGGATTTACTGTATATACACCATAATGTTTGCCAAGTGATTCTATATTTCCCATTCAGTGACAGCTGCAGGGAAAACGGCTGGTTGTCCATAGATTTTCCTGGAAAAAAAAAATCTGCTTTTTGAAGGGGTCTTCATTTGAATGGAGTGGTCTCTGAAAAAGGCAACCCTTTCACAACCACCACGGTTAATAAAACATCTCGCAGTGACATGCCATCACATCACATCAGAAAGTTTCCCAAGTAACCATTCCATGAGGCTGGTTGACAGAATACCATCAGGATTAAAATAGCATCAAAAACGGTGACCGTTTTCTATGTTAAAACTGTGCATTTACATAGACATCTTTACAGATTGAAATTTGGTAAGACATTGCACTCATCACAGTATTCTCTTTTAACCTAAAAACAATGGCTAGTTGGGGATTGAAGTTATACATTTCACTACAGGCTGCTAATCTTATTAACATTCAGTGCATGCCTTCTCCTATTGCTTTCCATTGTGCTCTCTGGAATGCACGGTCTGTGTGTAACCAACTAAAGGCCCCTTCACATTAAGCGACGCTGCAGCGATACCGACAACGATCCGGATCGCTGCAGCGTCGCTGTTTGGTCGCTGGAGAGCGGTCACACAGACCGCTCTCCAGCGACCAACGATGCCGGTAACCATGGTAAACATCGGGTAACTAAGCGCAGGGCCGCGCTTAGTAACCCGATGTTTACTCTGGTTACCTTCCTAAAAGTAAAAAAAAAAAACAGTACATACTTACCTAACGCTGTCTGTCCTCCAGCGCTGTGCTCTGCACTCCTCCTGTACTGTCTGTGTAAGCACAGCGGCCGGAAAGCAGAGCGGTGATGTCACCGCTCTGCTTTCCGGCTGACCGACGCTCACAGCCAGTGCAGGAGGAGTGCAGAGCACAGCGCCGGGGACAGACAGCGGTAGGTAAGTATGTAGTGTTTGTTTTTTTTACTTTTAGGAAGGTAACCAGGGTAAACATCGGGTTACTAAGCGCGGCCCTGCGCTTAGTTACCCGATGTTTACCCTGGTTACCAGTGAAGACATCGCTGGATCGGTGTCACACACGCCGATCCAGCGATGTCCACGGGAGATCCAGCGATGTCCACGGGAGATCCAGCGACGAAATAAAGTTCTGGACTTTGTTCAGCGACCAACGATCTCCCAGCAGGGGCCTGATCGTTGGTCGCTGTCACACATAACGATTTTATTAACGATATCGTTGCTACGTCACAAAAAGCAACGATATCGTTAACAATATCGTTATGTGTGAAGGTACCTTAACTTACATTCACGATCTTTTCCTCTCTAATTCCCTAAACCTTCTGGCTATTGCAGAAACCTGGATCCAGCATTCAGACACCACCGCCACTGCAGCACTCTCCTTTGGTGGGCTGAAATTTTCACATACCACCAGACCTGAGAACAGACAGGGTGGAGCTGTTAGTTTACTCCTTTCATCACAATGTGCTTTCCAGGTCATCCCCCTGGTTCCTTCACTTACATTTCCTTCCTTTGAAGTCCACGTCCTCAGACTCTTTAAGCCCTTCTCCTTGCGGGTGGTGGTTGTTTATCGCCCTCCAGGCTCCTCCCGCCTGTTTCTAGACCACTTTGCCACCTGGCTTACTCACTTTCTATCCTGTGACATCCCCGCCCTCATCATGGGAGACTTTAGCATCCCCATCAATGATCCCATCTCCAAATCTTCCTCATCTTCTCTCTCTAACTTCTTCATTCAACCTCTCACAGTTTACTAATTCTCCTACGCATGAGGATGGGAATACTCTGGACCTGGTTTTCTCCCGTCCCGGATCGCTGCACAACTTTACTAACTCCTCTCTCCCGCTCTCGGACCACAACCTTCTTTCCTTCTCTGTCAAGAATTGTCTCCTCACCCAGGACACCCCCACTTAGCACACTTATTGGAATACACATACCATTAATACCCAGCAGCTTATGGACAACCTCCACACATCTTTAGCCCCCATCTCCTCCCTCTCCTGTCCAGACTTACACACTTCAG
The DNA here is from genome assembly GCF_032444005.1 of Ranitomeya imitator. NCBI lineage: Eukaryota > Metazoa > Chordata > Amphibia > Anura > Dendrobatidae > Ranitomeya > Ranitomeya imitator. The sequence goes on along the minus strand of NC_091287.1, from coordinate 466,531,555 downwards.
ATTGTCACACTTCAATATTACACTGAAGAATGCCCTGGATGAAGTAGCACCTTCTACACGCAGAAAGACCCGACACAGACAACGGCAGCCCTGGCACACTATGCAAACACGCTTTCTTCAGCGTTGCTCAAGGTGTTCAGAGTGGCAGTGGAGAAAATCTCTCTTAGCAGAAGACTTAATCCACTATAAGTTCATGCTCAAAACCTATACCTCTGCCCTTTCTCTGTCCAAACAATCCTACTTCACCACCCTCATCACCTCACTATCCAACAACTCAAAATGACTTTTTGAAACCTTAAACTCCCTCCTGAAACCTAAAGTACAGGCCCCCAGCTCCAAACTCAGTGGTGAGGATCTGGCCACTTATCTCCTAGAAAAAATCAACCACATCCATCAGGATATCTCAGCCCAATCTCCTCAGTGCCTGGATCCCCTTCCCTGCCGCACCTCAAGCTCATTAGACATCTTTGAGCCTGTTTCAGAAGAAGAAGTTTCCAAGCTCCTCACTTCTGCTCGGCCTAGAACCTGCAATAGTGACCCCATTCCTTCACCTCTCCTGCAGTCTCTCTCACCAGTGGTCACCACTCACCAGACTAAATTATTTAACCTCTCTCTATCTTCAGGTATCTTTCCCTCCTCATTTATACATGCCATCATTACCCCTTTACTTAAAAAGCCATCCCTGGACCAGAACTGCACGGCAAACTATAGACCTGTCTCTAACCTTTCCTTCATCTCTAAACTCCTGGAACGCTTGGTCCACTCCCGTCTAATCCGCTATCTCTCTGATAACTCTCTTCTTGACCCCTTACAATCTGGTTTCCGCTCTTTACACTCCACTGAAACTGCCCTCACTAAAGTCTCTAATGATCTAATAACAGCTAAATCCAAAGGTCATTGCTCTCTGCGGATTCTCCTGGATCTATCTGCTGCATTTGATATTGTGGATCACCAGCTCCTTCTCACTATGCTCCGCTCCATAGGCCTCAAGGACACAGCCCTCTCCTGGTTCTCCTCCTACCTCTCTGACCGCTCCTTCACTGTATCTTTTGCCGGCTCCTCTTCCTCTCCTCATCCCCTTACTGTCGGTGTTCTGCAGGGCTCAGTCCTGGGCCCCCTCCTTTTCTCTCTATACACTGCCCCTATTGGACAAACAATCAGCAGATTTGGGTTCCAGTAACATCTCTATGCTGACGACACCCAATTATACACTTCTTCCCCTTACATCACCCCCACTCTAATTCAAAATACCAAGGATTGTCTGTCTGCTGTCTCTAACATCATGTCCTCCCTCTATCTGAAACTAAATATCTCCAAAACTGAACAACTTGTGTTTCTCCCTTCTACTAACCTCACTCTACCAAACATCGAAATTACCCAGGAGGGTTCAACCATAACTCCTAAGTAGCATGCCCACTGTCTTGGGGTTATAGTCGACACCGAAATTTCCTTTACTCCCTATATCCGATCACTCAATCGCTCCTGTCACCTGCATCTTAAAAACATCTCCAGAATCTGACCTTTTCTCACCTTTGAAACTGCTAAGACTCTTAACTGTCGCTCTTATTCATTCTTGTCTGGACTACTGCAACTCTCTTTTGATCGGTCTCCCTCTTTCCAAACTTTCTCCTCTCCAATCCATCTTGAATGCGGCAGCCAGGGTCATATTTCTGTCCAGCCGCTTCACCGATGCCTCCATCTTGTGCCAGTCATTACACTGGCTACCCATTCGTTACAGGGTCCAGTATAAACTCATCTCTCTCACCCACAAAGCTCTCCACAGTTCTGCACCGCCTTATAACTCCTCTCTTATCTCCGTCTATCAACCTACAAGTGCCCTCCGTTCTACAAATCACCTAAGACTAACATCTCCCGTAAGTATCAGTATTAGTAGTAAAGCCGCACCCTATAATGGTAACGTCTCTATGGACAAAAGGGTGCACGTCCTCACCAGGGGATCCATCCAAGTAGGTAAATTCAGAAGCACATGAAGAGAAGGACAGCACCACAGCAATTGTGAAAAAACAGCTCCCGTATTTATTCCGCCATCTGCAACGTTGCAGATGGCGGAATAAATACGGGAGCTGTTTTTTCACAATTGCTGTAGTGCTGTCCTTCTCTTCATGTGCTTCTAACATCTCCCGTAATCCGAACTTCGCACCTCCATCTCCAAGACTTCTCTCGTGCTGCGCCAGCTTTCTGGAATGCACGTCCCCAGACAATCAGACTGATACCTAGCCCCACCTATTCAAGCGCGCTTTAAAAACCCATCTCTTCAAACAAGCCTACCACATCAACTACTCAGTAAACTAACTTTGTCCTGTTCCCTCCTTCCAAATATCTGCATGTGAATCTGCACCCTACTATTCATCTGTCTCTACACCCTCTATGCACATGATAACTGCACTTGATACTTGACTATTGCAGTTAAACACACGGGCTGATGACCGGATCATGCAGCTTTATATGAAAATCCCTATTTATTATAATTGCCAAACCTGAAATAACAAACACTTTTCACCTATAGTGCCCCCCCCCCCATTCAAGCACTTTTCACCTATAGTGCCCCCCCCACCCCCCATTTCCTTGTAGATTGTAAGCTTGCGAGCAGGGACCTCACTCCTAATGTCACTGTTTAAATTGTCTTAACTTGTACTGAATTTATTGTCTGTACATGTCCCCGCTTAATTGTAAAGTGCTGCGGAATATGTTGGCGCTATATAAATAAAAATTATTATTATTATTATTATTGTTGTGCCAACAGAACATTACTTATTGACTACTAGACGGAGGGTGGTGATGTCCCGATGGGGGCAGGCTTTGCAGCACTGAGATTCTCTCGTCCCGAAGCCCCATATAATGCTGCATAAAGGTTGATTATGGCCCCATAAGATGCTCCATAGAAACATGTGCTCCATATGCTGCTGCTGCGAAAAAAAAATGAAAAAATTATATACTCACCTCTTGCCCTGAGTAGGCCCCCGGCATTTGCCATATTCACCTGTCCCCGTTCTACCGCCTGGGGCCACTCCGTCTTCCGCGTCCTCTGCAGTGACTATTCAGGCAGAGGACGGCGCACACACTAAACACATCATCGCGCCCTATGACCTGAACAGCACAGCCAGATGACCCGGAAAACGGAGTGGCATGCTGCGGTGGAACGGGGACAGGTGAATATCAGAATGCTCATCCTCCCCCGTTATACTAACCTGCTCCTGACGCGGTCCCTGGCAGCTTCTCACTGACAGATGGTCTCCGGGAGCCGGCAGCTTCTTCCTATGTTCAGCAGTCACATCGTACCGCTGAACACAGGAAGAAGCTGCCGGCGCTAGAGAAGCAGGGACATGCAGAGACACGCCAGGAGCAGGTGAGTATGATGGATAGCTGTGGCCCCCGCCAACCCGGAAGGTCAGGCGATGACCAGCTGGTGGTACTGTGCAAGGGCCTGGTACCACCTGCAGGTGCCATATTAGAATACCCATCACTTGGGCGCACTTCCGCTGCGGCGCAGTGGATTGTGGGATTTGAGGAAGTCCAGACAGAAGTGGATGACAGACAAATTAAGGCAATTATATAAATAGATTAGATTCTATGACTTCACAAGGTCTCAATACAAATAGCTAAAAAGTTGGCATTGCAAAGGCCTTATAATGTGTTCCTTACAGTCACCCATTTCAGTTTGCCCTCATTTAGTTATCATGTGTTTTACTTTTTTATTTTTCTGGACAGCCAATAAAGGTATCACTCCTAGAATACTTGTATGCGATTTCCATCAGTTTGGTCAGTAATAGTATGTGGGACGACCTGCCAAGCTTTCCCAGGTGAAGCCACTTCAGAAAAATAGACAGATCAAGTACGTGAAACACTGACATCTGAATGAGGCCTAAGGCATGGTTCACACTACGTCAATGGCAATGCGCTGACGGCATCTGTTACACAGCAGCACTAACGCTATGTAACGGATGTGTTAGCGCACCCATTGACTTAAATTATGTAGCGCATTGCTAACACGTCATAATCGGCATGCATTAGAGATGTGCCGTCATTCTGTGACGGACCCTCGGACGCGGTCAGCAGCGTTTCTGGGTCCGTCACCAATAGCGTAGGTGGAGCATCTGCACTATCACGATCGCATAGCATGATCTTTAAAAGGCACTAGCGTTGGTGAAGTCTATTTAATGCATGCGTTGAATGGACTGCACAAACGCAATGTGAACCCTGCCTTACTGTGTTTTGAAGCACATACTGCATCTGCAAAATGCTAAAAAATCTAGTGTCCCAACTATATAGAGCAGTTTACATATGCCAATCCATATATAAGTTTCTTGTGGACACATAGTGCCATGAAAAAATATTCATACCCGGTGAACTTTTAAAATATTCAGAAAAACATAATTTACACTTCACAAATACTTGCTACTTTGTGTTGGTATATCATGGTAGAGTCGAAACGCGTAGGTCTTATTAACCATGAGATACACTATTGTCAATGTCTATGGATATATTTTATAGAACAAGAGCTAATTAAACGCTAAGTTTTATATTCAAGACTTCAAGCTTTTTCCTCACTGGATTATTTTCCTCTCTAATTGTGCATGCTGCAGCTGCTCTGGCATAGACCCAAGCAGCGTGGTGGAAGCTCAGAAATTCATCACGTCCATCCAGGTGAGTGGACTTTGTTCATACATTTTTCTCGTGTCGGTTAAGACATAAGGTAGTAATACCATACTAGAAGACACAAAAGAGAATAGTAAAACCAAAAACACTCAGTTTGAAAAAATGTTGCAGTAATCCGCAAGCGCTAGTAAAAGATGTAAAAAACAGGGTATTTGGTTGATACGTTTTTTGCAAAAAATGTATACTAAGCTGCTCTACCAATTTTCACGGTATACCCTTATCAGAGCAGTCCTAACTAATGTATGCAATCCCTATCTGATGTATTTAAAAACCTGATCATCTGTATATAACCTGTGTGAACAGGGTTCAGAGAGGAAAAATTCATGTGTGCATACAGGGTAGAACAGCTTTTGTGCAGATAGCCCAAGAGGAGTGGTGGAACTCCCCAGTCTTGTAGACACAAGAGAACAATTATGGAAACAGGAACACATGGGCTACTTGCACAGTGAACAAGTCTGTATGATCATGTTCACACACCACCAAGAAACCTGAAGACACAAAAGAGAATAGTAAAACCAAAAACACTCAGTTTGAAAAAATGTTGCAGTAATCCGCAAGTGCTAGTAAAAGATGTAAAAAACAGGGTATTTGGTTGATACGTTTTTTGCAAAAAATGTATACTAAGCTGCTCTACCAATCTTCACGGTATACCATACTAGCAAAGCCTCTCACAGGCAAAAAGATTTCAAAATGTACTCTATGAGCTCTTTTGAAGAAGCACCAAGATTTTGGCATCAATGAGGACAATAAATGCAGTGATCAGACAAGAAAACTTAGTACAGCAGATGATCAACACATCATGATTACTTCCCTTCAAATCATAAGATGTCCAGAAGTGCCATCAACTCAGAATGTAGCTTCAGAAGTCTACTCTTTGGAGAAGTCTGGTCAGAAGCCTGTAGTGTTATTCTTTGAAGAATTGTGGACAGAAAGCCATACTTTTTGACAAGTCAACAAATCCAAGAGGCTCACCTCAACATCATCAAGGAGTCATGGGATTAAATGGAGAGACACAAGCATTTATGCAAGTCAACATCCACAGAAGATCTGTGGTTGGTTCACCAAGATATTTAGAATAACATTCCTGCCAAGTTCCTTCAAAGACAGTATGCAAGTATACTTTGAAAAATTGATGCTTTGAATGGTGGCCACAGCAAATATTGATTTAATTTAGATTTTGCGTTTGTTCATTCAGTTTGAATTTTGGTAATTGATAAAAATAAACCATTACACTTCTATATGTGAGAACAGTCTTATTCTGCAGCATTTTTACCATACCTGCTTAAACATTTCACAAAGTACTCAATAAATGGATATATAATACACTGCTCAAAAAAATAAAGTGAACACTAAAATCCCACATCCTAGATATCACTGAATGAAATATTCCAGTTGTAAATCTTTATTTATTACATAGTGTAATGTGTTGAGAACAATAAAACCTAAAAATTATCAATGTAAATAACAACTAATATCCCACGGACGTCTGTAGTTGGAATGATGCTCAAAATCAAAGTGGAAAATGAAGTTACAGGCTGATCCAACTTCAGTAGAAATGCCTCAAGAAAAGGAAATGATGCTCAGTAGTGTGCATGGCCTCCACGTGCCTGTATGACCTCCCTACAATGCCTGGGCGTGCTCCTGATGAGGCGTCGGATGGTCTCCTGAGGGATCTCCTCCCAGACCAGGACTAAAGCATTCGGCAACTCCTGGACAGTCTGTGGTGCAACGTGACGTTGGTGGATGGTGCTAAACATGATGTGTTCAATCGGATTCAGGTAAGGGGAACAGGTGGGCCAGTCCATAGCTTCAACGCCTTCATCTTGCAGGAACTGCTGACATTCCAGCCACATGAGGACTGGCATTATCCTGCATTAGGAGGAACCCAGGGCCAACCGCACCAGCATATGGTCTCACAAGGGGTCTGAGGATCTCATCTCGGTACCTAATGGCAGTCGTGCTACCTCTGGCAAGCACATGGAGGGCTCTGCAGCCCTCCAAAGAAATGCCACCCCGCACCATTACTGACCCGCTGCCAAACCAGTCATGCTGAAGGATGTTGCAGGCAGCAGATCACTCTCCATGGCATCTCCAGACTCTGTCACGTCTGTCACATGTGCTCAGTGTGAACCTGCTTTCATCTGTGATGAGCACAGGGCGTCAGTGGCGAATTTGCCAATCCTGGTGCTCTGTGGCAAATGTCAAGCGTCCTGCACGGTGTTGGGCTGTGAGCACAATCCCCATCTGTGGACGTCGGCCACTCAGACTATCCTCATGAAGTCTGTTTCTAACCATTTGTGCAGACACATGCACATTTGTGGCCTGCTGCAGGTCATTTTGCAGGACCCTGGCAGTGCTCCTAATGTTCCTCCTTGCACAAATGCTAAGGTAGCGGTCCTGCTTATAGGTTGTTGCCCTCCTACGTCCCCCTCCACGTCTCCTGGTGTACTGGTCTGTCTCCTGGTAGTGCCCTCCAGCCTCTGGACACTACGCTGACAGACACAGCAAACCTTCTTGCCACATCTCGCATTGATGTGACATCCTGGATGAGCTGCACTACCTGAGCCACTTTTGTGGGTTGTAAAGTACATCTCATGTTACCACGAGTATAAAAGCACAACCAACATTCAAAAGTGACCAAAACATCAGCCAGAAAGCATTGGTACTGAGATGTGGTCTGTGGTCCCCACCTGCAGAACCACTCCTTTATTGAGTGTGTCGTGATAATTGCCAACAATTTCCATCTGTTGTCTATTCCATTTGCACAACAGCATGTGAAATTGATTGTCAAATATTGTTACTTCCTAAGTAGACATATTGATTTCACGTAAGTTTGATTTACTTGGAGTTATATTCTGTTTAACTGTTCCGTTTATTTTTTGGAGATATATATATATATATATATATATATATATATATATATATATATATATATATATATATATACACATACACATACATATACATATATACCTTATTTTCCGGCGTATAAGACGACTGGGCGTATAAGACGACCCCCAACTTTTCCACTTAAAATATAAAATCTTCTCAAAAGTCGGGGGTTGTCTTATATGCTGGGTGTCGTCTTATAGGGTGGATGCGGAGCAATTTGTGGTCGACGTATATAGTGGGGGGAGTGGTCCCGATGACGAGGTGAGGGAGCGCCTCACCAGGAAGGTGTAAGTGAAGCAAACTGTCAGCGTCTGGGATGCCAGGGTTATGCAAAAAAGAGAGAGCGCGGTGCTGTGCCTAGAAAAACACTCCTCTTTCACTCATCTGGCTCGCCCTCCTTCTCTGCCTCTGCTTCACTTACACCTTCCCGGTGAGGTGCCCCCTCACCTCGTCATTGGGGTCGCTCCCCCCACAATATGCGGTGACCGCAGATTACTCCACACCTGCCCTATAGGACGACACCTGGCGTATAAGACGATACCCGACTTTTGAGAAGATTTTCAGGGGTTAAAAAGTAGTCTTATACGCCAGAAAATACAGTATATATTAGATGGTGGCCCAATTCTAACGCATCAGGTATTCTAGAATATGTATTTATGTATGTATATAGCAGCCACATAGTATAAAGCACAGGCCACTTAGTATATAGGAGCCATGTAGTATATAGCAGACAAATACTATGTTGCCTGTGGTATATACTATGTGGCTGCTATATACATACATATTATAGAATACTCGATGCGTTAATACAGGCCACGCAATATATAACAGTGGCCACGCAGTATATAACACAGCCACGTACTATATAACACAGCCCACGCAGTATATAGCAGCCACACAGTATATAACACAGGCGACGTAGTATGTAACACAGGCCACGTTATATAGCACAGCCCACGCAGTATATAGCAGCCACGTAGTATATAACACTGCCCACGCAGTATATAGCAGCCATGTAGTATATAACACTGCCCACGCAGTATATAACAGTGGCCACATAATATATAGCACAGCCCACGCAGTACATAACACAGCCCACATAGTATATAACACTGCCTATGTAGTATATAGCAGCCATGCGGTATCTAACAGCCCACGTAGTATACAGCAGTGTTGGCACCATATTCCTGTTAAAAAAAATAATTAAAATAAAAAATAGTTATATACTCACCCGTCGGGATCCACCGAAGCTGTCGCTATGCGCGATGCTGCCGCCATCTTCCGTTCCAAGGATGCATTGCGAAATTACCCAGATGACTTAGCAGTCTCGCGAGACTGCTAAGTCTTCTGGGTAATTTCGCAATGCATCGCCGGGAACGGAAGATGGCGGCAGGTGCGAGCGCATCGTCGGACGACGGAGGGTGAGAATAGCAGGTTTTTTGTTTTTTTATTATTTTTAACATTAGATCTTTTTACTATTAATGCCGCATAGGCAGCATCAATAGTAAAAAGTTGGGGCCACACAGGGTTAATAGCAGCGGTTACGGAGTGCGTTACCCGCGGCATAGCGCGGTCCGTTACCGCCGGCATTAACCCTTTGTGAACGGTGACTGGAGGTGAGTATGCGGGCGCCGGGCACTGACTGCGGGGAGTAAAGAGCGGCCACTTCTTCCGGACTGTGCCCGTCACTGATTGGTCGTGGCTGTTTTGCCGCAACCAATGAGCGACTTGGATTTCCATGACAGACAGAGGCCGCGACCAATGAATATCCTTGACAGACAGAAGGACAGACGGAAGTGACCCTTAGACAATTATATAGTAGATATATATATATATATATTTGTTAGGTTGCGAGATCCCGCCTCTGCACAGGGGGAATCTTGAACCATCTCTGCTGCGGTCTCCCATTCTTCTCCAGCCGCAGTGGAGTGCAAGTCGTTCTTTAAAGTCCCCTCCCTTGTGTATGACTGTTCGCAAAAGGTGGATGCTTGCTGTCTAGCGCCCGACTAAGCTGTCAACATAAAGACACACGATACAGTGTCTATTGCTGTAACCGCCAGTGCGGCGCCGTGCGCTTATAGAGCGCTTTCCTATCCCAAGTCTGGGTGGTTAGTGGCGTCCGCCAAAGCGGCACAGCACGTACTCTTGTGCTTTAAGTTATATTTTCTGTTACTTTGACACCCCAGTTGCAGTGTCGAGCGCAAGTGGTCTGAACGTACTCTAATCCTGTGTATTGGGACAGAGTCCTGAGACTCCTTGCTTGCGCTCTTGGTGCGGTACCGTGGCCCTGTGACGTAACAGGGTTTGCTTCCTTCACACAGGGTGAAGTTAACCCGTGTGTGTATCCACATTGTACCGCCATATAGTCCGTCATTACTCAGCAGCAGGTTCCATCTCTGCACGGTGGACCCAAGGCTGCGAACGCACCTTATACCATCTCTCTTATAATTTTTATAGATCTTTAAAAGTTGTTAAGAAATAGGTTAAAAAAAACCTTTCATAGCTGTGTAGCTTTGGCTATAGTACATAGATTGTTTTACTTTCTAATATAGTCTGTCAACGATGCCCTGGAAACATTAGTTAGCAGCTGATAAAATTAATTACGGTTATAAATGTAATCTGATTAAATTCGTCACTACAAAAGAACTCAGAAAAAATTATGCAGCTCTCATTTACTATCCAAAAGCTGTTATTCTCTTCAGATGTCTCAATTACATGACAATATGAAACAAAGCCAACTCTCTTGACTCGTTCTAACAGTGCCCAAGTGATTCTTGGCATGTGTCTCTGGTCCCTCGAGTGTTCTAATTAGCTAAGATCTCCTCAATTGTTTTAGCTATAATTAGCAGGCATATAAAAGTAATGACGTATTGCACAATGGCAGTGAACAGTAATTAACTTTTTTGTTCCTATCGATGTTCCAAGCGGAGCTACCCCACAACACACTTCCTCAGGCACTGATGCTTAATTCAGTGCTCATTACACAGAAGGCGCGCTATATCTTGGCACGTGGCCATGCTCTACATTCCATGTGTGGAGTGAATGGCTTGGATGGCAGCCAGCATTATTTCAGAAACAAACAACTGTGCCATGTGCGAGAGACAAGGGAAAAAAAAAATCTTGCTGCTGGGGGATCTGGCATATGTGCAGCCTGTTGGGTCTTTTGGTAGCAAAGTGGTTATATTACTCAACATAATAAAGGAGGAAAGTCGTTTACGGTAAAAGAAACAGACTGCAGCAATTCATACAAATGCATGTAAATGAGGCATTTGAGATTTTCCATTCATGTTATCCATGAATTAGGCAGTGTCTTCTTAACTAGATGACATTTCTACAACCATCCATTAATATCGGTAAAAAAGATAAAGAACAAATAAAAAAAAGCACAACACTGCAGAGTTTTATGATGGAAGACAGACGATGCTGTGAACTAAGACAGCGAATACAACTTGTGGCTGGTTACTACACAGGTATGTGTTCCAAACTAGTCCCTCTATATTAGAACTTCCTAAGACAATGGCCCCAATTCATCATATAGCTTGCTCCAGAATTTTTGGGAATTGTACAACTTTTTGGCACGAGTCCTCCTCAAAAATATGACTTATGGTTGGTTAGCTCCACTATTTTTTTTTTCCTTTCTGATAAAGCTTAGCCAGAGGAGTCATAGTTAACCGCAGACAAAAAGTTCATCATCACTTACACTAAAAATGTAGTTATGGTGGAGGTGTACTCATTAACCTGACAACAGTACATTTCATACAGACGGTGCATAATATCTAAATGGAGTGCGTTCCGTAGAGACTTTAGTGCATCTTAGTCCACTGCACCCTTCATCATGACTAACAAACAACTTGAATAAGGGACGATGACTATTGTAATCCAAAAGATCTAGAGCAGGGAAATCAGTTACTATTTTTTTAGCACAGATGGGTGAACCCGAAGCAGTAAAGTTCGGCATCCGTAATGAACACCTACTGTTCGGGCACGGACACCGAACACGGATTTCACCAGGAATACTCCCATCAGCTGCTCCTGCTCTGACTGTTATTAGTGGCAGCAGGTGGCAGCTGATGGGAGCAGTAGTCCCATCAGCTGACACCAGTGACTGGAGGCAAACTTTATACCTCCGATCACACGTTGTTTTTGACAGCATGGCAACCGCAGCTGTCTGACCGGCGTTGATGATTTCACTACCAATCAGAAGCAGTGTTTGCCATGCTGTCATGCACATGGCAGCGTGGCAAACACTGGATGTTGGGGTCCCCCCATTCAAATGAATGGGGTCCAGGTGTTGTTTTGGTACCCAAACTTTTTGTAACTGTTCGCTTGAACCCGAAAATCCAGATGTCCACCCATTTCTATTTATTATCAGTCATCAGAATGCACAGAACAGTGCTCTGGTCTGGCAGAAACGGAGTGCGAACATGGCCGCTGGACAAGGGTCCTGTGAATCGTTTTGCTTAATGCTAGCTGATGTACATTTGAATATGTGTTTTAAGCTTTTCCACTTTATTACACCAAAAGCAATTCAGTTACCATGTAGTCCATACGTGTATCCCTTCTTCTCATTATACGTTTATGGTATTTTTCTGTTCAGATTTTCACTCAGTGGGTTTTTACTATTGAAAATAGCATGAAACAAAAACTGTAACAAATAAAATAAATGTATTTTATTACTGTATCGGGGCACTAAATCAACTGGAGTAACTACAATTGGCTCATTTTTAGGAAATCATAGACAATGATGAAGGCAGGTAGGTGGGGGGATATAAGAAGGTTGCACAAGTGCACTCTTTTACCTTGTCATTAGTAGATTATTTTCTTACAAAGTAAAAACGACAAGGCACATTTTCCTGTTACTTTTTTTTCTCTCTTTAAAAAGTCATCTTTGATCTTGGCCAGTAATTATTTTTCTACCAGGCATCCTGGGATATAGGCTTAGTTCTAAATGTTGCTGAACAAGATCTGTATTACTGTGAGAGCTACCATGGTAAAAGCTAAAAACACCATTTTAATCTGTTACGAATAAAAATAATTAATTGCAGATTTTGTTGTCTTCAAACATCACTGCCTTTCATCGTTCATTTACAGTTGTCCTAAAGCACTTTCTTAAATAAAAAAGTTCAGATTCTTTTTCTGTTCAATATAAATATGTTCGTGACACAAATACTTATTTTACTTTTTTTTTTTTCTGCGTTTGAAATTAACTTTAAGAGGGATAAACTTTAGCACTTTCATATTTCGATCAGAAATGTTCAAACTACCAGAACAAGAAAGATGAACTCTACTTTCTAAATACGTGTAACCTTTCATGGTGGAGAAAAGAGAACGTGTGACCAAATTTCACAAAACTAACTGTAAACATTAAAGAGCTCTATTAGTCTGTGGCTGCCGGACCAGAGCCTTGTGAACCTTCTGTTACCTGCCGACAATCCCAAGCATGGCATCATGGATGCGTCACACTGCAACGATAATGTCCCCCATGGCCTACAAATCAGAAGAGTTGTGGGGTTGCTGACAGAATGCAGGAGGTCCACATGGTTCTGGCCAGGGCCGGCGTTAGCGGCAGGCAGACCAGGCAGCTGCCTAGGCCCCACGCTCCCCCAGGGACCCCCAGCAAGTCACCTGCCGTCAGCGCCGACTCCCCCCCGCCAGCGCAGACTGCCCCCCTGGCAGCACCGACATAATCAACTATACCGGCATCTATGACGCCGGTACAATTCAAAGCAATGATGTAGTAGAGAGCGTCAGGTGATGCTCCCTCTCACATCCTTCCCCTCTGTCTCTGACTCTGCGGGTGCGCAATGACGTCACTTCATCGTGTACCTGCTGTGTGCCGGGCAGACTGCAGCTGCTGAGACCGGAGCCGAGCCTGGAGCAGCGCGGGACACAAGGAGAGGTGAGGATTGTGTTTTTTTTTTTTTTTTTTAAATATACAGTATCAATGGGTGAGTACTGGACAGTGGGGCCATTCTCAGTGGGGTCGGCTACATTATATTCTATGGGGGGACTATTATATTCTACGAGGGAGGATTGCATCATACTCTTTGATGGGGCTACATCAGTGATCCCCAACCTTTCTGACCTAAGAGAGAGGGTCGCGAGCCACATTCAGCACTGAGAGTGGGTCGTGAGCCACATCCAGCTCCCACCCCCTTCAAAGTAGGGTCAACCAAAGCCCCCATTACGGGTATAATGATAACCAAAGCTTTTCTACAGAAATCACTCCAAAGCAGTAGACTGAGATCTAGAGGTTCCCACAATACCCCCATTCAGTATTCTCGCAGCAAGGACTCCCAACACACTGTCATATCCAGCTTTGAGCACCTCCTCTAACATGTAGTACCAACCTCCAGCGTACCATACCTAAAACATCTCTAAACCCCAAAGACCAGTAAATGTGCATCCAGATCTGCACTTCTGTGCAGGGCTACTCACAAAATTCACCATTTTGAGATGTACTCTTCATACCTGTCTGCTAGACCTGGACCTAATGCAACAAGTTGGCGAACAGTCGCGAGCCACAATTCATGGGACCGCGAGCCACATGTGACTCCCGAGCTACAGGTTGGGGAGCCCTGGGCTACATTATAGTCTATGGGGAGGTGGGCTGTATTATATCCTATGGGGGCCTACATTATATTCTATGGGGGAGGCTGTATTGTATTCTATGGGGGCCTGCATTACATTCTATGGGGGGGGGGCTGTATTATATTCAATGGAGGGCTGCATTATATTATATTTTATTATATGGAGGACTATGAGGAGTATTATACTATACTAGATGGTGGCCCGATTCTAACGCATCAGGTATGCTAGAATACGCATGTCCACATAGTATATTGCCTAGTCACGTAGTATATTGCCCAGCCACGTAGTATATTGCCCAGTCACGTAGGTATATAACACTGACCACGCAGTATTTAGCAGTGTATGCACCATATCACTGTTAAAAAAATTATTAAAATAAAAAATAGTTATATACTCACCCCTGGGATCCAGCGAAGCCCTGTGTGACCAAGTTTTTACTATTGATGCTGCATGGGCAGCATCAATAGTAAAAAGATGTAATGTTAAAAATAATAAAATAATAAAAAACAAAAAACCTGCTATACTCACCCTCCGTACTCCGAGCCGCTCGCGCCGGCCGCCATCTTCCGTTCCCAGAGATGCATTGCGAACTTACCCAGAAGACTTAGTGGTCTCGTGAGACCGCTAAGTTATCTGGGTAATTTCGCAATGCATCTTGGGAACGGAAGATTGCGGCCGGCGCGAGCGGCTCAGTGGAGTACGGAGGGTGAGTATAGCAGGTTTTTTGTTTTTTATTATTTTATTATTTTTAACATTACATCTTTTTACTATTGATGCTGCCTGTGCAGCATCAATAGTAAAAACTTGGTCACACAGGGTTAATAGCAGTGGATACGGAGTGCGTTACCCGCGGCATAATGCATTAACCCTGTGTGAGCGGTTACTGGAGGGGATTATGGAGCGGAGCGCCGGGGACACTGACTGCGGGGAGTGGGGAGTATGGAGCGGAGCGCCGGGGACACTGAATGCGGGGAGTATGGAGCGGGCGACGAGGACACTGACTGTGGGGAGTATGGAGTGGAGCGCCGGGGACTCTGACTGCGGGGAGTATGGAGCGGGCGGCGGGCACTGTGACTGTAGGGGACTAATCGGACTGTGCCCGTCGTTGATTGGTCGCGGCAGCCATGACAGGCAGCTGCCGAGACCAATCAGCGATGCGGGATTTCCGTTACGGAAGTTGAGGACAGAAAGACGAGTGTATTATACTATATGGAGGACTATGAGGAGTGTATTATACTACATGGAGGACTGAGGAGTGTATTTTAATATATGGAGGACTGAGGAGTGTATTTTAATATATGGAGGACTATGAGGAGTGTATTATACTATATGGAGGACCGAGTATATTTTAATATATGGAAGACTATGAGGAGTATACTATACTATATGGAGGACTATGAGTAGTGCATTATACCATATGGAAGACTGAGCAGTGTAATATACTACATTGAGGACTGAGCAGTGTATTTTAATATATGGAGGACTATGAGGAGTGTACTATACTATTTGGAGGACTGAGCAATGTATTCTAATATATGGAGGACTATGAGGAGTGTATTATACTATATGGAAGACTGAAGAGTGTATTATACTATATGGAGGACTATGGGGAGTGCATAATACTATAAAGAGCACTATGAGGCGAGTATTACACTATTTGGAGGACTGAGCAGTGTATTTTAATATATGGAGCACTATGAGGCGAGTATTATACTATTTGGAGGACTGAGCAGTCTATTATACTATATGGAGGACTATGGGTAGTGTATGATACTATATGGAGGACTGAGGAGTGTATTTTAATACATGGATGACTATGGGGAGTGTATTATATTATATGGAGGACTATGGGGAGAGTATTATACTATATGGAAGACTGTGGGGCACATTATATTATATGGAGGACTATGGGGTGTGCATTTTACAATATGGAGGACTGTGGTGCACTTAACCCCTTTCTGCCAATGGACGTACTATTCCGTCCATGTGAGGTTGGCCCTACTTCCCAAGGACGGAATAGTACGTCCAGCGCGATCGGCCACGCTCACGGGGGGAGCGCGGCCGAGTGTCAGCTGCCTATCGCAGCTGACATCCGGCACTATGTGCCAGGAGCGGTCACGGACCGCTCCCGGCACATTAACCCCCGGCACACCGCGTTCAAACATGATCGCGGTGTGCCGGCGGTACAGGGAAGCATCGAGCAGGGAGGGGGCTCCATGCGGGCTTCCCTGAGCCCCCCGCAGCAACGCGATGTGATCGCGTTGCTGCGAGGGTCTTCCTACCTCCCTCCCTGCTCCAGACCCGGATCCAAGATGGCCGCGGCATCCGGGTCCTGCAGGGAGGGAGGTGGCTTCACAGAGCCTGCTCAGAGCAAGCACTGTGAAGCCTGCAGTGCTGTAAGTCAGATCGGTGATCTGACAGAGTGCTGTGCAAACTATCAGATCACCGATCTGTGATGTTCCCCCCTGGGACAAAGTAAAAAAAAAAAAAAATTCCACACGTGTAAAAAAAAAATAAAAAAAAAAAATTCCTAAATAATGAAAAAATATATATATTATTCCCATAAATACATTTCTTTAAATAAAAAAACAAACAATAAAAGTACACATATTTAGTATCGCCGCGTCCGTAACTACCCCACCTATAAAACTATATCACTAGTTAACCCCTTCAGTAAACACCATAAGAAAAAAAAAAAAACGAGGTGAAAAACAACGCTTTATTATCAAACCGCCGAACAAAAAGTGGAATAACAGGCGATCAAAAAGACAGATATAAATAACCATGGTACCACTGAAAACGTCATCTTGTCCCGCAAAAAACGAGCTGCGATACAGCATCATCAGCAAAAAAATAAAAAAGTTATAGTCTTCAGAATAAAGCGATGCAAAAATAATTATTTTTTCTATAAAATAGTTTTATCGTATAAAAGCGCCAAAACATAAAAAAAATGATATAAATGAGGTATCGCTGTAATCGTACTGACCCGAAGAATAAAACTGCTTTATCAATTTTACCAAACGCGGAACGGTATAAACACCTCCACCAAAAGAAATTCAAGAATAGCTGGTTTTTGATCATTCTGCCTCACAAAAATCGGAATAAAAAGCGATCAAAAAATATCACGTGCCCGAAAATGTTACCAATAAAAACGTCAACTCGTCCCGCAAAAAACAAGACCTCACATGACTCTGGACCAAAATATGGAAAAATTATAGCTCTCAAAATGTGGTAACGCAAAAAATATTTTTTGCAATAAAAAGCGTCTTTCAGTGTGCGACGGCTGCCAATCATAAAAATCCGCTAAAAAAACCCGCTATGAAAGTAAATCAAACCCCCCTTCATCACCCCCTTAGTTAGGGAAAAATTAAAAATTTTAAAAATGTATTTATTTCCATTCTCCCATTAGGGTTAGGGCTAGGGTTAGGGCTAGGGTTAGGGTTAGGGCTAGGGATAGGGTTAGGGCTAGGGTTAGGACTAGGGTTAGGGTTGGGGCTAGGGTTAGGGTTAGGGCTAGGGTTGGGGCTAGGGTTAAGGCTACAGTTAGGGTTGGGGCTAAAGTTAGGGTTAGGGTTGGGCCTAAAGTTAGGGTTAGGATTCCATTTACGGTTGGGAATAGGGTTGGGATTAGGGTTAGGGGTGTGTCTGGGTTAGAGGTGTGGTTATGGTTACCGTTGGGATTAGGGTTAGCGGTGTGTTTGGATTAGGGTTTCAGTTATAATTGGCGGGTTTCCACTGTTTAGGCACATCAGGGGCTCTCCAAACGTGACATGGCGTCCGATCGCAATTCCGGCCAATTCTGCGTTGAAAAAGTAAAACAGTGCTCCTTCCCTTCCGAGCTCTCCCGTGTGCCCAAACAGGGGTTTACCCCAACATATGGGGTATCAGCGTACTCAGGACAAATTGGACAACAACTTTTGGGGTCCAATTTCTCCTGTTACCCTTGGGAAAATACAAAACTGGGGGCTAAAAAATAATTTTTGTGGAAAA
This sequence comes from Ranitomeya imitator, assembly GCF_032444005.1. Taxonomy (NCBI): domain Eukaryota; kingdom Metazoa; phylum Chordata; class Amphibia; order Anura; family Dendrobatidae; genus Ranitomeya; species Ranitomeya imitator. Next base: position 466,513,405 of record NC_091287.1, on the reverse strand, counting down.
AAAAGGATTTTTTATTATCACGGCTCTGCGTTATAAACTGTAGTGAAACACTTGGGGGTTCAAAGTTCTCACAACATATCTAGATAAGTTCCTTGTGGGGTCTAGTTTCCAATATGGGGTCACTTGTGGGGGGTTTCTACTGTTTAGGTACATTAGGGGCTCTGCAAACGCAATGTGACGCCTGCAGACCATTCCATCTAAGTCTGCATTCCAAATGGCGCTCCTTCCCTTCCGAGCTCTGCCATGCGCTCAAACGGTGGTTTCCCCCCACATATGTGGTATCAGCGTACTCAGGACAAATTGGACAACAACGTCCGGGGTCCAATTTCTCCTGTTACCCTCGGGAAAATACAAAACTAGGGGCTAAAGAATAATTTTGGGGGGAAATTTTTTATTTTTTATTTTCATGGCTCTGCGTTATAAACTGTAGTGAAACACTTGGGGGTTCAAAGTTCTCACAACACATCTAGATAAGTTCCTTGGAGGTCTAGTTTCCAAAATGGTGTCACTTGTGGGGGATTTCTACTGTTTAGGTACATATGGGGCTCTGCAAACGCAATGTGACGCCTGCAGAGCAATCTATCTAAGTCTGCATTCCAAATGATGCTCCTTCCCTTCCAAGCCCTGCCATGCGCTCAAACGGTGGTTCCCCCCCACATATCGGGTATCAGCGTACTCAGGACAAATTGGACAACAATATTTAGGGTCCAATTTCTCCTGTTACACTTGGAAAAATACAAAACTGGGGGCTAAAAATAATTTTTGTGGAAAAAAAATATTTTTTATTTGCGCGGCTCTGCGTTATAAACTGTAGTGAAACACTTGGGGGTTCAAAGCTCTCACGTCACATCTAGATGAGTTCCTTAGGGGGTCTACTTTATAAAATGGTGTCACTTGTGAGGGGTTTCTACTGTTTAGGTACATTAGGGGCTCTGCAAACGCAATGTGACGCCTGCAGACCATTCCATCTACGTCTGCATTCCAAATGGCGCTCCTTCCCTTCCAAGCCCTCCCATGTGCCCAAACTGTGGTTCCCCCCCACATATGGGGTATCAGCACACTCAGGACAAATTGGACAACAACTTTTGTGGTCCAATTTCTCCTGTTACCCTCAGGAAAATACAAAACTGGGGGCTAAAAAATAATTTTTGTGGGAAAAAAATTGTGTTTTATTTTTACGGCTCTGCATTATAAACTTCTGTGAAGCCCTTGGTGGGTCAAAGTGCTCACCACACATCTAGATAAGTTCCGTAGGGGGTCTACTTTCCAAAATGGTGTCACTTGTGGGGGGTTTCAATGTTTAGGCACATCAGTGGCTCTCCAAACGCAACATGGCGTCCCATCTCAATTCCAGTCAATTTTGCATTGAAAAGTCAAATGGCGCTCCTTCGCTTCCGAGCTCTGTCTTGCGCCCGAACAGTGGTTTACCCCCACATGTGGGGTATCGGCGTACTCAGGACAAATTGTAGAACAAAGTTTTGGGTCCATTTTCCCCTGTTACCCTTGGTAAAATAAAACAAATTGGAGCTGAAGTAAATTTTTTGTGAAAAAAAGTTAAATGTTCATTTTTGTTTAAACATTCCAAAAATTTCTGTGAAACACCTGAAGGGTTAATAAACTTCTTGAATGTGGTTTTGAGCACCTTGAGGGGTACAGTTTTTAGAATGGTTTCACACTTGGGTATTTTCTATCATATAGACCCCTCAAAATGACTTCAAATGAGATGTGGTCCCTAAAAAAAATGGTGTTGTAAAAATGAGAAATTGCTGGTCAACTTTTAACGCTTATAACTCCCTAACAAAAAAAAATTTTGGTTCCAAAATTGTGCTGATGTAAAGTAGATATGTGGGAAATGTTGTTACGTATTAAGTATTTTGTGTGACATATCTCTGTGATTTAATTGCATAAAAATTCAAAGTTGGAAAATTGCGAAATTTTCAAACTTTTCGCCAAATTTCCTTTTTTTCACAAATAAACGCAGGTAATATCAAAGAAATTTTACCACTATCATGAAGTACAATATGTCTCGAGAAAACAGTGTCAGAATCACTGGGATCCGTTGAAGCGTTCCAGAGTTATAACCTCATAAAAGAGACAGTGGTCAGAATTGTAAAAATTGGCCCGGTCCATAACGTGCAAACCACCTTTGGGGGTAAAGGGGTTAATACTATGTGGAGGACTATGGGGTGTATTATACTAAACAAGCAAAATGCTGAATATTCATCGAGTGATTGGATTGTTTATGTGGGAACAAAAATCATTGTTCTCAGCAGCACATCGCCGGTGTAAATTGTAGTTGTGCTGCTGATAACATGATACTGTATGGGGACAGATTGATCTAATAATGATTGTTCTGTTCCCATCGTACTTTCTCAGTCGGTGTAAAGAGGCTGGGAAACAAGCGAATGACGATCACACTCGTTTAGCGGCCTAAACTCAGTGCATGTAAATACAATAGAAATGCTTATGTGTGATATGCAATGTTATCATTTGGGGCCCTATTTTAATCTTTTGCCTAGAGCCCCACGTTGCCTAAAACCTGCCCTGGTGGCCCAGAAGCCACAGATTACCGAAGTAGCCACTTGACCAGGGCCCTACAAATCTTTTTGCACATGTCTGGGTCCATAGGATATAGGATATATATATATATTATATATATATATATATATATATATATATATATATATATATATATATATATATATACCGTATATACTCGAGTATAAGCCGAGATTTTCAGCCCATATTTTTGGGCTGAAAGTCCCCCTCTCGGCTTATACTCGAGTCATATACCCGGGGGTCGGCAGGTGAGGGGGAGCGGGGGCTGTGTAGTTATACTTACCTGCTGCGGCGCGGTCCCTGCAGTCCCTGGCTTCCCCGGCGCTGCAGATGCTTCCTGTACTGAGTGGTCACATGGCACCCCTCATTACAGAAATGAATAGGCGGCTCCACCTCCCATAGGAGAGGAGCCGCATATTCATTGCTGTAAATGAGCGGTAACTGTGACCGCTCAATTACAGGAAGAAGCTGCGGCGTCGGGGAAGCCAGGGACTGCAGGGACCGCGCCGGAGCAGGTAAGGGGAGCGCAGCGCTGCGCGATATTTACCTGCTCCTTGCTCCGGTGCGGCTCCGTCTGCAGCGTCCTCTAGCAGTGACGCTCAGGTTAGAGGGCGCGTTGACGTAGTCAGTGCGCGCTCTCTGCTGAGCGCCAGTGCTGGAGACGGAGCCGCACGAGGAGCAGGTAAATATTGAAAGCGCTGGCATCCTGAGCAAGAGAGGTGAGTATGTGATTTTTTTTTTTTTAGTGCAGCACCAGCAGCAGCATTCTATATGGCACAGCACTATGGGGCAATAATCAACGGTGCAAAACAATATATATGGGGCACAGCATTATATATGGAGCATCTATGGGGCCATAATCAACGGTGCAGAACATTCTATATGGCACAGCTTTATGTGGAGCATCTATAGGGCCATAATCAACGGTGCAGAGCATTCTATATGGGGCACAGCATTATATATGGAGCACCTATGGGGCCATAATCAACGGTGCAGAACATTCTATATGGCACAGCTTTATATGGAGCATCTATGGGGCCATAATCAATGGTGCAGAGCAATACATATGGGGCACAGCTTTATATGGAGCATCTATGGGGCCATAATCAATGGTGCAGAGCATTCTATGTGGCACAGCTTTATAAGGAGCATCTATGGGGCCATATTCAACGGTGCAGAGCAATATATATGGGGCACAGCTTTATAAGGAGCATCTATGGGGCCATAATCAATGGTGCAGAGCAATATACCGTATATGGGGCACAGCTTTATAAGGAGCATCTATGGGGCCATAATCAACGGTGCAGAGCAATATATATGGGGCACAGCTTTATAAGGAGCATCTATGGGGCCATAATCAACGGTGCAGAGCAATATATATATGGCACAGCTTTCTATGGAGCATCTATGGGGCCATAATGAACGGTATAGAGCATTCTATATAGCACAGTTGTATATGGAGCATCTATGGGGCAATAATGAATGGTATGGAGCATCTATTTTTATTTTTGAAATTTACCAGTACATAGTTATTAAGGTTGAAGAAAGACTATATGTCCATCTAGTTCAACCCATAGCCTAACCTAACATGCCCTAACATGTTGATCCAGAGGAAGGCAAAAAAAACCCATGAGGCAAAGAGTAAGCTCCACATTGGGGAAAAAAATTCCTTCCCGACTCCACATACGGCAATCAGACTAGTTCCCTGGATCAACGCCCTATCAAGGAATCTAGTGTATATACCCTGTAACATTATACTTTTCCAGAAAGGTATCCAGTCCCCTCTTAAATTTAAGTAATGAATCACTCATTACAACATCATACGGCAGAGAGTTCCATAGTCTCACTGCTCTTACAGTAAAGAATCCGCGTCTGTTATTATGCTTAAACCTTTTTTCCTCCAAACGCAGAGGATGCCCCCTTGTCCCTGTTTCAGGTCTATGATTAAAAAGATCATCAGAAAGGTCTTTGTACTGTCCCCTCATATATTTATACATTAAAATAAGATCACCCCTTAGTCTTCGTTTTTCCAAACTAAATAGCCCCAAGTGTAATAACCTATCTTGGTATTGCAGACCCCCCCAGTCCTCTAATAACCTTGGTTGCTCTTCTCTGCACCCGCTCCAGTTCAGCTATGTCTTTCTTAAATACCGGAGACCAGAACTGTGCACAGTATTCTAAGTGTGGTCGAACTAGTGACTTGTATAGAGGTAAAATTATATTCTCCTCATGAGCATCTATGCCTCTTTTAATGCATCCCATTATTTTATTTGCCTTTGTAGCAGCTGCCTGACACTGGCCACTGAATATGAGTTTGTCATCCACCCATACTCCCAGGTCTTTTTCATTGATGGTTTTGCCCAGAGTTTTAGAATTAAGCACATAATTATACATCTTATTACTTCTACCCAAGTGCATGACCTTACATTTATCCCCATTAAAGCTCATTTGCCATTTATCAGCCCAAGCTTCTAATTTACATAAATCATCCTGTAATATAAAATTGTCCTCCTCTGTATTGATTACCCTGCAGAGTTTAGTGTCATCTGCAAATATTGAAATTCTACTCTGAATGCCCCCTACAAGGTCATTAATAAATATGTTAAAAAGAAGAGGGCCCAATACGGACCCCTGTGGTACCCCACTGCTAACCGCTACCCAGTCCGAGTGTGCTCCATTAATAACCACCCTTTGTTTCCTATCCCTGAGCCAGCTCTCAACCCACTTGCACATATTTTCCCCTATCCCCATTATTCTCATTTTATGTATCAACCTTTTGTGTGGCACCGTATCAAAAGCTTTTGAAAAGTCCATATACACTATATCCACTGGGTTCCCTTGGTCCAATCCGGAACTTACCTCTTCATAGAAACTGATCAAATTAGTCTGACATGAACGGTCCCTAGTAAACCCGTGCTGATACTGGGTCATGAGGTTATTCCTCTTCAGATACTCCAGTATAGCATCCCTTAGAATGCCCTCCAGGATTTTACCCACAGTAGAGGTTAAGCTTACTGGCCTATAATTTCCGAGTTCAGTTTTTGTTCCCTTTTTGAATATTGGCACCACATTTGCTATACGCCAGTCCTGTGGCACAGACCCTGTTATTATGGAGTCTTTAAAGATTAAAAATAATGGTCTATCAATGACTGTACATAATTCCTGCAGTACTCGAGGGTGTATCCCATCCGGGCCCGGAGATTTGTCAATTTTAGTGATTTTTAGACGCCGCCGCACTTCCTGCTGGGTTAAGCAGGTGACATTTAATTGGGAATTTTTATCACTAGACATTTTGTCTGCCATGGGATTTTCTTGTGTAAATACTGATGAAAAAAAGTCATTTAGCATATTGGCTTTTTCCTCATCCTCATCCACCATCTCACCCAGACTATTTTTAAGGGGGCCAACACTATCTTTTTTTAGTTTCTTACTATTTATGTAGTTAAAGAATATTTTAGGATTATTTTTACTCTCTCTGGCAATGAGTCTCTCTGTCTCAATCTTTGCTGCCTTGATTTGCTTTTTACAGAATTTATTTAATTTTCTGTATTTATTTAATGCCTCCTCACTACCTACTTCCTTTAATTCTCTAAATTCATTCTTTTTGTCACTTATTGCGCCCCTTACAGCTCTATTTAGCCATATTGGTTTCCTCCTATTTCTAGTATGTTTATTCCCATACGGTATATACTGTGCACAGGTCCTATCCAGGATGCTAATAAATGTCTCCCATTTTCTTTGTGTATTTTTGTGTCTCAGGATATCGTCCCAGTTAATTGCACCAAGATCCTCTCTCATCCGTTGGAAATTTGCCCTCCTGAAGTTTAGTGTCCTTGTAACCCCTCTATTACACATCTTTTTAAAGGATACATGAAAACTTATTATTTTGTGATCGCTATTTCCCAAGTGACCCCCAACCCTTATATTTGATATGCGGTCTGGCCTGTTGGTTAATATTAGGTCTAGCAGTGCCCCCTTTCTTGTTGGGTCCTGAACCAGTTGTGAAAGGTAATTGTCTCTCATAGTTGTCAAAAACCGATTACCTTTGCTGGAACTGCAGGTTTCTGTTCCCCAATCTATTTCCGGGTAGTTGAAGTCCCCCATAATAATGACTTCTCCTTGAGTCGCAGCTTCATCTATTTGCTTTACGAGGATATTCTCCATTGCTTCCATTATTTTTGGAGATTTATAACAAACCCCTATCAGTAATTTATTATTTTTTCCCCCTCCCCTTATCTCCACCCACAGGGATTCTACATTTTCATTAAATTCACCTATATTATCGCGCAGGATGGGTTTTAAGGACGATTTTACATATAGACACACCCCTCCCCCTCGCTTATCTGTACGGTCATTTCTGAACAGGCTATAGCCCTGCAAGTTAACAGCCCAGTCAGTAGCTGCTGCATTTTCCACCCTAGGCTTATACTCGAGTCAATAAGTTTTCCCAGTTTTTTGTGGCAAAATTAGGGGGGTCGGCTTATACTCGGGTCGGCTTATACTCGAGTATATACGGTATATATATATATATATATATATATATATATATATATATGAAAAAATATATATATATATATATATATATATATAATTTTTTTTTCCTGCTGAGCTATTCTTTACAACTGGAAAAAATGTCATGCAAAAACCCAACAAAGGCACAAAGAACACTTTTGACACACACCCTGTTCATATACCTCCTATAAACTCTTACAGAGAATGACCATGCCTTTAGGCACCTCATCCACAGTGACAGGGAGATGGGAACTCTTCAGTTAGAAACCCCTCATAGCCACCTGTTAATGTGATTGCATAAAATAACAAATCAAGATGACAAAAACTACTTTAATAGGGAAATCCTCTTTATATCACATGTAATTAGAATTGTGTTAAAGGGAATCTGCTTGACTGAAAGCTCCTTTAGATGGAAATCACCCAGCATAGAGGCTGTTAGACAAGCAGGAGGAGGTTGCACTGGGTCAGGACTAGAGCCAGAGTGACAAAAGCTTTAGATCTACTATAGCTCTTTAGCCTCACTTGTATATCAATTCCAATGCTGATTTTTCAGTAACTAAGGAACAGATTGGCCATGTAAAGGTATTGCAGGACTTGTCTCTGAAAGCTCTCCATGCCGACTGTTTTCCTATAAGAACAGGTGTATGTGCTGTTTCTAATGTATGGTTAAGTACATGGTTTTCCTACCTCACGAGCAGATTCTGCCATATGCTGTTGCAGGGCACCGACATGTTTCTCCAGACACTTCATAGTATCCTTAAGGGATAGATATTTTTTCTTATATTGTTCTAGAGCAGACTCTGATGCTCTAGCCTTATTCTGGACTTTTAATATTTTTTGCTCCAATGATTGGACTTGTTGTTGTAGATGCTCCATGACTGAATTTTGTTGTTTTACAGTTTCTTCTTGAGTGGTGATCTAGAAGCAGAAAAGTAGCACAAGTTTTAGTCAGACACTCACATTTCATGCATACACCTTTTGTTCTAGAAAAATCAGAACACTATGGGGTTGGTTACTTAAAGGAGTCTGTCAGGCGATTTTTTCATAGCATACTAATAGTAACCTGAAATAGGGCTTGGGCAGTCCTTTCAGAATATGTAAAATGTATTGCTGGACCTTGCTCCTTGTCTTGCTAGAAGCTCAGTACAATTCAGAGACACGTTCTGGCTAATCAAGTGTATGTAAATCAAACTAAATATACACTCCTACGCCTGCCCACCTCTTTGTGCCGACATTAGTGATAGTTAGGGTGCAGTCAGATTACCATATTTCTGGAACGAGGATCGCATCACAATCCTCGGACTGGCCGTCGGCCATTCTGAGTTAGGTGTGACAGCTGCATAGAAATACATGCTGACAAACTTGGGTCAGGAGAGCCGCCGAGCCCTTACAGGAGGAAGACCATTCAGCTTGTTATCAGCGCATGCTCAAAAGACTGCATCTCTGATGGTATGGGGTTGCATTAGAGCCTATGGCTGGGGCAACTTACACATCTTCAAAGGCACTATCAATGCTGAGCATTATATGGAGGATTTAGGACAACATACGCTCCCATCCAGACAATGTCTATTTCAAGCAAGGCCTTGAATATTTCAGCAAGACAATGCAAAACCACAAACTGCAACTATAACAACAGCATGGCTTTGCAAAAGAAAAAATCCAGGGGATGAATTGACCTCCTAAAGTCCAAATCTTTCACCAACAGAAAATATTTGACACCTTATGAAACGAAAATTCAGCAAAGAACACCCAAAACTATGGACTAGCTAGAATTCAACATCAAACAAGAATGGGAAAACATTCCTTTCGCAAACCTCCATGATTGGTCTTTTCACCTTGGTTCACATTTGTAAAAAATGCTTCATAAATGTGTCCTAAGAGTTTGCCCTCTACTTTTAAGCCACAAAATCGGTAAATCATGCAGCAGTTAACAAAAGGAAAGTTTTTTAACTTCTATGGATGCAGTGGAAAGCCATAGAACCTTTAGGAAGCACTTTTTAGCTGCCCCTCAAACCCTCTACACATTCTCCAAAAGCTAGGTTGGATCCAATCCTACTGGAGATAAACTTGTTTTAAAGTAAGCTAAATATGTCCAAACAAGTGTGCATTATCTACATATAGCCTTCATGTCAAATCTTTACATATTTTTATACCATGTTAATATAAAAATTCATGCTTGGCTCATTACCTTCTTTTTGGCATCTTGGTACATGAGTTCGGCACGCTCTAACTCTCCTTCAAGAGATCGCATTTTATCCTTGGACTCTTGCATTTTCAGAAGATCTGCTTGATGTTCTGTAGATTCAGAGATTAGATCTTTTTGCATGAGGGAAGCCTTTTGGTTCCACCTTTCTAAGTCAGCAGTGTGAGAACGTTTGGCTTGATCTAGGTCGCTCTGAAGTTTCTCTACAATCATCACGTAGTTCTGGATCTGAAATAGAGAATAGCATACTTTCCTACATCTGCAAATGCTTTAGTGCCTTCAACATTATTCTACTAATTTTGAAGAACCACCCATTGATCAGCTGCCCTTTTTGATTATTTTATTTGACCCTAGCCAAAAATAAAAGTGGTAATTAATGTTATTATAACATTAATAAAAATTAACACTGGTAATAAAAAACAATGTCAATGTACAGGATGATCATAAAAAGAATTAGAAAAAAAAATGCTTTCTTCAAAATTTAATGCCACATCTGCCCACAGTTTGTATATATAGTATTGCAGCTCAGCATGGTCGGCGTCAATGTAGCTGAGCTGCCCTAGACTCAAAATGCATGTGAAGGTGTGGCACGGTTCCTGAAAGTATGAAATTGAAGTATTCCTGATTGGAAACAACCGTTGTATTAATTACCGCAATTGCTATTGCACTAAAACCAACAGATGATAAAACGGTTTTCTCAGTAAAAAAAAAAAAGTATATGGTTTGTTTCTTATTTACTGCTAAGAAATGCTGCAATGATAGAGGTATTGTTCCAAATGTTTCATTATTTGCTCACTTTGCAGACCACACTTTATAACATACATAGCCTCCCAAGGAAGCCCAAGCGAAACGCGCGTTGGGGCTGCTGACTCATCCTAGTAGGACAATATGGGTAAGGATATGGACTAAGTGATAAATTGTATTTTCCATACATGTACTGGTATGCTGCTTGGGATTTTGTCTTCCCAGTGTACTCTAATTCAATTGTCTGATTGACTATGATTTATTACTCTTTTACTAGCAATACCATGTTTGTGTATTGGGTTGTTTTTGAAATGCTGAAGCACTGTCACTTTATGACTAGCATTTGTTGTACTATCTGAGTAAATTTTCCATGGTCCAGTTCCCATATCTACTATACGTGTTTTTTGGATGAGATAGTCGTCCTGTTCCCACTGAGCCCTTCATATTACCTTGCCTTTATGTGTAATGTACATGTCTTTTTACCTGTCTTTTTACCTATGTATTTTTCTGAATACATTTTGTAATAATTTTTTAAAGGATTGCTACTCCGTGTTTTTGGTGTCTAGTTTAGAACATAATTTGGATTAGTGGCAAATCTTCAAGTCAATGGGCAGTTTTCATTGTTCTTCTACGGACTGTTCCCAATGGGAACTCTTGGGTGTTTGCAAACAGAGTATGATAAAATAATATGTAACCTTATATCAAGAGGGATGAAAATCGGTCTAACAGTGGTAACACTAAGGCAAACAATGACAACTAGTGAAGCCAGATATTAGCATCGAGCTAGACAAATACTGTTTAATATGCAGTAGGGAAAACTGGATGTGCATGCCATTAAATAGAAAGGAAGGATGAAGATCATGGGGAGTTATGTTGCATATATTACCACACGGACGCACACAAGAGATCAGACTATAAAGGCAAAGGCGGAAGGACACGAAAGAGAAGGACTTTTCTGTTCATCAGATTTTAGAAAGGCACATAAAGGCTTATTGTTTAGTTACTAATTTTTATTCTAAGAGGAGCTGATTAAATACCACATCCTGCTTATTCTAAGCAGTTCAGCACATTTTTTTCATTGCTTTCAATTTGACTTGTAAAATCATCTTAATTTATTATGCAGGCTTGATATCGCAAGCCAAAAGCCAACATTTGTCAAGTTAAGTTCCTTGAATATTTCGGGAAATAAGCTAGGATAATGGTGTTGGGAATACAGATTGTGTATCTATACCCAGAACCTACTGGCACTAATTTCTGACAGAAAACTGTTCTTTACAAGTCCACAATCAAATTGAAATACCTGATTATAAGACAGGACATAGGAGTTCGGTAATAGTATTTAAATCAAGGTCTAATAACTAGAACCCTGCCAAATTCAACCAAATGTTTCAATGACATTTCTTATATATTTGTCAAAAATGCAACCATTTTGAACCTAATAATGAGCCTATAAATATATTATACCTATGGGATATGAAGTAAAGTGGCATGTAAAAGTTTGGGCACCCCTGGTCTAAATTACTGTTGTTGTGAACAGTTAAGCAGGTTGAACATGAAATGATCTCTAAAAGATCAAGAGGAAGATTTTTTTTTTCTCTAGCAAAATGGCGCCGCTACGACATGCGCAGTAGCAGATATCGGATCACCTCTATATAAACCGGTAGCTGCTACTGCGCAGCTACTGATTTTTTTTTTTTTTTTTGTTACTTTGTTATCAGTATAACCTCAACCATAATAATTATATGCATATTACACATGTGATTATGCTGCATATTTTAGTATGTACATATAATACTTATGTTAACTAGGGGGCAGGTCACTGAGGGATCAGTGACCTGTCAGAAACCTTACACAGTTCACCCCATGAAAACCCCCTTCCCACAGGCCGCCACGGAGCACGAGCATATCAACTACAAACTGAAAATAAAGATTAAACAACAACAACAAGACGGATTTCATCAACCAAGGTATCATTTTAATCAGTATAACAGCGCCGAACTGACACTGTCTGTAGGTTACTGTGCACAATCCTGCTGACAGATCCCCCTTAAAGTATTAGCTGAAAACACACTTTTTTTTTTATTCTGGAAAAACTTTTCTGTAAACCACATTTTTGTGTAAACTCTGTATTGTCTAAGTTGCCTTGTTGGTCAGTAACAAAAACTTTGTTTATTATTTCTGTATTTTTGTATATTGCTTATATATATCTGTATATATTGTGTACATAGGCCACATCCACATAATGTATAGTTTCGAACATTTCTTCACATGACTGTTGCTTATTTTTATTTTTTTATTTTTTGTTCTTTGTTCTCTGTATTTTTTGTTCTCTGTATCTTTATTCCACCTCTAATTATGTAGATACTTGTCTTCTAGAGAGGTTTGACAAAGACCCATCACGGGGTCGAAACGTTACCTACTTTATACCTACCACTGAGACCTTCTCTATTTTGCCTAATATTGTGGTGACCTGAATAAACTTTTGCTCTTGTTATGCATCCAAAAATTCAAAGCTTGAGTGCGGCTGTTTTCTTCAACTTATGACTTTTGATTGGATCATCCACGTTCAGCCAGCACCTATCTATTTATATACGGAGTGCACGCCATTCTTTTCCGTAACAAAAACTTTGACCTTGACTTGCCACAAAGTTTGCCATGGCTGAGGCCTGGATATGGCAAATATATGCCAACTGAATCCAGTGTTTGTCTTTGACTTTTGTTTAAGGTCATAGCATAAGCAAGTCTTAAGGGAAACTGTTTTCGTTTTAAAGTAAAAGGAAGGTAAGGGTCTCTTGGTGCCAGAATAACTCGGGAATGAATACCCTTGTACCTTTAAATGATCCGATGAGAATTTCACTGTCAATTACTTTTGACATAATTTGCTTTACAACCATTCTGGTGCCATTGCAAATAACTCTTGTTAAGTTAAACTTTCTTAATAGCATGATTATTGCTCCAACTTTCAAATTTAGTCTATGAGGACGCATACCACCAAGATTTAAGAATTGAATTGGATAGTTTGCTGCTTCCTCAGCATTTGCAGTGTCTTGCTGAATTGAATCAATGCTGGTGTAGCATTGATATGCATTGGTATGCATTTTTGGTCCAATATGATACAGGAAAGATATATATCCAATTTGAGGACTTCAATATTCCTCCAACAATAGCTGTTCTTCATGCATGCTCAAATTATTTCGGTTCTGCTGCCATGTGGCACAACAGGAGGAATTTGTCGAAAATCTCCACCAAAAAGAAAGACTGTGCTTCCAAACGTTTTTTGGAGGGAACGTTTGCATCTTCAGCCATGGAGTTATTTGCACAATATGTCAACTGCATTTACAACATGAGCTAGAGCCATAGAAGTTTTGTCCCAGGTTATGATTTGGGGGTTTTTCAACTCATTGGCAGAATTGCTGCCATGACGAATATTGAAAATAGACATTTCATTAATTGGTATAGGCAGTTTGAACAGATTATGTGAAATTCAGCCTCCCTCCGGCAAAGTAGCTGCAATACCTGTAAATACACATGGTAAGGCTAATTCGTTTTTGCTACGAACGTAATGCACGATGGTATTATACAGGAATGTTTTTCCACTTCCACCATTTCTGTCAATGAAAAATAGACATTTTGGAAATTTGAGGTTTTCAATCGCTTCTTTGATTTTGTCTAAATGCTTACGTTGTCTTGGGTTTAACATTTGGAAATTCTCCTCAAAGTCTTTTCGGCAACAGGGTCGCAATATTTGCCAGAATAGACTGACTCATCGTACTTGCCAACAGGAAGTTGTAGGCAAAAAAAACCCTTTAATGACTTTCCATGTGCCACACACAGACTCAATTTCATGTAATGTCATATAGAAGGCCTTTCCTATATGAGGAAAATGCCTGTTATAGTCTTCCATGAGATTTTTATTGTGCCATTGTGAAACAATGCTGCTGCATTGGATGGCTCACACATGATGCATATAAATGCATACAATTGCCTAAGTTGTATTGGCATTTGATAAGTGGCGGCTTCTGTTAGGCAAGTATTCCATTCTATATTCTATTCTAGTCATCATCAGTTAACCCTCTTGCAATACATGCTTTTTGGAAAGTAGCAAAATGGTTTCCTTTAGTTGTTCGGAGATCCTCAAAAGAAGAGAATTCGGAAAAAGCATGTTTCTCTGTCTAATGGACTACAGGTAAACATTTTGCCAGTTGTGGTTTTATGACCTTTGCTAGGGGTTTTCCATATCACAAAAGAAAAGACCTAAAAAAATGTAAAAAGAGGTCAAATCCAGAGTATCTTATAGAAAAATTATTATCTTTATTATATTAGAAGACAGTATTATAAACATGAATCAGAGTTTAGCCAACCAAGCAGGATAGAAAAGGTACTCAATCACTATATATGAAAAAAATAATAATAAATAAATTATGCACACTATATGAAATATTGCATAAAATGTACCTAATCGTAAATTTACATATAGTAATATATACCAGCTCATTGCATAGTTAATCCCAACAATCATATATAAAGTGCATGTACACAAGAATCTATTGAAGAACAGCTGTGCACCATATTCAAAATGTCCAAAGGGACTAATATAGTAAAAGGCTATTGCACAAGTTGTCCATGAAAAAGTGAAGTGCAAATGCATGGAGACTTATGCAGAGTACTAGATGGTAGCCCGATTCTAACGCATCGGGTATACTAGAATATGTATGCGTAGTGTATAGCACAGACCACGTAGTATATTGCACAGCCCATGCAGTACATTGCGCAGCCCACGCAGTACATTGCGCAGCCCACGTAGTACATTGCGCAGCAAACGCAGTACATTGCGCAGCAAACGCAGTACATTGCGCAGCAAACGCAGTACATTGCTTAGCCCACGTAGTATATTGCAAAGCCCACGTAGTATATTGCAAAGCCCACGTAGTATATTGCAAAGCCCACATAGTATATTGTGCAGCCCACATAGAATATCTATGACAAAGACAGACAGAAAGACAGACAGATGGAAGTGACCCTTAGACAATTATATAGTAGATAAGGAGATAGAAAGTACAGAGCTACATAATATAAATATAAGGTGCATGTGTAAGCATATAACTTACATGTAGTGAGAGACCTAGACCCCAGTCTGCCGCCTCAACACGAAGAATGGCGAAACGCGCGTTGTGGTACCTTTCCTATCCTGCTTGGTTAGCTAAACTCTGATTAATGTTTATAATACTGTATTCTAATATAATAAAGGAAATAATTTTTCTAGAAGATACTCTGATTTTACCCTTCTTTTGCATTTTTTGAGGTCTTTTCTTTGGTGATATACAGTGGGGCAAAAAAGTATTTAGTCAGTCAGCAATAGTGCAAGTTCCACCACTTAAAAAGATGAGAGGCGTCTGTAATTTACATCATAGGTAGACCTCAACTATGGGAGACAAACTGAGAAAAAAAAATCCAGAAAATCACATTGTCTGTTTTTTTAACATTTTATTTGCATATTATGGTGGAAAATAAGTATTTGGTCAGAAACAAACAATCAAGATTTCTGGCTCTCACAGACCTGTAACTTCTTCTTTAAGAGTCTCCTCTTTCCTCCACTCATTACCTGTAGTAATGGCACCTGTTTAAACTTGTTATCAGTATAAAAAGACACCTGTGCACACCCTCAAACAGTCTGACTCCAAACTCCACTATGGTGAAGACCAAAGAGCTGTCAAAGGACACCAGAAACAAAATTGTAGCCCTGCACCAGGCTGGGAAGACTGAATCTGCAATAGCCAACCAGCTTGGAGTGAAGAAATCAACAGTGGGAGCAATAATTAGAAAATGGAAGACATACAAGACCACAGATAATCTCCCTCGATCTGGGGCTCCACGCAAAATCCCACCCCGTGGGGTCAGAATGATCACAAGAACGGTGAGCAAAAATCCCAGAACCACGCGGGGGGACCTAGTGAATGAACTGCAGAGAGCTGGGACCAATGTAACAAGGCCTACCATAAGTAACACACTACGCCACCATGGACTCAGATCCTGCAGTGCCAGACGTGTCCCACTGCTTAAGCCAGTACATGTCCGGGCCCGTCTGAAGTTTGCTAGAGAGCATTTGGATGATCCAGAGGAGTTTTGGGAGAATGTCCTATGGTCTGATGAAACCAAACTGGAACTGTTTGGTAGAAACACAACTTGTCGTGTTTGGAGGAAAAAGAATACTGAGTTGCATCCATCAAACACCATACCTACTGTAAAGCATGGTGGTGGAAACATCATGCTTTGGGGCTGTTTCTCTGCAAAGGGGCCAGGACGACTGATCTGGGTACATGAAAGAATGAATGGGGCCATGTATCGTGAGATTTTGAGTGCAAACCTCCTTCCATCAGCAAGGGCATTGAAGATGAAACGTGGCTGGGTCTTTCAACATGACAATGATCCAAAGCACACCACCAGGGCAACGAAGGAGTGGCTTCGTAAGAAGCATTTCAAGGTCCTGGAGTGGCCTAGCCAGTCTCCAGATCTCAACCCTATAGAAAACCTTTGGAGGGAGTTGAAAGTCCGTGTTGCCAAGCGAAAAGCCAAAAACATCACTGCTCTAGAGGAGATCTGCATGGAGGAATGGGCCAACATACCAACAACAGTGTGTGGCAACCTTGTGAAGACTTACAGAAAACGTTTGACCTCTGTCATTGCCAACAAAGGATATATTACAAAGTATTGAGATGAAATTTTGTTTCTGACCAAATACTTATTTTCCACCATAATATGCAAATAAAATGTTAAAAAAACAGACAATGTGATTTTCTGGATTTTTTTTTCTCAGTTTGTCTCCCATAGTTGAGGTCTACCTATGATGTAAATTACAGACGCCTCTCATCTTTTTAAGTGGTGGAACTTGCACTATTGCTGACTGACTAAATACTTTTTTGCCCCACTGTATATGCTTTAGAGTTGGATTTACCGTATTTCGTATGATCCTCTATGGGTTTTTTTGTGTTTCTAGGTGTTTTCCATGTAACATTTTTATCATCCCATTTGTAATATTGTTGGGCACTAGGATCTTTCCAATTCAGTTTAAACCAAGCACGAAGTGCATACTTGGAGTCTTTCTGTTGCAAAATGTTAGCTTCTTGACCTGGTATAAAGTATATTGTATGCTTGTCCTCAAGGTTTACTTTTAATCTTTACACATGATCAGTTTGATTGGCCATTTTATATTCTCCAGCATGCTTCAGGTGCACTTACATATCAAGTAATTTTTTACTTCATCTCATTCAATTGTGGATTCTTTTTCGGTGAAGACAGTAACAAATTGGATATTTGTACAATTATGCCCTTTGTAAACGTATTTGAACAAATATTTTACACTTTGTATGGGACTGCAAAACTCTACGTCTATGTGGGCATTGTATTTCAAAGAAAGATAAGAGTTGTAATGTAGAACCCATCTGTTATCAACCCTTTTCCATCACGTTCAACAAAGTTCTCTTCGTTCAGTCGTTGGTATTTAGGGTATCCATTTACATTGGTATTAGTTTTGGAACAGAAATCCTTGGAAAAGCCTTTGCTACAGTTCCCATTACCCATACATGGTGCATTTGGATTCAGTGGACCACATGGACCCTGTAACATGCAAGATCTTACAGTTTTGTAAAGCATCAGATTGAGTGTCTTTGTGTAGGAGCTTCACACAAACAATGTTGTCAATTCTTTCTTTCTCCCAAGTCTTGTATTCCAGGTCCATAAATACCGATATGTGTCTGTGAGAGACCCCTCTTTTTGGGAAGTCGAATACATACACCATACCATAAACTCTTCCAATTATGTGGCATCTGGTTGTCTCCTAGTAGAAATTTCTGTTTCATGTTAAATACTCATGCTATTAAATCGGGCCTGTCACATGGTTGTTGACTAAGAAGTAAGTTTTCCATGATTTCCATCCATTTTGGACTGCACGTGACTGTTACAAATAGCTTAGGTTTGCCATATTTCCTGACCATTGCCATGGCATCTTGGTAGTTCTGTGCTTTATTTCTTGGACTTCCCTGGAAAGTTGAGGACAATATTACTTTTTTTTCAGGTAGGATATCTACATCCTGGAAAGAGTGGTTGTTTACTAATTGGTGAAGAATATCATATTTTCAGCTCTTACAGTACTTAGATTCTTGCACACCCAATTCAAATGGTTTGCCTCAGTTTTAAAGTAGGCTAATAGACATGAACCTGTCAGCTGTTTTGGCCGCTATAGGATGCGGCCACTGCCTTTCAGGGCTTATCTACAGCATTATATAATGCTGTAGATAAGCCTCCGGTCCGACCTGTAAGATAAGAAAAATAAGTTTTATTATACTGACCCGGGGGGCCGCTCCGGTGCGATGGGTGTCGCAAGTCCGGGTCTGGCGCCTCCCATCTTCTTGCGACGATGCCCTCCTGCTTCTTCATCGCTCCCCGACATCGCGCTCCTGCGCAGGTGTAATTATCTGCCCTGTTCTGACCTTTCCCAGCAGATAAGTATGCCTGCACAGGAGCGCGATGCCGGGGAGCGATGAAGAAGCAGGAGGGCAGCGGCAATTATAAGATGGGAGGTGCCGGACCCAGACCTGTGACACCCATTGGACCAGACCGCACCAAACTGCACCCCCAAGTGAGTATAATAAAACTGATTTTTCTTATCTTACAGTTCGGACCGGGGGCTTATCTATAGCATTATAGAATGCTGTAGATAAGCCCTGAAAGGCAGTGGCCGTATCTTATATCGGCCAAAACTGCTGACAGGTTCCCTTTAAGGACGTGGTAAAAAGTACCATCACAAATGGCAACGTGGTATGAAACCATTGAAGATGAGTCTCATTCCTTTGACCAACTGCTTTTTTCGTAGCTCTGTAGTCCACCCAGAGTACCCATGAGGGAAAAGCAATGGGTAGCACACTGGGTCACAGAGTCTAATTATGACATATATATTTAGTAAAATTCCACTTTTAGAATGAATTGTAAGGTCACGGTTTTCTGGGGGTGCAACAACTGCACTGTGGAAAATTACAGCAATTTCCCCTCTGGCAGTGGGAGCGTTGATTCTGCTGGGGTGCACAGTATTTACTTTTTCTCAAAGTCATGTTATATTCAATTGGCATTCAGTATTCCAAATTTGCCTTTAGCATTTGTTCTTGTTCAAATTTCAACATATTTTTGTATTCTCTGTAGAAAGGATTGATATTTTCGAGAATTCTTTGGAGACTTTACATTACATTACGAATGCATTCAGTGTTGGGTGGATTGTGCATTCTTTTATTCAAGGCTTGAGCCAAATCCAGAATATATAACTGGGTGTATGTTGGCGATTCACCTTGGTAAGAGTGTCATGCAGATGTTGCATGGCAAATTTGCCCATGGATTCTGGAACAGAAAGGACCTGATCAGTCAACTTATGAACCCATTGGTGCAAAAGTGTATGCACTATTGTATGATCTTATGTTTTCCATAACATTCTTGACGTTGGTTCTGATCCCTTCATGCAATTAGTAATCCAGGGATGCAAGTGTACTTCTTCCAATATGAAGGTTCTATTATGACAACAGTTTTTTGTAATTTCATTTTTGAAATTGTTAGTATTACAAAATTGGGCATTTTTTGTTCATTGGGCCAAGATAGCATGCTTCAATGTCATTCTTCATTGAAGTTTTCGGCAAGCAAAGCAGTTTTGCAAGATCTCAAGTTCTTACACCGGCAGGCAGGTTGGTTAGTATGGCTACTCTGTGTCTCCCTGTTTTGGGTTCACAATGCCGCTGAAGCTCACCTTCCATCAAATTCTGTTGGGTAGACTTATGCTTTTCAGTGTCTGCAATGCACATCTGGTGACACTCTCTTTGGGTGAGATTTTGACAGGCAGTCCTTTTTCTGACAGCACTGGCTTCATGCTGCAATTGAAGGTGCTGTTCTGCAACATTACTTCTACAAAACCTTTGAGCTTCAGCCCTTGCTTTTTTGCCTTTGTACTTGGTGGCTTTTTGGATAGCACTATTATGGAACGAATAAGATTATAGTGTAAGAATAAGAGTAGTGCTCTGCGGTGTATTAGAAATAAATTGGCGTCGGAGTGAGTGCGTGCACAGTACTATGAACCCGTTCTACGCCCGGTGGCGAGGATTTTGATTGGTACATTTTGTGCTATGTTAATTATGTAGTATAATACTTCAATAAAATGGCGCTGTGGTAATTTTGTAGTACAATACTTCAATATTCGCGTACACAGTGTCTTCAATAAAATGGCGCCGAGTGGAACATGCACACGCGCTGATTCCGGCACCACACTGTACAGGTGCCGTCCACCCCGGCATCAGACAGATGGACACGTGCAGCGTCATATATATAAGATTCAGCATATTCACAAGGGAAGATCGGCACCATGAAAACAATAGAGGTAGAGGGCTTTCATTATATTCCTTTGTTTAAACTGTTCAGTAAGTGGAGCACGTGGAATTACTAATTTAGAGATTATCTCATCACACCGTAAAACGTGCTTGAATGTATGTATGGCTTTTGATCCCACGTCTACTTATAAAATCAAGAACATGCAGAGATCTGGGAAGAGTAAATGCTCAACTTGAATTCCATAAAGCAATCTGCCAACCTGTCAACTTCACTCACACAATGTTATTATTTAACTTGATGAATGGGACGTCTGCTTAAAGGAAAATTGTACAGTTGAAGGAACAATTAGAATTTTTCCCCCATTAAAGGGTATAAACTTTGTGAATGAGAAGTTTCAGTGATAAGCTACTCAATGTTCAAGTATCTATCATTATTGATCAATGAAGCATGATCATCTTTCTATAATCTGATGGACTCTACAAAGTAAATTGTTGCATCTCTTGTGCTAAGATCTTAGACAATATCTCATATGAGGATAATCATCAAATATTATACATTTACCTGGCCAAGATGGATCTCTTGTTCGTGCGAGAGCTGTTGATTTGCCTTTTCTGCCTGGTTTAGTCTATCCTCCTGATCATTGTTTTTTTCCCACAATTCCCGAGATTCGCTTTGTAGAGATTTAATCCTTTGCTGAAGCCTTGAAACTTCACCCTCTTGGAGACTCAACTAAGAAATAAAAAAAAATGTTTGTGTCTCTCAGGCTAGTCTCACACTGACGTGCAAAGTTCCATTTTAAATTTGAATTATAGAAATAGCAAATCAGAACCTCTGAATGAAACTGATCCATTCTATGACATACAAAAAGAGAACCAAATAATCTCCATTGTCAACATTTTAATGGGAAAAATAACATGCTCTATTTTACTTGTGGTAAAAAATAATAGAACTTGACATGGAGCTACCTAACAGATGTCTGTACCACGGCTGTGGAGTCAGAGTCTGAGTCGGAGCCCATTTTGGTGGAATCGGAGTCGGTGTCATGGAAATTGAGGAGTCAGAGGTATGGCTTGCAGACTACACAGCCCTGTTAGGGCTGTGAAGTCGGAGTCATGGAGTCGGAGCGTATTTTGGTGGAGTCAAAATCGGTGTTATGGAAACTGAGGAGTCGGAGGTATGGCTTACCGACTCCACAGCCCTGGTCCGTACACAAAGATGAACCTAGCCATAAAGAAGTTGCTTGGCTGCACTAATTGGCAGAATGTGCAAATGTTATCTTGGTCTCGAATAACACTTTTAATTAGCAATGCAATTCCTCTGGAAAGGGAAAACCTCTATTCAGTTGGTCATACTACCTAATATCAAAGAATATGGGACCAATAAGGACTGGGCCTTGAATCTCCAAGAGCCCTGTAGCAAACACACAGTTGGCTTTTATAGTTCCTCTGCTTGTTCCAGGAGAAAAAAAAACACATTAACATGACCATATTGTAAAAGAACATCAAGAATATGCAATGCCTAAATGGGAATCATTAATTGCATTACCAACTTCTAAGCTGACCCTGAACCTTACTGCTCTACTTAAAGCAGAGGTAGAAAGTAGACGTCTAATGTTATTTATTGATTGGTTGCTAAGAAAGGTAAAAAGAAATAATTTCTCTTTTGAAAGAAACCTTTAATTCATTTATAGCACAGCCAGAATATAAAGGAAAATCTAAAGCCAGTAAATATACAATTCACTAAATTGTTGATACTGTACTAAATGTTTTCTGAGGTATGCTCTACCTGATATAATAAATTCAGGGTTACACTGCTACAAAATCCGCAAAAAATCCAGATTGCACAATTTTCATTAATTTAATAGAAGATTTTCAATAATAAGCAGCGCCGTCCCATTGTGACAGCACATATTCATCATTTAGATTGTTACTATGCAACAAGGTCAGCGCTTGCCTCTCACTGAATTAAACCAAGTGACTTGTGAATACCCCAACTTCCTTCCATGAATCTAAAATTGTTTATTGTTGCACATAGTGTGATGGGTAACACAAAGGTCAACAATGACAGAAAAGCCCCCTCTGGAGGACTAAACCTTTAATTCCAACAACTCGAGGACTGTACTACATGTAAGTGCGCCATGCACAGAGGAAGTGGTAGAGAAGGAGCTGAGCGTTTCCATCTTACCAACAGCTACGGATACTGAAGAATGATCTGTGAACAGACGTTTCAGTCTAAACTCTCAGAGTACTTACTTCTTCTTGAGTGCCAAAATATTTCTCCTGTGATGTTTTCAAGTCTGTTTTAAGTTGTAAAATGATTTGATCTCTGTTATTAACCTAAAAAAAAAAAAAAAAAAAAAAAGAATATCAAAATTAAATACAGATGGAGAATAAGCGAGAGTTAGGACACCAGAATGAATAACTAACTTCATTCAAAACTAACTTGAGCAAGACAAGGCATTGTGCTCTCAAACTCTTTGTGTCATCTCTATTCCTTGCTGGTTCCTTTCAATGCACGATCCCTTAGATATTCCACACAAAGGGCAATACCATGTTAAAGGACTACAGACAAACCTGTAAAGTGCTGCAGAAACTAAAAAACTGTCCAGTTTAACCCCTTCACATACTAAGAAGCTCTGCAAGGATAAGCAGAGGACACCACAGATGTCTACCCATACAAAAGATATAACTGCATACATTCTACGAGAGAGCTCATCTCTTGGGAGCAAATAGATAAGTCACGTATGTTTTTGGATCTGATCCTGATATTTCGATACATATAATAGTTACAAAAATGGTGAGTGACCGGCCAAGCATGACTAGCAGTTCCATTCTTTGTCTTTTTTCCTAGAACTTAAAGGGAACCTGTCAGCACGTTGTTAGACCCCAAAGTAACGTCATCAAAGAAAATTACCTGTAATGATGATTACTTCCATACCTTTAAATTAGTAGTTACTATCTCTATGTTTCTTCATAATCCATCAGAAAATTCTTATATAAAAGAGCATGGCCTAAATTTACAGCTTTCCATATGCGCAATATCTCAAGTCTCTGTGACCTGCTCACCTTCCCGACATCTCGCACCGAATGCCATTCCTGGGGCGACGCATACGCAGATGCACGATACAGCTTTCGCAACGTTTTCAATATGTTTCCGTACCTGCGCCATTCCCAAGAATGACGACACCTGCAGGAGATGCTGCCCAGTGGAATAAGTCACAGAGAGGAGTGACCTGTCAATCATTGTCAGGAGACCGGTGCCGGTGTCACGGGTGTGTCAGAAGCTGCAGACAGTCGCTCTGCATCTGACTGCAGAAGGTATCAGCAGTTTGCTTTGCAGACTTCTTCCTGGGCCTTCTGACTTTAGGACCCATTGGCAACCTCCCCTGGCTCTAATTGACACACCTGCACGGAAGTGTATATAACTCCAAGCTCGCTGCTGGAAGGTGCGGTTAATATTTCTATTTCCAGTTGTAGGTTGCGGCTTGGAGACATAGCAGTCGGCTATCTTTCTCTTTGGTGTTTGCAGAACGTCCGTGTTTCTCTCTGAGTCTACTCAAGCTAAGTGTTCCCCCCTTGTATGTGTATCCCATCTGTCTTTAGTGGTAGTGGTGATTGACTAGCGCATATCCTGTCCTTCCCGATGCATGGCTTATTGCCAGAGTCAGGCAGAGATTAGGTATACTGCTCGGCGATAGGTAGGGAACCTTTATAGGGATGATAGGGCAGACAGGGTGACATTAGATCTGTCTAAGGGTCTCCACTCCCCCCA
The DNA here is from genome assembly GCF_032444005.1 of Ranitomeya imitator. Classification (NCBI taxonomy): domain Eukaryota; kingdom Metazoa; phylum Chordata; class Amphibia; order Anura; family Dendrobatidae; genus Ranitomeya; species Ranitomeya imitator. The sequence goes on along the minus strand of NC_091287.1, from coordinate 466,489,257 downwards.
TCCCTGGTGTTTGGCTTCCATTCCCTTATCCCTTCGTATTGCACTTAGCCTTTCCTACACATTGAGTGACAGCTGGGAGGAGAAAGGCCAGAGATACCCTGCACTTGTAAGCTCATTTGCATAAGACATTGTCAATGGATCATGAGACCACACAGACATGCATTTATAATATAAAGTTATAGAAGTAATCATATTGTCACAATGTTATTTTGGGGTCTAAAAGCTGCTGACAGGTTTCCTTTAACCTGCAGTGTGTTCATTCAAACAGTAGTCAGAAATTTAGGAAATGAAGGGTAGTACTCTGTTGGACACATTTTATTATACATTTTTTAAATATCATCGTTAAAATCCTTGCACAAAAAATGGCAAAAACTGTGGCTTTCTAGTAGCTTGTCAAACTTGTCTCTTTCAGTAACACCCAAAAAATAATTATGACTATAGTATCGTTGGTTTAAAATTTGCTGTGCGCTATTCTAACATTACATTCCTCCCAGAAATAAAAAAAATAAAAAATACAAATGGGTGTTACCATTTCACTTGTCAATGGGTGGGTCCCTACAGAGTCTGGCATTATCAGGACTGACTGTACACTATCCGTCAGTGTAAGGACAAACCCACAACTCGGGACACCCAATTGTCAAATTATTTTAAAAAATTCTAGAATAACTGGAATAGGAAAATGTACAGTTATAAGAAAAGATATATATATATATATATATATATATATATATATATATATATATATATATATATATATACTATTTACGTATTTTGATAAAGCTGACATGTAAGGAGATCTCACACATCATCTTTGCGAAATGGCTAGTCAACTTCTATGGCAGAGTTTCTACTCATGCTCCGTCACCTGTACAGAGATTATAATGCAGGGTGAGGTAGGAGGTGATACCTTCACCTGATATGGTTTTGTGTGTAGCCTTCATTTTTATCTTTCCTATGAGGAAAACTAACTAATTGCTGAAAATAATCTCTACAGAACAGTGTCAGCCTACTTTGAGGCTCAGTGTCCAGGTTGCAAATTGCTAAATTTCTCTCTTTTTTTTTTTTTAAACAGATAATACCATAAAAAATAAAAGATTTCTCCTAAAATCCTGTCAAAATTCTTAAGAGTCAATAAGCCTTATTTTTTAACGCAATTATCCTTAAGCTATTGGAAACTTCTGATTTTTTTTTTGTAATATAACTCATCACCTAATTTTGCTTCCATCTGCTTTCAAATGCTGCTCACCAAGATTTGTACACTATATTCAAACTACATGTGAGCAGGACTTTCCTGTCTGAGCCTCTCAGCACCCAGCCCCACACTCAGATGGGAAAGTCCCACACACAAATTGTTTGTATAGCTATTGCTGAGCAGCAGTTAAAAGGAGCTTCTGAAGAAGCACAAATTAAGATTGAAAAAGCACTCCAGTATTTGTTGGAGAGAGAAGAAAACAAAATAAGGTAATGAAGCATATCACGAAAATGTTTAACTGTGCAATGCCTGTGGGATAATGAAATAATAATAATAACAATAATAATAATAATAATAGAAATTTTACTTCATTTTTAAAAATATGTTTAACATAAAAAAAGTGTTTTTCTTTTCACCCATTCCTTCTAAGTCCTTGAGTATCTTTGAGTCCTTGGATGTAATATTTAGAATGATATATCGGAATAAATGCTAATTAGTCCAAATAACAAATAAATCCAAAAATAAATAAAAAATGGCAATAAAATAAGAACCAGAATCTAGAATGTTCACTGGCAGCTTAGGGATTGGGATGACGCAGTAACCGAGAACATGCATAGATTATGTGCTTATGAGCAGTTATTTAGCTGCAGTAATGGGGTTGTTCGAGGAAGAACTGGAAGATATTCACAGTAAGAACCAAGTCCAATAGTATTTGCTAATTCGTATTATATGTTTTTTTCGAGTTACAAATACCTGTCACAACTTTGCTTTTTCCCCAACTAATTCTAGCACTAAACACAGTAAAGACTTGACAGACGCCGAAAACAGATCATGAAAGAAAAAGGAGTTGAATTACTTCTAAAAGTAATGACGCATACGTTGTTGCGATTTGTGAAGAACACAGGTTACAAATGACATGCCTTGTTATATACTGTAAACTTGGAATTGACAAGAGGCTCTCGTAGAAGGAGGGGGGGAACGTGTGGTAACGCACAGGCACACACCTCTTGTTGTGCAGTTTTATGTCTCTCTGTGACAACTGCCAGCTTCAGCTCCAGTCTCTTCCTTTCTTCACTCATCTTGGAAATGTCCTGGGACTGCTGCATGATTTGCTCTGTCAGCTGAATATTTTCTTCCTTAAGTTTATGTAGAAGTTTGTCCCGGTGGAGTAGCTGGATGTAAAACAGATAAATGCAAGGTTCATTTCAAATATTGCTGTCCCATCTTCACATTATGCTCCCTAAAGTGGAGCCTAATCCTCTGAAGGAATTGCTTCTAATTTGAGCAAAAAGCTGCTTGTATCTTGAATATTCACAACATGCAAGTACATAGACTCCTACAAACTTGAAAAGAAATGGCATTTTTGACAGCTGTTTGCTTGGGCCATAGATGTAAGCAGCTGTTACAAAGGAAATACTGGATTTTATTTCCATAGTTTTATAATCATACAGAGCCGTCTGTGTTGTGTTCTGAGCAGGTTCCTTTAAGTCTTCCCATTCGCTCCTCTTCCCATTGACTAAACCTCTGTATAATTCTCATATAGCATACCAGTAATTTATTTAAGGGGAATGACTTGAATAAATAGTTTACTCAAAGTAATAATGTTTCGGTTTATTCCAAATATCACTGGAATGACCCATTTCCATTGATCCTTTGAGATAACATCTGCAGGGATTTTATAATGATAATGCGCACCTTCACTGGCAGGACATGGGCTGTTTTAGGTTAGTCTGTATATGAAGTCTGTTGATGGGTCTGTACGGCAAATATCCGGTATTGAAATGGAATGGTTCAGAAAACAACAATGTTAATTTGGAAATCAAAAATATATTCAACTTTCTTATATTGTCTAGAGGTGATTTGAACTTGCGGATATAAAGGGAATCTGTCATCAACTTTACACCTTCCCAAATAGAATATAGGGCCACCATCAACTTTAGACATGAAAACAAGGTAATGGATACTTGTGTGGCCCCAAAGTGCTGCTCTGGGGCTGAGAAATTCTATTGTAAGAGCGTATGAGTATATGCTAAGGTGCTAAGGAGGGGTGGAAGTGAACTGGAGGGTGGACCGATGCACAGCAAGTTCATCAGTCTCATTATTTTACAGAAGGTGCCACCATTCCTCTCATTGAGTGACAGCTCTACTCTACACTGGTCAAACTAATGCAACACAGGGCAAAGCTGTAATTCAAGGAGACGAAGGTGACACCAATTGAAAGTTATGTACTTCCACCCTCTTTAGCATATATATACAGTATGAGATTGTATGTATTTGGGGCCATTCAAATATCTATTACCTTGTATCTTCAATTCAATTATTATTCAATTCCATTCATTATCAATGGGAGCACCGGAGAATTAGAATGTATGGAGAAGTAGTGTGCATGATCGACCACTCTTCAGCGTCACGGTTCTTGGGAACGGTGGGGACCTGGCGGTCAGACCCCTTTGACTGGAAAATTATCCCTTATACTGTGGATAGGGGATAGCTTTCGAACTTGAGAAAACACCTTTAAGGCTGGATTTATGTACCTCACAAGCCCTGAAAGCAATCAGGAACTTGGAAAAATATGTGTCGTGTATTTGACTTAGGGGATTGTCCTCATTGATCAGTTGTAATAAAGGAAAAGGTGAAAATTTTGGAGCAAATGCTCAATTTCCCCATAGAGTCCTCACAAAGGAAATTTACAGAGGCATCTGCTACTTTTACATTGATCACATGCACCAAATTTATCATCCAGCATGAGCCACTTCATTTGGTGCATTTTTAGACCATCTATATATACACTTTCAACTTCCCAATGCTAAAAATCACACTTGTAGCCTAGCAGGTTGGATTCCTGAATTATATATGTGTTTCTCTAGTGCTTTTGCTCACGTTATTATAAACAGAAAATATGCATTTTTGGCTGTTTGGAAGCAGAAGGGAAAATGGTTTTTCTACTTGGCACACATCATGGAGACATTACAAAAGGTAACAGAAACCATAAACAATCACAACAGGATCCCTAATTATAGATGTATATTTTAGGTACTTACACTGCCAAGGAATAAGGAAATAAAAAGCAAAGGTTAATACAAAACAGGCAATTAAAATTGATTACCTCATCATAACATGCAGAGTACTGGTTTTGAGCTTTGAATAGTTCCTTCTGTAGGGCCTCACGTTTGCTTTCTTTGTCGTGTATCTAAGGAGAAACAGTTACAGAAAACATTTCAATAGAAACAACTTGAAGAGCGCCGACAAGTTCTCTACTCTCCAAATTACTAAAGGTAGAGTAGTAAATATAGAGCAATGTCAAACCCGTTATTTCGACTGCCGCAGACGAGCTCTAATAACAGCTGCTCGAGGTGCAATTTTACAGTCATTTTTCACATGATCTTTGAACACACTTACGGTTCCCGAGCGAGGGCACTCTGGCCATTTTGGCACTGAAACACAGAGCAAGCGATAAGTGATTGGCTCCATGTTAATGGGGAGCCAGCATGAATGCGCGTTGGGGTGAATGAGGCGTTCATGTGATTTCAACATTTGCTGCACCTTGCGTGATATGAAGGATTTCAATTTCATCATTTTCTAAACACAGAAAAATGTATCTCTCCAATTCAGAATATTGAATGTCTTATGGAAAGTGAAAGGTCATTTGTAACTGTCCAAAGGATTGATGGAGTTAAGATACCTCCTTGACCTTCACCCTGCGCTCATAAAAAACAGTTTCAGATGACGGAGCACGGGACAGGTTTTTTTTTTCCCTTGCCAGAAATGTCCGTTCCTATTCCCTTATTGCGGCGCTGATTTGTTATCTGATATTTTTCATAATTGTGTGTCAACATTTAATTACTGTGTGTCTTCCCTCATTAAAAAGCTAACTGTCATCTAATACTGCTTAGCAACGTTCGCTGTTTACACTAATCCATGCAATTCTGTCTGCTCCCTGCCATCTTTCTCCATCACGATCAGCGACATAATTGCTTTAGATGCCATTACAAACAGCCAAGGTCACTGCCTTCAAAAATATATATTCCAATTATATATTAGTTAGAAGGAATGCCTGGAACAAGCTCCCGGCCTTTGTTTAACATGGAAAAGAATGTAACACCTTGAAAATAACAGCGCGATAGTAACATTCACAATGCAAAACACAAAGGCAAGCAAGGACATAGATAACAGACTTAACTAAAACTTTACTAACTAGTATCAAGCTATAATGACACCACTGAAACTACACGACACGCAGCGAGAGCTGCAGGCACTAAGAGGCGTTCATGAGACGTGCCCTTTATTAGCATAGGTAAAGTCTGCTAGATTGTTTTTCTTAGTCTAGTTAACATTTCTATTCTATGGGGAAAAAATAGGTTATTTATTTTTTTTAAAAATTAGCATGCTTTTTTTATTTTGCAGGTCTTATTTAGGAAAAAATATAAATTGAAAAATATATATTGCAATAGTACCTGGCATTTATATTAAATGTTTCGTGTCATTACGTATGTCTACAGCTGGGACATATTGGTCCTGAAATGTAGGGGAATATACAGCTCTTGGCACACCTCTCTGCAATGTGGGTGGGGATGAGGGTGATCAAAAAATAAAGAGTAAAGCCAACGGCATGATGTTTACTCCAAAGACAAAATAGTCCACACAGTCCATGTGAATGGCTAAAATCCTGGGTAAGTGGCAAGTATGGGTTAGGATAGTTGTGACAGCTAAGGGCAGAAAGGACAAATGATGATAGCAGATGGTTTGTGTTGCTGACATTTTCAATAAGAGACGATATCCAGTAGATTATAGTGGCCACTAAACAATGCACCGATTTGCAGTGCTTCACTCCGTACACAGATTACATCTGGCCGCCACAAGTGGCCACAGCTGATCAACAACGGAGATTCCAAGTGTCAGAGCAAGGATAATCATTGTTCCAAGGATAATCAATATGAAAATACTGGGAAACACCGTCAACCCCTTAGTGACCAAGACAAATTTTGACGTTAATGACCAAGTCAAATTGTACAATTCTGACCACTGTCACTTTGTGTGGTATTAGCTTTGGAACGCTTCAACAGATCCCACTAAGAATGGTTTTTTTTTTTACATATTGCACTTCACGATAGTGGTAAAATATCTTTGATATGACTTACGTTTATTTATGCGGGAAAAAAAACGGGAATTTGGCAAAAATTTAGAAAATGTTGCAATTTTCAACTATTTCTGTGCCTGGAAATCAGAGTTATGTCACCCAAAATAGTTAATAAATAACATTTATCACATGTCTACTCTATATCAGCACAATTTTGAAAATATATATGCAGGTACGGCGCACCAATCGAGCAGCCTCACACTGAGCGTTGCGGTGATCAGGGGCGGATGTCAGCTCTGCGTGAGAGCTGACACTCCTCAGCAATGCCCACGATCCATGCAAGCACCGATCACAGGCATTTGACCCATCTGATGCCGCTGTCAGCAGTGAAAGCGACATAGATGAGCATCGCGCAGGGAACTCATTCCTTGCGCGTTTCCATCAGGACAATGTGATGCGATCGCGTTGCCCTGATGGTCTTCATGGAGACCCCTGGCCGCAAGATGGCCACGGAGTCCTACGGGGTCCTGCAGGGAAGGTGGCTTGTAAGCGCCTGCTCAGAGTAAGTGCTGACATGCCTCCTTCCCTGCCTGTCAGATGCAGATGTGATACTCTGCAGTGCCGAGTATCAGATCTGACACCATACAGTGATGTCCTAGGATGGGATAATGAAAAAAGTTAGAAAAAAACTAAGAAGTGTAAAAATGTTTTTTGTTTTTTTTTTAAATCCCCCCAAAAAAGAAACAAATATTTTTCCAATAAATACATTTATGTAAATAAAAAAAAATAAACAATAAAAGTACACTTATTTGGCATCACCACGTCAGTAACAACCCACTTTATAAATCTGTCCCACTAGTTAACCCCTACAGTCAACAGAAAAAAAATAAAAAACGAGGCAAAAAATAATGCTTTATCCTCATACCGCTGAACAAAACGTGCAATAAAACGCAATCAAAAGATGATTGTAAATAAAAATGGTACCACTGAAAACATCGTCTTGTCCCACAAAAAAAAAGCCATCACACAGCTCCATCAGCAGAAAAAAAAGTTATAGCTCTCAGAATAAAGCGATGTAAAAATAATTATTTTTTCTATAAAATAGTTTTTATTGTGTAAAAGCGCCAAAAAATAAAAATATAAATTGGATATCGCTATAATCGTAATGACCCGAAGAATAAAGCTGCCTTACCACTTTTACCACACGCAAAACAATAAAAAAATAACAAACAAAAGCAATTCCTGAATTGCTGGTTTTTGTTTATTTGGTCATCCAAAAATCGGAATAGAAAGCGATCAAAAACGTCATATGCCCAAATATGGTACCAATAAAAATGTCAGCTCGTCCCGCAAAAAACAAGCCATAATATGACTCTGTCAGCCGAAATATTGAAAAATTATAGCTCTCAAAATATGGTGATGCAAAAACTATTTTTAACAATAAAAAACATTTTTTAGTGTGTGACAGCAGCCAAACATAAAAACATGATATAAATCTGGTGTCCCTGTAACCGCACCAACCCAAAGAATAATGTCGACTAATCACTTATACCGCATGAGGAACGGCGTAAAAAATAAATAACACTAATTCTTCACAAGCTGCTGATTTTTTTCATTCTGCCTCCCAAAGATAGCAGTAAGGCTCGGCGCACATTTATCCAGATCTTTGAAATACATGATTGAGGCAGAACCCCCGGTGGAAGATTCCCTATAATGAGGCAGATGTAGGCACTGTGGACTCTGTCTGACCTGTGATCCGGTGGTGTCCGTCATTTTAGGGCTGCATAAAAGTGCCATCAGCCACACCGCTGAACAGAGAACAGACGGAGTCGGGAGTAACTCTGCTGCCGCATTACAGTGCATGGATCCATCAGGTGTTTCATCTGTCACGTCACTCAGAGATTTAAATGTAAACCCCGATGTAAGTGTTCAGCGTAGAGGGCTGGATAAATGTGATCCTAAATGTTATGTAAAATGTTCCCACTAAAAGCTTCAAATCAATCCACAAAAAAGCAAGTCCCCACTCAGATCTGTCATCTGTTAACGGAAATATAGGGGCTTTCACATTACAGAAAGGCTCTGGAGAAGCGAAATGGCTCCTCGCCGCCTAAAAGAAATTCCGCAAATTCTCTGCTCCCAAATCCAAATGCCCCCTCCCTTCTGAGCCCCGGGGTGCCTAAACCCCATTTACCGCCCACATGTATGGCATTTCTGTAGTAATAAGAGCCCGCCTAATTTACAGGTGCATGTCTCCAGAAGCATGAGCGGGGCATAATGTACTGGTCACAACAACAGCAGTTTGTAATTTTTACTCAGCACCATCCACTGCTGCCTGTTTCTGGAAAACACCCATAGAGTCAAAATCGTCACTACACCTGGTGATAAATTCCCAAAGGGGTATAATTTCAAAATTGGGGTCACTTGAGGGGGGATTCTGCTTTTCTAGCACTCAGGGGCTCTGTATATGGAGTCCGCAAACTATTCAACGAAAATCTGCGCTCCAGGAGCCAAAAAGCACTCCATCCCCATTTTTCAAAAATTGTGCTGATGTAAAGTTGACATTTGGGAAATTGTATTTACTATTTTGTGCGATATGAGTCTCTAATTTAAGGGCATAAAAATTAAAAGTTTGAAAATTGCTAATTTGTGTTTTCTTTCACAATTACACGCAAGTCATATCAAAGAAATGTTACCACTACATTAAATACAATATGTCACGAGAAAACGTCTCGGAATTAGTGGAATCCATTGAAGCGTTCCAGAGTTATGACCTCATAAAATGACACGTGGTCAGAATTGTAAAAATTGGCCTGGTTAGGAAGGTGAAAACAGGCTTCGTGGCAAAGGGGTTAAAAGTTGCCCAACGATTACCAATTTTTACAACAAAATTTATAAAACCATTTTTTTTCTAGAGAACACATCACATTTGAAGTGACTTTGGGGGGACTATATAACAAAGTACCCAAAAGTGACACCTAAAAACTGAAAAATTGCACCCCTCAAGGTGTTCAAAACCACATTCAAGAAGTTTATTAACCCTTAAGTTGTTTCACAAGAACTGAAGAAATGTGGAAGGAAAAAATCAACGTTTAACTTTTTTCCCGAAAAAATTACTTCAGACCCAAACGTTCTTATTTTCACAAGGGTAACAAGAGAGAATGGACTACAATATTTGTTGTGCAATTTCTCCTTAGCATGCCGATATCCCATATCTGGTGAACATCCACTGTTTTGGTGCATGACAGGTCTTGGACAGGAAGGAGCACTTTTTGAACGCAAAAAAGGTTGGAATCGAGAGCGGACGCCATGTCGCGTTTGGAGAGCTCCTGATTTGCCTAAACACTCCACACATGACCATATTTTTGAAACCACACCCCTCAAGGATTGTATCCAGGGGTATAGAGAACATTTTGAACCCACAGGTATGACACAGAATTTGATAACATTAGGTTGTCATATTGAATATGTCGTCATTAGTGTTGAGAGCAAGTGCTCGCTACTCTAGTTTGCATCGTGTCCTTGCCCTGCATGTTTCGCTGCTCTTAGACCCCAAAAAAACCATGCAGGGGATCTGAGAAAGTCCGTGCATTCCCGAGCACCCAACGCAAACTCGAGTGGCGAGCACTTTAGCTTAACACTAGGCGTCATATTGTCTTCGTTTTTTTCTTAAAAAAAAAAAACAATTCTAACTCCAACCCTAACCCAACCTTAATCCCAGCCATAACCCTAACCTAACCCTAACCCCAATCGCAAAAGACACTCGGCTAAGCTGTACCTCTCTTACTCCTCCTCATTAGCTGCCATAAGATGAAAGCTGGCGATCAGGGTGAGAGCAGAGTTGTATGTCATTACATCACACAGGAGAAAGCATGTTTTTGCTGACTAAATGGGAGCATGATCTTTTTTCTCTGAATGTCTTCCACACGATTGGTCAACGTCATACAGGGAAAAAAGTTACAGTGTATCATAAATTATAATCTACATTTTATGAGCTAATATTTCTAAAACAGAAAGGAGAAATAAAAAATTAAGAACTACAGATTAACATTCCGTACTTAAACTGGTGAAAGATTCACGTTAACTAAATCTGAGTGAACGGACTATCTGAAAAACAGTATGCTGACGACAAATGGAGCAGGAAATTTAGCCAACAGAACCACTATAATGCTTGTTAATTATTTACTAAATCGTCACATACAAAAAAAATTATGAACGGCCTCTTAAGCTGCTTTGCCATTGCTTGTTTTGATTTATTTTTATAATATTATACAATCTCTTTAACTGATTAATTATTATTATTATTTTTTTTTTTTTATTATTATTATTTATTTATATAGCACCATTGATTCCATGGTGCTGTACATGAGAAGGGGTTACATACAAGTTACAAATATCACATACAGTAAACAAACTAACAATGACGGACTGATACAGAGGGGCGAGGACCCTGCCCTTGCGGGCTTACATTCTACAGGATTATGGGGAAGGAGACAGTAGGTTGAGGGTTGCAGGAGCTCCATTAATGAATGCTAATTGATTAATGCTATATCTAGTTAAAAAGAACTGCATCCAAATAATAAGTCAGCTAAATATAAGCGCAACTCCTTCACACTCCATGAAATATACGTCTTGGAGTGTTTCAGGGACTTTGGAACAGGCTCAGAAACAGAGTCCGCTCTACACAGGGCACATATAATATGGCTGATGTCTGCCTCTAATAGCAGTGATTGGTGTCTCCACTGCAGTGACATCTTAAATGCTGTTGTCAACCGCGATCACCGCCATTTAAGTGTTGTGATCGGACCCAGGTGTTTGTTCGGGTGCCATTGGGTAACTGCTGGGTAACAGCTAAAGGCCTCTATTAATGTCACATGATCTCTGCTGCGGCATCCAGCCTATGACTGAGCATTACAGAAGACTGACATTTTTACTATATACAGCAATAGTGTAGTATTGCTGTGTACAGTACAAGTTATCAAGTGATTGCAGGTTCAAGTCCCCTAAGGGGACTAACAAAAAGTAAAAACTAGAAAAAAAAGTTTTAAAAAAATATAAAAATTTTAAATCATGCCCTTTTCCTCAGTTATCAATTAAAATATTTAAAGAATAGAAAATATATGGGCATATTTGGTGTCAATGTGTCCAGAAAAGTCATAATTATCAAAGTGTAAAATTCATTAATCTGATAAGTAAAAGAGAAAAAATGAAAAAAAAAACACTAGAATTGCAGTTTTCCGATTGCTGCAACAATGCAAAAAAATTTTAGTGTCAGAGTGGTCACATACCATAATACTATTTTCATGGCTCACAAACCGGGAGGGCCCATTGGAGGGTTAAAGATGGATGTCCAAGAGAAAGAAGAGGTGTGTCTACATATTTTTTGTTTGGATAATCCACCTAAGACTATGTTTCCACTGATTTTGTTTAAGGAGTTTTTGGAGCAGGTCCATTGCAAAATCTTCATGCAACGCCACTTCAAAAATATTTCCAAAACTTTTCCTATTTATTCCTTTGACATTAAAGAGAACCTCTCACCAGAAATAATGATATTAAGCTGCAGATATGCGGTTAATCTGCAGGTTAACAGCGTTATTATGCTGGCCAACGCCTGCACGGAGCCGACTGCAGTGGAGAGAAAATTACGGTAACTTTATTCTCCCAGCCAGCATTCAGATTCAGTCCCAGGGCGGGGGCAACAGCGGTTCAGTGGTGGCTGTAACCGCGCCCCTGGCCCTGACTGACACTCGCTGTCAGTCAGGGCTGGGAGCGCGGTTCCACCCACCGCTTTTTACTCTTAGAGTGCATTGTGCAGACTGATCTAGCGCCGCCCCCATGACTAAAACAGAATGCTGGCGGTGGAAAATAAAGCTCATTTTCTCCCTGCTTTATTCGGCTACGTGCAGGTGCCTGGCAGTATAATAACACTAGTAATCTGCAGGTTAACAGCAATATTTCTGGTGACAGGTTCCCTTTAATATGAGGAGTATTTTGAGGTTTTGAAAAGCACCAGGTGGAAAAAAAAAATGCATGTCACTTCCCTGAAGGGAATCCTGATGGAATCGGCTCCAAACTTGGCACTGTCAAATCAAAAGGCTGAAAAAAACTTCAGGAAAAGAAAAACTCATCCAATAATTCCCCCCAAAAAGAAGCATTTCTTTAAGCATTTCCCACTAGGCGTTTCTCAATGCCTCAAAAAATGCCTGGTGAACAGACTAACTTTATGGACTGGAGAACTTTTTCCTTCAATTTTGCATTTCATGGTCAAACTTGGTTGCCCAATTTGTCTCAAAGAAAGGGCCACCTACAATTATTGTAATTTATAGGAAAATAAAAGAAATTGCAAATTATGGTTTAGAATTATGGCCTATGATGCTTCCAGTGAGGAAGAAACCAGGTCATTTAAATAAATGAAGCCTAAATCTTCCGCAGAACAAGAAAAGTCGCATCACTGTCCCTTCTACAAACTACATTAAGAAGCATTTAAATTAATGACCTTAACATGGATTTCCAGCTAGCTGAATTACTACACCACGCTGTAAAACAGTCATCCCCTTGTCTGAACAGCTTAGAGCCCCCAAAAAGAAGAGACTTCCATGAAACCGAAGTGCAGAAGGAGTGAACATGGCCACCGTTATTATTATGTGCCTTCCAGCTGTTTTCTGCTTATTTAAAGCAGAACGAAGAAAAGATCATTGCATATCATTCCACTAATCCTTATTTTATTCCACCATTTCAAAACCTGAAAAATGTTTATCCAACTGCATGTCATTTCGAACTTCACATTCTAATACAATGAAATGTCTACGTTGGTATTTCTGTCGAAATCTGGCAGCGACGCCGACTATAAAGCAAAATGAATGTCAGCGATAATTAACACTGACATGGAAGGAAACACACAAAAAGTAAACAGTGGTTAAATTGTGTTTTTTTGCACAATACATTAAAGTTGCTAAGTGCCGAGGACACTTTCTACGGCTCGAGTCGGAATGATGTATTTCCAAGAAAATGCTACTAAGAGAGTTAAGCATCAGGAAACCATTAGATGGCAGTTTTCAGTAGTTTCAATCCCACAATTTGATTTTTAAATGATGAAACATTCAATAAATGAAATGACTTTGCGCAAACATATACGTGGAATAAATTATTTCGAATGAAAGCATGGAAGCTATTTGTTCAGCTGCTCCAGCGGTTGGAAGGTTAAGAACAAAAGCTATTATTGTTCAGTGTATTTTTTCGCAGGAAATAGACAGTGGCAAAGATACAGAAGTTCAACACATGAGATCAGAGACACAGTTTTCATAGTAGATTCAAAACAGATGTTGGAGAGACGTGTGATCTTTACAGAAACTATTAGTTATGTTTTCTTTTCAAAGTGTAGCACGTTAACGGGATCGTGTACCTGGTTAACCACTTCGCCGCTCGCAAGAACTGGAGGTGTTAAAGGGTTAAACATTCTTGTATAGCAAATAAATATAAATCAAGACAAAAAAAAAAAAACGTAGGAAAGTTATTTGTATAGCACGCCCTGCTTACTCAACACGAAAAGTACAGGCATTTATGAAACCCTATCATTTAATTACAGCCTGCACATTTCTTTAAACACGTTTTCCATTATACATAATAATTTGCTTGAACCACCAGCCCAGTAATTACAGCGATTCCATCCAAAATTAAGTTTTGAAACTATTTTGCAGACTTTATAAATAATGATGTCTAAACCAGTGTTTTTATAAAATTGTGCCTTTCTTTAAATGACCTTATTGTAGCCTAGGTAGGTTTCAAAGGAAATTCATTTTATTGCAAAGACTCCATTGGGACCTGTTATTTACCCGCACTTGTATGTATAGTCAGACGTCTTCACTTAGAAACTTTTATTTTTTTTTCTTATTTCAGACGCTTTCTTTACCCTTGTCACACTCGCTGTCACTTCTATGTCACGTAAACAAGTGTATGAGGAAGTTTGATGAACACTAATGACCTGAACAAGGAATTACAGCACTTAGTAGCCTACTAAGGCTACTTATAAAGATGCAATGGCACATAGACTGCATATGGAAATGTGAACTGTGCAATCCAAAGACCTTCTCAAACCATCTTCTCCATCCTACCTATCCAGTATTCTACATTACAGTGCAGTGGCGTGGTCAAGCAGTTCAGTGCACCTTCCCACCTACTAATTTTCTATCTCCACCTCTCTTTGACTCATGAAGTCCACTGAACTGCTAAGCCAAGTCAAGGATGCTTGATTCAAGCAATCATTTTATGTGGATAGACTCCGAGGAAAGGCCTTTGTAAAACTTTGCAACAAGAATGAGTGCATTCTCTTGTAAAAAGGATTTTTACAGGGCAGATTTATGTCCATAACTGGTGCCAATCAGCAATAAAACCAGATGGGCCATTTTACACAATCCCTTGCAAACTGTATGGGAAAAAATAATAGTTGTTATGATCGCTCATTTGCATACGGTTGACAGCACATCACCTGATTGCACAAGGTACATGTGCTGTCGACAATCATTTTTTAGGACACAAAAAAAAAAGGTTTCCATCACACGATGCTTAAACAAGCTGATCGTCGGCTGATCACTGCTTTGTTTACATGATCAATGCTCAGGAATTAAAACATTTTGGAATAACTGCTTGTGTAAAAGAATCAGTGTGTATTGGGAGTGTGTATAGGGTTTGCTCGAACAGAGCAGATTAAAATACCAGCATGTTGCCACCTTTGGAGAAAAATAACATCATTGGTGGACTTCTCCCTTCATGTTTGTGAGTGACTCAGGACACATCTAAATTACTTCTCTAGAGCAGCTTGTATTTTCTGGAACTCTATAAGACATGCAAGTAGATTCTGCTAAATACAAGTTATACATCTAAGGTTAAGTTCACATTAGCATTCGGGGACTTTGCGGAGGGCTGCGTACTTCCTCCATTGAGCTCCGCCTACTTCCACATACTTCTGCATGCATCCTGCATACCTATCTTTAACATTGAGTACGCAGGACATGCGGATGTGTTGTTTTGACGCGCCCGCCGACCACACGGGAACGCAACAAGTTGCGTCTTGTGCGGATGGCGGGTGCGTCAAAACGCATCCGCATGTCTTGTGCACCCAATGTTAAAGATAGATATGCAGGACGCATGCAAAAGTATGCGGACGTAGGCGGAGCTTAACAGAGTTAGTACGCAGCCCTCCGCAAAGTCCCCTGAATGCAAATGTGAACCCGGCCTAAGCGATTAAATTGGATGTATAGTATCAAATCTCTGTCAATTTATTCTAGCTACTTTTATTCACAAGTATGATCCAGATGTAGGGTAGGGTAGGCTAGGGTCACATGACCATTTTTCTTACATCCGTGAAAATCTGTCCGATTAACGGTCAGTAATTGGCAGAGCTTTGGACACAACACATCTGCTCCATCCAAAGTGCTGCTGGCTTTTGAATGCAACTGATTCCACATGTGTTCATTGAACCATGCGGAATCTCCACGTCCAATACATTGTACGGGTGAGATTTATCTTGTGGAGACTTGCGTCTCCGCAAGATAAATTGACATGCTGCAGTCTGGAAAGACGCGTCGCACGTCCATCTCCACAGGTAAGCCGCGGGTGTCTCTGGATGCATAGTGGACATGGAATTTCCTGAAATCCCATCAACTATGCTGTAACAAGTAGACGCTGCAGGTTGGATGCGGCAGATGTATGCAGTGTCCAACCCACAGCATTTACTGACCGTGTGCACCTACCCTAAAATAATAAAACTCTGATCACGGCGTGATCCGATTTTTTCCATAGACTCATAGACATAAATGGCCCAGTTCCATCCAATAATTGAATGCAATAGGACCAATCATGTGATTTTTTTTCCTTGGATTGAGTGCAAGGAAAAAAAATAGGACGTGGGCATGGCACCATGTAATTAAGTGGAGCCAAGTGCTCTCTGTCAAAACGACGGATAGCACTTTTCTGATTTTTATGGTTGTATGCAAAAGCCCTTATTGCCTAATCTGACCAGCCATTTCTTCTTACATCTCTACGAAAAAAAATGAACACCTTTTTGTAGAAAACATCTTGCTCACAAGAACAGGGTCTACCACCTTAAAATCAGCAGCTGTGTTAACTGGCAATCTATGCCAAAGAATTCCCAATGGAGGTTAGCGGGACATAAACATAAAATACCCTTACAATTAAAAAGGAGACATATCAGCCTCATTTCACCGCTATCCATTGTTTGGTTAACTGCCATATTTGCATTTCAACAAAGGCAAAAAAAAAAAAAAACCACTATTTCATGGGGTTTCTTGGGCATTTTTTGACCCACCTTTATCTGTTTCAGTGGCATATGTGTTGTGAATTCTGTGGCAGAGCTCCCTCTTGTGGTCGCAAGTGGTACTTCGGCTGATTCTCTCTGTGGGCTTCCGTTGGTGGAGGAAAGTTGTACTGCGGCTTCTGAGTTTCCTTCCTCAGGTGATGTGGTGAAGTCGTTAGGTGCTGCTCTATTTAACTCCACCTAGTGCTTTGATCCTGGCCTCCAGTCAATGTTCTAGTATTGGACCTGTCTCCTCCTGGATCGTTCCTGTGGCCTGCTGCTCTGCATAGCTAAGTTATTCTTTGCTATTTGTTTGCTGTTTTTTTTCTGTCCAGATTGTCTATTTGTTTTTTCCTGCTTGCTGGAAGCTCTGGGACGCAGAGGGTGTACCTCCGTGCCGTTAGTTCGGTACGGAGGGTCTTTTTGCCCCCTTTGCGTGGTTTTTGTAGGGTTTTGTGTTGACCGCAAAGTTACCTTTCCTATCCTCGCTCTGTTCAGAAAGTTGGGCCTCGCTTTGCTAAATCTATTTCATCTCTACGTTTGTCTTTTCATCTTAACTCACAGTCATTATATGTGGGGGCTGCCTTTTCCTTTGGGGATATTTCTCTGAGTCAAGGTAGGCTTATTTTCTATCTTCAGGCTAGCTAGTTTCTCAGGCCGTGCCGAGTTGCATAGGGAGCGTTAGGCGCAATCCACGGCTGCCCTTAGTGTGGTTTGAGAGGATTAGGGATTGCGGTCAACAGAGTTCCCACGTCTCAGAGCTCGTTCTTGTTTTTTGGGTTATTGCCAGGTCACTGTATGTGCGCTGACCTCTATGTCCATTGTGGTACTGAATTACCTTTCATAACACATATGCCACTGAATTTTATTGTACTGACTAAATAAAAATAGTACGTATGTTTTACATTGATGTTTTACATTGAGGTAAATGAGACATGAAAAAAGATTATGTTTCAGATTGCAATTCGGTGTAAATATATGTTTTACTATGGCAGTAGTTATCCATGCAAAATATAAAGTGAATATTGTAACACCACTGGGTCTGAGATTACATTCAATATAAATGTTTAATCACATTAAGTAATAAAATGCAAATAGTGAAATGTGAGTTTCTATGTTACAATAGAAACTAAGGTGGAAGATGAAGATTGCTGTTCTCCAGAAAACATTACAAAAAAGATTCATCTTATGTCGCCTCCTGGTACAAGAATATCCATCAATAAAGAAAGGTGATATCCTGCAAATCTGAAATTATGGCTTTTCATGGAGCCCAAGTATGTCTAAAAAAAATATGAAAAGATTCACAAGCTTCACGACAATTTACTGGGTAATTTCAGCTTTCAAACGGACTCTGTAATTTTGTTCTCGATGCACATGTAAATGAAGCGTTTAGCCAACGTTACAGATGGAACAACTCTGCCCTTTCTGCTCTTAAAATGATTGAGGTATTAACAAAGGTAAAGGCTAATACTTTTTAAAATGTTTTTGCCAACAATCTTGTACATAAGAAAGCTAAAGTCTTGAGTGCAGACCGGGCACAGTACAAATATACAACTGGTAAAAAGTTAAATTGGACTTTAAGGAACCAAATAATGGCCATACATCTATACCAGGGGTGTCAAACTGCATTCCTCGAGGGCTGCAAACAGGTCATGTTTTCAGGATTTCCTTGTACTGCACAGGTGATAATTTAATCACCAACTCATTATTTGTTTAGGTGATTAACCCCTCTGTGACCTTAGACGTACTATCCCGTCGAGGTGCCCTGGGCTTATCTGACCCTGGACGGGATAGTACGTCATAGCCGATCGGCCGCGCTCACGGGGGGAGCGCGGCCGATCGCGGCCGGGTGTCAGCTGCTTATCGCAGCTGACATCCGGCACTATGTGCCAGGAGCGGTCACGGACCGCCCCCGGCACATTAACCCCTGGCACACCGCGATCAAAGATGATCGCGATGTGCCGGCGGTACAGGGAAGCACCGCGCAGGGAGGGGGCTCCCTGCGGGCTTCCCTGAGCCCCCGCAGCAACGCGATGTGATCGCGTTGCTGCGAGGGTCTCCTCACCTCCCTCCCTGCTCGAGCCCCGGATCCAAGATGGCCGCGGATCCGGGTCCTGCAGGGAGGGAGGTGGCTTCACAGAGCCTGCTCAGAGCAGGCACTGTGAAGCAGCCTGCACTCCTATCAGATCAGTGATCTGACAGAGTGCTGTGCAAACTGTCAGATCACTGATCTGTGATGTCCCCCCCTGGGACAAAGTAAAAAAGTAAAAAAAAAAATTTCCAAATGTGTAAAAAAAATAAAAAAAAATATTCCAAAATAATGAAAAAAAAAAAAAAATATTATTCCCATAAATACATTTCTTCATCTAAATAAAAAAAAAAAACCAATAAAAGTACACATATTTAGTATCGCCGCGTCCGTAACGGCCCGACCTATAAAACTGGCCCACTAGTTAACCCCTTCAGTAAACACCGTAAGAAAAAAAAAAAAAAAACGAGGCAAAAAACAACGCTTTATTATCATACCGCCGAACAAAAAGTGGAATAACACGCGATCAAAAAGACAGATATAACTAACCATGGTACCGCTGAAAGCGTCATATTGTCCCGCAAAAAAAGAGCCGCCATACAGCATCATCAGCAAAAAAATAAAAAAGTTATAGTCCTGAGAATAAAGCGATGCAAAAATAATTATTTTTTCTGTAAAATAGTTTTTATCGTATAAAAGCACCAAACCATAAAAAAATTATATAAATGAGGTATCGCTGTAATCGTACTGACCCGAAGAATAAAACTGATTTATCAATTTTACCAAACGCGGAACGGTATAAACGCCTCCCCCAATAGAAATTCATGAATAGCTGGCTTTTGGTCATTCTTCCTCACAAAAATCGGAATAAAAAGCGATAAAAAAATGTCACGTGCCCAAAAATGTTTTCAATAAAAACGTCAACTCGTCCCGCAAAAAACAAGACCTCACATGACTCTGTGGACCAAAATATGGAAAAATTATAGCTCTCAAAATGTGGTATTGCAAAAAATATTTTTTGCAATAAAAAGGGTCTTTCAGTGTGTGACGGCTGCCAATCATAAAAATCCGCTAAAAAACTCGCTATAAAAGTAAATCAAACCCCCCTTCATCACCCCCTTAGTTAGGGAAAAATAAAAAAAAATGTATTTATTTCCATTTTCCCATTAGGGCTAGGGTTAGGGCTAGGGTTAGGGCTAGGGCTAGGGTTAGGGCTAGGGTTAGGGCTAGGGTTAGGGCTAGGGTTAGGGTTAGGGCTAGGGTTAGGGCTAGGGTTAGGGCTAGGGTTAGGGCTAGGGTTAGGGCTAGGGCTAGGGCTAGGGTTAGGGCTAGGGTTAGGGCTAGGGTTAGGGCTAGGGTTAGGGCTAGGGTTAGGGTTAGGGCTAGGGTTAGGGCTAGGATTAGGGTTAGGGTTGGGGCTACAGTTAGGGTTGGGGCTAAAGTTAGGGTTAGGGTTTAGATTACATTTACAGTTGGGAATAGGGTTGGGATTAGGGTTAGGGGTGTGTCAGGGTTAGAGGTGTGGTTAGGGTTACCGTTGGAATTAGGGTTAGGGGTGTGTTTAGATTAGGGTTTCAGTTATAATTGGGGGGTTTCCACTGTTTCGGCACATCAGGGGCTCTCCAAACACGACATGGCGTCCGATCTCAATTCCAGCCAATTCTGCGTTGAAAAAGTAAAACAGTGCTCCTTCCCTTCCGAGCTCTCCTGTGTGCCCAAACAGGGGTTTACCCCAACATATGGGGTATCAGCGTACTCAGGACAAATTGGACAACAACTTTTGTGGACCAATTTCTCCTGTTACCCTTGGGAAAATACAAAACTGGGGGCTAAAAAATAATTTTTGTGGGAAAACAAAAAGATTTTTTATTTTCACGGCTCTGCGTTATAAACTGTAGTGAAACACTTGGGGGTTCAAAGTTCTCACAACACATCTAGATAAGTTCATTGAGGGGTCTAGTTTCCAATATGGGGTCACTTGTGGGGGGTTTCTACTGTTTAGGTACATTAGGGGCTCTGCAAACGCAATGTGACGCCTGCAGACCAATCCATCTAAGTCTGCATTCCAAATGATGCTCCTTCCCTTCCGAGCCCTCCCATGCGCCCAAACGGTGGTTCCCCCCCACATATCGGGTATCAGCGTACTCAGGACAAATTGGACAACAACTTTTGTGGACCAATTTCTCCTGTTACCCTTGGGAAAATACAAAACTGGGGGCTAAAAAATAATTTTTGTGGGAAAACAAAAAGATTTTTTATTTTCACGGCTCTGCGTTATAAACTGTAGTGAAACACTTGGGGGTTCAAAGTTCTCACAACACATCTAGATAAGTTCATTGAGGGGTCTAGTTTCCAATATGGGGTCACTTGTGGGGGGTTTCTACTGTTTAGGTACATTAGGGGCTCTGCAAACGCAATGTGACGCCTGCAGACCAATCCATCTAAGTCTGCATTCCAAATGATGCTCCTTCCCTTCCGAGCCCTCCCATGCGCCCAAACGGTGGTTCCCCCCCACATATCGGGTATCAGCGTACTCAGGACAAATTGGACAACAACATTTAGGGTCCAATTTCTCCTGCTAACCTTGGAAAAATACAAAACTGGGGGCTAAAATATAATTTTTGTGGAAAAAAAAATATTTTTTATTTGCATGGCTCTGCGTTATAAACTGTAGTGAAATACTTGGGGGTTCAAAGCTCTCACAACACATCAAGATGAGTTCCTTAGGGGGTCTACTTTCCAAAATGGTGTCACTTGTGGGGGGTTTCTACTGTTTAGGTACATTAGGGGCTCTGCAAACGCAATGTGACGCCTGCAGACCATTCCATCTAAGTCTGCATTCCAAATGGCGCTCCTTCCCTTCCGAACCCTCCCATGCGCCCAAACGGTGGTTCCCCCCCACATATGGGGTATCAGCGTACTCAGGACAAATTGGACAACAACTTTTGTGGTCCAATTTCTCCTCTTACCCTAGGGAAAATACAAAACTGGGGGCTAAAAAATAATTTTTGTGGGAAAAAAATTTTGTTTTATTTTTATGGCTCTGCATTATAAACTTCTGTGAAGCCCTTGGTGGGTCAAAGTGCTCACCACACATCCAGATAAGTTCCTTAGGGGGTCTACTTTCCAAAATGGTGTCACTTGTGGGGGGTTTCAATGTTTAGGCACATCAGTGGCTCTCCAAACGCAACATGGCGTCCCATCTCAATTCCTGTCAATTTTGCATTGAAAAGTCAAACGGCGCTCCTTCCCTTCCGAGCTCTCCCATGCGCCCAAACAGTGGTTTACTGCCACATATGGGGTATCAGCGTACTCGGGACAAATTGGACAACAACTTTTGAGGTCCAATTTCTTCTCTTACCCTTGGAAAAATAAAAAATTGGGGGCAAAAATATAATTTTTGTGAAAAAATATGATTTTTTATTTTTACGGTTCTGCATTATAAACTTCTGTGAAGCACTTGGTGGGTCAAAGTGCTCACCACACCTCTAGATAAGTTCCTTAGGGGGTCTACTTTCCAAAATGGTGTCACTTGTGGGGGGTTTCAATGTTTAGGCACATCAGTGGCTCTCCAAACGCAACATGGCGTCCCATCTCAATTTCTGTCAATTTTGCATTGAAAAGTCAAACTGCGCTCCTTCCCTTCCGAGCTCTCCCATGCGCCCAAACAGTGGTTTACTGCCACATATGGGGTATCAGCGTACTCAGGACAAATTGGACAACAACTTTTGAGGTCCAATTTCTTCTCTTACCCTTGGAAAAATAAAAAATTGGGGGCAAAAATATAATTTTTGTGAAAAAATATGATTTTTTATTTTTACGGTTCTGCATTATAAACTTCTGTGAAGCACTTGGTGGGTCAAAGTGCTCACCACACCTCTAGATAAGTTCCTTAGGGGGTCTACTTTCCAAAATGGTGTCACTTGTGGGGGGTTTCAATGTTTAGGCACATCAGTGGCTCTCCAAACGCAACATGGCGTCCCATCTCAATTTCTGTCAATTTTGCATTGAAAAGTCAAACTGCGCTCCTTCCCTTCCGAGCTCTCCCATGCGCCCAAACAGTGGTTTACTGCCACATATGGGGTATCAGCGTACTCAGGACAAATTGGACAACAACTTTTTGGGTCCAATTTCTCCTGTTACCCTTGGTAAAATAAAACAAATTGGAGCTGAAGTAAATTTTTTGTGTAAAAAAGTTAAATGTTCATTTTTATTTAAACATTCCAAAAATTCCTATTAAACACCTGAAGGGTTAATAAACTTCTTGAATGTGGTTTTGAGCACCTTGAGGGGTGCAGTTTTAAGAATGGTGTCACACTTGGGCATTTTCTATCATATAGACCCCTCAAAATGACTTCAAATGAGACGTGGTCCCTAAAAAAAAATGGTGTTGTAAAAATGAGAAATTGCTGGTCAACTTTTAACCCTTATAACTCCCTAACAAAAAAAAAAATTGGTTCCAAAATTATGCTGATGTAAAGGAGACATGTGGGAAATGTTACTTATTAAGTATTTTGTGTGACATATCTCTGTGATTTAATTGCATAAAAATTCAAAGTTTGAAAATTGCGAAATTTTCAAAATTTTCGCCAAATTTCCGTTTTTTTCACAAATAAACGCAGGTACTATCAAAGAAATTTTACCACTATCATGAAGTACAATATGTCACGAGAAAACAATGTCAGAATCACCAGGATCCGTTGAAGCGTTTCGGAGTTATAACCTCATAAAGGGACAGTGGTCAGAATTGTAAAAATTGGCCTGGTCATTAACGTGCAAACCACCCTTGGGGGTAAAGGGGTTAAATTATCACCTGTGCAGTACAAGGAAATCCTGAAAACATGACCTGTTCGCAGCCCTCGAGGAATGCAGTTTGACACCCCTGATCTATACAGTTAACCACTGCTAAAACATGTAGCCATCGTTTCAACAGTACACATGAAAGTAAGCAACTTTGTAATACATCTTATTGGAGAGGTCTGCTTTATCCCCATCCAGCTCTGATCATTCATTTTGAAAATTCTCAATTCTCAGGTAAAATCTGCATTCACCGAAGACAGGTTTTTACATTACTGAAAAAGTAGATGACAGTTGCTTCTAGGTAGATGGGAGAGAGGAGCAGGAAGTAGTAAGAGGCAGAGCTCATCCTTCCTCCTTTTTACGTGGAATCTTATAAAAACCAACTGTCATCTCTTATTTTACAAATGTAAAAATCTGTCTTCACTGAATACAGATTTGACCCATGAAGTGAAAAATTGTAAAAATTAATGATCAGTCCTAGCAGTGAAATAAGCAGATGTATAAATAACAATTTTAAAAAAATGAAGATTTATTTTATAAATCTTATTGATTTATAAAATAAAGATTAAAACGACGGTTACTAGAAGTATTCAAGCCTTTTCTTAGGCTAGTTTATCAATGTGTGATCGTTGGGGGTCTGATCTAGGGAACCCTGCTGAAAAATACTATAACAATGGTATTTTTCCCAATTCAATCAGTTTTAAGGCATTTTTGACAGAAGGAATAGCCTAATCAGAAGCCACGTTCTTGCCATCAAAAATCCCAAGAGTAGCCTAACAAACCTCATTATGAATCAATGTGATCTCTCACGACTTGTCTGTACTTGAATGTAAGCAGATCTATGACACAGGCTTGATGCTAGTGTGAATAAGGCCTTGCATGAATATTGAAAGGCTATACATAAGTGTATCGCTTAGTTATTACATTATTTATGCTTAGGGGAAAATGTTCTTCGTTTCCGACCAGGCTCATTGGCTTTCTGTATAAATTGTTAACTGGCTATACAAACTGTATAGGAAGAGGAGCACAAAAGATCAATGAAGAGCTCTGTTACTGCATCTGTAAGTGAACATGATTAAAAAGTGATTACGGTAAGTAAAAGGACATCATGCCTGGAAAGTAAAGATGGATGCATAGACGTTCATTTCCTAGACAAACTTAGATTTGTCTCCGTCCTTGAGGCAGTAGATTCATGGGACTCTGCCTAAGCAGATGTGTTACTATCCTATGAATAGGAAGGTAATGTCAGACTTGTAAACCACAAGACAATTACTTGTATTGCTTACAACCACAAGCCGCAAACCCTCATATTCCAGCTCTCTCCTCTTCTGTGAGACTGAGCAGCCTTTTCCCAATGGGTCTTTTTCATCCAGAAAAGGGATTTAGAACACAAACAACAAAGTCACAAATTTCATGAGAGGCAGGTTAGTGGAACCGGTAACAGGCAAAGAGAACAGAGAGTATTTGCGCTCAGCGTAAGAAGGGTGCTCAAATTACTGGTTATTTATCATTGATAGCATCCACTAGGATTCTTAATATCTAAGTTACACATGTAGATTTTAAGATCTTTTAGTTTCTTGCGTCACAAACTGTTGAAATTTTCACACAAACACTGAGCCTCGATTTGTGAGAAATCGTCATTCAAGGGTAGATGTGCCATATTCTTTAAAAGAATATTCTGTGTATAAACATGACTTGCACCATAAAGTTATGGATGCTGGAGGTCACAAAGATCAGTTTATAAAGGGGTCATCTGGTGAAAACAATACATCTCTGTTAACCCCTTGAACATTTTTCATTTTTTACGCTTTTGTTTTTTTCCTCCTTGCCTTTCCCGATAAAGTTGTAGTTTCAAATAACACCATTCACTTTGTCATAGAACGTATGGGAAAATAGGAAGAAAAAGGAAACTTTGTTCTGTTGGTCAGTGCGGTTAAAATAAACAAATTGGCTTCAGTCAACTCGTTTTGAAAGCCATAATGTTTTCTATTTTTTAGAAGTTAGAGTTGTATGATGCCTTGTTATATAAAGGGACAACTAACTTACATCAATACTATTTTGGGATGCAAAAAACTGCATGATTCCTTTTTTCCATTCTTTTGGGGAACCAAAGTAACAAAAATCAGCTATTAGATTTTGCCATTTCAATTTTTTCCGATTTGGCATTTAATGCATGGGCTAAATAATTTGATACTGTACTAGCTTGGGCATTTACACAAGGGGTGATAAAGAATATTAAAAAAAAACATATTTCAGGTTTCTCTTTTTCTGTTTGGGAGAAAGGATGATGATATATCCTTATATATTATTTCTAAACACTCTTTTTCGGTGATTACTTTGTATACTGCACCCACACACACAAATGATACACCATTTGAAAGGTAAACTTGCCCCCTTCAGCAAGAAAATAGCCAAACAAACCACACATCCACGATGTCATCACAAAATATAGTTTAAACATTTTCATAAACCTGTAGTAAGGAAAAATTACCTGAAGGTGGCACCACACTACCCAAAAGCACACTACCACAAAGCTGCTTACAGAAATCACAAACAAATCCTAACATTTGCCTTGGGGGCTTTCTAGCTTGCTACACTCCTTGCCTAGCCGATTTCAGGCACACTGGAGGATTGCACACTTCACTAGAGATGAGTCACATATGCAAACATATTTGTAAACATGCACTGCCTATTCAATTGCACACTTGCTCCGTTTATACTCCACCAACACATACAAATGATACACCATTTAAAAGGTCAAAGTACCTGCAGGTAATAAGAGTCAGTGATGAGCGGTCATATAGGAGCACTTAAAAAACAGCCCAGGGGTGGACAGAATGTCGGGTCTCGACCGCAGCTAAAGCCAAGAACCTCCAATGGAGGATGGGAACAATGAGACAAAGAAAAACGGTCTTAGAAGCGCAGGAAAGAGACACAGATGAGAGATGGGGTTAAACCACAATGCATTTCGATGGAGGATCCGTCTTCATCAAAACATCCACCTGATGAATACGGCTCCTCCGTCGAAACGTGTTGTCGTTTATCCCCATCTCTCGTCTGTGTCTCTCTCTTTCCTGCGCTCCTAAGACGGTTTTTTGCATATTCCACAGTACTAATGTTAGTAGTGTGTATGTGCAAAGTTTGGGCACTCTAGCCATTAAAATAAAGGGTTAAATAGCGGAAAAAATTGGCGTGGGCTACCGCGCAATTTTCTCCGCCAGAATGGTAAATCCAGTGACTGAGGGCAGATATTAATAACCATTCTGGCGGAGAAAATTGTGCGGGAGCCCACGCCAATTTTATCCGCGATTTAACCCTTTAATTTAATAGCTAGAGCGCCCAAATTTTGCACATACACACTACTAACATTAGTAGTGTGGAATATGCAAAAAAAAAAAAAAAAAAGGGATATGAGATGGTTTACTGTATGTAAACCATGTCTCATATCATGTCGGGTTTGTGAAGGAGATAGGAAAAGCCGGCGATTGAATTACTGGCTTTTAAGCCATCTAGCGTTGTATGATATATCAATATATATACATATATGTGTCTCACTGACATATATATATATATATAGAGAGAGAGAGAGACACAGTGACAGTATATATGTTTTTACATTAACATTTGACCAGCTTGATTTTCCTGAAAATGCCTGTGCCCCTGACAACTGCAGTGCGCAGACGGCGGGAGAGGTCAGAGAGTCCCGATGTCTGCGCACTGAAGTACTTTGCTCTGCCCTCAAAGTACGCCTGCGCAGGAGCCGCGACAGGAAGACAAGAAGAGGACGTCATCGTATGAAGATGGGAGGCGCTGGACAGCGACGCCCATCGGACCGGACCGCAGCGGACCACCCGTGGGTGAGTATAATATAACCTGTTTTTCTTATCTTTCAGGTGACATCGGGGGCTTACAGTTCCTGTTTTTTTTCCACTTTCCAGTCAATGGATCATTGCAGGTCACATCCACCAGCATTCTTGCAATAGTATACAGTGGCATGCAAAAGTATTCACCCTCCTGGCATTTCAAATTTTTTGCTACCTCACAACCTGGAGTTTCACGTTTTTTTTTTGAGGGTTTGCATCAGTTCATGTAAAGAACATGCCTACAACTGTGATCATTTGGTTTTCTTTTTATTGTGAAGCAAACATCAAATAGAATAACATTACTGAAAACTTCAGTGTGCATACAGTGGGGAACCCAATAGAAAATCTTTGGAGGGAGCTGAAACTAAATGTTGCCCAGAGGCAGCCTCAAAACCCGAAAGATCTGGAGAAGATCTGTGTGGAGGAGTGAACCAAAATCCCTGCTGCAGTGTGTGCAAACTTGGTCAAGAACTACAGTACCAAATTCATCAGATGAAGCAAGGAATTAAATAAAAAAAAGTGTACATGTATTCCCTTAAAACTACTCTTTAATAATTCAATATTAAAAAACACCAACCCAGTGAAAAATGGTAAGATACCAATAATTAGAAAACGACCAAATATTACCTTTAAGAACCCTGCAAAAGGCCTTACTCAAAACCTGCCTTGCTGTGGAGGTTGGCACCCTAAAGAGCGATGTTTTAGGAGCCCCCACTCAACGAGGACTATCTCTCACTCCCCTATTACACCCTAACAATAAAGGTGGGAAAACAATGTCTTAAAAGAGAAGAGATGAAAAAAGCAGGAAAAAAATACATATATTTGGGAGAACTTGCAGGTATATTATAGGCAAAGGCTTGTAAATAGTGATGAGCGAATATACTCGTTACTCGAGATTTCCCGAGCACGCTCGGGGGTCCTCCGAGTATTTTTTAGTGCTCGGAGATTTAGTTTTTCTCGCCTCAGCTGATTGATTTACAGATGTTAGCCAGCATAAGTACATGTGGGGGTTGCCTGGTTGCTAGGGAATCCCACATGTAATCAAGATGGCTAGTAGCTGTAAATCATCCAGCTGCGGCGAAAAATTACTCCAGAAATACTCAAAATGACATCTGATGATTTGAGCCTTACTAGGTCAAAAAAAGATTAGTCAACGCATTAGCAAACCAGACTATTGTGTCACAGTATAGCATGGAGTTAACTTATCATGCACAGGAAGCGTACCAACGCGTTTCCCCGCTGTCACGGTTCATCAGGAGGCCATAGCGATAGTAACGATTTTAAGGATGCCGGATGCCATGATGGTTCAGATGGGATGGAGAACCGTTTGCCTCCTGGAGCACAGATTTTCCTAGAATCGTGTGCGGACTCCATATACAGTGCCCCTAAGTGCTAAAAAAGCAGAATCCCCCCTCAAATTACCCCATTTTGGAAATTATACCCCTTTGAGAATTTATCTAGAGGTGTAGTGGCGATTTTGACTCCATGAAAGTTTTCCACAAACAAACAGTAGCAGATTTTGCGAACTGAAAATTGCAAGTACACTGTACTGACCAGTACGTTGCAGTCACCAGTACGTTAAGCCCAGCCTGTGTTTCTGGAGACATGCACCTACAAGTTAGGCAGGCTCTCATCACTACAGAAATACCAACAAACATGTGGGCACTATATGTGGTTTAGACACATATTTGCTGAGCACTTACTTTGAGGTTTCCATCTAAATCTCTGAGTGATGTGATTCAAATGAAGCCCCGAGGGATCCATTCAATATAATGAGGCAGCATAGTAACTTTGGAGTACGTCTCGCCTCTGTTGTTCCGCGGTGCCCTTTTCAGAAGTACACAAAACTGTGGCCAACGCCACTTTTACGCAATCCTAAAAAGAAGGACACAGATCACAGGTCCTATGGTGTCCACAGTACCTCTATCTGCCTCATTATAGGAAATCTTCTGCCAGAGGTTCCATCGAAATCATGTATTTCAGAGATTTTAATTGTTTTCATTTTTAGTAAGACAGTTTTATGGTGCAGGTCTGATGGGAGCACTCAGGGAGCCCCCTCTCTGTGTGCGATCGCCTCAGTATTGCTATCACTATTGACAGCGGCATCAGAAGGGTTAAACGCTCACAATCGGTGCTAGCACTGATCGTGGGCATTGCTGCAGGGTGTCAGCTATCACACAGAGCCCGATCCTTCGGTGCTCAGTGTAAGGCAGCGCGATCACTGCGCTGTACCTATACTGCGGTTTGCGGGAACGCATAAATATGTACGGTGCATGTCAGGAAGAGGTTCACGACATCCTTGCCTGGGTTCAAAGATTTTGGTGGGCGGCCCTCTCTTGGCAGGATTGGTGTGGTACCATGTTCTTTCCATTTGATGATAATGGATTTGATGGTGATCCGGAATTATATACTTAACAAAAAAGTGTGAAACAACTGAAATTATGTCTTATATTCTAGGTTCTTCAAAGTAGCAACTTTTTGCTTTGATGACTGCTTTGCAAACTCTTGGCATTCTCTTGATGAGCGTCAAAAGATAGTCACCGGGAACGGTTTTCACTTCACAGGTGTGCCCTGTCAGGTTTAATAAGTGGCATTTCTAGCCTTATTAATGGTGTTGGGACCATTAGTTGTGTTGTGCAGAAGTGGATACACAGCTGATAATCCTACTGAATAGACTGTTAGAATTTGTATTATGGCAAGAAAAAAACAGTGAAGAAAAGAAAAAACAAGTGGCCATCATTACTTTAAGAAATGAAGGTCAGTCCGAAAAATTGGGAAAACTTTGAAAGTGTCCCCAAGTGCAGTGGCAAAAACCATCAAGCGCTACAAAGAAACTGGTTCACAAGAGGACCACCCCAGGAAAGGAAGACCAAGAGTCACCTCTGCTTCTGAGGATAAGTTTATCTGAGTCACCAGCCTCAGAAATTGCAGGTTAGCAGCAGCTCAGATTAGAGACCAGGTCAATGGCACACAGAGTTCTAGCAGCAGACACATCTCTACAACAACTGTTAAGAGGAGACTTTACAGCAGGCCTTCATGGAAAAATAGCTGCTAGGAAACCACTGCTAATGACAGGCAACAAGCAGAAGAGACTTGTTTGGGCTAAAGCACATAAGGAATGGATATTAGACCAGTGGAAATCTGTGCTTTGGTCTGATGAGTCCAAATTTGAGATCTTTGGTTCCAACCACCGTGTCTTTGTGCGATGCAGAAAAGGTGAAGGGATGGACTCTACATGCCTGGTTCCCACCGTGAAACATGGAGGAGGAGGTGTGATGGTGTGGGGGTGTTTTGATGGTGACACTGTTGGGGATTTATTCAAAATTGAAGGCATACTGAACCAGCATGGCTACCACAGCATCTTGCAGTGGCATGCTATTACATCCAGTTTGCGTTTAGTTGGATCTTCATTTATTTTTCAACAGGACAATGACCCCAAACATACCTCCAGTCTGTGTAAGGGCTATTTGACCAAGAAGGAGAGTGATGGGGTGCTACGCCAGATAACCTGGCCTCACACAGTCACCAGACCTGAACCCAATCGAGATGGTTTGGGGTGAGCTGGACCGCAGAGTGAAGGCAAAAGGGCCAACAAGTGCTAAGCATCTCAGTGGTGCCTCAGTTTTTTAGTTATTTGAACCCATAAAATTAATGTATGCCTGTACTTTTCTCACTTAAAGGGAAACTGCCCCCCCTTCCCCCAGGCGTTTGTGACTAAAAGAGCCAACTTGTGCAGCACTAATGCTGCATTCTGTCAAGGTGGCTCTTTTATTTGGGGTTCCTGACAATGCTGAACTGTTACTTTTTAGAATTTGCCTTTCCTACCTGTAGTTTGTCAGGGGAGCATGTCTTTTCCCCCGACAGAATCGCCTTCCAGCCATCCGTCAGCCCCTCCATGCGCCAGGTGCCGCATCCACTTCCTTCATTAATGTTCCCGGCGCCTGTGCTGTAAGTTCCCATCATGTGATGGAGTCGAAGGGCAGCACAAACTGCACATGCCCGAAAAAAAGCGTACAGCGCAGGCGTCGGGGACGTTAATGAAGAAAGTGGAGGCGGCGCACGGAGGCCCTGAGTAATGGCTGGGAGGAGTTTGTGTCAGGGGGGAAAAGACATGCCCCCTGGACAGACTACAGGTATGAGGGGCAAATTCTAAAAACGAATAGTTCAGCGTTGGCCAGGACCCCAACTAAAAGAGCCACCTTGACAGAATGCAGCATTAGTGCTGCACAAGGTGGCTCTTTTAGTTAAAAACGCCTGGAGGGGTGACAGGTTCCCTTTAACCCCTTTCTGCCAGCTGACGGAATAGTACGTCAGCTGGCAGATCCCCTGCTTTGAGGTGGGCTCCGGCGGTGAGCCCACCTCAAAGCCGCGACATGTCAGCTGTTTTGTACAGCTGACATGTGCGCGCAATAATCGCGATCCGCCCGCGCCCATTAACTAGTTAAATGCCGCCGTCAAGCGCTGACAGCGGCATTTAACTAGCGCTCCCGGCCGCGCGGCCGGAGTTACTCGCACTGCGGACCCCCGTCACATGATCGGGGGTCAGCAGTGCATCGCCATAACAACCAGAGGCCTCCTTGAGACCTCTATGGTTGTTGATGGCCGATTGCTTTGAGCTCCACCCTGTGGTCGGCGTTCAAAGCAACTCTGCATTTCTGCTACATAGAGGTGATCTGTACTTCACCTCTATGTAGCAGAGCCGATCGAGTTATGCATGCTTCTAGCCTCCTATGGAGGCTATTGAAGCATGCCAAAATTTAAAAAAAAAAGTGATTAAAAATATAAAAAAAATAAAAAATATATAAAAGTTCAAATCACCCCCCTTTCGCCCCAATCAAAATAAAACAATTAAAAAAAAATCAAACATACACATATTTGGTATCGCCGCGTTCAGAATCGCCCGATCTATCAATAAAAACAAAGGATTAACCTGACCGCTAAATGACGTAGCGAGAAAAAAAATCAAAACGCCAAAATTACGTTTTTTTGGTCGCCGCGACATTGCATTAAAATGCAATAATGGGCGATCAAAAGAACGTATCTGCACTAAAATGGTATCATTAAAAACGCCAGCTCGGCACGCAAAACATAAGCCCTCACCAAACCCCAGATCACGAAAATTGGAGACGCTACGGGTATCGGAAAATCGCGCATTTTTTTTTTTTTTTAGCAAAATTTGGAATTTTTTTTCACCACTTAGATAAAAAATAACCTAGACATGTTTGGTGTCTATGAACTCGTAATGACCTGGAGAATCATAGTGGCAGGTTAGTTTTAGCATTTAGTGAACCTAGCAAAAAAGCCAAACAAAAAACAAGTGTGAGATTGCACTTTTTTTGCAATTTCATCACACTTGGAATTTTTTTCCCGTTTTCTGTTACATGGCATGGTAAAATCAATGGAATCTTTCAAAAGTACATCTCGTCCCGCAAAAAATAAGCCCTCACATGGCCATATTGACGGAAAAACAAAAAAGTTATGGCTCTGGGAAGGAGGGGAGCAAAAAACGAAAATGAAAAAGTGTAAAAAGCTCCGGGGGTGAAGGGGTTAACTAGCTTAGACTATTTAGTGCGGATGCATCACACACAAATTGGATTACAAAAAAAAGCAGGGGAGGGGTGAATACTTTTGCAAGCCTCTATATATCCAATGAGCAACCATAATTAATTTCAGTGAATTTGCATAATTGTAACCTGTTAACAAGCAAGCGCCATGAATTTAAGACTCAGGATTAAAGCTTCTGCAATATGGCAGGAGGTCAGGTCCAAAACTGCCAGACACAACTGCAGACGCAGGGGAGAAGGCAAAAGCAGTTTTCTCCCCAGTTTTCTTCTCTGCAATCTATAAGGCGCTCTAGGAGTGCTATGTAGGGAGTAGAAGAATCGACACCGCTGATACTTCTGTAGGACCTGGTGATCACATGGTGGCAATGTTTCTGTCCCACATAGCAGCATAGAGGAGGTGCTGGGTTTTATCATATTCAGATCAGCTATGCCAGTGAAAAAAAATTGTGTAAAAAGATATAAGGTTCCCAATGCAAAGGAAAAAAAAGAAGAGGTGGAAAAATTAAATTAATTAGATTTTTTTTTTTTCATATGAAACACATTTTATTACATGTGCTTGGCAAAGAATGACAATAAACTACACATACTGGCATTTGATATGCATACAACTAAAAATAACATGGATAATTAATTCAATAGATTATTTGGAGTGATACTTGAAATATAAAACTAAACTAACATTTGATTTTTCTATATTTGCGTCGCATGAAAAAAAAAAATTATAATAATTACATAGCAATTTTTATCTCCCCAAAATAAGGCTAAAAATTACAATTTGTACTGCATAAAAAATCATCATTCTGACAGAAAACATAAATAAAATTCTTGCTGCTAACAGCGGAGCGTCAAAAATGAAAATAAAAAAATAATTGCCAGACATTAAAGGGGTATTCCCATCTCCAAGATCCTATCACAATATGTAGTGGGTGTAATAATAGTAATATTAGCAAATACCTCCAATTAGAAATGCAGTATAGTTCTTCTGATTTGCTATGTCGCTTACTCCATGTGCAGGGCATTGCAGTACATTAGGTATCCGTGGTTACGACCACTAACAACTAACTGTCACTATATGAGTGTTTGTAACCATGGATACCCAAGCTTCTGCAGTGCCCTGCACATGGGGTAAGCAACACAGCTTATCAGAAGAACTATCCTGTATTTCTAATTGGAGGTATTTGCGAATATTGCTATTCTTATACATACTACATATTGGGATAGGGTCTTGGAGATGGGAATACTCCAATTAAGGTCTTTTGAGGCCTGGTAATTAAGGGTATAAAGGTTAGCCTCAGCCGAACACAGCATAGATATGCCTTCAATGTGCACGGCATGCACTCCCACAAAAATGAATGGGGAGTGCTGTGGATGTGTGGCCAGCTCTCGACTGAAAGTGATGCATGATGTATCCTGGTTTTCAAGATTGATTTGAGTGTCATCGAGACCCATATCCATCATATCGCTAACATCCGTATGTATGAGATTTGACAGCTTCCTTATAGGGAATCTGCGATCAGCGATGTGTCACTTACTTTATTGGGTGCTGAAGTTCTGATTAAAAATT
This sequence comes from Ranitomeya imitator, assembly GCF_032444005.1. Lineage (NCBI taxonomy): Eukaryota > Metazoa > Chordata > Amphibia > Anura > Dendrobatidae > Ranitomeya > Ranitomeya imitator. Next base: position 466,454,859 of record NC_091287.1, on the reverse strand, counting down.
GTTTTCCCTGCTGCAGATCTAGCAGCTCTCTGAATGCTGAGCTCTGTATCTCCCCACCCAAATCACTGATTGGCAGCTTTCTGTGCATAGGCAGAAAACTGTCAATTAGTGGTGGAGGCATGGTCCGACTACCTGGTAGCAGGCCAAATAGTCCTCGTAATAATCTCCTGCTGATCAGTGATTTTCTAAAAATGACACTATGCAGCCCAGCAGGTGACACATCGCAAAATCATGGTCTCTACCCTCAGATTAGGTAGCAAAAACCTGCTGACAGATTCCCATTAAGTGAAGAACTACTGTATTTTGCATGAATGCCAGGATATCATGACCACAGGGTGCCAGTATACAGATAGCGTATGATATGCATAGATACATATATCCGCACAAGCAATTTTGGTTAAGAGTTGTGTCTCTGTCAATTTCATTCTTCCTCTGAACAGAAGCCAGCAAAGAAAAATAAGAACATCAAGTTTTTTTTTCTTTATTTTTTTGAATTACAGTCCGACAAATGAAAATGATTTTATAAAGGTAACATCTGTTTTTTTCTGAAACCAATTTAAGTGCAATTATGGTAACTATCTACTCAAAAGACATAGAAAGAGCAGATCTAATTTGTTGTAAACTGGAGAAACTCATCACCCCCCTTGGCAGTGGCGGTGTGTAAAACGTTCTTGGTAAGGGGGGTCATGGAAAGATCGCATGCAACAGAGGTTCTGTATCACATCTCCAAATTACTCAGAGGCACTGTAGTCTTGCAAATTGAACTAAACTTCCCTAATTCCAAGAAATAACACTGCAGTCAAAATTGGTTCTATGACTTTGAAAGAAAAATATTCTTCACGTCTAAAAATGTCCTGTGAGCAGGGAAGAAGCAATGCTCCGAAGCAGAACACTGTGTACTCGTCTATCTCCATGCTCTCCGAACTTCCTGGAACAGTCAGCAAGTAAGGTGAGGGTCGAGACGAGACAAGCCATGGAAACCGGAAAGTGTCTCTTGTCTTGTCTCTTCCATCAATTAAGAATCAATAACGGCAAACAATTAACAGAATATAATAATCCTCTAATGATGATTGTACCGATGTCATGATTTTTAATCCAACGACGTATCCAAGTCTAGCTAATATGAAAAGATTAAAGCTAAATGCCTAATGAAGGCCCTAAAACGTGAGATGTCTAAAGTGAGCGACACTGCAAGTACAATATGTCTCACAAAATCTATAGAGTGAAGCGACTAAAATCAATTGAGGGTATTGTGCACACTTTCAGGTTTTTCGCATTTTTTTCACGTTTTTTCGCGATAAAAACGCATTACAAACTGCAGACATATGCATCCTATCATTTAGAATGCATTCTCCAATTTTTGTGCACATGATGCGTTTTTTTTTTTCGCCCAAAAAAATCATTGCGGTAAAAAAAGCAGCATTTTCATTAATTTTTTCGGATTTTTTGCGTTTTTCCCTCTATTCTATGCATTGGGAAAAAACGCAAAAAAAACGCATGAGGATTTCTGGCAGAAATGTCCGTTTTTTTGTCAGGAAACTTCTGCTAGAAAATCCTAACGTGTGCACATACCCCGAGTCATTTAGCACTTCTGTAATCTTATGGTAGATCTGGGTAAAGGCTTGTGCAGACGGACGTATTTTCGGTCTGAATACGATCCGACAAAACAGCTCACATACAAGTCTGATTTTGTTCCTCGAACTGAGTCAGTCCAAAAAGAAAAAATTGCGGCAGCATGACCAATTTAGATCACACCTGGCTATGCAAGTCGATGGGTCGTCTAAAAAGAAAAAAAAAAATTCAACAACACTAAGTAAACCTAATGATAAATATGAAGATCTAATGACAAGTGGCAATGGAGAACTAGAGCTCGCACATATTTTAAGGGGTTTTCCGCTTTCAATCGAATGCGTACGTGTCTAACTCTGGCCCACAGACCAAATCTGGACCTCAGGATGATTATATTTGGCACGTAACGCCATAAGGAGGACTATGTGGGGCCATTATTCTGAATGGAGAACTATGTGGGACCCATTATACTGTATGGAGGATTATATGGGGCCCTTTATACTGTGTGGAGGGCTGTTTGGGGATCACAGTTGGGGCATCATACTGTATTGGGGGGTCACCATACTTTGGGAGTTGAGGTGGGGAATACAGTAGGGTCATCATACCATGCGTGTGGAGCTTACTGTGAAGTTTACTGAGGAATTTATTCTGGGGGCCACTACTGTTAGCATCGCACTTAATGGGGGCAATGAAATAGCAATCTAGGGGCTAAAATAGGATGAAAATTACTTTTTAAGGGCTGTAAAGCTGTCAGACACGCTCTTCTGCGTCCCTACAGAATATTTAGTATTCTTTGGGGGGAGTGGGCCCAATTAGAATTTCTGCTATGGGACGTCATGATTTCCATGTACACCTTTTGACCGTGAGGAAATAGACAACAAGGCCCTCTGAGCATTGGGTATCTCGTAAGAATTATTAAAGGGAACCTGTCAACAGTTTTTTTGCCTATCAACTAAAAATATCATCTAAGAGTGTGAGCTATACATTCCCCAACTACTTGTGAAACCCTCTGACTCCCCATGAATCCCCCATAAGAACCTTTTATATTGCTCCCGCGCTGTATAGAAATATCCTCGGTCCAGTCCGATGGGCGTTGGTTCTGGCCCCTCTCCCCACCCCAAATCGGCGTGCTGTACGCATTCAGTTCTGTGAATAGTGTTGTTCGCGTACAGGTCCTGCGCGTGCGCCTTCATATTGCTTCCTGCGCATGCGCAGTATGCTTTGCCCAACTGCGGGCAAAGCCGAAAAGCAATAGTACGCATGTACCGGTAAACTACGTCACGGAACACAGCAAAAGACTTCAGGGACATAGCACTTCCGGAGCATGCTCACTAATGCTTTTCAGCTTTGCCTGCAGTTGGGCAAAGCATACTGCGCACGCGCAGGATGCAATTTGAAGGCGCATGCGTGGGACCTGTACGCGGACAACGCTATTCACAAAACAGAAAGCGTACAGCACGCCGATTTGGGGTGGGGAGAGGGGCCAGAACCAACGCCCATCAAACCGGACCAAGGATATTTCCATATTTCCAATTTAAAAGGTTCTTATGGGGGTTCATGGGGAGTCGGGGGGTTTCACAAGTAGTTGGGGAATGTATAGCTCACACTCTATGGTCAGCCTCACACTCAGCGTGTAAAAATATGGTCCGTTATTTACGGCCGTAATACGCAGAAAAGTCCCCAAAATAGTGATCCGTATGTCATCCGTAGGCAGGGTGTGTCAGCGTATTTTGCGCATGGCATCCTCCTTATGTAATCCGTATGGCATCCGTACTGCGAGATTTTCTCGCAGGCTTGCAAAACCGACATACGGACATACAATGGATCCATGGGCTCAAATAGTCATAAAAACATATATACGGACATACAATGGATCCATGGGCTCAAATAGTCGTAAAAAGACAAATTAAATGAAGATAATAATACCAAAGAATTTGTGATTGCAATCATTTTCAGGAAGAAACTGAGTATTATCTGACAGAATTGCAGGGGTGTTAATACTTTTGGCCATGACTGTATATGTGCCAATTTAATAGCTAGAGCGCCCAAATTTTGCACATACACACTACTAACATTAGTAGTGTGGAATATGAAAAAAAGGGATATGAGATGGTTTACTGTATGTAAACCATGACTCATATCATGTCGGGTTTGAGAAGGAGATAGGAAAAGCATTTATCTTAGCTATTCTATTCTAACCTGTCAGTGT